>NC_134210.1:92125780-92814946 GCF_965140235.1 Caretta caretta | reverse complement strand
TTACTCAACCTGTGTACTCTGAGTGCCACCACATGTCCTCCAATCAATCAGTTTGGGTTCTACAACCAAAAGAGTAAACAGAAACCCTATCTTGCAACTAATTGGTTCATGCCCTTTGACAAATATTAGCCAGTTTCCAGCCGGCAATTGGAACCCACTTCTGCACTACTATCACCTCCCTCACTCAAGTGATGTGGTACTAGATGGTTGGTGCAAGCACCTCACACAACTCCAGGAACATTTACTTTCTCATGCAGACTCGAGGTCATCCCAGATCTGCAGGATGATTTGTTCCCACCATGCTGTAGTAATTGTCTTTCACAGAAACACTAGTCTACCCATAGAAAATAAGCACTAACTGTGGCATTCAATAGGTCTGTCCAGTCTGCCATGAATTAATCCCTCTCCGAGTACCACCACTTTTCTTTGGTCTCAGAAAGTGCTCCTGGAATGCCATCCAGCATCTTGCTGATTGCTATGCTGCACAAACCATTTACCCACAAGCAGGAGCAGCTGATCAAACAGATCTATAGCTTGTCTCTGGGTTGGAATGCACAGAAGTGAGGAGCATGCACAGCCAGAGGTGCCTCAGAAAAAACTGCATTTAAAATGTTGCTGGCTGAAAGCACTAATGCACAGGGGTCTGAAAAGGACAGACAAATTCTTCCACAACACACCACAAACCAAGGATTAGAGCGGCTCCAGGTGGTGAGGATGTACAGGACTATGGGCTATGCACCCATAAATTCAAGCACGAATCACATGTAGCTACAGCACCAGTATGGACACAACTCCCTGGGGTCTGGCACACGTGAGACTCTGCAGAGTACACTCGCAGCGGACTTGGCTAACATGCGAATGCATGTGCACAAGCCAGGATGCAAGTACACACACCACAGACATATCCTTAGTTATGGCATGCAAATTTATCTTAATGAAGAGCTTCTTTTCGTAAGATGACACTAGAGAATAGTAAGCTCTTTGGAGCAGGGACCATCTCTTTGTTATATGTTTGTACAGTGTCTTGCAAATGGGGTCCTGATCTATGACCCAGACCTGTAGGCACTTTCATAAGTAATAGTTAATAATAAGAGCCTTATAATGCCTAACTAGTACTTACTGACACTCTGGTCACTAAATAGCAATCTATAAATACTTTGAAATGGATAAAATATTATTTTCTTCATTTCCCAACTATATATGTGTGAGCATGTGTGAGAGAGCGTGCATACATGCTTTCAAAATACCAATGTATTGTAAATCTGTACTACTGTTGCAGTGAGACGTCTAACATTTCATTTTCTACAAGCACTGTAAAAGGATGCTGAAAAGGACCACACTGGAAATGCTGAGGTTTATATGTAAGCATTGTTTGCCTTCTCAAAGCAATTCTACTAGGCTGGCACTATTTTAATCATTTTAAAATGTTTCTTTTTATTTTATTTATTTATTTTAAATGAACAAGGAAAGCATGTTACCAAACAGAAGTACTGACTTCAAGCCTGTGTAAGTATAGTGACTAAACTGGAGTCAACAGGACAAATTCTGCTCTCATGGGTGCAACTCCCATTAATTTCAGGGGGAATGGCTTCTGTGTAAATGAGAGCAGAATTCTTCCTGGGTGAGTTCCAGTGTATCAGTTGGCTAGAAGTGTCCAGGAATAATAAACAAATACACTGACTTCTAACAGTTTGTCCATCCAGAGACAGAACTGTGTGCAGGAGTGCCTGTGAAGTGGAATATGCGGGCTTCTAACTGCTGTTTAAACCTATCATTCTTCAGTTATGACTATTTATTATTTGTATTACTGTAGCACCTAGAAACTCCAGCCAAGGTTGGGTCCCCCAGTGCTAGTCACTGTACAAACACCTAGTAAATGGCAATCCCTTCCTCAAAGAGTTCATCTTCTAGACAAGATAAACAAAAGGTGGGAGATGTAAAGTGACTTGCCCAAGGTTACACAGCAAGTCAATTGTAGAGCCAGCAATAAAACCCTCCTAACTCCCTGTCCAGTGCGCAGACGTGAAAGTAAGCTGGTATGGTTGGCAAGAGCTGGTACACCGTGCCGGACCAGACCAGCTTCCCCAGGCTGGCGATTTAAAGGGCCCAGGGCTCCCTGCAGCAGCCAGAGCCCTGGGCCCTTTAAATCACCTCCCGAGCCCTGCTGCCAGAGCCCTAGGGTAGCGGTGGCAGGGCTTCTGAGGTGATTTAAAGGGCCTGGGGCTCCCAGCTGCCGCTACCGCAGCTGGAGCCCCAGGGCCTTTAAATCTTGATTTAAAGGGCCCGGGTTTTTAAAGGCCCTGCCTCTTCCAGTTGAGGCCATGCCCCCTGCTCAGGACTCCGGCGTACCGATAAGTCCTTTAAGTTACTTTCACCCCTGCCAGTGCTCCATCTACTAGACTACACTTTTCCCCCTCTTAGAACCTTTTTCCCGTGTTTGCTGAAACTGAAAGGTCCACATATTTACACAGTGTAGGAGGTGTCCATCCTCCACCACTTCTGATCAGCCCAAACCCTCTTCTCCTTTGTGAAGCAGAAGTGCACCTCTTGCACTGCCAGGGGACCCTCTCTGGCTACACCAGCAGTATTTGCCCCAGAATGAAATTCAGTTTGGCAAGGAGAGCTTGTGTAAGGTGCTCTACACCACTTATGCAGGGAGAGGCCAAGTGGAGGAAGATTTTGAGGGTGTGCTGCTGGAGGAACTATTGCAGATCTAGTGGCTCAAAACCAATAGAGGTTAATTGTTGGCCTCTATTCTGGGTCATAGAGGGGCTGCTCTTTACAGCCCTGCAAGGGTGTGTGTTTGTGTGCACATGGATTCCATCTTCCCAGCCTCCCTGGAGTTTCCCACAAAGAGCTTGACCCATGAAGGCTTTGTTATAGAGGAGTACCTTTTACCTCCCTAATGAAAACCACCTTATTGGCAAACACTGCCTTGTGTCCAAAAGACCCACAGAGCTGATATCGGGGCAGTGAAAGCATTTTATGTCATCTTCACTGAAATGGAGACAATGTGATCGGTGGATTAATTAGAACAGTTTCATGTATATTAGCTCCCGCTGACCCATGAACCTGAAAAGTTAATAAAAGGATTTATTTAAAACATTAATGTCTCATGGACTTGCATCAAAGCCATAAAGACGTCAATGCAAATGAGACTGAGATGTCAGTGAGACACTTTTTAAAAAAATGTTTATTTTGTATTAGCTATTTTATAGGAGCATGAAAACAGCAAAGGGAATTAAATACAAATACAACTGTAAAATGTCTGAAGCCAGCAAGCTATTGTTATTGTGTCCTTTAAGGGGCACTGTCAAGTTGTTTAGGACCATAACTTCGGTCTGCTTTTAAAAAATAAATAAATAAAAATAAGACTTGGTCATGCTGAGCTCTGGGCTCTTAGCATCTGGCCCTAACTTTTAGAGGACATTCAAGTAATGAGGGATATTTATTCCTTGCCCTTCTTTCAAAAGCTGTTGCCTCCAGATGCTGATATCTATGAAAACTATATTTTAATCTGGATTTTGAATGTGAGGTGGAAACAGGAAACTGTATGGAAAACAGTAGGGAGACAAAATATTTTTGTTTTTCTCCTTTACGTGTTCAGTATTGGGGGGAGGGCTATGGAGGTAGTGATCTTGCCTTAGCCATTAGCTGTAGTATATTATGTTGTACAATATGGGATTTACCTAACCCACTTCCTGTGACCCCTATCTTTTAATCATGAAGCCTGGACATAAGCCCCTCAATCCTGCTAGAATGCACACCAGTACAATGTCCCATTGAGGTCAATGGAACTCCATGAGGATGCAAGGGCCAGTATACCCAAACTCTTATGATATATGAGGAGAGGCCGAGGGAACTGGGATTATTTAGTCTGCAGAAGAGAAAAGTAAGGGGGGATTTGATAGCTGCTTTCAACTACCTGAAAGGGGGTTCCAAAGAGGCTGGAGCTCGGCTGTTCTCAGTAGTGGCAGATGACAGAACAAGGAGTAATGGTCTCAAGTTGCAGTGGGGGAGATTTAGGTTGGATATTAGGAAAATCTTTTTCACTTGGAGGGTGGTGAAGCACTGGAATGGGTTACCTAGGGAGGTGGTGGAATCTCCTTCCTTAGAGGTTTTTAAGGTCAGGCTTGACAAGCCCTGGCTGGGATGATTTAGCTGAGGATTGGTCCTGCTTTGAGCAGGGGGTTGGAGTAGATGACCTCCTGAGGTCGCTTCCAACCCTGATATTCTATGATTCTATTTGAAGGGATGTGGCTTATATTCTGCCTTTATGATTCTAGGAGATACTAAAGTAGAATTTTTTTGTGATTTTGATGTTGTTCCTTACCACTACATACCATGTACGTTGAGCATATGCAGTGACTTAGTCTGTAATGGGGCCATGATTTAATTCCATTTTTGGACTAGAGTTGAGTGAATAATTGATTTATTTAGTTCGGGGCCAAATTGAAAAAAATCTGAAAAGAATTAGAGTTAAAACTAATTTTGGGGTCCCTCCTTCACTGGAGTGAGAAAAAAATGTTTTGGGTAAAATCAAATGTTTTGTTCTATCCAAAATGTTTTTTTCCTTGCCAGTTTTTGGCTTTGTTTCAAGTTGAATGAAACACTTCGCTGAATTTGAACCAAATCTGAATTTATGAGTCATGTAATCTTTAATAGAACCTTTCAAGATTTGGTCCAGGATTGATAAACAAGCAACCCACCTATATGGACAATATGTTTACTTAGAATCTTGTTTCAAATATTAAAGGCTTTTTTCTTAAAATTTGGAAAAATTTAATATAACAGAAATCTTTCCATGTATTCTTTGTATTCCTAAAACATTCACTTGCAGTGCTTATAACCTAGTGCATGACAGCTGGAAAAGAAAAAAAATTACCAAAAGTGAAATTGAAATATATTAATATGAAAACTGAATGAAATGCCAAAAGCAACATCATAAATGGGAAAAAGGACATCAGATTTTAAAATTCTTTCAATTTCAATAATCTGTGATGGTGGTAAGTGTCACATGGAAGGAGAGAATACAATAAACATTTCAGGTGCCTATCATCCCTCAGAATTTGGTTCCATTAAGTGGCTCTGACATGCAAAGGCATAAAAGCTTATAGTATATTATGTAAGATCACCCACTGTTCTTGCAGTATATGCAAGCACAGCAGAGGGAGTCAATGATGAATGTCAGACTTAGTTAGGAATTTTCTAGCTTGAGTCAGTTTGACTTAGTTCCCAGAGGACTGCTGTTTAGCTGGTTCAGAGGGACTTGGATAAGCATCTCCAGTTATCATGAATGAGAATGATGTGCTGCAGTTCTTCATGCTCTGTTCCTAAACTTAAACACTACTTTGTGTATCTTGTCTGCATTTAATAATGTTATAAATTTAATATAGCCCAATAGTCAGCTTTTCCCCTGCCTGGGTTATTCCTTCATAGGGTGAATGAAAAATTCCCAAACTTGGGGAGTTTCCTAATAATTCTCCATTGGGTGGAGGATGGGGATTTGCCCCTCTTCACTCCAAAAAATAGTCAGGGGAATCCTCAAAGATCTGCATGGATTTGGGGGACCGCAGGAGGAAAAGGGCTTCCACACATAGCCACTTGCCTCCCAGTCCCTATGCAGCCTGACTTCTACAGGAGCCAGGATTCCAGTGACTCTCCTGGCATCCTGAATTGAATCCTCAGCCCTAATTTGTAGTAGCAGATGGACAGTCCGGCCAATCACTATAGGAGTGCAATGGATGCAGTCTACTGCTTTCCACTATCCGGGATTTTTGGCCAGCGAACGTGCACTGTGCATGGACACGTTGACCAAGCGCTCATCTGCCCACAATCCATTTGCCTAGGGAAGAGAAGCACTGTGGAGCACAGCTGTGTGATTTACAGGGATTGCAGAGTTTCCCTGCGCAGAGGTGATGTGGCATTGCAGCTGCTTTGACATTTATGTGGCAATGTATTTGCTTATCTGAGCCACACTAGTCTAGTGTTGAATTTAGCTGCTCCATCTTGAAGGCCGAGGCTTTCTTTCTTTCCATTATAAGCCTGATTTTGGCTTACTCTCTAAAATCCTTAAGAAGGTCCTTCTCATTTCAAATTGTGTCCACAAATTGTATCCAATTTGAAGAAGAAAATATATTTTTCAAAATTTCTAATTAGATATCTAGCATACTGAAGGCAATCATTCCCCACTCATCATTTAAATTTCAAGTGGCATTAATTATACAGGTATAACCAAACACAGATTGTGTATCTATATTATACAGATATCTTGGACCCAGTTCAGTTTAGAACTTGCATGAAGAGAACAAAGGTTAGTACGGGATGAAACATCATGTTTAGTATTAGAAAGTCTCTCTAAAATTTGAAACCAATGATAAAAATGATGTTTGGTGGTTACTATTGTTAATACTCTATCTGTAAGATGTACAGTACATTGTCTTTTCTCAATTTAAAGATATGCACAGATGGCAGACTTCTTAAATCCCTTGTGAAAAAAGATGGAGGGAAGATAGTGGTGGTAAAGTCACTGTATCAATACAGAAATCTTTTCCAAATGTAAGATGTCCACAGCCATATGCCTTGATTCTGCACCATTCAAGTCAATGAGAATTTTTTCACTGACTGGAATGGGAGCAAAATCAAGCCCATAGTCTATGGACTTCTTAAAGAAGTAGCTCTCAACCTTTCCAGACTCCTGTACCCTTTTCAGGAGTCTGATTTGTCTTGCCTACCCGTAAGTTTTTCCTCACATAAAAACTACTTCCTTACAAAAATCAGACAAAAATACAAAAGCGTCACAACACACTATTACTGAAAAATTGCTTACTTTCTCATTTTTATCATATAATTATAAAATAAATTTATTGGAATATTTATATTGTACTTAAATTTCAGTATATAGAGTAGTATAAACAAGTCATCGTCTGTATGAAATTTTAGTTTCACTGACTTTGCTAGTGCTTTTTATGTAGCCTGTTGTTAAACTAGGCAAATATCTAGATGAATTGATGTACTCCCTGGAAGACCTCTGTGTATCTCCAGGGGTACATCATTGGTTGGGAATCACTGTCTTAAATTTCTTAGAAAATCCTTGATCCAAACATAACACATATTGAGGGGATGACGGGATGCTGGTATCACTCTGGGGGAAGAATCAAAGTTGTTTGGGTGTTCTAAACTGTGGATTTATATACTTTAAAAGGTTTGGGTTTCATTTACTTGTAACCTTAGCTTTGAATTTCCTGAGTGTCTAATTGTTGTTTTCTTTAATATGAAATTAAGGCAGAGAGAAACAATTTTAAGTTTTAAATCTGATAATACAATATAGCCTGACAATTCTTGTCTAACTGCGAGCAGTGGAGTTCTGTGGCTGGAGGACTATAAAAACCACATAGAAAATGATAAATTCAGACATCAAAGACATTTGAGAAATGTTTGCAAGCTAGTGTGGTCAATCAAGTAAAATTAAGCTTTCACATCTGTGATTTAAAACAACTCTCTTAAAAAAGATTATTTGAAAATTAGGTTAATTGAGTCCCACTAGGCAATACCAACTAGACAAAACAAGATGTTCATATTTGTCTGATGATACCAAGTCAGACTGTTAAGATCTCTCTTTGCCTGGTGTACCACCTTGTTATTTGATTAGATTTGAAATATATGTCAGCCTTTTGCAATTGTTAATCTTTTTATTTTGACTCCATAAATAAACCTCAAATAAATGATACTTAATAAAGGCATATGCCCAGCAGCTGTAACCCATAACATTTACAAAGTTAAAATTTAAATCTATACACTCTAAATATTAAACAGAATTTTTTGTTTTGTTTCACATTTTCTCTCCTCTAACAAGGGGAAATTGGTATGCTCTGTGCTTCCTCTGGGCCATCAACATTAATACTGATGGGAAGCAAACAGCCATCTCACTTTCCCCATGCCAGGTGTTCACTGATTGTAAACTGAATAATGGATAATAATACATCCTAGTCTATTTATCAATCCACATATCTTTTTACAATGCAAAAGAGGTCATTTGAGACTCTGTGTAGGTTTTTTCAACTCTATCTATTCATCAACAACAAGCTGTCTGTAAAGACTGCTGTGTGAAAAAGAGGCCACATTACCTGGAAACAATAATGGAGTGTGACACTGCATGAAATTGTAATTAGGTTTGACCAGGGCCAGGATACAGTTGCTATAATCAGTATCACTCAGAATTAATTTCACACTTATGAAAGGATATGAGGTGAGATTGATTTAATGGTGACCAAAGCTACCCTATTTCCCATAAGCCCAAAACCTTTTGAAATGGGGGGTGGGGTGGGGGGGCCCGCGGAGAGAGAGAGAGAAAGAAAATTGAGAGATGATCATCATATTATTAGCACCATGGCGAGCATCCTGATCCCCTTAAAATAACAATGCGTTGCCATTTTAATGAGCTCTAAGGGAATAATAACACGGTGATTATCTTCTGAACTCCTAGACCTTTGTATTGCTCTTTAGATTTCTAAAGGTAAAACTAAAACACTAAAAATGTAATTCCATCCTTTCATAAATTTCACATTTAAAAAAAAAGATATATGCAGAGAGCAACATTTTAATCTTTACAGGGCAGAGGTGTAACAAACAATGAAGTTGGGAGTATACCTTATTTAGGAAGCACTCGATAGACAGTCAGTCCAGATGCACATCTTATTTTGCCATGTCTTCAAATGAGTAAACAGGATTTTTCCAAGAAAAATTAAGGCAGGAGAGAGACTAGTTCTCCCATTGCATCTAGATTGCTGTGCACAATGCATGAGTCCATTGACCTCCCAGTCAAGTAATAACAACTTCCCCCTTCAGCAATGGAAAACCAGTTGACCAATGGTATTTGAAAGCAAATGCAATGTAATTTTCTTTTTAGATTTATAATTCAGAATAAGAAAAAGCTTGTGAGCGGTGAAGGATGGGGCAAGAAGAATGTCGTGCATTTTGGTCTGAAGACTACGGAAACATTATACCAACGTTATATTCCACGTTATCTATTTTCTTGCATTCTTCCTCTTTTCAATCTCACTGCCAAGTGACTGCTTAAAAATAGACTTAACACATACCATCTGTTATACTCTGGCCCCCTCCACGGTGCCCTCTTGTTTACTACAACATTACATTTAATCAGTTTTCTTTTGCCTCTGACATTTAAAAAACACACAGACCCAGGTGAACCAGACAATTTCAAATCACTGCTAAGCTCCATAAAACACCTCCTCATACATATGTTACTACGTTTTCTTCTCTTTGAATTTTCTGAGCCAATTAGTCTTGGGCTACATCCTAGTTCTGTTTGTTTGAGGAAGGGAGGTTGTTATTACCTTACTGGAAGGGCGGAGGTGGAGATGGGGGTCAAGCCCTATACGGTTTAAAACAGTAGATTTGGTAATTGAGGATTAATAGATTAAATAACTAGAGTTTGCCCCCTTAATCCCCATTCCACTTTTATTCGGTTTCCTCCTTACTCAGCCGCAATCTAATTAATCAGGAGCCAAATGCCTATCTCATTGGAGTCTATGAAAAAATGCCATTGACTTCAGCGGGAGCAGGATAGGGGCTAAACACGTCTATTTGCAGATCAAAATAGTCTTGTCTTCACTTCTTTACCCCTTAAATGGGAGCAGGAGCTCTGCAGAAATCAGTTTACTAATGTTCTTAAATTCAACTCAGGCAATATGCACAGTGCATGGGCATTTAACATAACATTACTGTCGAATACCACAAAGGAGCTGTAGTGAGTGAGTACACGCACATCAACTTCATGATGAAGAAATAAAAGTATTTTTAGAAAAGTAGCTGACTACTATTGTGAAATAAAACCACATTCCTGCCTGGATGTGATTCAATACTGGGAAATGTTAGCCCAGGGTATATCTACACAGCAAAAAAAGTCTCATAGCCTGGGTCAACGGACTCAGGCTCATGCTGCAGAGCTACAAAATAGGTGTGTAGAAGTCTGGCCTCAGGCTGAAGCCCAGACTCTGAAACCTACGAAAGGGGGAGGGTCTTAGGCTGCAATTTTCAGCCCCTCAGCACAAGCCCTGCGAGTCCGTGTCAGTTGACGCGAGCTGATACTTGCTGACACTTGCTGATACTTGCAGACACTGCTGTGTAGACGTGCCCTTACTCACTATTGTCATGATAATTATATCGCTTGTATAGTTTTAGACCATTTCAACAATGACTATTGTGTGCTTGTAAACTAGTGGACTTCCCACTCTACTCTGCAAATAATTTATACACATTGGCTAATATTTTCAGACCTAGGTGCCTAAAGTTTGGCTCCTAAATCCACACGTTGTTACATAAATGAGGGTGGTCTGATTTTTCAGAAGTTCTGAGTGTGATGTTACTGACATAACTTGTGACCATATAGGTCATTGTTGCAACCACTGTTATATATTTGCAGCAAATTTTGTACAAAGGTTGTCATGTAAGATGTCTATGGAAAGGTTAATAATTTGCTGATTATGATTATGCTGTCTGTATCATTTTTGTAGTTGAAGTGATAAATATTGGCTATGTACTTGTATATCAATGTGTTTTGATTCTAAGTAGCCTCATTGAAGCATTTGGTCAGCTTCTTGAGAAGGGACTATTCTCAGTAAGTGCCCAATCAACAAACACTTAACTGACAATGGACTTTGGAAGACGCCAATCCATATCTGAGCTTTCCTGGGAACATTCAAAATAACATGTATGTAAACAATGGCATCAGCCTGAAAAGAACTGAGTCATGCATGGACATGTGACTTGCCCATGTGACTCCAAACTCCATCTTACTGTGATCTTGCACAGGAGAACTAAGGGGTTTCCACCTACAAGAGAAAGGATATAAAAGGCCCTGAAAACACCTCTGTCTTGTCTTCAATTCTATTTCTGATCTCTGGAGGGACTTTCCTACAAACTGAAGCTCTAAACAAAGAACTGAATGTCCCATCCCAGCTGTGGATGTACTCCAGAGACTTGATTTGTGCCTTCAGTTTATTCCATCACTACTACAAGCCTGAACCAAGAACTTTGCCATTACTGTATGTAATTGATTCCATTTAACCAATTCTAGCTCTCATCTATATCTTTTTCCTTTTATGAATAAACCTTTAGATTTTAGATTCTAAAGGATTGGCAATGACGTGATTTGTGGGTAAGATCTGATTTGTATATTGACCTGAATCTGGGGGTTGGTCCTTTGGGATCAGGAGAACCTTTTTCTTTTACTGGGGTATTGGTTGTCATAACCATTTGTCCCCATAACGAGTGGCACTGGTGGTGATACTGGGAAACTGGAGTGTCTAAGGGAATTGCTTATGGTTAGCCAGTGGGGTAAAACTGAAGTCTTCTCTGTTTGGCTGGTGTGCAAAGGAACCCCAGCCTTGGGCTGTAACTGCTCTGCTCTAAGCAATTTGTCCTGAATTGGTACTCTCAGAAGTGTCCCACCAAGGGCAGCATCATTACACTGAGCACCCACAAATCCCACTGAAGTGGATGGGAGTTGCAGGTGGTCAGTATTTTTGAAAATCAGGGCACTTGTATACAGTGACAAGATACGGAGTCATTTCTTCACCTCTAGAATAAGAGCAGGATTTGGGGTGGGAGGTGAATGCAGACCTTGGCACTTAACTAAAAGTGGCTCATTTTCCAAAGGTATAGAGGGGCTTTAGAGTAGGTAGAGGATGCAGTCACATAACCTTATGGAACCTAGGGGTGCCTGGTTAAGGAAGCTCTAGTTCCCTGGAGGGTCCTCCCGCGCACCCTGCTCTTATTCAGCAAAATCCCTCTCCCCAGCTTTAGATGGGAATATGGTGTGGAGAATGGTTGCTTCTTGCCTCCAACTCCTCCCACTCACAACTCTGCTTCCCATAGTTTCATGGAGCACTGACTCTATGGAGCTCTAGCTGAGGGACTTCAGTGAGGTCTCCAGGCCTGAGAGAGGATGTCATGGAATTGCAGCTGCCCCCAGGCAGCATGTATCCTATACTTCTATGAGTGGAAAGGATGATTAGGCCCCATGTTATTTAATCACTGAACTGTAACAGCTCTTTTGTAGGATTGAGGCTCCTTTTAGAGAAATAGTTGTTTTAGATAGCCAGAGCATAACAGTTCAAAAGGGGCAACGACACATGCATTTTACACCACTTGTATGTGAATACTTGCAGTTTTAAAATTAAATTGATATTTAAAAACTTTGTTAACGATCAAGATATGCCAGTAAATATTGGTTTAGACTGAAATATCTTAATGCTATTCTTGTTGCTCCCAACCTTTGCAGCCTGAACATTTTGCAAGCACTCACAGTGCATTCTGTGCTGGAGACACATAATTCTAACCCCGCTTTCCTGCATATTTCTCCTGTCTATTTAATTTGTGTTGAATTTTTTATGATAATATGAAACTAAAAGGAATCATGAATTTTATTTACATATGATGTATTTTATTGATAAATGCAGAACTCAAAGACCAAAATATAGCACAGACCTTTTAAAATGTATGCAATGCCCCTAAAGTTGTATTAATTTACAAAAGTGTCCAACATGCTAAGGGTGATGAATGTAAATAAAATGCGCAGCACACAGGAGAAAAATATAAAACAACAAACAAAATAAACACGCTTGATAGCCAAAATAGCAATTAACTTGTTATAGTTTAATTTTTATATTTTAGTAGTAGCCAGAGAATGCCCGATCAGAACCATGGCCCCATTATATTAGGCATTGTATAAAGACAGATGGAGACAAGATATTTAGAACAGGCAGTCTAAGGCTCCTGTTCAGCAACAGGCACCTCATCCCTACACCCATGCTAAGCCCCATTGATGTCATTGGGACTTCACTGTGTCCAATGGAATTATTCATCTGCATAAAGTTAAGCATGTATATAAATATTTGGAAGATCTGGATGTAAAGACTTGAACAGGGGAGAGCTATATTTATAGTTACATGGGGCCAGATGTGCCTATAAATAGAGATAGGCACTTTTGAAAATCCCACTGTGTGCATATCTGCACCATTAGATGCCTAATACCTTTAAAAAATTGGCCCAGAGACAGGTCTTCCTCAAGGCCCAACCCCTCACATTTTCCTTAGGGTGAGATTCATTATCACACACCCTCCCTTCCACCTAAGTAATCAGGCTTTGTGTGGGCTCCCCGAAGGGGGCTGCAGAATATAGAGGATTTCAGCCATTATCTTTTTTTGCTGAAAATTGTATCTTCCTAATGCTTTCAGAAAACAAAAGCTCCCCTCTTTGTAATACATTCTTGCTCTATAATTTGAACCCATTATTATGCTAATAGAGCTATGCATATTAAAATATTTAAAATTTCGTTGTTGTAATATTAAAAAACTGTGTCTCAGTTAAATTGTTATGTTTTCTTTTTAAAAGATACCGGAAAGTCCGCATCGAGGACTAAAACCCTTTAAAACAGCATTAAAAATGAAGACATTTTGAATTATAACAGCCCAAATATTTATATACAAAAAAAATCAGTAAAAGTCAAATGTATATTTCACTTCCTATGAAATTGGCAGTCTGGATTTAATAAAATAAAATAATAATAATAATAAAAGAATTCTTTAAAAGGAATCACCATCCTCTGTCCTCCTTAACTGAACCAAGTTTAAAATCACAGGAAATCTTCACAATTTAATCATCAGTCCTGGGGGGTCTATAATGGAAATGCTGATGGATGCTTAATGTTCTATTCAACCTAATCCTGCCTCAGAAGCTACGGAGTATGTGGAAGCTGTGTGGGCCTCCTGGGCTCTGTAGTCATAGATGCTAATCCCTACTGTAGGGCAATATTACCTTTCTGCCAGTGGATATCTATGTAGCCTGGTCCCCATCCAGTGATGCCCCTCAGTGATCCTCAGCTGGGGAAGAATCTGAGAAGGACTGCACAATCTAAACTCCACTCCCTGGTTGACAGCTCCAAAACAGAGCTCACACAAGCAGAAGCCAGGGGCTCATTCCACACCGGCATTTGAGGAGGTGGAAACATCCACACAATTGTTCATTGCATCTGTGGGTGTATTTTTGAAAGTGCAGTTCCACTATACAAAGTTCCATCTACGAATAACATTGTGATTGTTGTTCTTATTGTTTTTCAGTAACTCTAGCTTAACTGTACTCCGTGTACAAGTAAAAATTCCAGCCCTGCCAAGCTAACCTGAACTTTCATAGTCAAGTGGGGTTCCTTCCTTCACATGCCTCATCATGATGAATAAAAATGACGTAAGTGGAACTTAATAAGAAATTGTGTCATGATACGCAAGACAGAATCAAATCCGGCTCACTCTCCCAGGGCTGCGCTGACTCTATTGTATTAATTAATACTGTTTTCAGTATTTCATCTTGTAGCTAAAGTGAATAGATATGACTCTGATCACATGCAGGATAACATTTGCTGAGTCAACTTCTCAAAATGCACCCATACTTTAAAAGAAGAAAAAGAAATCCTGTCAAGATCTGTTCCGCTCCTCACAGCTGGAGTCTCATAAGGAGAGGTTATACCAGGTCTGGAGACTTTTTACATTTACAAATATTTCTCTATGAAGGGACTGGATAACTCAGGGACTTGATAATGGGATGCAGAACCTTTTGCCTCTAGGTCACCAGTCTGTTAATAACTGAACATTGTTTATTGTTGGCTAGTGGCTTGTATGAAAGGGGTATGTGATCTCAGTTCAGTTTCAAGTGAACAAGTGACCCTTCTACAAAAACCAAACCTCCATCCCTGGCACCTCTGTTACTAATCTCAGCAGAGCATCGAGGGAGCAGACTGAACTGTCCTTTTGGCCCAGAAAGGTGGTTTTGCCAAACAGGACTGAGGCACATTGGCTGCATAGTGTGGGGGACACTTGGTGCTTTTGCTACATGTGCTGGACCTTGAGCAATCTGGCAGTTTCATGAGCAGCAAATTTACTACAAATAAAATAAGTTCTTCTGTGAAAGCTGTTCTGATAATAATATAATAAAGCAAAATTTTTCTGAGGAAGTCTTGTTAGATTTCCTTCATAAAAACTGGAAAGCATTGACTGAACCAAACAGGTATATATTTAAAGTGCCAAAAACCTTTTGGTGATTTGCTTTCAATTCTCTGATTTTTTTCACATATACACTTATTTCTGTAGATACCTTATCCTGCTTCCACTAATGATTAAAGTCCCAATTCTGCCACCCCTACTCGTGAGTTGCCCCACAGATTAAATGGGACAACTCATGAGTAAAGCACCAGTCACGAAAGGAGATGCTTGCAGGTGGATCCCTCTATCACCCAGAGCCTGCTTAGAATCAGTGGGATTCTATGCAGGCTCAGGTGTCTACCTGCCTCTCTCTGTAGCATCAGGGCCTAAGGTACTGAACATGACCAAGGGTGGGAGAATTACGCCCTAAACAAACATGGGGGGAATAGGCAGCTGGAAATAGGTTTGGTCTGAGAATTACTAGGATCACCTGCTTTTGTATTTCAGTATTTTCACTTGAATGTTCCAGGAGTAATGTTAAAATTACTTGTAAATAGCAAGAAAAGGAGGATCCATAATGCACTCATGTCTTCTCTGATGCCTAAGTGATTATAAACATAACAAAACTGCTCTTTTAAAATTCAGAAAGTACATCTTGGAGTGCTTTAAAGACACCGTCTGAGACCTGAAGCAAACCACAAAGACATTAAGAAGGAGCAAAACATGATTTTTTAAATTGCAATTTACAAGAGTACAGCTGAAAGATGGTCTGTAATATTAAATGAACAGTATATACCATTGTTGGCTGTAAACAGAGTGCTTCTTCTAACTCCAACTAAAGCTCCAATTCATTTCTAATTATGGTGTCTCTTGGAAGAGCCTTTCACATTTCTGTATCTCTTAGAGATACACACATTTCTGGTAATTAAACACAAAACAAAAACAGTAGCTTATCTTGTATTTGGACGGTGTGTTTCTACCAGGAAAGTTGAATTCTTATTATATTTCAGTCATAATTTATACTGGAGGTAGACGAAGTGACATACATTTTAGTTCCAGGAGAGGATACAGTAAGCATGTTCTAATTACATTACAAACCCTGCATTTAAAGTCCTTCAATAAGAAAAAATGGTTGTATTATTCACCTTCATGATGAACCAGTTACACAATAAAAATCAGCCATAGAAAATGCCAAAACCTTCCCTATGTTTTTTTCCTGCTGAAATACGGTGATTCAGTCTTGTGCAGATTTTATTTCCCCTCAGAAGAAAAGTTGGATTCCCATTCCATTTTAGGGAAAAATCCTAAGCTCCCTACTCACGGCCTGTTTATGCATGTGCCTTATATGCACACACCCCCAAGCACCATGGTGGAGGTAGAGCAGGACAAAGCTAGACATAATAGAAGTCTCTGCATTCAGGAGAGCTGAGGTGGGGAAGGGCAGGGAGAAAGCAGAACACAGCTCGTAGCGTAGGACTGGTGCAGCATCCAAAAGTGGTCTTGCAGCTGTTTCCTCTGGAGCACAGTAGAAGGTGCTCTTTGCATTTATTATTTTCATTCATCATATTTTTAACTTTCTTTTTATTCACATTAAAGTACTTAAAAGTTCTAATAATCAGCCACCACTAAAAAAGGAAAAAGAAAATAGAAGACAATAACTACCTACTACATATCTAATTCTATGGACATGGTGATCAGTCTTTGGAGTTGATTGGCTTAACTTCCCAGTGACTTTATGGTATCAAGCCCTTTGTAACAGTTGGGTTATAATAGCATTATGCCCCCACACAAGTCAGCATACCAGGCTTGCTAGGTCATTCATATCATGCAAGGGTGGATCAATATGGTCAGCCAATGCTCCAGCCAAACTTTGGCATGAAATCCTTGGACTAAAATAGAATGCTATATTGATGTCTAGTATCTCCTGATCACAACTCTTAATTCTTAGGCACCAAGAGATTCAACAAACAGGAAAGAAAAGTAAAATATGCAGTCCAGCTGATGAAATGTGGCTGAATTTTATGGTTCTTTGGGCAACGGTGACTTTCCATCTCCTGACATCTTTGTCTATGTAAAAAGTGTGATGATGTGCTAATGTACTGTAGTCCTTTGAATTTAACTTTCTCATTTTTTTAAATAAATAAGGTACCTGTGATTGACTACACATTCAGATCAACTCATCATCACCTGTACATGCATGTATTTGAACGTGCAATAGGCAAACGATCTCACATTTGAATTTTCTCACATGCAGAGCATATGTGATCTCACAGCCAAATTGTATCACACATGCCAAGTTAGAACATTTCTAATCAAGAAAATTGGAGTTATCTAGGAGAACAGCAGTGTTTGAACAATTTTGCTAATGCATGAAAAAAACTCCCACTTTTATGCTGCATTATGACAAAAAGCCCAAATGGATTTTTTTCCAATTTTCCAAAACAATTATTTTTATATTTGTTTTTTTTACCCAAAAGTTACCAGATAAAAGGCTAAATTTCTTGAAAAATTACAGGTGTTTTTGATGAAAATGCTTTCTCAACTGTAACTGCAGCATTGCAATCATGGCTAACACAAAGGGTCAAAATTCTTCCCACTTTACTCACACAAAACTCCCATTTACATCAATGAGAGTTAGGTAAGTTACATAAGAAGGATTTGGTCCTAACACAAGAAGATGATTGTTTTTATAAAGCATGACACCATGGCTCAGGTGCTCAGATATGCTATGGGATGAGAGACATACATACGTTCAAAGACATTTTTCCTCCAAGTATTCCTCAAACATTTGAGTTATATAGCAGATAGAGTAAATGACAAATATGTGTAGCCTGGAACAAATGAATGTGGAGTGTTCAGAGTGGTCTTTAGAAACATGTTAACTACCTTGAGTTAACTGACAAATAACTCCAGGTAAAACCTTTAGGTGCATTCATGTTAGGATTTTTTTTTAAACCACCATGTTAGCTAACACATGGTAACTAATATGTGATAAACTCCAAGTGTTTAGTTTTCACATATGTGAGCAGGGTGACTATGGGAAATCCAGGGTCTCACCTTCATTACCTAACATGTGAACACTGAAGTGTCTTGTCCACACTAGGATTTTACTACATAACACATACTAAACAAATACCTCTTTTCCTAGTGAGGACAAAGTCTTAGTGTAGATACAGTTATAGGATCTTTCAAGAAAGAAAGAGTAGACAAGAGCTGAATTTCTAATGTAAAACAAACAAAAAAAGTTGATAAAAACAATCATATCAGGTCTTCTTCAAACAGGACAAAAACAATAAAGGGCAGAAACCCCATTTCCCCCTCTTTTGCAGTCTACCTTTAAAATAAATGTTTAGAAGAGTAGAGAAAAACAGAAGGAGGAAGAGAAAGAATTTTGAAAGCTAAATACAGCCTGCATGATGGCTACTTGGATTTCCTTCAATTATACAGACTACAGCTGTGATACAGTGTTTGAGTTGCAATTCAACTCATAAGGAAGAAGCAAAAGGTCTAATCCTGTATTCCTTAAGGATTCAGTCAAAACTCCCATTGAAGCCAGGCAGTTTTTCTAGAGTAACAACCACAGGCAAAAAAAATTTTAAAGCGACTGAGTGACTAGGATCCTAACACCCTATTCACTGATATTTAGGCTCCTAGGTCACTTAAGTACTTTAAAAAATTTACTTAATAGGATCAGTTCTCAAGTTTTTCACAGTGTTATTTTTCTTCCCTTTTAATAACTTCTCAAAAAACAGGTTGCTTAAAAGGGAGTTTTATACACTTCGGGCCCAATCCTACAATGTGGCTAATGTTTCTAGCAAGGTGTTTAGCAATCCCTAGTCCCGCTGATTATAATTGGATGCACTCAGTCCCCTTTGTTGGACTGGGCTCCCTTACACAACAACAACAAATAAACAATTTATGAGGAATTTATTATAAACATTTTGTAAAAATAAAACCTTTTTTTAGGGAAGACTATGTAACTTTCA
This sequence comes from Caretta caretta, assembly GCF_965140235.1. Lineage (NCBI taxonomy): Eukaryota > Metazoa > Chordata > Testudines > Cheloniidae > Caretta > Caretta caretta. The sequence goes on along the minus strand of NC_134210.1, from coordinate 92,795,964 downwards.
CTTTCAGGAAGCTTATTGGCTGACAGAGAATCCACTGCATATTCTAAGGCACTGAAACACGAACATGTTCATAATAGTTCTGTACTGCACTATATTTTGTATTAAATAATCTGGTTCCATGAAAAGTACGTTTTAATATGGTAGCACTTATTTCCCACTATGCTTCTAGCGCAGAACAATTGTGATCCAACACCATCAATCCCTGCCACCTGTATAGACTACATAATGAATATTTTATAAGAAAAATTTACTTAGGAGTTAAAACCCTGGATAGTAAATATTCATGAGGCACTTAAATTGTTTTAAAATAGCTTTTGTGATGTGGAGGGCATGTTTTTTTTTTTGTCAGCTGCTCAATATTTATTTTAAACGTATTAAACCACCACAGAAATATTCATTGCACGAAAACCCTTTTACGTTTGAGTGGATTAAATTTACAAGCCCAAATTAATGCTATAAATTATATTTACATAATTCATTCTCCACAAAGCAGAATTTGTTTTGCATGTGTAGTTGCTAATATATACACTGAAGAAGAAAACACAGCACAGTATTGTTGTCCACACTGCTAATTTGGCCTAAGCAGAGTTTATGAACCATTTCCGCACCACTCTGGTTGTAGGATTTTTCTTTCAGTAGCTATATTTCACAATTAAGCATCAGGTACATGTGTTCTCAAACAACAAGGACCTTGCTAAGTAAACTCAAGCAGCTCTCTCTCTGGCTCTTAGGAACATAATAATGCTTAAAAAGCAATTATTAGCATTTTGCTTATTACTGTAAACAAGAAAAGGCAACTGGGGAGAAGTGAAGTAATTGAACAGAAGATGAGACACTAATGTCTTTCCTTGTTGATTTGAAACATCCACAAGAAAAAACAAGCTGAGCTCAAATTCTTGTGAATATTAAACTTTTTTTTTTTAAAGTTGAGATTTTCAAAGCCTACTAAGAGATGTAGCCACACAACTCCACTGAAATTAATGGGAGCTGTGTGGCTAAATCCAAGTCAGCTTTGGAAATATCCACCAAAAGTCTCATAGTAACTCCCAGTGGCTGAAAACCAAGTTGATGTGGTACCTGTGATCAAGTATGTGTGATGTGGTAAAGCTGGTAAATTGTTCTGCAAAAATTCAGTGAAACACTTCTATTCATACATTTTCTGGTCTAGAAAGCATGACCTACGAGGAAAGATTGAAAAAAAAATTGGATTTGTTTAGTCTGGAGAAGAGAAGACCGAGAGGAGACTTTATAACAATTTTCAAGTACATGAAAGGTGGTTACAAGGAGGAGAGTGAAAAATTGTTCTCATTAACCTCTGAGGATAGGACAAGAAGCAATGGGCTTAAATTGCAGCAAGGGAGGTTTAGGTTAGACATTAGGAAAAACTTCCTAACTGTCAAGGGTAGTGAAGCACTGAAACAAATTGCCTAGGGAGGTTGTGGAATCTCCATCATTGGAGGTTTTTAAGAACAGGTTAGACAAACACCAGCCAGGAGTAGTCTAGTTATTACTTAGTCCTGGCTTGAGTGCAGGGGACTGGACTAGATGGCCTACTGAGGTCCCTTCCAGTCCTACACTTCTATGACAACAATCTAGGGCCACTAGTTCTCCAATGCTTTCCCACAATCCCCCAGAACACCTCTTCCCTCTGGCCTTTTCTTGCCATCTTCTCTAATCACTATTTCCTGACCAGAAGCCACCCACCACTGCAAACAGGCCTGCTCAGCATTCTTCCCACCTGAGGCACACGCAGCTTCTGGTAGCAGGAATTGCACACACTGCTGGCACAGACCATTGTATTTTGAAAATAGCCTCCAACCAGACATCATCTCAGTGTGCTGTCAACTAGACAGAGGCTGGTACCCAGGCAGGTACTGGTGGATTTCTGGTGAAAGGATAGCAAGACCTACAATATTGAAAGCAAGAACCAAAATGCAAAGTTTTACTATTAAATTTCTAAGAAGTTATGGGATAACAGTTTAGGGAGGAAATCAAAGGCATTAAGATGCAGTACAGAATAGCAAAGGACCATAATTCCCAGGCGAGGAATTCCATGATGATGTGCCTGTATTATAATGAGATGGATTATGTCATTAGCAACACCCCAGCCATGGACCCCCATTTTAGACTGGGCTGTTTAAAGGCACCAGGCAGATCAGTGGGTTAGGTGGACAGGGGGAGCATACAGAGCCAGAGGATGGTGAACTGGAGCAGTTGGAGTAGGCCCAGAGTTCAAAGACCTATTCACAGAGGAGTCCAAAGTGGCGAGAAGACTTGAGATGGATGTGACAGAAGATCTGGCGTCATAGCCTGTTAAGATGTGTGCTGCCATTCTGGGGGGGAGAGGGTTCACCTGCTAAAGGCCAATCTCTATTACTGTTAGGAGAGATATTACAAAATGGAGTGTGGGTTTTTGCTATAACCAATCCAGTGACATCTGCAAAGAACCTGGAATCACAGCTCTGAGAGGTCTGAACTGTTCTGTTAGTCTCAGTCAGGCATTAACTCAGACACCCCATAATGATAATACAGATATCAACTGTGTGACTATGTCACTACTGAGCAATCATGTAAAAAGAGAGAGAGGCCCACTGATCTGTCCAATCTACTTACTGTTCCTGACATTTCATTTTAGGATCATAAGAGGATGGTGCTTGGGCAAGTCTCGCTACTTTTTTTTCTTTTTTTCTCTCTTCTCAATATGACCTATGGAATCAAAAGGCCAAAGGGGGGCAGAGACAAGAGGGGTACCTGAGACCCACTAAAGAAGCCAACACTGCAGAGCTCATTGGGGCATCCAAGCCCTCTTCCAATAGCCTCCCCACCCAGTGGTGTGCTCTGGTAATGATGTGGGGACCAGCTGCTCCTCTCTCTCCTGGAAGCTGCCTGCAGCCTCAGGAAGACAGCACTGCATTGGTTACACTCAGTTCCCATTTTCGAACTTCCCGTTGCAAAGATGAGAGCTAGAAACATTTATGGTAAATGAAAGTTTAGATTTTCACATCACATGGGCAGAACCCTATGCCTTTATCTGGGCCTGCCCAAGGTTGTAGCCACACCTCACAGATGGAAAGCCAAGCCTAGAGGAGCCCAGCTGAGCCTATGTGATCATATTTTGAATATCTGCACAATCTACTGTGAGCGACATCTCAGTTGGTATCTCAGGTGGGCGTAGCTTGGCTTGTGGGACAAGCATTACTACCATTTTGCCCTCTCAATTTGAGACCCTTTGCTTTGTTAGTTTGTTTCATCAACCTGTTGTGTCATGTCTTTTAGAGTATAAGTTCTTTGTCCATGGACTGTCGGTGACCATATGTTGGGACAGTTTTTGCCACAGTTGTAATTTTTCATTGTCCCTGGTACCATATTTAATCATTCTTTGTTCTCAATGCTTCATGGATATTTAACCAGATCTACTTATTTCCTATGGATAGTGGTTCCTAGATCATGGTCTCCCTCGTCGGGGATGCCGTCACTGGAGACTTAACTTGGGCTTCTACTCAGGTGTTGCTCCTAACTTCCCTCTCATTTACACACAACCCCGCCCTCATCAGAGCATGGTGGTGCTTTAAACCCAAGCTAGCTGGCTCATCTGGGGGCATGGGCTAAAAGCTGGTAGCCTGTCTACTTTCCAAGGAAGATGCAGGCTAAACTACTTGAATGCTGATAGTCCTCCCATGCCTTCTGATAATTAATTCCTACTGGGTGCCCAGAAGGACAGACAAACTCTCCCACAATTTACTGGGAAAGAATCCTGGAGTGGTTCAGCTTACTGCAGCACAAAGAGCTGTGGGATGTGCCCTGAGTCGTCCTGGAGAGAGAGACAGGAGAGAACACAATAACTCAGATGTGGTTTTTTCAGTGTGGCTGCTCAAACCCAGGCTAGGCTAATCCAGCTGCTCAGACCCCAGTGCTAATCACTAACATTAACTGCAGTGAAAACATACAATTTGAAATGAATATCTGGAGTTCCTAAGGTAAAATCCTCTGAAGGCTTAGGAACTTCCACAAACACTTTTGGTATGTTCAGGAGCAGTGAGTTATCCGTTCCATTTATACAATTCCTAACTCTGTACACTTAGAACTTTAACAGAATAGTTATTTTGGAAAAAGTGTCTCCATATGGAGGCTAACATCGAAATAATTATTCCAGTATAGCTATTTTGCTACATTTCCAAGTGTAGACAAGTTCTTAGTGAGACCATTAGGGAGTAGCTTGAAACCACTGTTGTAGCCAGAGATGACTTTTTAACTAGTGTAATCAGAATAATTAAAATCTCTGAATACAACATGATACTCAAATACGCTTATGTTGCCACGACACTTTGGGTCAAGTTAGCAGTTGCATGCATACATTTAAGAACTTAATTTGGCCATTCCTGTATAATTCACAGGAAAAAAAGGAGTATTTAAGCAAAGTTACTCAAAGTGACCAAAGACAGATAATTCACAATTAAGCTCCCCCATAACTTGTGTTGTTAGCAGTACACTTAACTCAGCAATAACACATTTCACAGCTCTTTAATAGTGCGTGTTAGCAGTGGTGGATTAGTCACTGGGCCAACTGGGCCTGTGCTCAGGGGCCCTGGCCAATTGGGGGGCCCTCAGAAAAATGGACGCCCCTGTGACCTGACCCACTCTGTCCCCCGGCACTCCTGCAGGCAGAAGGGGTGGGGAGGGGCCCCCACCTGTTTTGGCCCAGGGTCTCACAAATGCCTAATCCACCTTTGTGTTTCTTACCTTAGTATAATTAACACTTTTGTGTGTGATTAATAGTAGGGTGTTTCATGGATGGTAGCACTGTACTTATTTTGAAACACTGTTTATCACTCATTTCTAGATAAACAAGAATGGATTTCAATATAAGAGCCTGCTCCTGCTCCCATGGAAGTCAATGTCAAAACTCAAATTGACTTTAATAGGAATAAGATCGAGTCCTTAAACTGTAAGGTTTATATCATGAAGAGTTCATGGCAAATTCTGGGTGGGAGGAGGATAGGAGTACTTAAAGATAAACAAAATCTATTTTTTGAACTAACCCAGAGCAAACATTTTGAAACACTGCATTTCTTATGAGTCAAAATCTGATAAGCTCAGAACATGTATTGCTTTCCCATTGTACAAAGTACTTCTCCTGAGAATGTTCCTCAACAAAAAGTTCCCTGAGATTCCCTTATTTCCCACCCTTTTCTGTGCAGGACAATTCGACTCAAGTCGGTCCTTATTAAAATGAGTGCTTGACAACCTCTGGGCAATAACTATATCCATTCCCTGCTTATTCTCCCCTCTTGATGCCTATTGGGAAGCACTCAACACCTTGGATTCCTCTTACAATAGTTTTATCCAGACAATTTGGGCAAAAGCTGTTTATCAAACAAAACATGCTTTGTATGAGTTGTGTTATCCCTAAGCATACAGAAAATCATTTAATCTAGCTGGTTTCATGATACCATTCAGCTTCTCTGATCTCCTGCTTCAACTTTGCTCCTTGTTGATGATGTCTCTCTCTTCTCTCACTGAAATATATCTGATGGCTCCCCCTCCCAGTAAGACTCCCGGCAGCTGGCCACTAGGAATAGACAGTAGGCATGACAAACAACTGGAGTTTTCCCCAGCTTGTCTGATGAATGGTTTACACTCTACAAGAGGTGGTGAGAAGCTGGAATTTTCCTGGAGGAGTTGCATAGTTGAAAGGTTATGCCTTTCCCCTTGCCTCTTCAGTACAGCTTAATTTTCTCTATCCCAACTCACTTTGCCACATTTTGTTAAACAGAGTTGCCTTGTGTACCTTGATTGCTTCCGAACATTTTAGTGTCACTTGAACCAAACTGTTCTTGCTGTTTTATGTATGAACACATAATGAACGAACCATGAGCCTTGCATTTCTCATGCTACAGAATCAACCAAGGCTATTATCTCTGTCACCTTTGGCACCTGCGGCTGCTTAGAGCGGTATATGGAGGAGCAGGAAACTGTGTGGGCCTGCATACAGGGGAGCCCTCAGAAAACAGTTGGATCTTTGTTTCTTAAACCCTTTGGGGGCACAGTGTAGCCTTTCTGCAGAAGCACATCAATATAAAATGCAGGTAGATTTAAGAGAAATTCACCAGGAAAATCCAAGTTCAACATACAAACTTCTGAAAATTCTCTCCTAAAAAGTTTCAACTACATGAGTTCTGAAAAAGGTTTATTTTGGTGCTGGGGAAACTGTTCAGGTGCAAACAGGAGGCTGCCCTCTTCCAGCCAAGATTGGCATGTTTTAGTCTGCTGAAACATGATCCAGAAAGTGCAACTTGCATTCAGCAGATGCTTGTGTGACATTTATATTCTGAATTTGTGTGGTGACATAAAAGGAAGCTTTTCCAATGGCTGTCCTAGAAGAGCTCTGCATTCTGGGAGTCCAGCCCAAAGGCAAAGGGAGGAAGAGAGTTTGGATTCCCATTCCATTTTGCTGAAATTGTAGTCAACAGATAACCCACAAATGTGCACTTCTCCTGATTTCTTGCTCACACCTCAAATGTCTTGACATGTGAGGATGGCAAACTCATGAGAGTTATGGTGGAGACTAGCTTTCTATTACAAGTCCAATTTTTTTGAGTGCTTTTCACTTCAGGCTTTGCATGTGTGGTCTGTGGCCAGAAAAGATTTTTTCCCTTGATTCTCAGGTGATTTGGAGAGCATTGTGAAATCTGGGACTCGGAAAAAAAAATGCATGGAACATTCTTCTAATGCTTTTTTGCTACATCTCATTCCCAAAACAACTTGTCTTAGAAACTTGACATGAACTTCATTTGAAAGATCCTGATGAGATCCTTTGCCATGATGAGGAAAGGCATAAGAAACTTAGAAAGTTAGAATAATCTCGTAGGTTCTAGAGAACCAGATAAACCATACCAAATGACTGCTGGAGATCTAAGCTTTCTTTACAAAATAACAAAAAAGCAAGTTGGTCTCTTTTTCTTGCAGAGTTAACTTTAAAACCATCATAAATATGATTTCAAAATGTAAAGAGATTGTCAGGGAAGTTTATCATAGAGATTTATCTGGGAAAAAATAAAATCAAAACATCACAGACTGACTCCCCCACCATCTTTGCTAACTCTCCTCTTGTTTGATAACCCTCGCGCAGCAGAGCTCCTATCTTCTCATTCCCCCTCTGGTCCACCAAAGGGAGTTTTCATTCCCCTTTGTACTCCTCCTAGATTTTTTGCATGTGTTTCCAGTGACAGTAGTAGCATTACCACCAGGAGAAACTGTTCTAAATTGTTGTGTTATGCAGTATTTAATAGTGGTTGTGTTGCACCCAAGAGCTGGCTACATTATGTGGTGGGAAAAGCAATACCCTACACATAATTATTACAGGTTTCAGAGTAACAGCCGTGTTAGTCTGTATTCGCAAAAAGAAAAGGAGTACTTGTGGCACCTTAGAGACTAACCAATTTATTTGAGCATGAGCTTTCGTGAGCTACAGCTCACTTCATCAGATGCATACCGTGGAAACTGCAGCAGACTTTATATATACACAGAGAATATGAAACAATACCTCCTCCCACCCCACTGTCCTGCTGGTAATAGCTTATCTAAAGTGATCATCAGGTGGGCCATTTCCAGCACAATCCAGGTTTTCTCACCCTCCACCCCCCCACACAAATTCACTCTCCTGCTGGTGCTAGCCCATCCAAAGTGACAACTCTTTACATAATCAAGTCGGGCTATTTCCTGCACAAATCCAGGTTTTCTCACATCCCCCCCACCCCCATACACACACAAACTCACTCTCCTGCTGGTAATAGCTCATCTAAACTGACCACTCTCCAAGTTTAAATCCAAGTTAAACCAGAACATCTGGGGGGGGGGGGTAGGAAAAAACAAGAGGAAACAGGCTACCTTGCATAATGACTTAGCCACTCCCAGTCTCTATTTAAGCCTAAATTAATAGTATCCAATTTGCAAATGAATTCCAATTCAGCAGTTTCTCGCTGGAGTCTGGATTTGAAGTTTTTTTGTTAATAATTTTTTGTAATAATTATTACAAACGTTGTAGGGTACTGTGAGGCTTAATTTCTGTGGCAAAGTGCTTTTATCTCCTTGGATGAAAGATGTTACAGAAATACAAGTATTAGTGATCCACCAAAAATTGTGACGCGTGAAAATTAAAATTTAGAAAACATTAATTGTTCTAAAGGAATGAATCCTCTACTTCACAGCACTTACAGAGTAAAAATGATCTCCAGCCCCAGTGTTCATTATATGTTGCATTGCCACTTCAAGGAATGATGCTGGAAAATGGAGAGCAAGCAGGGAAATGTCTGGCATATAGTTGCCAACCCTCCAGGATTATCCTGGAGTCTCCAGGAATTAAAGGTTACTCTTTAATTAAAGATTATGTCATATGGTAAAACCTCCAGGAATATGTCCAACCAAAACTGGCCGCCCTTGTGGCATATTCACTTAAAAACTTCCATTAATATCCAACATAATGGGGAAGTAACATCAAGTAAGTAAGTAGATAAAGTCTGTAGGCTAGTCTCAGCAGATACATACTTTGAAAATGATTATCCTGATGTACATACAAATATTAATGGATTCCTTAACAATCTACAAATTCCCCACATATACACACACACAAAAGGATAACTTAGAAAATGCATTAGACGAGAAGACCATGTGCAGTACTCCATGTGGCCTTTGAATGTGATAAATTGCCCAAGACATTCTGGAGCATTCTTATGTAAAGCTAGAGACGTGTTGCCTTTATCTAGCTTATCAGCAAAGTACTTGTAAAAGTATTGCCAAAAACCTGAAATCTATTATTCAGTAAAACGTCAGAATCAGGTTAGCTTGTTAATTTTTTTTTTTACAATAAAAATTATCTTTGATAAATGTTAATCAGAATAAATACAACAGGGGGCATTGACTACAGAGAATTATTTTTTAAGCACTGATAATGTCCTTGCTCTGCTATAGGAGTTGTCCCTATACCAAAGAGTTTACAATCTAAACAGACAGAGAGAAGGTGGTATATGCTGGGAGAGACCCAGAGGAGGATTTTTTTTTTAAATCTAAAATGTATTTTTGGGGATTATTTTTCTAAGAAAATGCCAGTTTCTCAGGAACAAGAGAGGGAAAACATAACAGAAGTTAATACTTACCAGCTAGAAGAGAAAGAGATACAGCTAGTTACAAAGCAGCCAAAAAATGAACAAAAATGTGCCATTGCATTTCTGCACTGCAGATCCAGAAGCATCATCACCCTCAGGTCTTATAGCGCTTTTCATCAGTAGATCTCGAAGTGCTTCACAATCTTTAACGTATTTACCCTCACAATACCCCTATGAGGTAAGGAAGTGCTAGTATCCTCATTTTACAATATGGGAACCAGGGCACAGAGAGAGTAAGTGATTGGTCCAAGGACAGGCAGAAAGTCTGTGGTGGAGCAGGGAGCTGAATGCAGGCCTTCCTCATGTCAGGGAATAGATGATTCCCTCTTCACTCTACTGTTGAGCCTGTGGTTAGAGTTATGGGCACCTCAACCAGAGGAAGACTGCAGCAACAAAATGCTTCATCTCCTTAGAAAACAAGATTAAATGGACTGTTGTAAATATATTAAACTTGATGAAAGGATGGAAGAAAGTGGTAGAAAACAATCAGTGGAAAGGTGGAAACACTTAGGAGGGAGGGGAATGATTTAGTGTGGTCCAGGGTGTAGGACTGGTTATAAGTCCCCAAAGGACAAGTCTATTAGGCTGAGGAATAGCTTGCTAAGTAACATGGTTGAAGCCCCATTGCTTGAATCATTTACAATAGACTACAGAAAGCACATGCACAACACTTCATCTGGATGCGGGGGAAGTGTTGGTTTGTTCCCCCCCATGGGCCACGAGTCTGAAGACTCACAATGTTAAGCAGGCCCAACCTGCAGGCTGTGTGTCTTACAAAGAGCCACAGGTTCTTCCTACCACATACATCTCCTTTAAGTCAGAGCATTGTCCTTAACTCCCTGTTGTCCTCCCTCACTGAAGGACAAGCAGGACATGGAGAATGAATCCTCTCACTATTCTCCTCAGTCTCCTGGCTGGAAAGTTATACTTGGCTTCCTGGGCCAGGTAGGTGGATCGCCAGAGGCCACAGGACCTCATCAGCTGGCTAAGGGTATGGAGCTTCCCACAGCCTGGGTGTGGGTCACAGGCAGGAGATGGCATTGGTATGTAGAGTGAGTGAGAAGGAATGCAGTGTTGTAGGAGGTGAGGGAGCTAGGGTATCCCTACAGGTGTTATTTCTCATTGCGGCCACCAAGCTTAAGGCCAGCCCTGTGCCTGAGCCATAATGAAATAGAAGATTTTCCCTTCACCCTGTCTAGGACAAGGTTGGCCCAAAGATTCACCCTGGGCTTAATCTGGACTGTCTGCCTCTCCCTTCACCTGCACCTTTCCCATGGGAAAATACAACAACAGCAAGAGGATTTATACATAGACAAATTTTAAGTACAGCTGTGCATCTTGTTTTTCCTTTCCTGGTTTCTCTATACCTCTGTTTATCTTGTTACTATATTTTCTCCTCCCACTTTCATGTGCATTTCATCTTCCTTTTTCTTTGCTTCTTTCTTTCTCTTCTGTCTCTCCTTCTATCACTTTCTGCCACCCTTTCTTAGGTCCACTCATCTCCCACTCTCATCTTTTCCAGGTTATCCCTTTATACTCTTGCCTGCCACCTTTTCTAGTAACCCCCTTCTGTCTCCTCCTCCCCAATTTTCTCTTCTTCTGGTTCCCTGATTTCTCTTTTCTACCCTCATTCTTCTCCCTCTCTTCTGGTTCTCCAAATATTTCTTTCCTTCTCCTCTAGCTCCCATATTTTCTCTTACTTCCATACTTTCCCTTCCCTGCTATTTCTGGCTTCCTGTAAGTTATAAAGCTGCAAAGAAGTTGCTGTTTGTCTCTGGGTAGTTAGTGCATTACGAGAGCAGACTTAACTGTTCACGTGACTGTAACTGTGCATTTCATATTTTGTGAATTATTAAATATTAAAGTTAATATTAAAAGAAACCCATTTCCTAGCTTCCTAAATGTTTGTTATTTGATTACCACAACCAGACTCTCACATGTTCCATGAAGCTACATAGGATGTGGCACCTTTATACAGCCCTGGCTGCAGACTAGTGCCCCAGAATCCAAACTTCTATTCAATTTTTTTCTAGCCCTTATGGTAATGAAAAAAAAACATTTAAAACATCGACCATGTATGACCAGTGCAGTGAGTCTGTAAATGGCATGAAACAGCTCAGAAAAGTGAGTTATTCATCTATCTCGGATGACTAATGATGACAATTTACAATATTAACTACGGTATTTTGCTACTGATCATTTCAGCAGAAACATCCAGATAGTGTACAATCCCCAAATGCCATGCAAATCATACATGAAAGTTTTCTGAAGAGGATCTTACCTAGAGGAGAATGACTTTGTAGCTCACCGACAGTCCCTTGAGCTGTCCAGTCATATATTTTCATCGTCCCCTCCCCCTCCCTCTCCCTCCAAAAAGAATAGCAAAACCAAAAACAACAAAACAAAATATAGTAACAAGACTAAATTCTGACTTGGGTTGTGTGCATACAATGTCCTTTGAAGAGATGTGGGACACATTTTTCTTCTTAAAAACATTGGGATAACCTCTTTATATAAACCACAATGCAGATAAACTGTGCTGAAAGCTAGTTACATGCACATACCCCCCTCAAGGTCCTGATAATATTTCAAGCCACTTGAGAGTCGTTCTTCTGGTTACCATGTCATCAGACCCTTGATATGTTTTCACAGAATTATAGCTCACAGCAGTGATTTTTCTCTCCCTACAAAACATACTCAGTTAATGCAAATTTAAATTTGAGAATTTAATCCCTAAATAGTCAGGAAATTCAGAGTCAAGCTTCCCACATTAACTTCAATTCTTCCTTTGCAGCATGGCCCGGTTTTTGGTGGCATGTTGAGCTAGTAGAATAAATCTAGGTGGCAATACATTGATTCACATAGGGCTTGATCCAAAGCATGCTGAAAAGAGGCAACACAGTCTAATGGGTAGAGCACTGTGCAGCTACTCAGGAGAGAGGGGTTTTAATCCCAGTTTTGATCTTGGGAAAGCCACTTTTCTGTTTTCCCTCTCACCTTTACTCTATTATGGGCCAGACTGAAATCACATTTGTTTGTGAATAGTCTCACCTACTTCACCTGGATTAAGGTATGACTCAAAGTGAGTAAAGGTATTAGAATCTGACCTTTAGATTGTAAGCTCATCAGGGCAGGGCCCATTTCTCACTTTGTTTGAAGAGCCTCTGCAGCTCTGATCTCAGTAGGGGTTACTAGTCACTATTGTAGTGCAAATAATAAACAACAACAAATGAAATCAACTGGAATCTTTGGTCTTCAGTGGAGACATCACACACTTTTCTGCTACACTCGCCTCAGTTTAATGTCTCCCAGCAACTCAGAGTCATATACAAGGCTGAATAAAATAGTAATGTATACCCTTTGGGAAACGGCAAAAACAAATAATAAAGCCAACCCATCCAACAGAAACAGTCACTTACCTAAGTCCCTATTGCTTGGCTCTGCAGTCTTTGGTATCATATTCTGAGCCATCACACAGCAGCTGCATGGTACCATTTCAGTAGAACCCTAAACAGAGAAGAAATAGAAGTTTTTAATTGTTTGCATACTGAATGGCCCATTGGCCTGGTTAGTTCAGTACATATTTCTGTAATAAAGTACATGTACCAATTATATTTTAAGATCCCCTTCCAGAATTCCTATATCAGGCATAACATATATACAGCACATGCAATTTACTAAACCCATTCCTGCATTATATTTCCCTGAAAGCAACATTGGCAGAGTCTATGCATATTTCTTTTATTGTTCATACTGTATATTTGTATGTGTTACAGAATGCAAGGATAGCTTATGCATACCCTTAACCAATATTTCATGCCCATAAATCTATCTTCTTTATGCCATGTGTACACTGTACACTCCGAGTCTGATTCAAAAACCCACTGAAATCAGTGGGAGCCTGTAATGGAGTTAACAAACTCCATAGTGGACACATGCAGAAGTGAGGGGAGAGTCTTCCATGTTTACAGGCAATCAGGCTGATCACACCCCTGCACGGCTGCCAGAAGTGCCAATCATGGAGACATGCAACCACAGCTGTGACCAATAAAGAAAACAAGCCCAGCTATAGGGGATGGGGAACAGAGAGGGAAAAGGAGGCAGAAAGGCACCAACCCCATATCATGCTGCCCCTGAGAAACCAGCAAGGAGACAAAATGAGACTATAGCCCTGGAGTTTAAAGGCTGAAAGACTCAATTAAGTTAAGAGTTTATGGACTGATCTAATTGAGAATGAATTGAAGGGGACCAGTTAGGAAACAGCTGGGACCGCTATAGATATTGCACCAAGAACAGAGGACAAAGCCTTTCCATTAACTTCAGTAAGCTTTGGATCAGGCCCTACACTACTTAGACAGTAATGCTGTGTTCCTTTAAAAATACATTAGATTGGAATGATTTTGAGTACTCTGTATACTCATATTTTAGTCTTTACAGCTTATATAATGCAATAGATACCTAAAACACCTTGTAGAAAATGTAAAGAATTCCCTCCCCGGAAGAATTTATAAATGAAGATTAGAGCAACAGGAAGAGACACCACACGGAGGAGTTGGGAGGGGTCGGATAAGGAAGAGGACAACATGATAATGCAGTCTCTTGGAAGTTTAGTACATGGCTAAAATATTCTTAGATTTTAATTGGATTAAGTTTCAAGTGAAGAAATGGATTTGGAGACGGGATTTAAAAGAGGAGAGGAATGCAGTGTAACTGATGGGATCAAAAAAGCCATTCCAAGATCAGGGCGCTATGTGAAATAAAGTAAAGAAGTGAGGCCTGGTCTAAACTACAAAGTTAGGTTAAAGTAAGTCACCTTGCATCAACCTATTTGTGAGTATCTACTCTAAAACTTGTCTGTGACTGATGTAAGTGCCCTGTTACAGTAGAACAGTCTCACTGAATGGTGTGGTGCTATGGTTGACCTGCTGAGGGAGTGTGACCTGTGTGAACCCTAACTGTTTTCCAGCAGCTGTCCCACAATGCCCTATTCCTTGGGACAGTGACTGCTGTAGTCATAACCGTAAATGCCACTGCCTGGAGATCATGGAGACTGGAAACCTCCATCCTCTTTAAAGCCCCCTATGTATTTTTGAAATGCCTTTTCTTGATTACCCACGTTGGGAAGCACATCTGGCAGCTCTCCCATATTGTGTGCAACTGCCCATCCAACCATGCAGGCTCCATGCACTAGATGCTCTCCAATGCCAGGAGGCATTGGATCTCCAGGACTTGTGGGAGGAAGAGGCTGTACAAGCAGAGCTGTGGACCAGGTGTAGATACGTGGGCATATATGAAGATTGCACGGGGGATGCAGGCAAAGGAGTTAGGTCAAGGATCATCATCAGTGTCACATGACAGTGAAGGAACTTTGTCAGGAATACAACAAGTTCAGGAAGGGTTATTTTACAACGAGCTGCATGTCATACTGGGCAGAGAACCCACCAGCTCCCCACAGATCACCATGGGTAGCTTAGAGGAACCCAGGACACAGACCCCTGCCATGAACAGTGAGAAGAAGGAGGAGCAGAAGCGCTGTGGGGGCTCCAGCAATGCCATAAGCCAGGCCCTGAGGCTCCACTGAAGTCTAGCCAGTCCTGGTAGCCAAATACAGATGAGCCCAATGAACAGGAAGGACCTTGGGTAATTGTGTGCATGCATTTTTCCTTACAAAGTTTAAATATAAAGATGTTGCCCAGCCCACCCCAAAGTTGACAAGACCTGGGTATCAACTTTTCATTGTTTTACTTTTATGAGAAGAGGTAGAGGTACAGCAAACAAAGGTAGAGTTGGCATCTGCTTTTCATTCTTCTGTTGGATTAGGTGGGGGCAGGGGGAACACAGAGCAGTTTGTTTATGTATACAGGGATGGCTGCTGTATCCTCCTGAGAGGGCTTGAAACTTTCATGGAGATACTCTGCAATTCTCTCCTGAAGCTTTTTAGGGGTAGCAGCTGTATTTCTCTCTGTGCGATCGGTCACTTTCTCACTCTGCTCCATGATGAGTTCAGCTGGCACCATTGAAGTAAACAGGCTAACAGCATATGGGCCTGGGCAGCTTTGGGACATCAGTAGCAGCTCTCTGTGCCTTTATTAACCCCAGAAACGAGTTACCAGATTAAACCATCACTGCCTCTGGAAAATAATTCCAGTATTCAAAACCATTGCCCATGGAATAGGGACCAATTTTTTTTTGTTTCATGCAACTGAAATTCTTTCCCCAACTCACCGTTGGTGGGCCACACTCACAATGGCTGGGGCTGGAGAGTGGTGCTGTGAAGGGGCGTTCCAAAGCTGAAGTGTCAATAAGTATGTCTTATTAAAAGTTATGAGCGTAAGGGAAGGAAGTTTTGAAACTCTTTCCCTTTCCATTGTAACTGTAAATCCAATGACACATCTGTCTGTTTTTATCAGCAGCTGCTGCCATTGTGGCCTTGAGGGGTCCTTCTCCAAACCTGCAGATTGCATGACCCTGATGAGAAGTAGAAAGAAAAGGACTAGGAGGACTTGTTCAGTGAGAGATCCTGCAAGCTAGTGCTGTATTGGATTGTAAGAAAAGGGCCAACATGGCAGATGGCATGGAGAAAGAATGAACAGACAGGAGAAAGGGCCAGGAATTCAAGCAGGAAAAGAGGGAGAGGTATCAGGACATAATGGGTCTTCTCAAGAAGCAAACCCAAATGCTGCAGACCCTAGTTGACCTACACGTCCAAAAATCCCAAATTCCTCATCCTTTGCAGTCCTTGAAGAACTCCATGGTTGCAGCCCCTACACCCAACATACCACATGACATTCCAGGCTGGATCCTTACCCCCATCAGAGGACAGCAAGGAAAATCACTGTTTCACACACACTGAACTGTGAGAACTATTATTGGTGTATGTATAGCCACAACAGACTACATTTGTGCACTGAAGTTGACAAAAATGTTTGCTGCCTTTTCAATTTCAAAATCCCATTTTGTTAGTTTGTTTAAAGTTTGCATTGTGTTGTCTGTTGGTTTTTGCACATTGTTTTTCTGAACTATTTTTGCCAGTCAATAAAGTTCAAGACACATACTGCAGAATGAATAGCAGTACTTAAAGCACTTGGTACTTGTAAATGTATAGCAAGCATCATGTAACTCATAACTTCAGGGAAACATGGTTATATTTATAAATGTAGAGCACGTACTACACCATTGCTAGCAGCACACAATGCACCAACCCAGAGAACAGTCCAGGACAGAACATTACTGTGGCTGACCATTGAAGTGCTCTTTCAAACCTCCCTTAACCACATAGCTCCATGCTGAGCTCTGGTAATGGCCCCTGTGTCTGGCTGTTTAAAATCATATGCTTCACCTCTGCCAGCCACCCTGGTGGCAGTCTTTCTCCCTTTACCTCACAGATATTATGCAGCTGGCAGCTATAACAACTGGGATATTTTTATCACTGAGATCAAATCTAGTGAGTAAACACCACCAGCATCCCTTCAATCTATTAGAAGCACATTCAACTGTCATTCTGCACCTGCTGAACCAATATTTGAATCTTTCCTTGGTGCTCTCGAGGTGGCTGGTGTACAGTGTTATGAGCCAGGGGAGCAAGGGATAGGCTGGGTCCTGCAGAATCCCGACTGACATTTCAGTATCTCCAATGGTAATCCTCTGGTTGGGAAAGAATGTCTTTAGTTCCAGCTTTCTGAACAGTCCTATGTTCTTAGAGAGACAAGCATCATGCATCTTCCCTGAGCTGCCCATACTTATATCGGTGAAACATCCCTGGTGATCCACCAACGCTTGTATAACCATAGAAAAACAGCCCTTTCTGTTAATAGGTGGGAATAGAGGAAAGTGGGTTGGTGACAAAATAAGGATATACATGGTGTCTATTGCCCCACTGCAGTTCAGGAATCCCATTGCTGTAAATCTATCCACGACATCAGTGATTTTTCAAACCTTTTTTTCTGGTGACCCAATTGAAAAAAAACTGTTGATGCCAATGACCTAATGGAGCTGGGGATGAGGGGTTTGGGGTGCAGGAGAGGGCTCCAGGTTTGAGGGGGGCTCAGGGTTGGGGCAGAGGGTTGGGGTATGGGAGGGGGTCAGGGCTCTGGACTGCGGGTGCAGGCTCTGGGGTGGGGACAGGGATGAGGGATTTGGGGTGCAGAAAGAGGCTCTGGGTTTGGGGGGCGCTCAGGGCAGGGGATTGGGGTGCAGGGTTGGGGCACGGTCTTAACTTGGACAGCTCCCAGTCAGTGGTGCAGCTGGGGTGCTAAGGCAGGCTTCCTGCCTCTCCTGGCACCATGGACTGCGCTGCACCCAGAAGCAGCCAGCAGCAGGTCTGACTCTTAGGCAGAGGCATGCAAGCAGCTCTCACCCACAGGCACTGCGCCCCCTGCTCCCATTGGCCAGGAACCGGCCAATGGGAGTGCAGAGCAAGTGCTTGGGGCAGGGCAGCGCGCGGTGCCCTGTGGCCCTTCCTGCCTAGGAGCTGGACCCGCTGCTGGCTGCTTCCGGGGCGCAGTGCAGTGTCAGAACAGATAGGGACTAGCCTGCCTTAGCCAGGCAGCACCGCCGACTGGTCTTTTAACGACCCGGTCGGCAGTGCTGACCAGAGCTGCTGCGACCCAGTGCCTGACATGCTGCGACCCACTACTGGGTTGCAACCTGCAGGTTGAAAACCACTGCACTACATCTTGCACACTGCAGACAGTCACAGTGCTGGAGGGTGGCACATGGCACACTGGGATATCTATCCATGATGCACCACACTTTGCATCTACACAAGCACTCCTAGTGGCTATGCCCCCCTGCACCAATGCAAGCAACAAAATGTGCATGCATGAGTGATATACAAACTTCAGCAGTTGTATGCTACTAAACTTTTGTTGACCTCATTTGTCATGTAGACATGGCCTGAGTCAGAGAAGAACATGAACAGGGTAACATTGAAATGTGGCGGAGGAGCAACAAGAGCAGAGAAGTGGGAGGGAGCTAAATTGTGGAAGGAATTTTAGGAAAGGCTGAATATGGCAGCAGCAACTGGCAAGGTAGGTGATTTTTAGCAACAGATTTTTGCATGGACTGGAGAGGGCTAGGGTGATCAGATAGCAAGTGTGAAAAAGCAGGACAGGGAATAGGGGGTAATAAGAGCCTTTATAAGAAAAGGCCCCAAATATCGGGACTGTCCCTATAAAATTGGGACATCTGGTCACCCTAGAGAAGGTTGAGCTGAGTTTCATGAGGCTAGGGAGAAGGTAGCAATAGTTGGGGCATGAGACAATCAAAGCCCGGATAAAGGTCATGATGATGCATGTTTTCTAGTATGTTTGCACAATAGTAGCTCACCTTGGATTCAAGTATTATTAGTCCAGCAAACACATGAGATGGAAAACTAGGGTCTTTGAGTACTCTTAATGTTCTGTCATTTCAGTCCTGAGAATCCTCTTATGCCTAGACTGGATAAAGCCAGATGAGACTATTAACAGTGGAATGCCAGGAAGCTCAAAGTGAGGTCACCATCTCATAGAGTGCCTGGTCTGGGGGATACGTGCAACTCAATCTAAACTATTTCTAGAGCACTCATCACCATAGTATCTAAGCACTAGGTAACTGAAGAGATGTTGTGGCAGCCGAAAAAATGAAACTAAAAGCTTCTCCAAAGTTGAAAAACTTTAAAGAGGGAACATTAATTCCAGTCTTGAAAAATTTCCACAGAAGGCACTGTTAAGTTTTTACTGTAGCAATGACATTTTTGAAACCGGATAAATCTAAGAGCCAGGAGGAAATGTTGTTGCCAGACAACATAATGAATGAACGATAAATGTATGTGTACTTATGAGAGTTTCATGGTGGAGGGTCAGGCTGTAACACTTGTCTGACCCCATATACATTTCATGGGCATAAATCTTGTTAAAATATTTTCAGCAAACTAGGTTTTAAATGCAAACACTATGTGCTTATTATCTCATGAACAAACATAGGTTTAAGCAAGTTGATTTTATCAGTTAGTGTAATTCCCCTAGAGAACCCATTGTGTTTCAGACTTACGACATATGTGTATTTCTTAATATTAGATATTCCAAACACAGAACATCGATTAAAGTCAGAATTATAATATTAATTAATGCAAAGCTTCAGTCAATCCAGGACAGCAAAGCACTCTCCTGTTTCAGAAAATAGCTATAATATGGAAATTCTGCCAACAATTCTAAAATATTTTATACTTTGACTGTTTCCTAATAGTTGATATTTTTAAACTCCACTCATTTTTTTTAAAATAATTCATCCTTTATTTTGGTGTTTATGGGGCCAGTAGTGGGGAGTGTGTGTTTGGGGCAGATTAAACATTTTAACAGACTTGTTTGGAGAAGGACAGTCCTGAGTTTTTGGCCTGTGTTCCAGGTCCTCTTATCTGTCTTGAGAAGTCAGTTCAAAAAGCGACCCAAACATTGTGGTGCAGTGTTGTGTCATACCCTTGACACAATAGTAAACTAGAGGGATTATTCGGCTCAGTGTAGTAGTTCATTAAAATCCAGGGAATATGACATAAAGCTAGTTTAAAGCAATGCTGGATGTTCATTCTCTTGACTGGAAAGAGGCTAGGGGTATATTTGCACTGTACTTCAATATTGTACCATCAGTGGCTGCTTCATTTGTACTGTTTTTAATTTAATCAAGAAGGCACCACTATGATTACTAATTTACACAAACACGCCTGTCTCTTGTTACCGTGTCCACCACACCTTCTTTAGCTTTTTCTATTCTAACAACTGGATTGAAAGCTCTCTGGGGCCCGGACTGTCTTTGTGTTATTTGTTTGTGCAGTGGGGCCTAGTCCCTATTTGGGGTCCCTAGGAATAAATAATAATAGTGTATTATTTTCATAATGTGTTTTGGGATAAGGTTTGCCTCCAACACTGCTGCTGAACAGAACGGTGTCAAGACCAACACAGACTTATTTTGGCCTGTTCAGGAAGAAAGGTCTCCGTGCAGCATTTTGAGCTGGATACATGACTACATGGGGCTCTTTACCAGATGTAGCTGAATCCCACAGAACCAACAACTGAAATCATAACAATGGTACTGAGTGGATTATTTCTAGTGGGAAAATGTAATAATTTACAATGCCCACCAAGATAACCCCAGGGCTGGATTTATACCTTACGTGCCCACAGGCACAGCATCTTCAGTGCCGCGCCCCTGCCTCGTGCCTACAGCTGACCTTTGTGTTGCACACAGTTTTAGAGAGGTAAGGCAGCCCTAGAATGCCAGTGCCCCTAGGCACATGTCTACTGCTCCTAATTGGAAATCTGGTCCTGTATAACCCTCATTTCATTTGTATTCAGGGCTACGGGTTTGCATATATTTGAAACGCTCTAGCAGCACAGCTGTGGAGCTCCCGTTTAGATACTCACTACAATGATGGGAGTGTTCTCCCATTGGCATAGTTAATCCACCTCCCTGAGAGACGGGAGCTGAGTGATGGAAGAATTATTCTATCTGTGTAGCACTGTCTACACTGTGGGTTAGGCTGGCTTAACTGCATTGCTCAGGGGTGTGGATTTTTCACACTCCTGAGTGAGATAGCTGGATTGACTTAAATTTTGAGTATAGACCTGGCCTAAGTACTGTCTCCTTTATTCCTCTGAACTGGGAAAGGTGACCTGCAAAAAAGGGGGAGCTGTGCCTTTCAATAAAATGTAAGTCTCAACATTTCCCCCTCAAAATAAATGAAAATAAAATATTCATTTTATCATTTTTTCCTCTGGTTATTTTTTACATTAGGAATATCAGATCAGGTCTCACTGGTGCACTATTTGGTGATCTTAGATGTTTACATGTAGAAAAAAAGATTTTTCTTCTAACTGCTAGTGCTGCAAACTCAAACAAGGTTTTGAGAATCAAGTTACGTCCTTCCACTCTTGTTCATCACCAGTGCCATCCATGTAACTATTATTACCTTAATGGTGTGCACAGAGATGCCTGGAACATTTCTTTTTAATGATGCACAAGGAGGAACAGAATCCAGCTCACTGACTCTTCACTGTGTTGAATCTGTAGTGCTAGCGGGAGTCAAAAAGAGTAAACTATTATTTTTGCCACCTAAATAAGCAGGTGTGACTGAATACACCCAAGAAACAGTTCTGCTGAGTGAGAAGAGACCATTTTTGCCTAGTCCTTTTGTGGACCAGCTAATATTGTTAGGTAGGGATGTAGTGTGCAGCTGCAGAGACCAAAGATCATTGTGATGAGATGCCTGCCCCACACTGGGCTCTAAGCGGTTAATAGAGCCCTAGGGAGGTTGTGCAGGAGGCAGACAATCAGAGGAGGGCTGAAGGAAGCAGCCAATCAGGACCATGCAGGCCCATATAAAAAGGGAGCTGGGTGGCAGAGGAAGGCAGTTTTCTGCTGGGACCTCAAGGAGAAAGGACTATGTTTCTGGAGGACTGAGAGAACTACCAGCACCCTGGACAGAGCAGTGCTGCTAGCGGGGACTGGGGGAGTGAGAGATAGCTCCTGGCTGGCTGCTGGGGTTTTCAGGCTGAGGCAACG
Source organism: Caretta caretta (assembly GCF_965140235.1). Lineage (NCBI taxonomy): Eukaryota > Metazoa > Chordata > Testudines > Cheloniidae > Caretta > Caretta caretta. The sequence goes on along the minus strand of NC_134210.1, from coordinate 92,774,269 downwards.
GCAAAGCGGATGCTGGGGCCATGAGGAAGTGGCCAGACAATTTGCTGCAGTAGCCACTAAGTGAAGTGGCTGAACAGTGGACTGTGGGTCCCCTGGAAGGGGTGAGCACAGTGTGTGGCATGGCTGGAGGGCTGTGTTGCTGAAGAGGATGCTGTGGTCCTTGGAGAGATGTGGGTGCTAGAGGAGGAGTGATGGTGGCAAGGCACCGCCTGAATAGGGTGCACTAACATACAGTGCTAAGCCCCAAGACAGCCAGCAGAAGGTGCCAGAATGGTGAGTGAACCCTGTTATAGTCATCCTCTATTTGAAGAGGGGTTCTGGACTGCTGTGTGCTTATAGCTGGCTCTCATTGCTGTACTATGGAAAGTTTAAATAACAACAATTTAATTCTTAAATGCAAGCTCTCTGTGCCTTAATAAGAACAATACAATCTATTTTCAGAGAACAGATAAACACATTTTGTTTATCTTTCAGTACAGCTGTTCTTTGGATACAAATATTGGACTTTAGGTATCAGTAATTTAAAGTAAAGTAGAATGAAGTTCACTACTTACTAGGTAAAAGGCCAGATCAAGGCATATGCAGCTCTGAAGCCCTGCTTACACCCTCAAAATAGGCCTTTTGCACAGTGATTAATTTCACCTATACTGATGAAAATAGCAATGATTAGCTGAAGATTTTTTTTATTTGCTATTGAGATAGACCTGACCTGGAGGGGGAAGTCTGTCTCATTAGCACCAATGTGCAACACACTCTAGAAAGAATTTCTAGCATTATGCTTCTTGGAAGGGAAAGATAGTAATATATTTGGTACTGTCTGAAAACAAAAGGAATAGGAAAAAATACTGCAATGACTTAGCATGGTACTCACTCCATTTTATTTTTACTTGATTTTTTTCTTTTAATCTTTATTTGGCAGCTTCTGCACTGAAAGTCTGCAAGCCTGCAGCTCAGAACTGCACCACTTGGAACCAACTGAAAACATCTCTAGAACATATGTTGTCCTGATTAAATAGCCCTCTATAGGCAAGCCATAACATTTCTAATCTTATAGGATAGAGAAGCCATTACCAAACGGTGTTTATTGAGTGGATTAGGTACCAGTGTCTCAACTACACCAAGAAGTGGTGGGTACAGCTAAAAAAGGGATTGTATGCAAAAGAGCCCTTTTGAGGCTAAATTGTTTCAATGGGAGATGGTCCAGTAAAGTAGCCATCTTGAGTCACTGCATCTGAAGTAAGTGGAGTGAATTATGTTACATAAACTAGATGCTCCGTTACCATGGTTACTAAAAAATAAAAACAGCTCACTTAAGCAGATCTAATGTGTGCATATATAAGCTTTCTCCAGCAGCTCGAGAAGCTTGTAGGCTTTGTATCTCCGCCATACTACCTCCAGTTTCTAAGCCTTTCCAAGTTTTTAGAGTGCGTTAGGAATGGTTTCAGGTCCACTTTCCATGAGGTAAGAATTAGTTCTCAGAATACTCCTGCCTCCAAGCATGCTTTTTCTTGAAGCTGTAAATAATGCAGCCACAGCTACGAGAGACAAGAACAGCCAAATAAGCAACACTGTGGTTTGTTGTCACACGTTAGAAGGTGGTGTGACAGGTTGGGTCACAGAAACCCGCTGGGAGCTACCACTTGATGTGCCAAGACTACTTCTGCGCCTGCTTTCCCTGCCAGCTTAGGACTCCAGCACCCTGTCTGGCTGAGCCAGACACGCCAGTCTGCTCCAACCCAGACCCAGGGTCTGAACCATGTACCCCAAAGCTGCAAACTTAACTGAAAGCAAGTTAAGAAATGTTCCTGCCTTTAACACTCAGATGCCCCACTCCCAATAGGGTCTAAACCTTAAATAAATCCATTTTACCCTGTATAAAGCTTATACAGGGTAAACTCATAAATTGTTTGCCCTCTAACACTGACAGAGATATGCACAGCTGTTTGGCCCCTCCCGCAGGTATTAATACATACTCTGGGTTAATTAATAAGTAAAAAGTGATTTTATTAAATACCGAAAGTAGGATTTAAGCAGTTCCAGGTAGTAACAGACAGAACAAAGTGAATTACAAAGCAAAATAAAACAAAACATGCAAGTCTAAGTCTAGTACAGTAATAAAGCTGAATACAGATAAAATCTCACCCTCAGATGTTTCAATAAGTTTCTTTCACAGACTGGATGCCTTCCTAGTCTGGGCACAATCCTTTCCCCTGGTACAGCCCTTGTTCCAGCTCAGGTGGTAGCTAGGGGATTTCTCATGATGGCTGCCTCTCTTTGTTCTATTCCACCCAGTTATATATCTTTTGCATAAGGTGGGAATCCTTTGTCCCTCTGGGCTCCCTCCCCTCCTTCTCAGTGGAAAAGCACCAGGTTAAAGATAGATTCCAGTTCAGGTGACATGATCACATAGAATCATAGAATATCAGGGTTGTAAGGGACCTCAGGAGGTCATCTAGTCCAACCCCCTGCTCAAAGCAGGACCAATCCCCAACTAAATCATCCCAGCCAGGGCTTTATCAAGCCTGACCTTAAAAACTTCTAAGGAAGGAGATTCCACCACCTCCCTAGGTAACGCAACTCCTAGTGAAAAAGTTTTCCCTAATATCCAACCTAAACCTCCCCCACTGCAACTTGAGACCATTACTCCTCGTTTTGTCATCTGCTACCACTGAGAACAGTCTAAATCCATCCTCTTTGGAACCCCCTTTCAGGTAGTTGAAAGCAGCTATCAAATCCCCCCTCATTCTTCTCTTCCGCAGACTAAAAATCCTAGTTCCCTTAGACTCTCCTCATAAGTCATGTGTTCCAGCCCCCTAATCATTTTTGTTGCCTGCCGCTGGACGTTTTCCAAATTTTCCACATCCTCCTTGTAGTGTGGGGCCCAAAACTGGACACAGTACTCCAGATGGGGTCTCACCAATGTTGAATAGAGGGGAACGATCACGTCCCTCAATCTGCTGGCAATGCCCCTACTTATACATCCCAAAATGCCATTGGCCTTCTTGGCAACAACGGCACACTGACTTATATCCAGCTTCTCGTCCACTGTAACCCCTAGGTCCTTTTCTGCAGAACTGCTGCCTAGCCATTCGGTCCCTAGTCTGTAGCGGTACATGGGATTCTTCTGTCCTAAGTGCAGGACTCTGCACTTTTCCTTGTTGAACCTCATCAGATTTCTTTTGGCCCAATCCTCTAATTTGTCTAGGTCCCTGTGTATCCTATCCCTACCCTCCAGCGTATCTACCTCTCCTCCCAGTTTAGTGTCATCTGTAAACTTGCTGAGGGTGTAATCCACACCATCCTCCAGATCATAATGAAGATATTGAACAAAACCGGCCCCAGGACCGACCCTTGGGGCACTCCACTTGATACTGGCTGCCAACTAGACATGGAGCCATTGATCACTACCCATTGAGCCCGACAATCTAGCCAGCTTTCTATTCACCTTATATTCCATTCATCCAGCCCATACTTCTTTAACTTGCTGGCAAGAATACTGTGGGAGACCGTGTCAAAAGCTTTGCTAAAGTCAAGGAACAACACGTCCACCACTTTCCCCTCATCCACAGAGCCAGTTATCTCGTCATAGAAGGCAATTAGATTAGTCAGGCATGACTTTCCCTTGGTGAATCCATGCTGACTGTTCCTGATCACTTTCCTCTCCTCTAAGTGCTTCAGAACTGATTCCTTGAGGACCTGCTCCATGATTTTTTCCAGGGACTGAGGTGAGGCTGACTGGCCTGTAGTTCCCAAGATCCTCCTCCTTCCCTTTTTTAAAGATGGGCACTACATTAGCCTTTTTCCAGTCGTCCGGGACTTCCCCAGATCGCCATGAGTTTTCAAAGATAATGGCCAATGGCTCTGCAATCACATCCGCCAACTCCTTTAGCACTCTCGGATGCAGCGCATCCGGCCCCATGGACTTGTGCTTGTCCAGCTTTTCTCAATAGTCCCGAACCACTTCTTTCTCCACAGAGGGCTGGTCACCTCCTCCCATGTCACTGTAAGACTTCATTACTCACTTGCCAGCACACAGGTATTCAAGAAGACTTACAAGTAAAACAGAGCTATCTACAGTTAATTGTCATGGTTAATGGGAGCCATTAAGATTCCAAACCGCCATTAATGGCCCACATTTTGCATAACTACAATAGTTATATTGTACCTCAGAGTTATAGTTCATATTTCTAGTTTCAGATACAAGAGTGATACATTTATATAACTAGGATGACCACACTCAGTAGATTAAGCTTTGTAATGATGCCTTACAAGAGACCTTTTGCATGAAGCATATTCCAGTTACATTATATTCACACTCAGCATATTTTTATAAAATCATATAGCGTGCAACGTCACAGGTGGAACATCTCAGTTCTCTCCAAGAGAGAAAAATGAAAATCTTACTTCTATTCTGAAAAGATTTGATAAGAATTAAAGAGCCTTCTTTGTACTGTACAAGCTCTTGCATCTTACTGCAAACAGGTTACTGTCCCATGAAGTGGATTACTTTTCCATATTTAGCAGTGATAAGTATTTAAGCCCATGAGTAGGGTTTCTAGCATCTTTGGAGGGCAAGGCTATTTGTGTTTCTTTCAGCCTTCTACATAAAAGTTTAGCAGCATTGACAACTAATTCTTTTCAAGAAACATGATCTTTTCCATCTGGACTAAGGTTGAGGTCAATGATCATCCGATTTTTCTAAAGTTGCCTTTCGTTACCTCTCCGCAATACTTCCACCTGCCTCTCTTTGCCCAGAGTACTATTTTCTAGCACCACTAGCTTTGCTACCTTTAACATCCTTATTCCAATTTTTAGACAGCTTGACAACATCAGCTTCCCCTTACAATTAGAATCCAGCTGGGGAGAATTTTAACATCACTGGCCAAGATTTTTGAAAAGTGATTAGTGATTGTGGGTGATGAATGAAAGTCATTGTGGAGGGGCATGATTTTCAGAGTGTGGATGCACTTCACTTTAAAAATCAGGCCTTTTAGAAGAGTCGCAAGTTGGGCATCCTAAAAGTGAGGCACCCAGAGTGACTAGTGCCTCTTTAAAATCGTGGTCCAAAATTGATGGTAGTTTTGTATTAAACTGGTATTGGACTGAGTTAATAAAAATATTTATGCTTTCATTGTAGGCAACAGACATAAACAATTTGTCTGAGTCATACAGCCAACTGGTTTGTTACAGTATACAGGTTTTCTTGTGAAGAACTTTCACTGATGATATTCTGCCATCTAGTGATGTTTATCTGAGAAAGGAAACATTCAAACATTCTACCATGTGGGGATGGTGGGAATCAAAGCAAAAATAACCCAGAACCATGTACTGGCTGCACCGCAGTACATGAAAGTAAAACATGTTTCACGAAAAAGGAAAAGATGTTTAGGAGAAAAGAAGTCACAGCCGTAGTAGCAGGAAAGTCACATGGACATAGAGGAAAAGTGCAACCGCAGGTCTCATTCTGGGCTCCACTGTTGACTAATTATGGCAGCTCAGCCATCCTAAAGAGGGTGTAAAGAGCTGCTTGACCATTCTGAGGGGATCCCTCTGGTGCAGGGGATTCCCTGGGTGGGGTCAGGTCAGCATAATTGAGATCAAAATCTAGCACCAGTTATACTGGGGTAAATCCAGAGTAATTCGGTTTTCATAGTAGCATTGCTCTGGACTTCCATTAGAATAACTGCATGGCTATAGAGCTGAATTCTGCTCTCAGACAGTTTGAGCAAAATCCATGGGCAGTTTTTTCAGAATCTATGGGGCTATGTTTCATTCATACAATACTGTACACCTACCACGCTGTCACTGAATCTTTCCAGTGGCTTCCTGGGGTAGTGCATGCAATACAAATATAAATGATTCAAGATACATGGAAGAGATATTGTGGAGTTTATCAACTGTGTAATCAGTGGTAGATTAGGGCAACATTGAATGAGTTGCATGCAAGTGTATATGCAAATGATGGGACCCAGTTTTGAACACTTGGCCCACAGAGCTAATAAACTAGGTAGAATAGGCAGCTGTGGATCACATGCTGGTAAACAGGGACTGCTTGCTACTGCATGAATTTAAATGCATCTCCTTTTATCGTTTCCTGCCTCATTTTCAATCAGATGCTATAGTAATTGGCTGGTGTTTGCATTAGGTAGAAAAATAATACTATTGGTGATATATTAAGGGACTATTTACTTCCTCCTTTTATGGACTAGAGTAATCCTATTCGAAATTGAAGACCCAAGACAACAGTTACCTCTGCTTATACCAAGCCTGAATTTGAGCCTATGACTGGGGGAGGGGCCGAGGTATGTGCTCTGTGGTTTCTAACTCTTAGGTGCAACATCAGACCTGAGGACGTGCCTTTGTATGCTCACATGCCTACAATGATCCTGCTCTCACAATCCATCCATCTAACAATGGCATGGTCCCCATCACTGTACTAGCTGACCACTTCACAACCACGGATGACTGTGCTTTCACAACACTTCTGAGGGACAGGGAATTATTCCCATTTTACAGATGGGAAACTGAAGCACAGAGAGATTAAATAACTTGCCCATGGTTCCACAGGAAGTCTAGAGCAGAGCCAGAAATTGAACCCAACTGTCCTGGAGTCTAAGTCCAGTACTTTTACCACAAGACCATTCTTCCTAAATGGGGAACTCACTTTCCTAATGTTACTAAGTCATTTTGAAGCTGAGGACAGTCTCCTAGACCTAGAAAAATCCTCAGAAAGAAAAACCTAAGAAAATGTGAAATTTCTTAAAGATTAAATAATTTTATTACATTTTTTTTCTGCACTGTTAGTAAAATTCAGCCTATTTTCTGGTTTTCTCTTGACAAACCCAGCCCACACTCACAACAACTGAACTCAAACCTACATGCTAACAATTCGATGAAAGGCTATTGTCGCTGCCTTACATTTCTAGCTACCTGCCACCAACGTCATCAGTCAATAAGGAGAAAAAAAAAATCCCTGGGTCTGTTTTCACCATGACAACCCATGCATAGTAATCAATGTCTCTCTGGTTTGTACGCTGGTTGCTATAGTGAGTCCCTATGCTGCAGTATACTATAGCAACAAGAAAATGCCATAATTCTTGTTTGTTTACAAGGCAACAAAGAGCCTGTTTAATCCTGAGCCAAAACTTGGTGCTACTCCCCATTCTGTTGTGTTACATTTACTTAGCTACACAAGGCAAGGCAACAGTAGTGTGTATAAATGATTCAGATCCCATTTACACTAGCACTGTAATAGCAGGAATAACTCCCCTGGCTTCAATGGAGTGACATGAGTTTTTAACCAGTATGAGATCAGAATCAAGCCCAGGGAGTTAAAGTCTACCCTTCTTTACACTGCTGTAAATGCAGAGTAACTCCAACTACAGTAGAATTTACTCCAAATTTTTACTGGTGTCAATGAGAATAGATTTTAATTAAGGGTCCCTGACCTGAAGAATTTACATTTTGGGCCTGAGTCCATTGTTCACATTCATGCTGCAAGGAGTTCCATTCATCCCATGGGGCTACTTGCAGAGTATGACATTGTTCCATGTGAATAAAGGTCTGGGTTTCAACCTTATTCACATCAACAGTCCCAACGAATTGAATATGGCATTGTTCATTTAACTACTTTTTTAGCATCAGTAAGATATGCAGAATCAGGCACAGTTAACCTTCCCAACCATGACCTGAAGAAGAGCTCTGTGTAAGCTCAAAAAGCTTGTCTCTCTGACCAACAGAAGCTGGGCCAATAAAAGATATGAGCTCACCCATCTTGTCTCTCTAATATCCTGGGACCAACAGTGCTACAACTCCACTGCATATTTCTCATCCATGGCAGTTCAGATCTCCCTTCCACTTCTTATGAAGAAAAAGTGGCTCATTTTAATTAAAACCCGTGTTCATTTTTGTTACTTTATATACTACATGCCATTCCCTCTAGTTTCATTATTCCGCTTTCTGCCAGCGTCTTCTGACAGTCATTTCAACAGCTCCAGTCTTAGATCATAAGAAAACTGTTTGCTTAATAAATGCCCTTGAATCTTATCATTGTTGAAACGTATCTGTTACAGGAGTAGCAACTTCTCCATATTGAACTTTAATATATGCTGTTAAATATACACAAATACAGCTCTTGTACCCTCTAGTGGGTAAGAATGAATTTCTCATACAAGATACTCACTCCCTTTAAAGGGACATCATCAACTTGAAAGTTAGCCAATTTTTTTTTAATTTTAAAAGTAATTTCAGGTACTGCACTTGCCCCTGAGTTCCACCTAAGTGTTCCAACTCCAGCTAAGTGTTGTGGTTTTACAATCATGTTTTCCTACTTTTAAAAATAGAGGGTGGGATAGTCTGGGGGAAAGACAATTAAAAAGTTAGGAAAATGGGATTAGAAAAACCACAAAAATTCACAGGAGGACACAGTGGCAGGTATAGTACCTGAAGCTATCTTTACTTTATTTTTAAATTGACTAGATTTAAAATTGATAGGGGCTATTTAGAATTGCAGGAGTAGGCTGATTTTTTTTTAACTCAGGCCAAACTGCCATGCTAATGGCAATAGGAGTCCTTTTAATTTCAATGGAAGTTCTGCCAGAGAACTTACTCCTGGGGGAATTCTGCACCACTAGGTGCATGCATAATTAATACATAGCGTCTACTGGAAAGTTGCTGCAGTTCCACCTTTTTCCCACCAAAGGGTGCCATGGTGCTAGAACAGAACAGCTGCTCCCAGCCAGCTAGGGAAGAGAGAGAGCCTGCAGTCCCTTCTTCACAACATCTCTCGGGCCAGGACAGAGGATATGGAGAGACAGACAGCATGAGGTTGCTGGGGGGTCTGACAGGGGTTCATAAGGGCTAATGGGGGAGGACAGACTGGGGCAGAGGCTGAATGGGAGAGGGAGGTGCAGGGCCACATGGTGGAAGAGGGATGGCAGAGTGGGGGCACAGAGACACATGGGGACAGAGGGGAGGGGATGCAGGGACACATGGGGATGGGGGAGTGGGTGTCTGAGTGGGAATGAAGGAACACATGTGGACAGAAGGTGCAAGGATACATGGGGGTGCAGGGGCAGATGTGCCTGACTGAATGGGAGAGGCTGGGGGTCAGCCAGGGTCTGCATGGGGGAAGCTCCCAAACAATTTCTCCCCACCCCCCAAAACCCCCCCTGTTCCATACTTTCCCCACCCATACCCAACAGCCCTCCAAGTTCACACCCAGGCTCCTTCCCAACAATTTACTTCCCTCTCCCTCAGCTCCTCAATTACCCCTGACTCCCCCAAGCTTCAGAGGGGTACAGGAAATACAGTTCTGTATTGTAGTTTAAATGAATTATTATTCAGAGTTCTGTATTAATATGCCTAGTAAGGAATCTATTTGTCAAAAAACATTTCCTGAATCTTTTGTTGTTGTCTGTATTGTTACAGACATACTTGCTGACAGGTATATTGAAATAAATTACCAAAATAATTGAAACTGGTGTGATTATATTGTGTTGTTTTGACAAATCAAATATGCAGAATTTTAAAATATTGTGTGCAGAATTTTTTATTTTTTGGCACACAATTCCCCCAGGAGCAGGGCTGGCCTTACCATGAGGCAAACTGAGGCGGCCGCCTCAGGTGCCAGACTGTAGGGGTGCGCCACTAGGACCCAGAGTTTAGGAAATTGTCTGCTGCTGGTGCATATGTATTCTCTCTGCTCTAGATGCACAGAGATGGTGGAGTGCTGTGCTGGAGGAAGGAGGGCACAAGAGACATAACAGGCAGGCAGGAGAAAAGGTAAGAGGGAATAACAGAAAGCAGAAGGAGCTGCAGGGAGAGAGAGGAGGAGAAGCCTCTTAGGTACCTCTCTCTAGCACCCCCAGGAGCCTGGACTGATTAACACCAGCTTCTCAGGGAGCTTCCTGTTTCCTGCTGCTTCCCTGAACACACTTGAGGAGAACAGGCAGTCAACTGAAGTAGTAGGAGCCAGTTAGGTCCTTAAGACGCTGATATCTTCCCTCACTCAGGCCCTGCTACCTACCAGCCTGCTTATTTGTCCCCTTCAATTGGGTGTTGAGAGCCACTATTGCTCGCTCAGAACAGCAGTCATGAGTGAAAGAAGAAAATGCCCCTCTGGGGCAGCATTCAGAAAAAGAAAGAAAGCAAGGAAGCTTTTCTATCTAAGCAGGAAGGAGCTTAGACACACATGTTCACAGTGAGCCTTCCGGCCCCAGTGAGGATGTAAATGGCGAGGAGATGCCTGATCTTCCAGTTAGAGTGTAGGTGACCTGGCAGCTACTGCGGCATCCATATCTCCATCTCAAATGGATGTAACCATGCACATTCCTGAAGAAAAGTGTAGATCAGAGAAGAGTGCCGTGGAGGTGCAAGAAACAGCAGGTGCTGAGTTTAGTTCCTTAAGTCTAGATGATCCAGGACTGTGGACTCACTTGAGCAGTAGCCAAAGAGACTTCTTTGTACTGCATGGGCCACAGTAAGTGAAAAGCTTCATGTTCCCCAAAGACAATGAAAACAGAAGTTTCCATCCAACACATTACTGGCGTGAAACCCCAATGGTGACAAAGTGGAGAGGCCATGGCCTATGTACTCAAAAACCCAGAATGCTGCATGCTGTTTTTGTTGCAAACGCTTCCAGTCTAATGTTCCAGTCCAATTGGGTTCTACAGGAACAAAGGACTGGAAAAATCTGGCTAGAAATCTCACATGCCATGAGAAGGCAGCAAATCACCAGAGAGCATTCCACAGGTGGAAAGAGCTTGAGATGAGACTCAGGTTAAAGGCCACCATAGATGATCAGCATCAAGAGAAGATTGCGTCAGAGTCTCTTTACTGGCAAAATGTTCTGAAAAGGCTCATTGCCATTGTGAGAATGCTTGCTACCCAAAACCTAGCACTGCGTGGCACTTCAGATCAGCTGAACTCAAACAATGGAAACTTCCTTAAAATTGTGGAGCTGATGGCTGAGTTTGATGTTGTACTCCAGGAGCATCTAAGAAGTGAGCTGTAGCTCATGAAAGCTTATGCTCAAATAAATTTGTTAGTCTCCAAGGTGCCACAAGTACTCCTTTTCTTTTTGCGGATACAGACTAACATGGCTGCTACTCTGACACCCAAGAAATGTACACACACCACTACCTTGGAAAAAACAATTCAAAATGAGATCATACAGTTACTGGCAACAAAAGTCAAACAGAAGATTGTGGCAGATCTGAAGTCAGGAAGATATTACTTTGTTATTCTGGACAGCACACCTGACATCAGCCATACGGAACAAATTACTTTAATTGTGCATTTTGTAACAACAACAGAACCTAGTGAAAATTTCCCTGCAATGGTGACTGTCAGAGCATTTTCTAGAATTTATTGACATTGATACTACAGGAGCTGGTATGACAAATATGATTCTTAAAAAGCTGGAAGATACGGAATTGCGATAGCTGACATCAGAGGTCAGGGCTACGATGATGGAGCCAACGTGAGAGGAAAGAACAGAGGAGTGCAGACACGGATCTGAGAGTTAAACCCTCGAGCTTTTTTTGTCCCATGCAGTTCTCATTCATTGAACTTGGTGGTCAGTGATGCAGCATCAGCTTCTAATGAGGCTGCTGAATTTTTTAATGTAATTCAAAGCATCTATGTAGTTTTCTCTGCATCAACTCATCGATGGCAAATTTTGAAGCAACATCTGGGAACATCCTCTCTGACACTGAAACCACTGAGTGCCACACGATGGGAAAGTCGAGTGGAGGCGATAAAGCCTATCAAACACCAAATTGGGAAAATAGATGATGCTATGACAGGAATTGTTCATGGGAGAACAATGGCAGATGGAAATGGAATCACCAGAAACATACATAACTTCAAATTTCTGTGTGGCTTAATGTTGTGGCATGACGTACTGTTTGAAATAAATGTTGTGAGCAAGAGACTCCAAGGTGTTGACCTTGATATATCTGAAACAATGGAATAACTGGACAAAGCAAAGTCATACCTACAGTCTTACCGGTCAGACGAGGGATTTCAAAACATTCTGAAGAGTGCACAGAAGTTGAGAGAGGAACTTCACACTGAAACTATTTTCCTACCCACCCAAGAATACAAGAGTCACCGAAGAAGACATTTTGATTACGAGGCACAGGATAATCCCATAAGAGACCCCAAACAACAATTCAAAGTTGAACCCTTTAACCAGGTGCTAGACTGTGCAATACAGTCAGTTGAAGCACATTTCATGCAGCTCAAGGAACACAGCAGTATATTTGGGATGTTGTTTGAAATTCCAAAACTCCTCACTATACCTGAAGAAGACCTACACCAGCAATGCAGGGCACTAGAGACAGCGTTGACACATGATGACATGCGCGATATTGATGCGAGTGATTTAGGTGATGAACTGAAAGCCCTTTCAAGATACATTTCAGCAGGATCAACTCCAAAGGCTCTTCTAGAATATATGTGCACAAAGAAGATGACTACCCTTTTTCCAAATGCTTTTGTTGCTCTGCACATACTTCTAACACTTTCTGTAACAGTTGCCAGTGGAGAACGCAGCTTCTCCAAGCTGAAGTTAATAAAAACACATTTACGCTCCACAATGACACAAGAGAGGCTGGTTGGTCTTGCAACCATCTCAATAGAGCTTGAGCTGGCCCAGACTGTGGACCTTCAGGAGGCAGTTCAAATCTTTGCAACCAAGAAGGCACAAAGCATCACTTTGATTATTCAAACAGATAAAAATGCCAGTGTTTACTATGCAGACAAGAAAAGTTACATTTGCTGTTCAGGCATTTGAAAGTTAAGTGTTACTTAACATTTTTGAACAAGGCATTTTAAGTTGTCAGTTCTCCTTTATTGGGATAGGTAGCAGAGCAGTACCATGAGAGGAGTAGAACAGGAAGAAGGCAGAATTGAGACCTTTCAAAGATTTGGCCCAAGCAAGGTGGCATGGGGGAGACATTTGAGCTCCCCGCCTCAGGTGCCAAAATGTTGTGGGCTGGCCCTGCTCAGGCATAAGAACTGTAGGAGCTGGCCCAAAGTTTTCACAACAAGGATATTTTAAGAGCGTCTGTAGCACATCATACTTATATGATGATACAATACGTTGTTATGGGTTGGATGAAACTTCAATGAATTTAGTGGGTGTAACAGCTGCCTTTCATTCAGGTTAAATGTAAAAAGCAACTGAGGTTTTGGGTTTTTTTATTGAATCAGAAAACTGAAATACAAAAGAAGCAGCAGAAAGCCAAAGACACAGCCCTATTAGTGTGATCCTGAGGATGGTGGGGGAAGTTAGAGAGAGTGCTTTTGGCTGAAAGATGTTTGGAAATGTAAATGAAGAAACTGTTGTGTTGAAGGAAACAGGACTTTATGTACACTCTTTGTAAACAAAAAGGGTTACCTCAGAGAAATACCTGACTCCACCTTGAATCTCTCCTACTAACCAAAACAACCCACCATTTCCCCCCAGATTGACTAACTGCTGAGGTCAAAAAGGGCTAACAATATTCTAACGCAAAAAATAAATGACAGGTTTCAGAGTAACAGCCGTGTTAGTCTGTATTCGCAAAAAGAAAAGGAGTACTTGTAGCACCTTAGAGACTAACCAATTTATTTGAGCATGAGCTTTCGTGAGCTACTCTGATGAAGTGAGCTGTAGCTCACGAAAGCTCATGCTCAAATAAATTGGTTAGTCTCTAAGGTGCTACAAGTACTCCTTTTCTTTTTGCAAAAAATAAATGTTAGCATTTGTTTTTTTACTCAGATTATTTTCTGTGTAACAATTATCCTGCTAATATGAATTATTTCCTGGTTTTTGATATTCACAGAGGCCTTGATCTAGCAAAATGCTTGAACACATCCATAATTTTAAGGATGTGAATAGTCCTCTTGATTTAAAATGGGATTATTCATGTGCTTAAAGCTACACAGATGCTTAAGTGCATTGTTAGATTGTGCCCAGAGAGAACTTGTGTTAAAATGAAAGGAATTTCCTTTGATTATATATTCCTTTTGCATTATAAAAAGTATTAATACGTTTGCTGGAATTATAGTCACTCAACTGACTAGCTGAGCTAATTTCGTAACCATACTACATAACAGAACTCCTCAGGGCCTTGGAATACATCCTTGCATCTCGTAGTTAGCAAACATGATATAACTGAGCCTATTTTAACAAAGCACTTGAATTAGATCCAACACTTTATATTCTGGTCTGTCAGTAACACAGAAGGATAAAGTTGCAACCTTCCCTTGTGTGTGGGAACTAAACTGGGGATACTACTACTTAGGTCTCATTGCATCCTCTGAGATACTTAATTAGATGTCATTTGAAGAGTGCTTTGAGATACTTAGATGAACAGTGCTATACAAAGTATTATTGGCAATTTGATTTTTTTAAAAAACATTTATTTATTACCTCTCTGTGCCTCACTTTCTTCATCTGTAAAATGCTTTGAGATCCACTGACGAAAAGTGCTATGTAAGAGTGAGGTATTATTATTTAGCTTTGTGCCTACCAATGCCATAGTTAGTGTGAATTATTCCACAATAATTCATACACTGCCATGGTTTAATGATTAACAACAATCACTGATTTTCACACCAACCATTTAAAAAAGCAGGAACAGTATGGCAATAATCCGGAAATATATACTCTGTGTGTGTGTGTGTGTGTGTATATATATTTCCCCCCCCTCCTCTTTCTGTTTTAGAAGATAACCGGCAGACTGATGTTTGCTGTGTGACAATGTGCATGCTGAATGACTCAAGAAATGCTATGACCAAAGGAGCCTGAGCTTCTAAACATCCTGGGACTGTGGTTAGGAGACCAGCACCACCTGTTTATGAAATTCCAGACCCTCTGAGGAAAGCAGGACTGTTGGCAGCTATGCTGTTAGAAATTTGGCCTGCTCTGGGCTTTCCCAGTTTATTGGGTTAGCCCTAGAATATGTGAGATTTAGAGCTTCCTTAGCACGTTGTGTCACACCACTACCACAGAAAGTTCTGACAGTGGAGATTGTCATTGACAGAAAGTGGTCTTTTCAAAGCATGAGGGTCCTTGATAACAAGTTCCTTCTGTTCTCTCTGCATCCCTTGTTCTGTCTTAAAAGCTCTAGAACAGGGGTGGGCTGAATACCTCTCTGTCACTAGATTCCTTTAATTCAATGTACAGGCCAGGTAACTGATCTGTTTGCCTAGAAGCAAGCAGAACAGTAGAAAACTCCTGTAGGAAGGGAACATGCTAAATCAACCAGGTGGTAAAAAGATTACTCCCTCAAGTCATACAGGAGTCATTTTTGACAGTGGGAAGGGACTTAGCACTTGTGTACTTTTACTGGAGAGAGTGGTCTTACAAGCCAGGCTTGGAAATGCAGCCACAAGAATGTCAGCCATTTTAGAAGGCTGAAGTGGGGAGGAGCATGCTAGGAAATAACCAGAGGTAGAGAGAGTCTGTGGGTCCTATTAAACAGGATTCCTCTCTCATTGATAGGAAAAGAGGTTCTATATCAGGGAAGTTTGGAGGAATGTTACTTCTGGTCCCAAGTCCCATTGCTACCTAGGAAAGATTTCAGAAGTAGCTCTGACTTTGCTTTTCTGTATAGCTAATGTTTTTGATTTACTGTTTATTAACAGTATATGTTTCTACATTTCAGTAACCCTAAACTTTCAAAAATCACAAGTCAGGCTCCACTAAAAATCATGAGATTGACTAAATCGGGCTAAAATCATTTTTTCCCCTTCCTTTTGGTTTTCGAGCCTTTAGGGTGAGCTTATTTGATGTTTTCAAGCTTTCATCTGCAACCTTACTTTAGGCTATAAACCCACCTTAAAAAAGAAAAAGTTGAGATTCTCTTGCAATCTCCTGATTCTAGCAATTGGGGCTTTAAAAGAAAACAAACAGCAAGTATATGAGCCCTTGCAATAAAATGAGAGATGCCAACACTGGCATTTGTTGTTTGTGTTGGGGCTGAGATAATAAACATCCTTCCTTTTATACACACTCTTCCTCCTCAGTTTTACAGAATGTGGACACTTTTCTTAAGGAACCTAGAATCAGAAGTGACTATCATAAATCCAATGAAAATAGCACTAGCAGCAGTGGCCTAAGGTCTTGACATAGCCATGTAAGGATAAAAATTTAATGACCCAATCAGGATTGCCAAAAACAGGTTCGCAGGTGTTTAGATGGAAAAGTGAAGGGTTTGGTAGTTCTTATTTTGGTAGAACTGGTTGACTTATCCCATACCTATATGAGTTAAGGTTGGTGTAGGAATCTCAACCAACAATTTCCTTATTAATTAATATTTAAATTCTTCATTTTAGCTTTGTAGTAACATCTTTGGCATTAATATGGTCTTGTGCTGTGGAAATATATACTACACGCTTTAAAAAAGTAAACTCCATGAAAATGTTTTCAGGCTCAAAAGACCTTGGTGTAACTTATGTAAAAAGAGGGCTAAATCATGACACACATACTCTTCATTTTTTTTTTAAAGAAAACTCTTGACATAGGCTAATCATCATTTTCTCTAAATAAGTAAAAAAAAAAACAAACCAACCCAGATCTCTAAAATATAGAATAGCTTTATTATGAAAAGGCACAAAATATTTTAGTCTGCTCTGTCAATTTAATCTCAACACATTTTAATAAAATATATACAGCCAGATGACTAATAAAATGAGCTAGTTCTCCCAAAAGAAGGATTTTTATAATGATGACAGATTATTCTTTTTTCGTGGTTAATTCCGGTGTTCATGACTCACAGATGTTCTCCCCATGTCAGTGCCCTGCAGAGCAGAGGCCAGATTCTGGTGTCATTCACACAGGATTTACATGAACTTAACATTGATTTCAATGGAGTTACTTCTGATTTAGCCTGGTGTGATACCAGAATCAGTTCTCAGAATTGCAGCAACAAAGGAACCAGTAGTGATAATACAATGAATTTCGCCTGGAATCTCATCTGATTTGGAAATTAAGTCACAAGTGGACCTTTCCAATTATATGGTTACCATCTTTCTGCAAGAGCACGAAGAATCCCGCTACAGAGATTTCAAACAGCAAACAAGGACATTTGTCTTAGCATAGTAAAAAACTTGAGACTCAATATTATAAAAAGAAGAAATACCAATGGCAGTAGATGACAATTTTGAATATAAAGGAAAATTATGACTCAAACCTGAACAGCTACCAATGCACTGGGCCCGATTCTCCCCTCACAGCAGTTTTAGACTAGAGAGGCTCCATCAGATTCAGTGGAGTTACCCTGATTTATACTGGTGCAAGAAAGAGGGGAATCAGATCCAGCAGCTAGGCCCATGATGGTAGTTCTCATGTTCTCTTCAGGCTGATTTCATGACTGGAGAACTGATGCGGTTGTCTGGGCCTGGTTGTCAGAGTAATTTAGGAGTCATTCCACTCAAATCAAAGGAGTTGTACTGGTGTGAAAGAAAACTAAGGCTCAAACTTTTGCACATTCCTTAAGTAGAAAAAGATTTCTCCACTCTTCATTTCTTTCCCCCTGTCCAACAAAGAGATGTGACCTTATTCCAGCCACTTGGTTATAACTAGTCCCAGTTCAAAATAATGGAGTGGTCCAACTGCAATTAAAAGTGGGAGAGTCCAGTATTTGGCAACATCCTCTCAAGGAGCGTAGGCTGTAGTTTCCTCCTAAGAAGATCTCTTGAGAATTGTTTGCACTGGTGCTGGTGAAGGAGGGGAAAAAAAGGAAGTCAGGTCTATTTTCACAATGTACATATTTTGGCTAGGGGGTTTAGAATGTTAAATTATCATACTTGAAATAGGACTTAAAATAGACAGTTCTAAACCCCTGCAATGCTAAAGTGACCATACGTCCTGGTTTTATTGGGGCAGTCCTAAGTTTCCATATGAAATTCCTGTGCCCCAGGAAATTCTTCCAGGACACCTGAAACATTCCACTGTTTAATTTTTTTCAATCAGATTTTTTTTTTTAATCTTCAAACTGTCTGCTCAATATCATTATACTGAGTAGAACTCGCTCTGTGTTTACCAGGAACAAAGAATCAAGTGGAATGAACATTCAGTGTGATGAACGTTGCTTGGAGTATGCCAATGAGGGAGGACCCCAGCAGAGCTGGATTTTTTGCTCTAAGTAAATGTTAGCCACATATGTTTTATAATAAACTCATTCAGAACACTAAGTTACAGGAAAAAGTCATCCTCTCCAAGTAATATGCATTTAGACAGAAGAAGCTGGTGGTAATGGGACCAACATACTAGTTTAAAAAAACGAAACTGTGTACTTTTGCCTATGAGTTTTTGTAACCATAAAAATGTCATCATAAAAGCATACAGGGTTTTGATTTTGAAAATATGGTCATCTTTCCCATTGCATATGCAATATTGAAAGCTACTTCTCATATAAAGTCATCCAAGCTAGAAACATATTTAGAAATCTTAAAATAACAAAAATAGAAAATTAATGTTAGGACTGTGACCTAGGTCTGTATTAGAAAGAGAGAAATTTCAGCTGGAAGTTTAAAATTGCCACAAATCCTGCAGGGCGCTCTGCAAGATCACATTTCTAGATTCTTGCATGGAGGGACAGGAATGAATAGCAGAGGCTGACACGGGGAGGGGGGTGCAGAGCCTTTGATGATGTAAATTGTCATAGCTCCATTGAAGTCAGTGGAGTTAGTACAATTTACACCAGCTAAGGATCTGTGCCAGAGAATACAGCCAGGCTACATTACAGCAGCATCTGTACTGTATTTACTTTATAAATTATTTTGGTTTTTTTTGTATATTTGTATAACTTTCCATAAAAGATTTAGAGGGACAAAGTAAATAAAGCTATGAAATAAATAAGGACTATATTAAACCAAGTTTATGGAAGTGTTTCTATGATTTATCCTAAAGTCTGTCTCAGTCATCACTGCAATTATACAAGGGCTACATCCTCCTCCCTCAGAGAAACCTAAAGTGGATGATGAATGGGGGCACAAAACTCTATAAGGTTCCTTTGATTTACATTTGTGTAAGAGCAAGAAGAATCAGTCCCTTGATCCTTAACAGATAACAGATTTATTGTGGAAGTGAAAGAAAGGCATATTAGAATGAATAAAATATGTGCCTGCCATAACTCAGAAAACATAGACCTTTGTTGCCTCATGTCACCATCTAAACTTGGTTTAATATACTCCTTATTTATTTAATATCTTTATTTACTTTGTCCCCCTAAATATTTTATCGAAAGTTATAAAAATATACAATTTACCTCTAGACCTGATTTGGTTCAAATGTATACAATATTTTCGAAAGAAAAGATGTTCTTTTTTTAACCAGACACACAGGCCGTTGGAGGAAAAGACCCTGGCCTATCTCAGATATGTGGTTATGGTCATGTACTGTGGTAGATCAAATACTTAAGGTTCTAGTAGTTTTAGAGATGAACCCTAATCATAACACAGGATCCAACAATACTCAGACTTTGGGGATGTGTGCTTCTGTGTCAAAAATATGACTGCCAAAACAGTGATTCAAATGAGAGTTCCAGATCTAAAATTCACTTGAAGTTCACATTTTGTTCTGAATTTCTCAGCTGTCCCATCTCAAGTTGATATCTGACAGAGAGGACATGCACAGTTACAAGAAAAACAAACCGGGTTAAAATAATTTCTTTGAGGCGTGCAAAAATCACCTGCAGCCAGTGGATGGAAACAGACCCAGATATTCAAAGTAAAATCAGGCTGTTGGATATCCAAATGCACAACTAAAGAGCACAAGTGAGTGAAAAAGTTCCATATGCTCTGGATGGTAACTTTTATATTCCATACTTGTGAAGCACCATGTGCATTGTTCTGGTTATTTACAATGGAAAATGTTATTTTGGCTCCAAAGCAATGTCTGTGGACATGGGTTTTTTCCTTATATTTCTATTACTTGTGCCTTTATTTACCACAGTTTCCTAAAAGATTGCTGTGGAAATACAGCAGCCTTGGGGAATAACTGACTTCACAGAATGACTGTGAGAGAGAATGACACTCTCCTAAGTACCTGCTAAAGAGATCTTGGCAGCATCCAACTACTTCTGTGGTGTTGCTTGGCAAATTTGTTGCATTGAAGGCATCCCCTAATAATATGTGGCATGGAACCTCCACAACCGGTACAGATAATATTCCTGGAAATTGAATACAGTGGTGTCAGTTTCCTTAAATAATAATAGAAATCTCTAGGTGTGTGTCTTCACTAGGAAAAGAGATGTGTTCTTATCTCATGTTAGCTAACGGGGTAACTAACACGAGGTAAAACCATAGTGACAACAAGGCAAGTTGTAGGTTAAATAGGAAATAGCAGGTCAAGGTAAAGGTTAACTCGTGAAACTACAAACTGCCGTGTCTTCATTAGGATTTTTTACCTCATGTTAGTTACCAAGTGTTACCTAATGCAAGATAAGAATATTCCTTTTTTCCTGAATACAGGGCCTAAGATACCATACTAAATTCAGAGAAGAGTGATGGACAGTTTCTCCCATTTGTATCACATGACACAAAACACCGCTGAAACATGAGAGGCCAGATTCTGGGTGAAGCTCATTCATTTCAGACACATCAAATCCTTTGTTCCAGTTCTGAAATAACCTCTCTTTAGTGGACAGCTATCTGCCTTCCTCATGCTTCTTGCTAGACACTGACTGATGTCATTTTCCAAATAAGTTCTTACATATTGGTTGACATTTCAAGGGTTTATCTCCTGCCAACCAGTAAGGGAAAACCTTTTTAGTGATGGTGGTATCAGGTCTGTATGGGTGTGTCTGCACTTGGAGCTAGGGGTGTGATTCCCAGCCTGCATAGGCATGCTCACGCTAGTTCTCATTCATCTAATGCACTGCAAATAGTAGTGCAGCTGGGGCAGCGGTGAGTAGCAGCCAGGGCTAGCCATGCAGGGTATAGCCCTTCTTGACCCCCATGGATACATACTCAGCACGGCTAGCCCATGCCATTGCTGCCTGTGCAACCCCTGCTACGCTACTATTTTTAGTGCACTAGCTCAATGAACGCTAGCTCAAATATGTCTACATGAGCTGGGAGGTATGAGCCCATTTCCAAGTGTAGACATAGCCTCTGAGAGACCAACAGTGACTGGAGTTTGAGCATGGCAGTCAGTGGCCCATGAATTTATAAGGAGCTTGAGCCTAAAGGTAAAATATTTGAAAGTGTCTAAGTGACTTAGGAATCTAATGGGACTTAGTTTCCTAAGGGTCAAATTTTCAAAAGTATTTAGGTGCCTAATTTCAATGGAAGTTAAGTGTTAACCTGCTTAGGCACTTTTGAAAATTCAAAATTCACTACGTGACTATCTGCATCTTTAGGCACCTAAATACCTCTGAAAATTCTAAGTCACTTAATCACTTCTGAAATTTTACCCTAAAATCTCCTCACATATTGGTTTCATGTCAGTGTGACTTTGTTGACTAATATGGAGTCACTCCTGATTTACATCAGCATAAGTAAGCAGAGAATCAGGCCCATTGTTTTGGTAGCTTTGGGCATAAATTTTAAGTTTTGCTAAGCATTTTCCAAAATATAAAATACATTTTCCAAAGTATAAAATGGTCTGAGGAGAACCACGTTAATTTATGTCTATGGAGTTTCAGGACTTGGTCCCATATCTATAGATTCTCAGAAAGTGGGTTACCAGAAATTACTGGGGTATCAGAATTTGTTCTCGGCATAAGAAAAGCATTAACTATAGCAGAAGTGTGTGGAATACAATTTTCTTTCCACAGTAGATTTTGGTATATACAGGAGATTTGCCTATGGATGTTCTGAGTTCTTAGTCAACCCAGGACCTTCAAATGACACTATTTGCTAAGATTTTCTAATGCCTCAGTTTTTCCATGTAAGATAAAGTTGTCATTTGTCAAAAACTCAGAGCTGTGGAACTCATGTAATGTCAACGGTACTAATTTCATAGCTTTCAAAAAATGGAAAGAGCTACATAGGGCCATAGTGAAAAAAACCTGATATACTTAAAAGTGGTCTTTTCTGATCTGGGACATGATCTGGCTGTGCTATTTATGCACCAAGATCCAGTCTAAAAACTAAAAAAGCATCAATTTTCTGATTTTGATAATGACAGTTCTGGATATTACATGCTCAGAAAGGAAACTGCAAGAGGGATAGTTAGGGGAAAAAACTGTTGCACAATTCAATCACAGCTGATTTTTTTTTTTTTTGAAATCTCACTAACTGGCTAATGAATTAACCCCTTCAGTAGTATGATTCCTGATATTACATCCTCTTTTCATTTCCTCTCTGAGATAGTAATTTCTTTGTAACTCATGACTCAGCTTGAGACTTTTACTCACATTTTGATGGGATTTTGAAACTAAAGGCCTAGTTTCTGATCTCACTTATACTGGAGTAACTTCATTGACTTCCCTGCTGTGACTCCTGATTTACCCCACTCTGAGAATGGAATCAGGCCCATTAAAAAGAAAAGTACTCTATTTCCCCAACCCCTCCCAATCTTGTATTTCTTCTTTGCCTTCTAGTTCTAAATTAAACCAGGATAAAGATGTGGGTGAGGTCCTATAACTCACCTGTAACTGGTAATTATAATTTCTTCTAGATGTATCAGTAATTATACATTGCCTAACAAATTTTAAAATTGATAAATTAGATGTAAAAGACAGACTAGGCAAAGTCTTTTTATATGCCAAATTCCAGGAGCTCTTCCTCACTAACAACTTTTAATCCTCTCAAAGCGAGGAGCACTTACAGGTAGGTCGATAACATGAATGATCTAGTTAGAAAATTAGTGTACTGACACACTGACACCTCGTGGTCAGTCAGAGATATTACAAATTTTTACACAGTACCTGCAATACAAGCTGTCATGAAGCAGGCGACAGTACCAGCAATCATCGCCCTAAAGGCAGTACCAGCAATGTCTCTTTTTTTGGAAGGAGCAATAGATGCTGGAAAGAAAATTAGAAAAAATCAAATAAAGAGGGGATGAAATTCCTAGGAAGCATATCCTCTAGAAAAGCAAATTGCAAGTCACGGTACTGACAAATAGGGGAAAGTAAAATAAATCTGATGTTCTCAGTGACGTATGCAAACACAAAGTATATACACATTTTTCTTCCTATTAAAAGGTGGGCTGCAAATAAAAAATGTAATTTCCATTTACCTCAACAATATGTGCTGAATACCCGACTGAAGCAGGCTAATAGGTACCAACTACAGTCAAACCACTTTTTTCCCTTGTATCAGATTGTCACACCCATTGATTCCTGCTCATCTGTGCTGCCCCAGAACACACCATTCTCTGACAGCAGAGCTGTCACAGAATCCAGTGCAGACAGGAGAGAGCCTATATGGGATCAGGTAAGACTATTTTAAAAAATACATTCTGGTTTTCAAAGTTCATTTTTAATTTTTTGATACTCCTGAAAAACAGGGAAGTTGGAAGTTGTTTATAAACGGATTCACTTATGTGGTGTTCTTATAGAAAGCAAACCAATATTTTCCAAAATACCAGCAAGAACACAACGAACCTAATTAAATGGTTTATTTTGTGCAAAGCGTGAGGGTTTGCTCTGTAGCACTGGCTGTCAATGGCCAAGAAGGGAGGGTACAACAGTAGAGGACGGCCAGGGCGTAGGAATGCCCTGACCACATCCCCAGCCACAGGAGTGGAGCATAGGGACTGCCACAGCAGCTTTACATCACCCAAGGATCCCACTAAAGAAGGCGAGCTCTTCAGTGGCTGATTCATTCAGGTTTAGGGCAGCTTTACACTGGGGAGAGGCAAAAGCTGCCCTAATGCAGCTGAGAATCAGGGCCTTGCTGATGTGTTGCAGTTCATCAAAAATGTATCCCACAGAGTGGTTTTTTTTTAATTATACACACAAAAAATTGTCAAAATGAGAAATAGATATTGTTCTTACTGAGTCCTCCTATCACCAGTCCCAGAGAACCAAAATTTGCAAATCCACAGAGGGCATAGGTGGCAATGGTTTCAGAACGGATCTAAAAACAAACACACACACCCCTCAGACAGAAAATAAATTATTCAGTTGTTTGAAAGTTTGCAGATGATATAAAATTACTCAAGATAGGTTAAGTCCAAAGTGAAGAATTACAAAGGGAACTCACAAAACTGGGTGACTGGGCAACTAAATGGCAGATGAAATCCAGTGTTGATAAATGCAAAGTAATGCAGATTGGAAAACATAATCCCAACTATACATACAAAATGATGGGGTCAAATTAGCTGTTACCACTCAAGAAAGAGATCTTGAAGTCATTGTGGATAGTTCTCTGAAAATACCGTTGCAATGTGGAGCTGCTGTCAATGTTAGGAAGCATTAGGAAAGGGATAGATAAAAAACGAAGTACCACAATGACACTATATAAAGCCATGGTATACCCATACCTTGAATACTGAATGCAGTTCTGGTTGCCCCATATCAAATATATATATATATAGAATTGCAAAAGGTACAGAGAAGGGCAACAAAATGATTAGGGAGATGGAACAGCTTCCATATGAGAGATTAAAATAACTGGGACTGTTCAGCTTGGAAAAGAGATGACTAAGGGGGGGATGCGATAGAGATCTATAAAATCATGACTGGTGTGGAGAAAGTGAATAAAGAGGTGTTATTTATGCCTTCATACACCACAAGGACCAGGGGTCACCCAATGAAATGAACAGGCAACAGGTTCAAAACAAACAAAAGAAAGCACTTCACACAATGCACAGTCAATCTGTGGAACTCATTTCCAGGGCATGTTGTGAAGGCCAGAGTATAACTGGGTTCAAAAGAATTAGATAAGATCATGGAGGATAGGTCCATCAATGGGTATTAGTCAAGATGGTCAGGGATGCAACCCCATGGCTCTGGGTTTCCCTAAGTGTCTGTTGGCAGCAGCTGGGATTGGACAACAGGGGATGGATCATGCAAAGATTGTCCTGTTCTGTTTATTCCCTCTGAAGCATCTGGCATTGGCACTGTCAGAAGACAGGATATTGGGCTAGATGGACCATTGGTCTGACCCAGTATGGCTGTTCTTATGTTATTAAAATAATAGAGCTGTGGTTTATGGGCTTTACTTGTCCACTGCTGACTCACATAACAAGTATGTGATGAAAAATGCACCTTGGTCTAGAGGACTAAACACAAGACTTAGAGCTAAGAGCTCCTGCATCCTCTCAGTCCTGCTCTGCCATTAACTCATTCTATGGGCAAAACACTTAATCTCTTTCTCTCTCGGTTAGCTTATCTAGAAATTTGGATACTCACATACCTCAAGAGGTTCTGTGAGGATTCATCAGCTGATGTTTGTTACGCTTGTTGAAGCACTATATCAAATTCTAAGTATCATTATTGTTTATTAGCAGGTCTCGTTGAACTGAATTCTAGTAATTCATAGATCTAAGGCCAGAAGGGACCATTGTGATCATCTAGTCTGACCTGTACAGCACAGGACATAGAACTTTCCCAAAATAATTCTTGTTTGAGCTAGATCAGATCTTATAGAAAAACATCCAATCTTGGTTTCAAAGTTATCAGTGATGGAGAATCTACCACAACCCTTGATAAATTGTTCCAATGGCTAATTACCCTGACAGTTAAAAATTTATGTCTCACTTCCAGTCCGAATTTGTCTAGCTTCAAATTCTAGCCATGGGATTGTGCCATACCTCTCCCTGCTAGACTGAAGAGGCTATTAATAAATATATGTTCTCCATGTAGGTACTTATAGACCCATGGTTCTCAACCTATTTACCACTGTCGGCTGCATATGCAGCTCTCTGTGTGTTGTGTGGGCCACATCAACACAACATATATACTATCTGTACAACTACCAAAAAAAAAAAAAGTTTAGTATTTGTTATATGACAGCCATACAATTAAAATTGATATAGTACCTTTCATTTCAACACTCGCAAACGTCTATGAAGAGCATTTTAAATTAGCAAAACAAGTCAAAAAATAAACTGTTACATTAATTAATTTACTACAAGGGTTATACCTCTGTACAGTTATAGACTATAATCAAGTCACCCTTTAATCTTATTTTTGTTAAGCTAACTAGATGGAGCTCCTTGTATCTATCACTGTAAGGATTTTCTAATCTTTTAGTCATTTTTGTGGCTTTTCTTTGAACCCTCTCCAATTCATCTTTGAATTGTGGGCACTAGAACTGGACACTGTATCGAGCAGTGGTCACACCAGTGCCAAATGCTGAGGTAAAATAACCTCTCTATTTCTCTTGAGATTTCCCTCTTTATGCATCCCAGCTCAAGTTCAGATGATTAAAAGGGGTTGTCTGGATTAGGACTGAAAATCCCAGAGGGTTTGATTATCCAAGCTGGGTTAGGGCCCCTGCACTAGCTGGAAATGCTGCACCTTAGGAGGCATTCACTCTGAGGTAGGACAGGTGGTGGTACTTGCTGAATGCTTCCTTCAGGGGAAAGGAGCACATTTAAATTGTTATTGGGGCTCCTCAGGAACCCAAGGGGCAGAGTTGGGATCAGTGCATTCCCTGGCTGCCTTTGTCCATACCTGCTCCCTGACCAGTGCCATCTTCTTTTGGGGGCAATTCTTGCTCACTGTGGGCCGAGAGCACAGAGAAGTTTGTATTGCTTTCCATTTCCAGATGCTCACCTCTTTCCTCAATGGACTTTCCACTGACAAGAGCCACTTGCAGGGTATATGATAGCTTCCCGAGGGTGAAACTAGGCTACAGTCCTTGAAGAAGCCAACCTAGTTGAAAGCTTTGCTCCCTGCATCCCTTTCCCCACTAACTACATTTTAAGCCCACACTGAAGTCTGATGAGTGCTCTCATAGGTTTCCTGTTGATTAGAAGCTCCTTGTTCCTGCTCTGGTTTTCCGATAACCAATTTCTAGATATTTGCAGTCATGCGGCACATATGCAGGAGAATGCTCGTCAAGTACTCACTGTATCTGCTTTCCCTAGAAACGGCTTTGTTTCCTATGATTTTTCTGCCTTCACTTGTACTCTCCTAGCTTTGAAAAACAGGAAGCCTTGTTGTTATAGGCTGTGGGGGTGGATCCATCAGAGTGTTCGCTCTCTCTGTGAGCACATAGATATATTAGAGGGGTCTGAGGTTGAATATAAATTAAATCCGAAATCTGAAAACCCAAACACTCTCATGTCCAAGTCATCAGGTCACACTTAAAATTGCTACTGGCGATGTCCAACTCCTGCAATAATAAAAGGAGTACTTATGGCACCTTGGAGACTAACAAATTTATTTGAGCATAAGCTTTCGTGAGCTACAGCTCACTTCATCAGATGCATGCAGTGGAAAATACAGTGGGGAGATTTATATACACAGAGAACATGAAACAATGGGTGTTACCATACACACTGTAAGGAGAGTGATCAGGTAAGGTGAGCTATTACCAGCAGGAGAGCGGGAGGGGGCGGGGGACGGGACAAAACAGTCGGAGAACACTTCAATCTCTTTGGTCACTCAATTACAGACCTAAAAGTGGCAATTCTTCAACAAAAAAACTTCAAAAACAGACTCCAACGAGAGACTGCTGAATTTGAATTAATTTGCAAACTGGATACAATTAACTTAGGCTTGAATAAAGATTGGGAGTGGATGGGTCATTACACAAAGTAAAACTATTTCCCCATGTTTATTACCCCCCAGTTCCTCACATGTTCTTGTCAACTGCTGGAAATGGCCCACCTTGATTATCACTACAAAAGGTTCCCCCCACCCCTGCTGGTAATAGCTCACTTTACCTGATCACTCTTGTTACAGTGTGTATGGTAACACCCATTGTTTCATGTTCTCTGTGTATATAAATCTCCCCACTGTATTTTCCACTGCATGCATCCGATGAAGTGAGCTGTAGCTCACAAAAGCTTATGCTCAAATAAATTTGTTAGTCTCTAGGGTGCCACAAGTCCTCCTTTTCTTTTTGCGGATACAGACTAACACGGCTGCTACTCTGAAACCTGTCATCCTGCAATAATAATAATCCTTTGCACCACAGCATAGGTGCAGCAGGATGAAAGGGATATGTCCCTCTCAATGCAGATGCAAGACTAATGCAGTCCCATTCCTGATTCCCCCCCTTCCCTCCAACCTTTGTATGTGGTTGCATCACTAATTCCTCTGTGGCTCTGCCACTCCCTCCGTCTGTGACCTTGGGAAAATCTCTTAACCTCTGAGCCTCCCATGTTTCTACATCTGTAAAATGAGTGTGATATTTATTTTACTCAAATCTACCTTCAGTGAGGGGGAAAATGATACTTTGCAAAGTGCTTTGAAACCTATGGATACAAATTCTTATATGAGTGCTGTGCATGATTATTATTTTCTCATGTGAGGATCTCAAGATCTTTACCAAGGAGAGTTAGTTTGACTCCCTCTATGAACCAATAATAGTGAAAGTAGCTCTTCTGTGTCACAGATGATAACAACAAAGTGAGATGTGACCAGATAGCCAACAGCATCCATCTTTCAAAGTTCAGGTTCACCCAGAGATTTAGAGCCACATACTGCTCTTTGCTAGGGTACAATGGGTTAATAACTCTGCTGTTGGAAAATAATCCATGGGATCTTTAATGACCATAAGTGGTTAGGATATCAATTTTAAATTTTATTTGAAGAGAGGGCACCGGCAGTATCACACAACACTGGGTCACAGATTCAATAATGGCTCATAAGCATGGATGGCCAGAAAACAAGGATTCTGTTTTGTTGAAAACATTTTGCAGTTTTGACATATAGTTTTGTTCCCATGAAGGACAAAAATGAGACACTTGAAATTTTTCACATAAAACACATGAGAGAGTCCTCCCTGATTCAGAGCAGGTTCTTGAACCTGGGTGTCCCACATCCCCAGTGAATGCCCTAATCAGCATTGAGGTGCCTGGGGCTCTCTTTCTCTCTCTCATTTTGACCAGAAATTCTATTGGGAAAATTTTTACCGGAAAAAGTTTTCTCTAAATTTATTTGACCAGCGCCACTCAGAAAGAAAACTGCCACCTAACTAGGTCTTGTCTATCTTGGCGATTTGCCCTGATTCCACCAATCAGAACCAAGCCAGGCCCTATTGGTGCAAACCATGAACTTGGGCTTCCAACTAGTGTAGCTACATTTGTGCCTGGCCATTCAGTACTGGAGTCAGGACAAATTCCCAATAGGGACAAGACCTTAGTCTTTAATACCACTTCCTGCAGCACACTGGGCTTTCCTTAGAGTTCTTTAATCCTAGAACTGACCAGGCCTGACCTTGTCTGGCTTGTGGGATCTGACATGCTCTCAGCCCAGGATGGCACGGCTGCAAGAACATAGCAGGGTCTGGAGAAGGCTGAACTTCAGTACTTGAGGTCCATTGGGGAAAGATAAAAAGAGATTTAACACAAGAAAAAATGTCAAAGTAATGGGCCATATTCATCCCTGTTGTGATTCCACTAAAATCAGTGGAGTGCCATCAGGTAAGAATTGGGCCCAGTAAATCAGTAGACTAGAAAATGTTACTCACAGTCATATATTGCTTCACGCCATCAATGAACACTGGCCCACCTTTCTCCCGCAAGTGGATCAATGTTGAAAGACGCTCATAAGCCACAAATTCATTGAAGAAAGTCTTGTAACCGAGGAGTCCACCGACAATAAAACTGTCTTCCCAGTCTACCCCCATCATAAAAGAAAATGGCATGAAGACATAAGCGCAAATGATCTGCAAAATATACAAGACAGAGAGGAGGGCCGGGTGCACAAGCCCAAATATTTGATAATCACAAAAGAAAACGTCAATCAAAGAATGAAGGTATCTGCTAAATTCTTTAAAATAAACTTCTACATATTTTTTAAAAAAGTATACAAAAATAGTTTTTGGCATCTTGCTGCTCTCTCTCTAATAGTCTGGGGATTTTTAATGGTAAGGTCTACCTGAATTATCACAAAAGTAGCAATTTAAGACTCAGATCCAACCAAAGTACTTAAGCATATAGTGTAATTTTATGCCTCAAGTTAAACACATGCTTAAAAGCTTTGTTGGCTTGTGGCCTAAAATGGGGGCTGTGGTTCAGGGAATTGGTAAGAGAGATGGAGGGTTAATTTCTCATCTGACATAATCTGGTAAAGCTACACTGAGAAAATGAGTGTTAAAAAATGTTAACTAACATGTTTTAACTACTATGTTGACCACCACCTAGGGTAGACACAGTGTTTGTCTATATATAAAAGATGTACAGCTTTAGCTATATTGGTATAGTTAAGCCATATACTCCCTCCTTGTATTCTTCTTATTCTTGTATGGGAAGAGGAATAAGCTAGACTAGTACAAGGCAACTTTATACCAGTATAATTGTGCACTTTTAGGCTGATAATATTTTGGTAAAAAATATCACCCCCACGACCAAAATAGCTATACCTGTTCAAAAACTGCATGTAGACCAGGCCAGAGACAATCTGGTTTAAAAAGACTCTTAGCCCAGCAAAAAAGATATAGGTATGTCTTACAATAAAAATCTACAAACTCAGCTAACACAAGTTTGTCTAAACTAGGAACTAAGTGCAGTTTCTGATACACCTGATTTTCCCCGTGGAAGGGCTGGTCTAAACTGGAAAGTTAGGTCACCTTAACTACACCACTATGGGCTGTGAAAAATTTCACCCCCTGTCCGATGTAATTAAGTTGACCTAAGCCCTGATGTAGACACTGCTAGGTTGACAGAAGAATTCTTCCATTGACCTAGCTCTCAAAGAGGTGGATTTATTACAGTGACAGAAGAACCCCTTCCATCACTGTAGTAAATGTCTACACTATAATGCTATCACTGTGCTGCTGTGCCAGTTCTTGTGTAACATAGCCCTCACAAGCTTTGCCTAGGTAAGGATAAAAGATTCAGTGCAGTGGTCTGAAGCGAAAGCATTGTGGGTGTTTAGTGAAGTGTTAATTGTGTGGCTGGTGCATGCAAATAGCTCTTCTGGTTTTTCTATTCATTGAAGGTAGCTCTGGCACAGACTAGAGCTAAAGCAAACTCACTCTGCACAAAATGGCAGTCTCTTTGGGGTGAAGTCATAGACATTTATGGCTACAGAATGTTTACGTTGCAACAGGTATTTTCACAGATTATCTTGTTATACAGGGATTTAAAGGAGTTCTTTTTAAAAGAAATATATATTTAAATATACAATGTTTGATTAAAAAAATCACTGGCATTTTTCTTTAAGAAAGACAAATCATGAAAAAAAAGTTATGAGGACAATACCTCAAAGTTCAGCTGTGGATAGTTAAACATATTCCCCAACCAAGACAGTGCTGAATCAACGAAAGAGAGCAAAGCAAGGAAGGCGATCAGGTTCACAGCAATGTTTGCCACCAATGGGATGGAGGCAGAGGCACCCTGACTAGCAGCTTCCAGTAGGTTTTTTGAGTCTCTTTACCAAAGAAAACAAAAAGAGACATTTTCCAGTTCACGGACAAGTTGAGAAACAGTAAAGGTTACACTGCAGTTGATTATAAACTAGCTATTTACATCACTGGACACCCACCTGGCGCTCTCAGGTGTTCTGGAGGGGTTGCAGAGGGGCCCCATGTGAATGAAGCCTCTAAGAGAAATTCTGGCAGACTCAGAATTCCTCCCAGGAGATCCTAGAAAGTGACCTTGAGGATGGCCTCAAGCTTTGCCATCCTTGGAAAGAGTGGAACATGCTCCTCATTCTTCCCTGGCTCTTTGGGGCTTTGATCCAAGGCCTTCTACAGTCAGTTGCGGCACTCTTTCTATTGACTTCAGTGAACTTTGGATCAGGCCTGGGCACTGCTCATGCCTGCAGGAATGAAGGTGTAGGCACTATGCTCTCACCACAGGGTTAAGGTCAGGCCTTACACAAAGGTGCAAGCTGATGAAGAGAGGCTCCTTGCATTTTCTGCCTCTTTGCACTCCTCCACAGAGATTTTCTTGATCAAAAATTATATGCACTGAATGCTCTGATTTTTGTATGCAAAATAATCCACCCACCTTCGCTTTTGCTTACAGACATTTAGTAAGTGCTTCTGAGTAAAGCAAAGGCAACAATAAACAAATAGAAAAACATCCTGTAGAATTGTATTGGACTTTTGCAGTTCTGTCTCTGTGAAAATGCCAGTGGGACAGCTAAACCTCTGTACAGCTCAGTGTGTAATTAGTGTCATGTGTGCAAAAGCAGTGTACAGCTCTCATCAATATAATATTTGAGCACCTATGTATATTGCTGTTTCTAGGCATAGATCTACTTACCCTTTCTCCATTTTTATACCACTCTTCAGAGTTATTTGGGGTATTTTAGTCTCAGGCCAGAATAGTTTGGAGATAGCCAGTGATGCTGGTGCTGACATCACAGAAGCAGTTAGTAAATGGGATGCTGAAACCTGGAATTCCAGATGCCAGAAAATAAGTTTTGGTCAATTCATCTCAACAGCACATAGAAACAACAACAAAAATTCCAGAGAAAGGCAATGAAAATCATTAGATGCCTGGACGATTTTTCATACAAAAAGAGCTTGAAAGAACCAGCATTGTTTATCCGGGAGAAGAGTAAGCAGCAGTATGATACAGGGATACAAAATAGTGAATAGTATGGAGAAGGCCACCTGTTTACCTCTGGTGATAACACCCATCCCAATCTGGTGGCACCAAGTCCCAAATACCGAGGTGGGCTAGGGAGAGGAAGAGTAGCACTCCTGAGGGTGAAGCCAGCTTTCAGGAGCAGTGACTCCCACTGGCAGAAGCTGTGGCAAAATCAGCAATGGGGGAGTGAGAATCAGACCACGTAGCCTCAAAGCCCCTGGACAGCAGTGATGTCAGCAGACTGCATTCCTCAGCTGGAACTCTGGACGTTCTTTCCTTCTTGATTGTTTGGCCTGACCTCCTCCTGCCTATATTCTTTCCACCTTCTCCCACACAGCCCCACCTGCATCTTTTCATCCTTCACCTCCTGCAGTGTCTTGAATCCCCTCCTTCCTTTTCCTATTCCCTTAGTCCTATTGAACAATTCCCCTCACACTGCCCTTATAATGTATATTTTTAATGGGTTGACAAACATCAAGTTAGTTCCATAGTCAGCCTGATCATTCTGCGTGTATGTTGTATCCCTTTCCCTCATCTGTCTGTCTTGTCAGTTTAGACTGTAAGCAATTTGGGGTGGGAAGTGTCTTTTTATATGATTGCCTAGCACAAAGGGGCCCCAATCCTGAATGGGACCTTTAGGTGCTACCATCATGTAACTAAATAATAATAAATCTCTGAAATATCTGGTTGAGGTCACTACCAGGATCCTGGAGCAGTTGAACCGTGGGTATATTCCACTATGCCAGTTCCTACTGCATGTAAACTATAAATATAAATACATCCATTATTCCCTCTGCACTGAAGCTGGATGAATCTCTATATTACCGAGGTAAACATTTCTGCTACTGAATGCTGCACTAAACGTCAAATCAATGGGTTTAGTCTTCCATACACATATGAAAATAGAGAATTCCTTGTAGTCATAATGGGAATTACACATATAAACCTTGGACACATTGATGGAAGCATTAAACCCACGATTGGTCAGGAATCTCAGCTACAGACACCTTTCTGATTCAAAGTGCTGTTTGAATTTGAATCCATAATACCCTGAAGGGAATTAGGAGTGCTACAGGTGCAACATGTATAGGGGATTTGAACACGCACTATATTTTCATGATTTATTTCCCTCTCCTTACCCCAAAAGAAATGTATGCTCCTAAGACACTGCCAGCGATGGTTGCGAACCCTGAAGTCATGATCGAGTGGAGTTCAGACTTGGTGACATACGGTAAATAGGGCCTCACTAGAAGAGGAGATTCTGTCTGAAAATGAGAAGCAACTGTCAAATGAATAATTTTGGTATAAACTCTCATAGAGTGACAAGTTATTTTATGAATTAATGCAATACACAGTTCTATCAGCGTGTCTTTGGTGTTATCAGACAGTTAATGTTTGTGCTGATGAATGCTCTGAATATGCATGGGGCTTTCTCAAAGCTAAGTGCTGTTTTTCAGGTAGTGCAATTGTGCTGGACATCCACCTTGCCTGGCTGAAAGTCATTTCTTGGTTGCTGTAATGTAGTGGTTCCTAATCTGTTTTTTTTCTTTTTCTTTTTTTACTGGAATCTCCATTGTCCTGTATGCCTTTGGGCCATGTCCTCACAGTTAACCCCTTATCTTATTTTTCTGCCATTCTCTCTCCTGCCCTTTTCTGTTTCTGTTCACTTCCCACCCCCCCCTTCTTATCCTATTTTCATTTTCTACCAGTTTTTTATTTTTTTGCTTTCTTCCTATTTTTAGACTAGTCTACTGCCCTCTTGAGGGGGGTCTGTCTCCCAGCTTCATGCCAGAGCTTCATCTGTGAACATGGTATAACCTTCAGCACTTACCTGATTGTGTGTCATTGCTGATTTATAAACTGATGGAATTCTGGCTTCCAAAAAACCAAGCACCTGGTGCATTAGAGTCCTAACTTCACAGAGAAGGGATGTTTGTTGGAAACAGAAGCTCATTAAATGGTGGTATTTCACTTTCCACTGTCCAGGATTTCTGTCTTTTAATAGGTGGGTGATTAAGGGTACTAGCCTATTTTTCTATTTCATAACTCACCTGTCCCACAAATATATTGCCAGCTGCTACTAGGGACTCAACAGGAGATGTCCCCAAGGTAACTTGCATTATCCAACCAACCTAAAAATGATAAATATTACATTAAAAAAATGCCACAATTTGACTCTATGGTTGCAACAGCTGTGTAATACTTGAATATCTCAAATAAAAAGCATTAACAAAATTCCATGCCATGGTACCTTTTTAATGAGCCATTGCATGAATCCAACATGGTAAAGCATAGACATGACTGTGCTGAAGAAAATCACTATTGGCAGGACCTAATTTGGAAACACAAAATAAAGTAACTTACAATTTTAAAGAGTTTTTATTTTCTCTCTGTCTGAAAGAAAAGGCCAATGTCTTTGAGATACATTCTGGTTTTGAAATCTTTTAAAGATCTTGCAAGCTCAATCATTTAACCTCAACTATTCAGTTCAGAAATTGTTTTACTCTGGAACTCCTAGTATTGTTTTCTATGTAGAGGTGTTGAGTTTGGATGAATTGCTTTTCATAGATTTGGATACTTTCCAGCTCAAACTGTGATAGTTTTGTAATGGTTTCATAACAATATATTGCAGGTTGGCTGTAGCCATGTTTAAAGCAGCTCAGTAGTCAGCCACTCAGATACCTACTGGACATTAGCATCTGCAAATATCTAGATCAAAATTCTGTAAACTTTGTGCATGTTTCAGATGTGAGGTTTGGTGGACCTGCATTGCAAAGTTCAGATCTGGAACTACTTACCTACTGTGTGACAGGGTGCTAAGCAGAAAACTGCTTAGCCAACCCTGTGTTACTCCAGCTCCAATTACGGGAGGTAAATTGGAGCTGGGTAGATCACCTGGCTCTGATTGGGGAAGCTGGAACAGCTGCTGCCTCATCAGGCTGGGGCTGGATAAGAGCCCCAGGGGAAGGAAGCAGAAAGAGGGAAGCTGCAGTAGAGGAAAGGCAGTGAGGGAGGGGGGGGGAGAGAGAGAGCGAGAGCGCGTGGGGTGCCCCCCCCCCCACAGTGGACTGTAAGAAGGGGACTATGTGTACGGTGGGAGCATAGCTTGTAAATAAAAGCACCAGGTGTAAATCACTGCACCAAGGTCTTTGTGTGACTTTTGCAGTCCAGCGGCGGTAGGAGCCAGGAAGGCCCTGCAGGGACCCCGTTACGCATTTTTATATGAGAACATAAGAATGACCGTACTGGATCAGACCAATAGTCCATCAAGCCAGTGACCATGAGTTGGTTGAGTTCAGGATCCTGACACAGGGAAGAAAGGTAAGCAGCACGATACGGACCCTGGACTTCAGGAAAGCAGACTTCGACTCCCTCAGGGAACGGATGGCCAGGATCCCCTGGGGGACTAACTTGAAGGGGAAAGGAGTCCAGGAGAGCTGGCTGTATTTCAAGGAATCCCTGTTGAGGTTACAGGGACAAACCATCCCGATGAGTCGAAAGAATAGTAAATATGGCAGGCGACCAGCTTGGCTTAATGGTGAAATCTTAGCGGATCTTAAACATAAAAAAGAAGCTTACAAGAAGTGGAAGGTTGGACATATGACCAGGGAAGAGTATAAAAATATTGCTAGGGCATGTAGGAATGTTATCAGGAGGGCCAAATCGCACCTGGAGCTGCAGCTAGCCAGAGATGTCAAGAGTAACAAGAAGGGTTTCTTCAGGTATGTTGGCAACAAGAAGAAAGCCAAGGAATGTGTGGGCCCCTTACTGAATGAGGGAGGCAAACTAGTGACAGAGGATGTGGAAAAAGCTAATGTACTCAATGCTTTTTTTGCCTCTGTCTTCACTAATAAGGTCAGCTCCCAGACTGCTACGCTGGGCATCACAAAATGGGGAAGAGATGGCCAGCCCTCTGTGGAGATAGAGGTGGTTAGGGACTTTTTAGAAAAGCTGGACGTGCACAAGTCCATGGGGCCGGACGAGTTGCATCCGAGAGTGCTGAAGGAACTGGCGGCTGTGATTGCAGAGCCATTGGCCATTATCTTTGAAAACTCGTGGCGAACCGGGGAAGTCCCGGATGACTGGAAAAAGGCTAATGTAGTGCCAATCTTTAAAAAAGGGAAGAAGGAGGATCCTGGGAACTACAGGCCAGTCAGCCTCACTTCAGTCCCTGGAAAAATCATGGAGCAGGTCCTCAAAGAATCAATCCTGAAGCACTTGCATGAGAGGAAAGTGATCAGGAACAGCCAGCATGGATTCACCAAGGGAAGGTCATGCCTGACTAATCTAATCGCCTTCTATGATGAGATTACTGGTTCTGTGGATGAAGGGAAAGCAGTGGATGTATTGTTTCTTGACTTTAGCAAAGCTTTTGACACGGTCTCCCACAGTATTCTTGTCAGCAAGTTAAGGAAGTATGGGCTGGATGAATGCACTACAAGGTGGGTAGAAAGCTGGCTAGATTGTCGGGCTCAACGGGTAGTGATCAATGGCTCCATGTCTAGTTGGCAGCCGGTATCAAGTGGAGTGCCCCAAGGGTCGGTCCTGGGGCCGGTTTTGTTCAATATCTTCATAAATGATCTGGAGGATGGTGTGGATTGCACTCTCAGCAAATTTGCGGATGATACTAAACTGGGAGGAGTGGTAGATACGCTGGAGGGGAGGGATAGGATACAGAAGGACCTAGACAAATTGGAGGATTGGGCCAAAAGAAATCTGATGAGGTTCAATAAGGATAAGTGCAGGGTCCTGCACTTAGGACGGAAGAACCCAATGCACAGCTACAGACTAGGGACCGAATGGCTAGGCAGCAGTTCTGCGGAAAAGGACCTAGGGGTGACAGTGGACGAGAAGCTGGATATGAGTCAGCAGTGTGCCCTTGTTGCCAAGAAGGCCAATGGCATTTTGGGATGTATAAGTAGGGGCATAGCGAGCAGATCGAGGGACGTGATCGTTCCCCTCTATTCGACATTGGTGAGGCCTCATCTGGAGTACTGTGTCCAGTTTTGGGCCCCACACTTCAAGAAGGATGTGGATAAATTGGAGAGAGTCCAGCGAAGGGCAACAAAAATGATTAGGGGTCTGGAACACATGAGTTATGAGGAGAGGCTGAGGGAGCTGGGATTGTTTAGCCTGCAGAAGAGAAGAATGAGGGGGGATTTGATAGCTGTTTTCAACTACCTGAAAGGGGGTTCCAAAGAGGATGGCTCTAGACTGTTCTCAATGGTAGCAGATGACAGAACGAGGAGTAATGGTCTCAAGCTGCAGTGGGGGAGGTTTAGATTGGATATTAGGAAAAACTTTTTCACTATGAGGGTGGTGAAACACTGGAATGCGTTACCTAGGGAGGTGGTAGAATCTCCTTCCTTGGAGGTTTTTAAGGTCAGGCTTGACAAAGCCCTGGCTGGGATGATTTAACTGGGAATTGGTCCTGCTTTGAGCAGGGGGTTGGACTAGATGACCTTCTGGGGTCCCTTCCAACCCTTATATTCTATGATTCTATGATTCTATGATTGTAAGCCCAGTATTCTGTCTCGGACAGTAGCCAGTGCTAGATGCTTCTGGCACTTAAGGGTTTAGGGGCACCCAGAGCATGGGTTTGTGTCCCTGACCATCTTGGCTAATAGCCACTGATAGAACTATCTTCCACAGTTACCTAATTCTTTTTTGAACCCATTTATACTTTTTAGCCTTCACAAAATCCCCTGGCAATGAGTTACATGGATTGGCTGTGCGTTGTGAGAAGCAGTCCTTTGTTATTTTTGTTATAAATCTGCTGCTCATTAATTTAAGTGGGTGACCCCTCATTCTTGTGTTAGGTGAAGGGGTAATTAACACACCCTTATGCACTTTTTCCACACCATTCATGATTTTATAGAGCTCTATCATATCCCCCCTTAGTCATCTCTTTTCTAAACTGAACAGTCCCAGCCATTTTAATCCCTCCTCCTATGGAAGCTATTCCATTCCCCTAATCATTTTCAATGCCCTTCTCTGCATCTTTTTGAATTCTAATATCTTTTTTTGAGATGGGGTGACCAGAACTGTGTGTAGTATTCAAGGTGTGGGTGTAACATGGGTTTATATCGTGGCATTATGATATTTTCTGTTTTATTTTCTATCCCTTTCTTAATGGTTCCTAACATTCCGTTCACTTTGTTGACTGCTGCTGCACATTGAGTGGATGATTTCAGAGAACTATCCACAATGACTCCAAGATCTCTTTCTTGAGCGGTAACTGCTAATTTAGACCCCACAACTCTGTATGTATAGTTGTGATTATTTTTTCCAATGTGCATTACTTTGCTCTTATCAACACTGAATTTCATCTGCCATTTTGTTGCCCAGTCACCCAGTTTTGTGAGATCCCTTTGTAACTCTTCGCAGTCAGCTCTGGACTTAACTATCTTGAGTAATTTTGTATTTTTGGCAAATTTTGCCACCTCACTGTTCACTCCCTTTTCCAGAACATTTATGAATATGTTAGAACAGCACAGATCCCAGTACAGACCCTTGGGGGACCCTGCTATTTATCTCTCTTTTGTGAAAACTGACCATTTATTTTTACCCTTTGTTTCCTATCTTTTAAGCAGTTACTGATCCATGAGAGGACCTTCCCTCTTATTCCATGACTGCTTAGTATGCTCTAGAGCCTTTGGTGATGGACCTTGTCAAAGGCTTTCTGAAAGTCCAAGTATACTCTATCAACCGGATCACTTTGTCCACATGCTTGTTGACCTCCTCCAAGAATTCTAATAGATTGGTGAGGCATGATTTCCCTTTACAAAAGCCATGTTGCCTCTCTTGTTCTGTATGTATGAATGAAAGGGAAGTTTTAATCTGGATCTTTATAGATTTATGGAACAGACAAAAGGTTCAGGTCCAGATCTGGATCCAAGTTTCCCAGAAGTTTGAGAGGGTTTGGATCAAAGGTTTTGGTTTGGACCCACGTTGACCGGACATTCACAAGGTCAAGGGCAACTTGCTTATCATGCTCCAGTCTAGTTTAGCTGTAGAATAACAACATATACAGTATTAACAAACTCCTCTTCTTGTCATAAGGGGAGCAGAGCTCACCACAATAATAACACCAATTATGTCCGTCTTGGATGTTTGAGCTTTGCAGTAGTGAGCAAAGTCACTAAGTTCCTTCAAAGTAACTCCACGGGGATCTATTCATTGTATGGCAGTGAAACTGAAGGAAAATAACTTTCTTTAAACATACGGTTTAAAAGAATCACAAATGGAGTAACACATGCATGGCCCACAGTCTGGCAGGTAATTAGCTGCTTTTTGTTTTTCATCCTGAATTAAAATTGGATCATTTGGTGTGTATATATCTTAAACACACAGGAACTCAACATTTCTATGCTAATATGTAATAGGGAAAAAATCTTTCAGTAGAGGTTCACGATAAGCCAGAGAGATTAGTAATGTTTAAACTACTACCTCTAAAGCCAGAAAGCTTTTTAATTGTGCAGCTGAAGGAGTCACATGTCATAAATAATGAACATGAACAGATTTAACAAAAAGTATAAAAAATCAAATGCATCAGTACTAAAGTATTTGTCAATAAATTCAATTCTTAATTCTCCAGAGGAAAGTTACTACCATAACTTACACTGATGAAGTTTGAAAAAAAAACCCTCTCAAAATATATTAATGTGGCTCATAGCCATAACTGCCTCTGTCCTTCAAAAGAGTTAATATTGGGATACTTCTAGCTTGACTCTGTTCCTCTAATGCATTTAATCTTTTAAATTGATACTAGCTGACAGACAGGGGAACCTTTAGCATTATCTTGTGATAATGGAATTAGATCAGGAATTAGAAGTATCACAAAAGTGAGATTAAATAAACCATCAAATAGCCACCACTCTCTTTTTCTAGGCATAATCCTTACAATAGGTCCTATCCTTCTTCTTATCCCATATCCTATACTTCAACTTGTATCCCTACAAGAGATGCAGCTAAATGGAAATTCCTCAGATTCTTGGAACATGGTTATCCAGCAGGAAAGTACTGCAGGGAGAGGAAGAAGACTGGTGGCCACCAACCTCAAGTAGCAGATGATCAAAATTACAAGCAAATATCCTTTCCTTTCTCACAGCCCAACTGGAGGCAGAAGGTTTCAGTGTAGCTGGGGGAGTGTGTGACAAGTTGGAGAGGGAAAGAAAGAATGTGCCATTTAAGATCCGACACTTGCTACCCCTCTGTCATTTGCACTACACATGTCAGTGGCCAATGCCGTTACAGGCTTGTCCCTGATAAAATCACTTTACAAACTGTCTTTAAGAAACTGAATTTTTAAAAGTGGTTTCCTGTTGTGCACCTGAAGACAATTACAGGTGCAGTTTTTGTTCCTACAAGTCAGGATGTTCCAATTGTGATCATCTGCACCCTTGCCTGGGTATGGAACGTAGGGTGTTTGTTTTTTAAAAAATCAGTCCCTGATTATTTAATATGATAGCAACTTGTGTCAATGGCTTCAACAGAAAGTGGCACACAACCAATTACCATGTATCTAATTACTGAGATGACCTGTCATACCTAGGCTAGCTTTTATCTAGAGCATGGAGGAGTCAATTTGGAAATGTCAGACTTTCCTTCCCTAGTGTGACCCAGAAGAACAGAACTACATGCAGCATGCGATTAAACTATTTTTACACGTTGCGCCCACCCTGATTTCTCAGTTGTGCTGTGCTCACTGGCCCATATTAGACAAACACAAAGAAAAAGCCCTTAAGGTAACATTAGGGGGGCTGCAAAAGCAGAGCTGTTTTGAATGAAGGAACAACAGCCTTAATTCTCACAATATGCCTAGGTCTTGCAGGGTTCTCTAAATAGGGGGCAGTCACACACATTGATATAGAATATCAATATATTATTATATATATATATATATATATATATATATATATATATATTATATCAAAATAGTAGATATAGAAAAATCTGTGCACAGCAGGCCAAATTAAGGGTACAGCATCAGCCTTTCCTTTTCTTTGTTGGGTTAGTTTTATTGTCAAATACATTTCACAGTCTAAGGTTAAACGCTCCCCTCTGTTCTTCACCAGGGAGCAAACATGCACTGATTGCTTGAAACTGGGCTAGAAAAAGCCGGAGTAGGGTGGACACGAAATGTTGTGCTTCTCAGGCCCCCAGGTAGTTCTTCTTCCCGTGCACCACTCATTTGTAATTCTTCAGGTGTATGGCTACCTGAATCAGAAATAAAAGGGAGATTTTTCCTGTATGCCGCCGCCTCCTCCCCCACCATACTTTCAAGGCTGTGACCATGCGTGAAAAATGTCAGCTCAAAGAGAATACGTAAAAGACAATTAAGAGTAAGTCTATGATTTAGTCACAGGTATTTTTAGTAAGTCATGGACAGGTTGTGGGCAATAACCAAAAAGTCACGGCCCATGACCTGCCCAGGACTTTTACTAAAAATACCCCTAACTAAATCTTAGGTGCTGGGTACGGGGGTGCTCCAACAGATGCTGCTGCTCTGGAGGGGGGAGGTTCAGGGGGATGCTGCTGCTCCTGGAGGGGAGGCACTCCGGGGCCCCGCCGCTGCTGGGGGGCGGGGTGGCCCTGTTGCCGCTGCTGCTTTGGGTGGGGGGCGGCCCTGGGCTCTGCCCCCACTGCTGCTCCAGGTGGGGGCAGCCTGGGGCCCCGCCGCTGCTGCTCCTGGACTGCTGTGCTGGGGCAGTGCCCGGCACCAGCTGCCTGGGGCCCACCCGAGCAGCATCCAATGTGGCTGGACATGGGGCTGCTCGGGCAGCCATGGGGTCGGCCGCACTGGCCGCTGCAGGAGTTCTGGAGGTCCCAGAAAACCACTGAATACCTTATTCCGGGACCTCCATGAAAGACACTCAGC
The DNA here is from genome assembly GCF_965140235.1 of Caretta caretta. Classification (NCBI taxonomy): domain Eukaryota; kingdom Metazoa; phylum Chordata; order Testudines; family Cheloniidae; genus Caretta; species Caretta caretta. The sequence goes on along the minus strand of NC_134210.1, from coordinate 92,731,778 downwards.
CTTGCTTATGAGCAAATGTAAGAAGGTCAGAATAGAAGCTGGAACTCAGCCACAACTACGCCCTGTTCTACCTGTGCCCAATTTGCTATGCTAATGCCCATGAAGGTAAGGGCTTGTTTCTGTGGGAAAGTTTCATCAGTTATACCAGTATAATTATACTGGTGTCGTTAAACCATTATAATTATACCAATATAACTCACTGCGTGGACATTCATCTACCAGAATACAAGAGTCCTCATAGGGAGTTATGTTGGTATAAATATAGCACTTTAAATTCACATTCTACCATATACCAGAATTATTTCCTTGTGCAGACAAGTCCTAAACCAGGAATAAATTAAATAAAAGTGAACATCTAAATGGAAAAAGTAAGTATCAAAAAGCTTTTTATGATTTCATGTCTGTCAGCTACAAATGTTACATTAATTGCTATTAGTGTAATAACCCCCCAAAGAAAATAGAACTCTCTCGTTGTTATGGCCTTTATAATGTGTTTTTGATTAGCCACACTGTTACATCCACTACTAATTCTGATAAATATGGGAAATCACCTTTGGACCTATAAAAGTGTCATTTGACTTCTCAGCCATGTCACCTAATGTGTATGTAGCGCATGACTCTGAGATGCTGAGTACTCAGAACTCCCATGGAAGCCTAGCATTGTGGGTGCTCAGCATCTTGCACAATAAGACCCCAAATAAGAAGCAGGCGGCAGATGATGCATAGGTGCATTCTAGGTTTGAAATCTTTGGCAGATTCTCCAACCTCAACCATTCAAACTAGACCCTTATATTTAATGAACCAGAAACCTCTGGCATAAATAAAGAACAAGCAGTCAAAATAACAAAAATCCAATAACATTTCATCTCTAAAGAAGTATAAAAGATTTAATTCTGACAAGTAAGTTTTAGCTGATCTATTTTTACTTATGTCAAGAGGCAATTTGGTGTGATCTTACTTTATGGATCTGGGAAAAGGGTAGCATCACCTGCCTACAGAAATAATATTTATAATATCTCTGTTAGTGAGAATAAATATTTAAAATAATGGGTTTAATCTTGACTATCTGGGCTATATTTTCAAAAATAGGTCTACATTGGGCCTGAAAAATATGCATGTGCACACACAAACATGCAACAGTATGTGTTTAAAATTGACCATTTTCTGCATGTATATACATATTTTGCATGGGTAATTACTCCTTTTGCCTGTGCCTGCCTATTTTATGGGCACAGCTTGGGTACCTGCTTTTGAAAATGTTGCTCTCTGTGTATTTAGTGAATATGACTGCAGAGGATAAATCCTAGTCCACGTTTTCAAAGACACTTGCTCATGTATATCGGGATGTGCTCTTCTGTGTGCACGGGAGGATGGCTATGTACAAAATTTTATGCATGCACTTACTCTAAGTATCATTCTGATTAGAACTGTGTGCAGCCAAAGTTGGGGTGTGGACATTAAGTCTCATTGCAGGCACTGGATTATTGCAAAGGGGCAATCCAATTATCCTGCCCATTCCCCCGTCTCCTGGGCCAACAAAGTTTTGGGTGGTACCTCATTATCTCTTTGAAGCTACTGCAAAATCCACTTGCAAAGAATGGAAGATAGTAATATCACTTTTGACCAGCTTGATACCCACGCACTGGAAAAAGTATTGCAAGAGTTGGAATATGCAGGAAGTAAATGGACTGGCTGCGTCTGTCTCCTTAAATGTATCTTTTACTCAAATTGGAGGAAGTCAAAATCCAAGATAAACCATATTGATGATCAGCCAGAGGGAGGATAAGAAGCTATTTATGCACCAATGTGTCCCAACTGCTGCTTTTTTTTGGCCTACAGTAGGTGGCCCATAGGTCAATGGAGACTGATGAGAAAGACAATCACCTTCAGGCTGGCACCAGCTTGACACATGATTAGCATGCATATTCCTAAACTGAGCCATGTGCAATTCTGAAAATAAGCAGCATACGCACAGTTTTGAGGCCCACATCAACCATGCAGCCCATTCTGACTTGTCTGTCCTTCAGTGTGAACATATTCTGCTAGTATCCAATCCCACTTTAAAATTTCCATGTGTGTCTTTCTCCAGTTTATCTCATAGAAAAAGGCACATATGGATGTTTGAACACATGCAAACTTCTGAAAATGTAGCCCTAGCTAACATATCAGTGCACAACATGTCTTTGTCACTGCTGGAGCATTTTTTAAAAAACAGGCTATAGGTCCATTGGAATCAAGCTCTTATTCGTGCAATGCACTCACCATGCTTTTACAAAACATAGTGACTGAGCATAGAAATGGTCACTTAGGTGCCTGACTGTGTAAAAGTGAGAGATGGTTGGAAAACAGAAAAATTTACCACCAAAAAAAAAAAAACCAAAAACCAAAAAAAAAAAAAAAATCAGCAAAAGAACCCCAAAATTTCAACAAAAACCAGAAGGGAAAATATGTTTTTTTTTCTTTCAAATATTTCTTTTCTAACTATCCTTAGTAATAGACCACTATAAATGCACAATCATGGGAATTGTGCATGGAAGCAGAGGCATAGAATTTCTCATGAATTGTGTACTACGTGGATCTTGGGCCTTCAGGGTGGCAGAGTGATTCAGCAGGTGAAGTATGAAAACACAGTGTTCCCCTGACTGGATTTTATCACTCAGTGTTGTGTTCAAAGTGCACTAACTATTTTCTACAAAAGAAACAAACCAGGTTGGTCTTATATAGCTAGAAAGCTAAATGAGAATAATTCCAGTCTGGGCTATCACCTCAGTCTATGGGAGAGAGAAGGTATAAGAGCTTGGATAGAGAGACATTTCAGCTTCTTATCTCCTGGAACAATGGGATCAGTGACAGCCCATTTCCCAACCTATCTTCAGGAAGGGAGAGGAAAGATAACTTGCCTAACTGTCGGCTCTTTCAAAGAAAGGAAGTACTGTTGATCTGTGCAGAGAAAGCCTTGGGTAAATAAATGCTTAATTCAAAACATCTCCTCATTTTGTCCCCTAAACAGCTATTTTTATGGAGTTTCTTGCCTTTCTACTAGTGAACCTTATTGGCCTGCAGCCTCCAGCCCTGCCTCTTCTTAATTCTTTCCACCTATCCATGGTATTTATGAGACAGCTATTTCCATGATATCTCAGTACTGTCATCTTTCCCTGAGTACTTGTGGGAGGGAGGATAAGATAAGAAGATAAGATAAGATAAGAAGTTAACCCTCTGGTTACCACTGACCAGTTAAGACCCCTGTATCTTGTCATGCCTCCATTTTGAAAATGTCTGCTAATAATGTCATCGTGTCAAAAATGTAAATTAGTGCAGCTCGGTTAAATGCATGTAAAGCAAACAAATACATAACATTAAATGGCAAGTTTAATCCCCAGTTCCCCAACTTTTTCATAGTGTAGGTCACGTCTTAATGCGGAGATTGTCCCCTGGACATTTCCTCTCCCATTGGTAATTGCATACATGTTGTAAATCGTACATGGAACATGTTTTCCAATGAGACTCTTTTTGTGGTCAACTATATGTAAAATACAACATATATAATAGCTGTTTACCTTAAAGGCAAAGAAATGATCTGTATATTTTTCACCAAACACAAATTTAGCGCCATTATCAGAGTATTCCAGGAAAATCTAAAGAGAAAAAACAAACAAACAAAGCATCTGTTTTAAGCAGAGGGTCACTGCTAAATAATAAGCAAACATTGCACAGATTTAAAAAAATTAGAAAGGGTGAGACTGGCTGTTGGCCCTATTGCAGGTGCTCGTGGGGAGGTGAGGCGACTTCCTTCTGCTCTGCATCTTGTCCAATGAACAAGTACAATTGTAGTTCAGGATCTGCTCTCTAGGACCAGTGGTAACAGTGCTTCAAAGGGAGCAGATGAGAGACATAGCCATAAGTCACACTTGCCCATCTGTGCCAGACTACTGAGCTGACCAGCTGTGGAAAGGGGAGTAGTGTGCACCATCCTAAACCTTCCTTTGGGGTGGGGCAGAACCACCCAGCCACCTGCTCATTATTAATTAATATTATTTAGTATTTGTGTTACAGAAGTGGCTAGTGGTCCCAGCTGAGATTGGGGACCCATTAAGTACAGTTCAATGTGTAGTAAGAGACAGTTCCTGCCCCAGGACAGTGGCGAAATGCTAGTCCAAAGGAAGTGTTTACTTTTCACTCTGCACAGATGCCATTGAGGTGCATTTGCAAATTCTACATAAACCTCTTCCTGTTGGCAGAATTTCACAGAGCAATTATGAGCAATAAGTTAACCATTTTCAAATTGAAGCCTGAGGGTAAAAAGAAGATATTGTCAAAAGAATGGCCATGTGCCAGGTAGGATCAATGTTTGAGCGGCCCAGCCCCCTCTGAGTCAGAATGGCAAGGAAAGGATGATATTTGAGGTTGAAAACACCAGGGACACTTGTTTCCTGGAGATTAGTGGACATACTTTAGGGTTAATTTCTGAATGGGGGTAATTATATTTTAATAAAATTTTTATGTGGGAATAGTGCCCCATTATTTGTCTACATTGGATTATTCAACTGTACCTTTTAAGAGCTATCAGAGAGGGACGCAGTATGTTTTTGTGCCAAAAGTTTGAATTCCCCTCACTGTATAACACTTTGTCCACCTTTTCCACTGTTACTCTCCAGCAATGGATGATTTTTTTACATCAGTTGTCTTGCAGGTTGGCCACATGTAGGAGCTCAGACTGGATGCAGCATCCACTCCAGCAATGCTACAAAGTCATGCTAGTCTCAATGAGCAGCTCTTTATGCAGAATTCTATCTCCATCTCCACTTGTGTTTCTGCCACCAATGCTTGAATTTGATTCCTTCTGTTTCTTCTATCGCAGGTGATCTGAGAACCATGGGGTCGGTGGGGACAAGGAGTGTAGGCTTTGGTGCTAGAGTGACAGTGGCTGTGGTGATAGTGTCTCATTAGATCTTCTATTACATGGCATTTTAGTGGACAGAGTTTCTTGCAAGGATGTTTCAGAATTGGACCATGAGCTTCTGTGAGTGGACCAGTATGATACTCTTGCCTGGTGATTGGGTGGGTTCTGATTTCAGCCCAAATGAGGTGATGGTCAATCAAGAATGGGGCATGTTCTAATTGTTGTTTATTAGGCCTGGTCTACATTACAGGGCTAGTTGACGTAAGCAGCCTTGTGTCAACGTCCTCACTTAAATTTGGCTCCCAGCAACGTAAGTGCCTCTCTACACCGATTTAGTAACACCACCTCCCTGCGTGGCGTAGCCTTATGGTTGCTGTAATAAGGTTGACCCAGTGTCAGTGGAGACACTGTGTAGCTTATGTTGACTGTTACTGGCTTTCAGGAGCCATCCCACAATGCCCCACACTGACAATACAAATAATACAAGTGCTTTTGGTAAGGACGTGCACAACCAACACAAGAAGCCAAGTGTGCACATACACAAGTGATTTGATAATGGTGGTGGCTGTATGACAAGGTAAGTTAGGTAGACATAATTTTGTAGTGTAGGCATAGCCTTAGGCCTGACAATTAGGCATAAGAATAACATGCTCATTTGAAGACAGTATGCAGAGAGAAATGAGGTGACTGGATCTGATCACTGGGCAGGTTACCGCACAGAGGACCCTATTTCTCCCAGGAAGTCAAAACAGTAAGGATCTGATTCTGCTCCCTTTGACTTCTATGGCAAAACTCCAATCGACTTTATGGAACACCAGGTGCATTAGTCTGGGAACAAAGCCACATTTCATCCCAAGAGGAAAAGAGGGTAACAGTTGTGTTCAAGAAACAAACGTTTGACTCTGATAATCTGGCTAATTGACTGTTTCTAGTGCTGTATTCATGTGTAACAGAATGCAGCTCTTCTGAATAATAGGTGACTGCAGACTTATACTGCGCAGAACATATAAAACTTTCTCTTATTAGTGTCTTATTTACTTTTGCAGTCAACATGCCCCGGTTCAAATATAAATACCCTAATAATGAAAATGTTAAAAAGAAAAGAACTCTTTTTTTTGGCTAATGCCTTACCTGTATCTGCCTACCCAGCCAATTAAATACATCAAATCCTGCTTTAGTCCTCAGAGTAACAAGTCCAAGAATAAACTGCAGTCCAATTCCCCAAAATACTGGTCTCCAGGCAACCTAGCCATACAGAAAATGAAAATACAGAAATCACTTGATATGAAAAGAAATATATTAGTTTAACATACATCTAATTAATGATACATTTAGCTACACTGTAGTGTTTTGGGGCTGCCAAAAAGGAGCATACAGAGATTTCATCTCTTTGGGTTACCGCAGCTGCCCTCCTCTTTACTATGGAGTGATGGACTAATGCCAAATCCCTCAATGTGATGCTCCCTTTTGATCCAAGTTAGAATTGCTCAGATAAAGATGGAGCAGTGCATGCTGAGCCCTGAAGAGCACAAACCATGAACAATAATAAGAAAAGAACAAGAGACACATTCCTCCCTGTGTATAGTACAGAGGTGAAATAATTGTTATGTGACTGCAACAGACAATGAAAATGTTAGCACATGATTCTTCTATCATCACAGCAGTGAATATATCACTAGATGCTAATATAACATCATGATGTTGCTCATATAACTGGATAAAGCATTGGGCTGAGAAATAGGAGACTACTATTGTCTCACTATGTGATCTGGGTAAGTCATTGCACTTGACTATGCCAGTTTCCCCATTTGTAAAATAGGGAGAATGATGCTTCCCCAACTTTGTAAAGTGCTTGAACATCTATGAATAAAAAGGGCTTATAAGAACCTGTGGGCTCTAGGGTGCTGATGCTTCTGCATAGGAAGTTTAGGCTGGGTTTTTGTTAGAGGAGCCCCTGAAGCTAGATACTGCAGGAAGTACCACCCAGCAGGGCCTGAGTGGCTGCCCTGCAGCCCACTGATAAACTAGGAAGCCAACACAGGGAGCTGTCTGAGCAACAATGCTTGCTTGCTCATGCTCTAGGCCTTGCCTTGCTGTGGACCCTAGACTCTGACTTCTGAGTCTGGTTCATCCCTGACTGCTACTTGCCTGCTGCCTCTAAGGGTATGTCTACACTACGGAATAAGGTCGAATTTATAGAAGTCGGTTTTTTAGAAATCGGTTTTATATATTCGAGTGTGTGTGTCCCCACAGAAAATGCTCTAAGTGCATTAAGTGCATTAACTCGGCGGAGCGCTTCCACAGTACCGAGGCTAGAGTCAACTTCCGGAGCGTTGCACTGTGGGTAGCTATCCCACAGTTCCCGCAGTCTCCGCTGCCCATTGGAATTCTGGGTTGAGATCCCAATGCCTGATGGGGCTAAAACATTGTTGCGGGTGGTTCTGGGTACATATCGTCAGGCCCCCGTTCCCTCCCTCCCTCCGTGAAAGCAAGGGCAGACAATCATTTCGCGCCTTTTTTCCTGAGTTACCTGTGCAGACGCCATACCACTGCAAGCATGGAGCCCGCTCAGGTAACCGTCACCCTATGTCTCCTGGGTGCTGGCAGACGCGGTACGGCATTGCTACACAGTAGCAGCAACCCCTTGCCTTGTGGCAGCAGACGGTACAGTACGACTGGTAGCCGTCATCGTCATGTCCGAGGTGCTCCTGGCCACGTCGGCTGGGAGCGCCTGGGCAGACATGGGTGCAGGGACTAAATTTGGAGTGACTTGACCAGGTCATTCTCTTTAGTCCTGCCTGCAGTCAGTCCTATTGAACCGTCTTATGGTGAGCGGGCAGGCGATACGGACTGCTAGCAGTCGTACTGTACCATCTTCTGCCGAGCAGCCATGAGATGTGGATGGCATGCAGTCCTTCTGCACCGTCTGCTGCCAGCCAAAGATGTAAAAGATAGATGGAGTGGATCAAAACAAGAAATAGACCAGATTTGTTTTGTACTCATTTGCTTCCCCCCCTCCCCTGTCTAGGGGACTCATTCTTCTAGATCACATTGCAGTCACTCACAGAGAAGGTGCAGCGAGGTAAATCTAGCCATGTATCAATTAGAGGCCAGGCTAACCTTCTTGTTCCAATAAGGACAATAACTTAGGTGCACCATTTATTATTGGAACCCTCGTGAAGTCCTGCCTGAAATACTCCTAGATGTAAAGCCACCCCCTTTGTTGATTTTAGCTCCCTGAAGCCAACCCTGTAAGCGCCCCTCCCGGCGTCAGAGCAACGGCAAACAATCGAGCATCTGAGAGTGCTGTCCAGAGCAGTCACAATGGAGCACTCTGATGGGGCTAAAACATTGTCGCGGGTGGTTCTGGGTACGTATCGTCAGGCCCCCGTTCCCTCCCTCCCTCCGTGAAAGCAAGGGCAGACAATCATTTCGCGCCTTTTTTCCTGAGTTACCTGTGCAGACGCCATACCACGGCAAGCATGGAGCCCGCTCAGGTAACCGTCACCCTATGTCTCCTGGGTGCTGGCAGACGCGGTACGGCTTTGCTGCACAGTAGCAGCAACCCATTGCCTTCTGGCAGCAGACAGTGCAATACGATTGGTAGTCGTCCTCGTCGTGTCCGAGGTGCTCCTGGCCACGTCAGCTGGGAGCGCCTGGGCAGACATGGGCGCAGGGACTAAATTTGGAGTGACTTGACCAGGTCATTCTCTTTAGTCCTGCAGTCAGTCCTATTGAACCGTCTTATGGTGAGCGGGCAGGCGATACGGACTGCTAGCAGTCGTACTGTACCATCTTCTGCCAGGCAGGCAAGAGATGAGGATTGCTAGCAGTCGTATTGTACCATCTTCTGCCAGGCAGGCAAGAGATGGGGATGGCTAGCAGTCGTACTGTACCATCTTCTGCCGAGCAGCCATGAGATGTGGATGGCATGCAGTCCTTCTGCACCGTCTGCTGCCAGCCAAAGATGTAAAAGATAGATGGAGTGGGTCAAAACAAGAAATAGACCAGATTTGTTTTGTACTCATTTGCCTCCTCCCCTGTCTAGGGGACTCATTCCTCTAGATCACACTGCAGTCACTCACAGAGAAGGTGCAGCGAGGTAAATCTAGCCATGTATCAATCAGAGGCCAGGCTAACCTCCTTGTTCCAATAAGAACGATAACTTAGGTGCACCATTTCTTATTGGAACCCTCCGTGAAGTCCTGCCTGAAATACTCCTTGATGTACAGGCACCCCCTTTGTTGATTTTAGCTCCCTGAAGCCAACCCTGTAAGCCGTGTCGTCAGTCGCCCCTCCCTCCGTCAGAGCAACGGCAGACAATCGTTCCGCGCCTTTTTTCTGTGCGGACGCCATGCCAACGCAAGCATGGAGGCTGCTCAGCTCACTTTGGCAATTAGGAGCACATTAAACACCACACGCATTATCCAGCAGTATATGCAGCACCAGAACCTGGCAAAGCGATACCGGGCGAGGAGGCGACGTCAGCGCGGTCACGGGAGTGATCAGGACATGGACACAGATTTCTCTGAAAGCATGGGCCCTGCCAATGCATGCATCATGGTGCTAATGGGGCAGGTTCATGCTGTGGAACGCCGATTCTGGGCTCGGGAAACAAGCACAGACTGGTGGGACCGCATAGTGTTGCAGGTCTGGGACGATTCCCAGTGGCTGCGAAACTTTCGCATGCGTAAGGGCACTTTCATGGAACTTTGTGACTTGCTTTCCCCTGCCCTGAGGCGCATGAATACCAAGATGAGAGCAGCCCTCACAGTTGAGAAGCGAGTGGCGATAGCCCTGTGGAAGCTTGCAACGCCAGACAGCTACCGGTCAGTTGGGAATCAATTTGGAGTGGGCAAATCTACTGTGGGGGCTGCTGTGATGCAAGTAGCCCACGCAATCAAAGATCTGCTGATATCAAGGGTAGTGACCCTGGGAAATGTGCAGGTCATAGTGGATGGCTTTGCTGCAATGGGATTCCCTAACTGTGGTGGGGCTATAGACGGAACCCATATCCCTCTCTTGGCACCAGAGCACCAAGCCGCCGAGTACATAAACCGCAAGGGGTACTTTTCGATAGTGCTGCAAGCTCTGGTGGATCACAAGGGACGTTTCACCAACATTAACGTGGGATGGCCGGGAAAGGTGCATGATGCTCGCATCTTCAGGAACTCTGGTCTGTTTCAAAAGCTGCAGGAAGGGACTTTATTCCCAGACCAGAAAATAACTGTTGGGGATGTTGAAATGCCTATATGTATCCTTGGGGACCCAGCCTACCCCTTAATGCCATGGCTCATGAAGCCGTACACAGGCAGCCTGGACAGTAGTCAGGAGCTGTTCAACTACAGGCTGAGCAAGTGCAGAATGGTGGTAGAATGTGCATTTGGACGTTTAAAGGCGCGCTGGCGCAGTTTACTGACTCGCTTAGACCTCAGCGAAACCAATATTCCCACTGTTATTACTGCTTGCTGTGTGCTCCACAATATCTGTGAGAGTAAGGGGGAGACGTTTATGGCGGGGTGGGAGGTTGAGGCAAATCGCCTGGCTGCTGGTTACGCGCAGCCAGACACCAGGGCGGTTAGAAGAGCACAGGAGGGCACGGTACGCATCAGAGAAGCTTTGAAAACCAGTTTCATGACTGGCCAGGCTACGGTGTGAAAGTTCTGTTTGTTTCTCCTTGATGAAACCCCCCGCCCCTTGGTTCACTCTACTTCCCTGTAAGCTAACCACCCGCCCCTCCTCCCTTCAATCACCGCTTGCAGAGGCAATAAAGTCATTGTTGCTTCACATTCATGCATTCTTTATTCATTCATCACACAAATAGGGGGATGACTACCAAGGTAGCCCAGGAGGGGTGGTGGAGGAGGGAAGGAAAATGCCACACAGCACTTTAAGCACAGCACTTTAAAAGTTTACAACTTTAAAATTTATTGAATGACAGTCTTCTTTTTTTTGGGCAATCCTCTGTGGTGGAGTGGCTGGTTGGCCGGAGGCCCCCCCACCGCGTTCTTGGGTGTCTGGGTGTGGAGGCTATGGAACTTGGGGAGGAGGGCGGTTGGTTACAGAGGGGCTGCAGTGGCAGTCTGTGCTCCAGCTGCCTTTGCTGCAGCTCAACCATACACTGGAGCATACTGGTTTGGTCCTGCAGCAGCCTCAGCATTGAATCCTGCCTCCTCTCATCACGCAGCCGCCACATTTGAGCTTCAGCCCTGTCTTCAGCCCGCCACTTACTCTCTTCAGCCCGCCACTTACTCTCTTCAGCCCGCCACCTCTCCTCCCGGTCATTTTGTGCTTTCCTGCACTCTGACATTATTTGCCTCCACGCATTCATCTGTGCTCTGTCAGTGTGGGAGGACAGCATGAGCTCGGAGAACATTTCATCGCGAGTGCGTTTTTTTTTTCTTTCTAAGCTTCACTAGCCTCTGGGAAGGAGAAGATCCTGTGATCATTGAAACACATGCAGCTGGTGGAGAAAAAAAAAGGGACAGCGGTATTTAAAAAGACACATTTTATAAAACAGTGGCTACACTCTTTCAGGGTAAACCTTGCTGTTAACATTACATACATAGCACATGTGCTTTCGTTACAAGGTCGCATTTTGCCTCCTCCCACCGCGTGACTACCCCCTCAACCTTCCCCCCTCCCTGTGGCTAACAGCGGGGAACATTTCTGTTTAGCCACAGGCAAACAGCCCAGCAGGAATGGGCTCCTCTGAGTGTCCCCTGAAGAAAAGCACTCTATTTCAACCAGGTGACCATGAATTATATCTCACTCTCCTGAGGATAACACAGAGAGATAAAGAACGGATGTTGTTTGAATGCCAGCAAACATACACTGCAATGCTTTGTTCTACAATGATTCCCGAGTACGTGTTACTGGCCTGGAGTGGTAAAGTGTCCTACCATGAAGGACGCAATAAGGCTGCCCTCCCCAGAAACCTTTTGCAAAGGCTTTAGGACTACATCTAGGAGAACCGCAAATGCCAGGGCAAAGTAATCCTTTCACATGCTTGCTTTTAAACCATGTATAGTATTTTAAAAGGTACACTCACCAGAGGTCCCTTCTCCGCCTGCTGGGTCCAGGAGGCAGCCTTGGGTGGGTTCGGGGGGTACTGGCTCCAGGTCTAGGGTGAGAAACAGTTCCTGGCTGTCGGGAAAATCGGTTTCTCCGCTTGCTTGCTGTGAGCTAGCTACAACCTCCTCCTCATCATCATCTTCTTCGTCCCCAAAACCTGCTTCCGTATTGCCTCCATCTCCATTGAAGGAGTCAAACAACACGGCTGGGGTAGTGGTGGCTGAACCCCCTAAAATGGCATGCAGCTCATCATAGAAGCGGCATGTTTGGGGCTCTGACCCAGAGCGGCTGTTCACCTCTCTGGTTTTCTGGTAGGCTTGCCTCAGCTCCTTCAGTTTCACGCGGCACTGCTTCGGGTCCCTGTTATGGCCTCTGTCCTTCATGCCCTGGGAGATTTTCACAAAGGTTTTGGCATTTCAAAAACTGGAACGGAGTTCTGATAGCACGGATTCCTCTCCCCAAACAGCGATCAGATCCCGTACCTCCCGTTCGGTCCATGCTGGAGCTCTTTTGCGATTCTGGGACTCCATCATGGTCACCTGTGCTGATGAGCTCTGCATGGTCACCTGCAGCTTGCCACGCTGGCCAAACAGGAAATGAGATTCAAAAGTTCGCGGTTCTTTTCCTGTCTACCTGGCCAGTGCATCTGAGTTGAGAGTGCTGTCCAGAGCGGTCACAATGGAGCACTCTGGGATAGCTCCCAGAGGCCAATACCATCGAATTGTGTCCACAGTACCCCAAATTCGAGCCGGCAACGTCGATTTAAGCGCTAATCCACTTGTCAGGGGTGGAGTAAGGAAATCGATTTTAAGAGCCCTTTAAGTCGAAATAAAGGGCTTCATTGTGTGGACGGGTGCAGGTTTAAATCGATTTAACGCTGCTAAATTCGACCTAAAGTCCTAGTGTAGAACAGGGCTAACTAGGTGCCTAACTCTGACTTCCTGGTATCCTGACCCAGCTTGATGCTGACTTTGCTACTTCCTTCCTGCCTGCAAGTTGTTCCTGAGCCTAACTTTGTGGTATCTGGCTTGCCCCTGACCCTACTACTTGTCTTCTGACTGCAACTAGCTAACTGACTGGTGTATACAGGCTGCCCACGGCCTGCCCCTGACAGGGCTACATGTGTGTTAAATGTTATGATTATAATAATATACATGCATTCATTATTGGGTTATTCCATCTGGAAATGTGAATTGGTGACTATAACCCTATACTTCAGGCTTTCTGCTCTGCTATCACAGTTTGTATATTGTAAATCTGATCAATTTACAAGGACTGAAGTAAGGTTCAGCCTTGCTGATTTGCTCCCACTTTAATAAAATAGGCCAATTAGATGTAATGAAGACCCATGGGAGAACACCAGATTTGGCACTTATTAATTCTCACTTCAGTTGCTGGTAGTAATGCTTTGCAAAGGATTATGGGCAGTGATGGGCTGCCAAAATCTTAACAACCAGTTCCTATAAAAAGTTCTGATTTAAGGGATGTGCCACAGTATGTATTTTTTGCACCTTTCTCCATAAGTGGCAGCAATGCGTTGAGTCATTGGGAGTCATACTTAACAATAAAAAAAAACAAACATTGTTACATGTTTATTACAATAGAAACAAAGTATTGCTTTATTAAACACATATCAACATAACGAACGAGGCAAGTGCGACCCCTGTTAATAAAATAATAAACTAGACCGGGGTGGGCAAACTTTTTGGCCAAAGGGCCACATCGGGGTTGCAAAATTGTATTGGGGGCCGGGTAAGGAAGGCTGTGCCTCCCAAAATAGCCTGTCCCTGCCCCCTATCTGACGCCCACCCATTTCCTGCCCCCGACTGCCCCCCTCAGAACCCGCAACCCGTCAACCCCCACCCCCGCTCCTTGTCTCCTGACAACCCCCTCCCAAGACCCACCACCCAAACTGTCCCCCCAGGACTCCACCCCCTACCCAACTTGCCCCGCTCCCTGTCCCCTGACTGCCCCGACCTCATCCACCACCACCCTGACAGACCCCCGGAACTCCCATGCCTACCCAACCCCTGCCGTTCCCCATCTCCTGACCACCTGCCCAGAACCTCCGCCCCCTCCAAGCGCTCCCTGCTCCTTATCCAACCCCTCCTCCCAGCCCCGGCCCAGCCCCCTTACCATGCTGCTCAGGGCAGCATATATGGATGCCACGCAGCCCGCTGGAGCTCGCAGCCCCACCCCCTTACCATGCCACTCAAAGCGGCAAGAGCTGCAGAGCTGCCCAGGAGCAGTCCAGAGCACTGGCGCCAGCGGTGAGGCACACTGTGGCTCTGTGAGGGGGGGAAGGTTGGGGAGGGGCCAGGGGAGCTCCCCGGCCAGGAGCTCAGGGAGCCCTAACAATTTTTAACAACCGGTTCTAAAACTGCTTCAAAATTTAACAACCGGTTCCAGCTCACCACTGATTATGGGGTAAAAGCCAAACAGTCATTATTCAGGAATAGAAGGGGCTATCAGGAGGAGAGACTGAAAAAATAAGCATCCTCATGGAGTTCTGTGTGTTGCTCTTTCCCTTGGCTATGGAAAGCTTCAGCATAGATACAGAAGAGTTACAGGAGGCTTTGTGAAATCTAATGAACCAGACAGTGGATTAATGTATGACTCAGATGAAAAACACTAATGTTATGCATAAAAACAGCAAGTAAAAATTGAACAGGGATTTGTGGCAATCAAAGCACAACCTTTACAAAAATCTCTCCAGTGCAGAGTACTGAAGCGGCTATCACATTTCCTTGGAAAACAAAGATAAATAAACCAACAGGCATATTTAGAAAATATAGTGAAGGGGTAAATAGAGTGAATTAGAGCAGAAGCCTTGTACCTCTGAGGGCCTTTGAATGAATACTTTGCACCCTACATGCTTCCTATCTCTTTCCATGTAGTTATACCCTACCTAATGCTCTAATAGGCCTGGCCATTGCTACTAGAGAAAACAACATCTCTAAAGTACAGATTCATTTTGTACTCAGTCCTTAAAAATAGGCAAAACTCCCATTGTGGCAAATCCTGAAATTAATAGGAGTTTCATCTGATTAAGGACACAACGTAAAATGAATAAGGACTGTAAGATCTGGCCCATTGTTTTTTAAAGTTTTAGGAGATACTGAAGTGTACTTCATTCCATTTTTCCATTGATGCTACCCTTCTCTCTTTTACTGGATACTACTAAAACAGATTCATGCTGATATCCTTCTAGCAAATGTGTCTTCATTGTCAATAGGATTATTTGAACATACGTAGAAAGGGACTTAGACCATTGAAGCCTGAGTGCCAGCCAAACAACAAAGATAATTTTCACCAATTGACCCTGAGCTATTTAATGTAACATGTACTGTGGTTTTTACATGAAGTCAGAGTGAAATGGTTTCTTTTACTATAGAGAAATGGTGAAAATGTACTGTATAGACTTGTATTTTAATTTTACAGAACATAGAAAATGTTATAGTCAGAGTCTAAATCTAGAGAATCCTGGATTTTCTATTGCTCTTATTGGGCACAATTTTGCAACTCCCACTTGCATTTTCTTATTCAAATTGAGCAGTGTTGTATGTAAACAGTTCCACTGACTTCACAAAAATACATCGTGACTTCAGTGGAACTCTTAACATGAAGTTCCACTCAGCGTTAGTAAGGATTTCAGAGTCAGGCCCACTGTGACTGCTGGATTTCAGAACAATGATTAAGATTTTTGTAAGTGTACAAGTATTTGACCAAATGCATTCATGCATATGACCATATAGGTACCTCTCAATACTACATTAAAAAATAAAGTTGCAAAGTCCAGCACTCAAGTTAGGAAATGCCGGAATTCAGGTTGCCTGTGCAGTACAGTAAATATCGTAACTACAGTTAGGTTTGTAGATAATTTATATAGTTACGTGTAAATTGCAGTTGGCGGGGTGGAACTGGTCAGTCCTAGTGAGTACATTCTTAAGACCTAGTCAAAATGAAGGAAAAGATCAAGAGTTAGCCAAATACTTACTTTGGTTGGGTATTTGGAAAAAATCAACGTCAAGAGAAGATACATCACAAGCCCACCAAAGGAGATGAGCTGATTGGTTCCCTGTCTGGCAGTGTCAAAGATGAGCCAGCAAATGATAGCTGCAATTAGAGCTATCCACACCACCCTATCAAAAGGGAAACAAATATAATATCATAAACAATATCTTAATAAAAAGAAGAGATATCAATTACTCCAATTTCTATTTTATTTTAGTTTTTTCAGACCAGTACTGCTACATCAAATATCACCCATCCCAGCCTCTGAGCACCCATGGCAAATTCTTAAAAATACATCTCTACATAAATAGGCAATTACCCAGAGATAATATTACCCCAGCAGCAATATGAATATCATAAAAATCTGTCACTCACATAGGGTGACTGGATAGTAAGTGTGAAAAATGAGGATGTGGGGGGTGCCTGTATAGGACAAAGCCTGCCTGCAGAGGGGGGAGGGACTGAGGAATCTGTTTGTTAGCCCATTTTAAACAACAACATCTTCTCATACCTATAACCAAAGAAGGAAGCAACAAACAAGCTGCACTTGGTTGTCATGAAAAAATGTGCAGGGATGGAGCCTCAGCTACTGTAAATCGACAATCTATTTTATATGGCCCTCACTACTGTATTATCTGAACACCTCACAAACATTCATGTATTTACCCTAGTAAAACCTGTCTGTGGGAGGGCTTTACTGTTATCCCCATTGTATCAATGGGGAACTGAAGCACGCAGACCAAATAACTTGTCAGTGGTCAAGCTGAAAGTCCCACACCAGCACAGAATTGAACCTAGGTTTGTCAGGTGCCAAGCTAGTACCCTAACCACTAGACTAGCCTTCTTCTGTACTATTAATCAGCATGTTTATTACGCTAGGACCTAATATGGTCCCTGCCCTTAAGCACTTACAATCTAAACAGATGAGACACAGGGTGGGGGACGGGGTAGAATGCACAAGCAGAGTGAACAATGTGATGGCAGAAAATGGCCTATTACTTTTGGGGTGGGTTTACTTAGGAGGGGATCAGGAAGGGAAGTGGGTTAGGAGGATAGGGAAGGGGAGAAGATGGTAAGAGGGGCAGGTGTGGTGTGAACCTGAGGTAAAGAAATAGGGTGAGGGGTGGGTTGTAGCAAGTGCCAGTTAGCACAGAGCAGAGAAAGTCTAGTTAAAACTGTAGAACATTCTCTGAATGTCCAGAGGTCCTAGCTTTGGCTGCTTCTGTCTCTTCTGGCTAGAGTGTCTGACTGGCTCCTCTCTGCAGTTTTCTACCACATGCACCATCTGCATCCTACTGCCCCCAGAATGTGTGTGGGGCAGTAGGAATGTGTTCTGGGTCCAGGAATGTGTGTGGGGCAGTAGGAATGTGTTCTGGGTCCAGGACAGTGCTGGGCAGAGGGGGTGTTCCCAGCTTGTTCCCATTTTGCCCTCTCTCTCCCAGTGAACATGCCCCCACTATGACTACTTCTGTTCTTACTGCCTGGAGACAATATAATGTTCAACTTTTATAATTAGATTGAGTGGTGTGTGTGAAGACCACAGGATGGATACACTGGTGTCAATCAGGATTAACTCCAGTGAAGCACTGGATTTACATCAGTATATGTGAGAGAAGAATCAGGCCCTTTATGAGCACACAGTCATTTTCCACAGAAAAACACGTGAAAATCCCTGCTATTAAGTGCAAACAGATCCCTCCCAAAGACAAAAAAAAAAAATTGCTCTTCAGAAATATTTTTGAGCCCTAGAATAACTGAGAAAGGGGTGTGAACTGCATCAGAGGCAGGCATTTTGGCCAATTTCCTTTTCCTTTTGTGTCGGGATTTTAACAGGATGGGAACCTTTAAGATTCTCCTCCGGCACATCACTCTAATGTAATATTCCTTTTGCTGCCAGGTATTAGTTGATTCTAATTGCTCCAAATAACCAACCACTTTGTTAATAACATGTTATTTTGCATAGTAGACATGTTTGTCTCCTGAGAGGTAAATTATGCTCAGATACCACAGTGATGGGGCCATACAAGTACCTAGACAGATTAGATATAGATATAATACATTTCAGACTTCAGCAATTTGTTCATCTTAGATATGTATAAAGCCCTGAGAATTATGCTTTATAATGGGGAACCTGACACAACTTGAGTGCTCAGTAATGGTTTGAATAGCAGTGATCTAATATTGGAGAAGGAATCATTCAGGGTGCTTGCATTCACATTCACTTTCCAATGAAAACAGTAAATGGTTTTTAAAAAATGGTCCAGTGAAGTCCTAAATTTATAAACAGTTAAAAGGCTAAATTAACTTAATGGCATTATGTCCCTCTGCATAAAGTAAGAAGCCAGTTTCATTTACCATTTTAGCCAAAACCACTGTTGTTTCAGAAACCTTTCACAAGGGGAAAAGAACTCAGCAATTTTGTCTTCATGTCTGGCCATTAAAGAATCCCAGCAGATGAAGAAGATGGCTAGAAGAGTGAGTACAAAAAGAGCCAGGGCTCTCTGAAAATTCAGGACACACGCTGCAATGACTATCACCAGGTAAACTGTCAAGGAAACAAGCATACGTATGTCAGTTACATCTGTCCTGTAAAAAAAGCAACCAAGCCAAACACACAACAGATGTCTATTTACTTACTTGAGCTTTAATTAGGAAATAGGAAAGTAAAGCCCTAATTCAGGAAAGCACTTGAACATGTACTTAAGTTCCACTTGATTTCAATGAGATTTAATGATGAGCTTGAAGCTAAGTATGTGCTTCAGTGCTGTCCTGAAGGATAGCTTCGTGATTCCTGGCTTAAATATGGACAGTGCTATTACATACAACATATTCAATCACTATCAAATCCCATCACTGGGAAGTAGGGAAAGAAAGGGGTTCTGGTGTATGTCCAAAGCAAAGTCCATTTTTAAGGTAGCAGCAAGGTAATAATAATAAACCAAACTCATAAATAGCACTATTCATCCTTAAATCTCAAAGAACTTTACAAAGGAAGTAAGCACCACTAGCAATGTTACATATGGTAGTAATGTCCACAGTTTCATTAAAAACAAAACCAGTGAATGTTCATTCAGATTACAGGCCTGGTGCCAGAAGTATGGGGTGATGTGATGCAAATAGTTGTAAAAAGTAGACACGGAATTTGGATAATGCCCTGTAGTTGGATTAAGGGAGTTTTGAAGGCTGAGAGCCAGTAAGCGGGCAGGAAGTATTTCTAGGAGAGAGAGAGAGAACTAGGCTTTGCGGCAACAGTAGATAACAAAGCTACTACATTGATGTGCGCACTATAAACACTTCAGGGATAAACAGTTATGAGGAAGGGGAAAGCAAAGCAGTTAAATAAGAATGGTTGGAACCTATAGCTAGCAGATGGGATAGGCGGAGAGATGAGATGAGACCTGGCTCATGGACATGGGGCAGGGATGAGGAATGGATAAGTAAAAAAACCAGCAGAGAAGAACTAATAACAACTGATTTAAGGTGTACATTAAACAATAATCCCCAGATTAAACAAGAAATAATTCTGTTTCTGTGTTAAAGTAATCTAAATAAAAATTCGCTTTTAGGGGCTTCAATGTTGTACTTTTGGCTGAATAAAGCCTACCATATATTAGAAGAAGGCAGTTTCTTTGATCACTGGGGCAAAGTGAAACATACTATGGAGAGCAGCTTGTGTTCTGTGAACAAACCTCAGCTGTACACTCAACGCCATCCACAGCCTCAGAAACAACTCTGACATTATAATCAAAGGGGCTGATAAAGAAGGTACTGTAGTCATAATGAACACGTCGGATTATGAACAGGAGGCTGCCAGGCAACTCTCCAATACCACATTCTACAGGCCACTATCCTCTGACCCCACTGAGGAGTACCAAAAGAAACTACACCATCTGCTCAAGAAACTCCCTGCTACAGCATGGGAACAAATCTACATGGACAAACCCCCAGAGCCCCGACCAGGGGTATTCTATATGCTACCCAAGATCCATAAACCTGGAAACCCTGGTCGCCCCATCATCTCAGGCATCGGCACTCTTATAGCAGGATTATCTGGCTATTTGGATTCTCTCCTCAGGCCATACACTACCAGCATTCCTAGCTATCTTCGAGACACCACCGACTTTTTGAGGAAACTACAATGCATTGGTGATCTTCCTGAAAACACCATCCTGGCCACCATGGATGTAGAAGCTCTTTATACTAATATTCCACATGAGGATGGGCTACAAGCTGTCAAGAACAGTATCCCTGATGAGGCCACGGCACACCTGGTGGCTGAGCTTTGTGACTTTGTCCTCACCCACAACCATTTCAGATTTGGGGACAACTTCTACCTTCAAGTCAGTGGCACTGCTCTGAGTACCCTTATGGCCCTACAGTATGCCAACATTTTTATGGCTGATTTAGAACAACGCTTCCTCAGCTCTCATCCCCTAGCGTCCCTCCTCTACTTGCGCTACATTGATGACATCATCATCATACGGACCCACGGGAGGGAGGCCCTTGAAGAATTCCACCTGGATTTCAACAATTTCCACCCCACCATCTATCTCAGCCTGGACCAGTCCACACAAGAGATCCACTTCCTGCACACTACAGTGCAAATAAGTGATGGTCATATAAACACCACCCTATACCGGAAACCTACTGACCGCTATATTTACCTACATGCCTCTAGGTTCCATCCAGGACACATCACACGATCCATTGTCTACAGCCAAGCCCTAAAATACAACCAAATTTGCTCCAATCCCTCAGACAGAGACAAACACCTACAAGATCTTTATCAAGCATTCTTAAAACTACAATACCCACCTGGGGATGTGAGGAAACAGATTGACATAGCGAGACACATACCCAGAAATCACCTACTACAGGACAAGCCCAACAAGGAAAATAACAACACGACTGGCCATCACGTACAGCCCCCAGCTAAAACCTCTCCAGCACATTATCAACCATCTACAACCAATCCTGGAAAACAATCCCTCACTCTCCCAGACCTTGGGAGGCAGGCCAGTCCTTGCTTACAGACAGCCCCCCCAACCTGAAACAAATACTCACCAGCAACTACACACCACACCACAGAAACACTAACCCAGGAACCAATCCCTGTAGCAAACCTCATTGCCTACTCTGTCCCCATATCTACTCTAGTGACACCATCAGAGGACCCAACCACATCAGCCACACCATCAGAGGCTCATTCAGCTGCATGTCTACTAATGTTATATATGCCATCATGTGCCACCAATGCCTCTCTGCCATGTACACTGGCCAAATCGGACAGTCCCTACGTAAAAGAATAAATGGACACAAATCGGACATCAGGAATGATAACATATAAAAGCCAGTAGGAGAACACTTCTATCTTCCTGGACATTCTATAACAGATTTGAAAGTAGCTATCCTTGAACAAAAGAACTTAAGAAACAGACTTCAAAGAGAAACAGCAGAACTAAAATTCATCTGCAAATTTAACAGCATTAATTTGGGCTTGAATAGGGACTGGGAGTGGCTGGCTCATTACAAAAGCAGCTTTGCCTCTCCTGGAGTTGACACCTCCTCATCTATTATTGGGAGTGGACTACATCCACCCTGATCAAATTGGCCTTGTCAGCACTGGTTCTTCACTTGTGAGGTAACTCCCTTCTCTTCATGTGCCAGTATATTTATGTCTGCATCTGTAATTTTCACTCCATGTATCTGAAGAAGTGGGTTTTTTACCCATGAAAGCTTATGCTCAAATAAATCTGTTAGTCTTTAAGGTGCCACCTTGTTGTTTTTGTGGATACAGACTAACACAACTACCCCCTGATACTTGTGAACAAACTGAGTGATTTAAAAATAATGGTGCCTATTCCATCTTCCACGATATGCATGAAAGTGGAAAATATTAGTGGAAATAAGGAGAAACATTCAGAGATTTGCCTTTGTAAACTGGACTATGCAACAAGGGCCTGACTCACAGCCTGCTGAAATCAATGGGAGTCTTTCCAATGACTTAAATGGGCTTTGGATTAGGCCCCAAATTTGCTGCCTGCAGTAACTAGCTACAAATGGATTTGGCACATGACAGCTTCCTGGATAAAATGTGGGGCAACAGAATACTTAATATACATAAATAATTACCTGCTTTTGCATGCTTATAACAATGAAACAGTATTTTGTAAGGCAAGTTGTTACTTGTAGAATTGATACATTAAACATTGACTTGTTCTTGGGAAGCCTCTCTCTTGAGTTATTCTGCTAGTTATTCTAAGAGTTTAGGTAGGAGGACCTCAAAAGGAAGCTCATAAAAGGACAGAATGGAACAACCCGATTTACTGCACAATCAGGAGAGGGACAAACAGGACCATTTGAATGAGTTCTCTACGTATGCTGGAATGCCGAGGCTTTGTGGCATGACCTTTCCATAATGAAACACTCTGGCGTGGGCACTAAATGGCTCAGAGAACGTTAATAGGACAAGGAGCCTTTCACTTCTAGAACACTTATTTGAATCCAGTCTAAGTTGGTACTAACTAAAAGTCATTAGTATCTGATTGCTGTTTAGTGGTGTATAGTACATGAATTTGTAGTCTCCAGCAAACTCCTAGAAGATATAATTTAAGATAACTGACCCCACTGTCTTAGCCGAGAAGCTGATCACTGAATGGACATGGTAACTGAACTACCCTTTTCATCCCTAAATGTAGTCTGTCCAGGTCAGAGATGAAGCATATTGGTGGCACAGCATAGGGAAGCTTCCACTATTATTGCTCTTGCTGTACTTGTCTGGTGAATAAATGGAGAATTTCAGTCTGGAACCATTATCCAGGACTAGAATTCACTTTTATCTCCTATATCTTCTCAAATACATTCAGAAAGATTTGATGGACTCTTATCTGTAGAAATGTCTGATAGTTTTCGAGAATGTTATGTCAATTAAATTCCATTTCACACTATTTAATTCAAACACTGAATGCAAAATATGCATAGCCTGAAATCAAAGTAAAACTGAAATAGGGTACAGTTATTTCCTATGGTTTTAAAAAATAAAGTACCTGCTATTAAAATTCCATATATCACATATCGAATTCTGGTTTTGTATTTCTTGCAAAAGTCACAGACTTCATCATATTTCCTTTCCAGATACCTAGAAGTAAACACAAGCAACCAAAGCAAACAGAACAAAGAAATAAATTCCACCAAAGCAGAAAGAAGAGTAATTCATACAGGAACATTGCTTTAGATCTATCAAAGGTCCTGGACTGCCAGAGAGTTAATTTTGCATTCCAAAGTGTAAAATAAAACTCCTTTGAAAATCTTGGATATCTTTTTGGAACTATTTTAGTATTAGTTATTTGACTTTGGACTAGTAGAGTGAAAATGGATTTGGGAGACCCTTAAAGGGCCACAATTTTGAAAGACTAAGATGTGGGTCTGTCCACACAAAATTCACATGTAAATGTACAACTGCAATGTGTCTGCAATTACTGTAATTGTGTGGAAATTAGATTATAGAATTAACATAAACTAGTTAGGCTCTTAACTAGTCATTAGTGTACTCATTACCAGATTTGTGTGCACATCTGCAATAATCATGATCTTTATTGCAAAGGTGTAGTTTTTTGTGCATGCCAAGGTCCATGCACAAAATCATTGTAGTAATTCTGGATCTCTTGAAAATATAGCCCATCATTACAGGCACTCAACATTTATCAAACTTTAGATTATATGGAAGCTAAAATTATCTAGTGTATCAAAATACTATAAGTGTATCTTAGCATCTGCCCTCCCCAGGTGTTAAGTGAACCATTTTTGGTTCTTTTTTTGTGTCTGTAGTGAATGTCATGGGATTTTACCATGGTGCACTAAGATGTAAGGGAAGAACAGTGTAAGGGAATTAATTCACCCCAGATTTTCATTAATATGATATATGGTGGTACAAAGTGTGTGTCTAGGCCAGTGGTGCAGCTCTCTCTGTGTTATGTGGGCCACCAAAGAACATATATACTACCTGTATGGCCCTGAGGATGGCATAGGGCCACAGATGTGTGCTGATTGGTCTGCAAGCAGCCTGTGGGCCGCGGGTTGAGAATCACTGAGCTAGACAATCACCTAAGCTTTGTGTAAGCTTGAAAAGAATTCACAGCTACAGATATGACCCTCTAAGTCAGTTCCTGACAACCTTTAGACTAGAAAAGCAAAGATATATTTAAGGATAATAATTATCCAAACTGACAGGTTTCAGAATAGCAGCCGTGTTAGTCTGTATTCGCAAAAAGAAAAGGAGTACTTGTGGTACCTTAGAGACTAACATCCGATGCATCCGAGAAGTGAGCTGTAGCTCATGAAAGCTTATGCTCAAATAAATTTGTTAGTCTCTAAGGTGCCACAAGTACTCCTTTTCTTTTTGCGGAATGCATCCGATGAAGTGAGCTGTAGCTCAAGAAAGCTTATGCTCAAATAAATTTGTTAGTCTCTAAGATGCCACAAGTACTCCTTTTCTTTTTGCAAATTATCCAAACTGTATTCATGTGGTAAACAGATGCAGCTGGAGATAAATACGCAGTGAAACTTAGCATGAGCTTCCTCCTTATGCTGTGGTAAATAATGATTAATTTTAAAGAAACAGGCAATGTCACATGCCACTGTAATGTGATTCATTTTTATTTAGTTCAGATTAGCACTCAAACAACAGACTAGGAAAAAGTTTGATTACCAGGTCAAACAGTAACAGATCTTTGATAAATGTTGTTTGCTTCTGACATGTCAATTTTTGTTACTGGAATTTCTATTGCCATACAAATTATAGCTCTTATTTGATAGGACATTAAGTTACCCACTAAGCCTCTGCAAAGAGATTAGGTACAAGGAAAAGGAAAGAAAGCTGAAGGAAAAGATATATAAATAAGACAGAACAGCCTTATCAATTTTCATTGTTGGTGAATGAATTAAAGATTATTAGCGATTACTTGCTGTGGTGTACTCTTACAGTGATATAGTAATGGACAGATTTTTTTTACAACTTAGTAATAGATAGCTAAGATAGGGTATGGGCATGAAAGGATACAGTCAACCTGTGGAACTCTTTGCCAGATGATGTTGTGAAGGCCAAGACTACAAGCGGGTTCAAAAAAGAACTAGATAAATTCATGGAGGATAGTAGCCAGGTTGGGCAGGGATAGTCTCCCTAGTTTCTGTTTGCCAGAAGCTGAGAATGGGCGACAGGGGATGGATATTTACCTGATGATTACCTGTTCTGTTCATTCCCTCTGGGGCACCTGGCATTGGCCACTGTTGGAAGACAGGATACTGGGCTAGATGGACCATTGGTCTGACCCAGTATGGCTGCTCTTATGCTTCTTCATTTATTGAATAGTGGAACACAAGCTGCTTGGTTACAGTATATTCTAAAGGTATTTTGTATAATTCTACAAATCATCCTTATTGTTGATTCTAATTCTGAGATCTTAAAATTGAATTGTATTTTCTTACAATCTCTTTTGCCCTTACATCATTTGCATAATGGGTTGGATTTGATTATTTATTTATTTAAGTGCCTGTCATGTTAGCTCCTTAAAACCAGGCTCCTTAAAACCATTCAATATTAAACAAATACACACATAATAAATGGATAATTTTACTCTGAGATGTGCCATTGGAAGAATAGCATCTTGAGGTTCTAGTTCATTATCTCTCAAAGAACTGAAAGCCCATCTGGTTGTATGGGTGTAATGTGTAAAGTGTAAAAAAGCCAAAATGACTGAGAAATTAAAAATGTAATAGTAATAGACTATCATGAATCCCACTGGTGCCTGAACCTGGTGATATTCTGAACAAAAAGAGCTCCCAATCATACTAGTAGCTGTTTCCATTGCTTCACATTGACACTCGGAGTGATAATCTTAGAATCACATTATATAAATGATTCCTTATCAAGTCTGCTCACTTTATAAGTACAAAAGTCATTTTCTGAATACTATTCCTGTAAACTTTATCTTAAAAGTTAAGCATGTAAGAACATAAGAACGACCATAATGGGTCAGACCAAAGGTTCATCAAGCCCAGTATCCTGTCCTCTGACAGTGGCCAATGGCAGGTGCGCCAAGGGAATGAACAGACAAGTTATCATCAAGTGATCCATGCCCAGTCACCCAATCCCAGCTTCTGACAAACAGAGGCTAGGGACACCATTCCTGCATATCCTGGCTAATAGCCATTGATGGACCTATCTTCCATGAATCTAACTAGCTCCCTTTTGATCCCCATTATAGTATTGGCTTTCACAACACCCTCTGGTAAGGAGTTCCAGAGGTTGACAGTGCGTTGCGTGAAAAAATACTTTCTTGTGTTTGTTTTAAACCTGCTACCCATTATTTTCATTTGGTCCCCCCTTGTGCTTGTATTATGAGAAGGAGTAGATAACACAGCCAGGGCACAAGGAGAGCATAAAGGTGATTTGATTGTGTTACTTCCTTATTTACTTTCTCTATACCACTCGTAATTTTATAAACCTTTACCATATCTCCCCTTAGTTGGCTCTTTTCCAAGCTGAAAAGTCCCAGTCTTATTACTCTCTCCTCATACGGAAGCCGTTCTATATCCCTAATCCATTTATTGCCCTTTTCTGAACCTTTTCCAATTCCAATATAACTTTTTTGAGATGGGGCGACCACGCAGTATTCAAGGTGTGGGTGTGCCATGGATTTATATAGAGGCACTATGATATTTTCTGTCTTATTATCTATCCCTTTCTTGATGATTCACAACATTCTGTTCGCTTTTTTGACTGCCGCTGCACATTGAGGGGATGATTTCAGAGAACTATCCACAATGACTCCAAGATCTCTTTCTTGAGTTGTAACAGCTAATTTAGACCACATCATTGTATATGTATAGTTAGGATTATGTTTTCTAATGCGCATTACTTTGCATTTATCAACATGTGCTTAAATACTTTACTTATTTCAAGCAGGGAGCAGATCTATTGAATGAGAATTGTCATTTTTAAAAAGGCACTTTTAGAACATAGAGTTAGTTAAAATTAAGGTTATCAGTAGCTATACAAATCACTATTCTTACTAGCATTAATCTCCTAGAAGATGCACCTCAATACTGTCCTGCTGGTACATAATTCATAAAATGCCTAACTGATGGAATATACCTTATACAGTCTATGAAATCATAGAATCATATAACTGGAAGGGACCTCGAGAGGTCATCTAGTCCAGTCTCCTGCGCTCGTGGCAGGACTAATTATCTAGACCATTCCTGACAGGTATTTGTCTAACCTTCTCTTAAAAATCTCCAATGATGGAGATTCCACAACCTCCCTCAGCAATTTATTCCTGTGCTTAACCAACCTGAGAGTTAGGAAGTTTTTCCTAATGTCCAACCTAAACCTCCCTTGCTGCAATTTACGCCCACTGTTTCTTGTCCTATCCTCAGAGGTTAAGAAAAGCAATTTTTCTTCCTCCTCCTTGTATATGTTGTTATTAATTGATTGATCTGTTTCAAGGCTTGTGACACAGGAATGCTAGGCTACTGGGAGTGATTTTTATTTTTAAATATATCAATGAGGCATTTGTCTTCAAAATAAAGGACACATAATGAATGGACTTTACAAGAACACAGGAAAAAATAGTTAGGTTAAATGTTAGGTCCATCTTGAAGATTCAATTCATGAATAAAAATTTTATAGACATACCACTGCCCCCACTATATGCCTGATATTCTACTCCCACTCCATTTTCAGTGACATCAAAAGCTGGCCTTAGAGTAATTCAAGTGAAGCAAAGTGCTCTTCGGATTACTGTGTAAATAGAGATTTCGTTACTGTGAGTAATTATATTGAGCTGCTGATGGAAGAACAAAATGACCTGGGGAACAATAATAAAGCACTGTGAATAAACCTTAATTATTTTGGAACTCTCAATGGCATTATAAATAAATCAGAATTAATAACTTCCTATCATGTGCCCTTCATCTTCTTTGCCCTAACTCATCTTTCCAGTCCTATCTATTATAATTTCATTACTATTCTTTGTTTTGGTTTTCACCAAGAAGGTTGGTGGTGATTGGACGTCTAACGTAGTGAATGCCAGTGAAAAAGAGGTAGGATCAGAAGAGGCTAAAATAGGGAAAGAACAAGTTAAAAATTACTTGGACAAATTAGATGTCTTCAAGTCACCAGGGCCTGATGAAATGCATCCTAGAATACTCAAGGAGCTGACTGAGGAGATATATTAGCTATTAGCGATTATCTTTGAGCAGTAATGGAAGACAGGAGAGATTCCAGAAGACTGGAAAAGGGCAAATATAGTGCCCATATATGAAAAGGGAAAAAAGGACAACCCAGGGAATTACAGACCAGTCAGCTTAACTTCTGCACCCGGAAAGATAATGGAGCCAATAATTAAGCAATCAGTTTCCAAACATCTAGAAGACAATAAGGTGATAAGTAACAGTCAGCATGGATTTGTCAAAAACAAATCATGTCAAACTAGCCTGATAGAAAAGGAGGACTTGTGGCACCTTAGAGACTAACAAATTTATTTGAGCATAAGCTTTCGTGAGCTACAGCTCACTTCATCGGATGCATTCAGTGGAAAATACAGTGGGGAGATTTATATACACAGAGAACATGAAACAATGGGTGTTACCATACACACTGTAATGAAAGTGATCAGGTAAGGTGGGCTATTACCAGCAGGAGAGCGGGGCGAATGGGGGGGAACCTTTTGTAGTGATAATCAAGGTGGGCCATTTCCAGCAGTTGACAAGAACATCTGAGGAACAGTGTGTGTGTGTGTGGGGGGGGAATAAACATGGGGAAATAGTTTTATTTTGTGTAATGACCCATCCATTCCCAGTCTTTATTCAAGCCTAAGTTAATTGTATACAGTTTGCAAATTAATTCCAATTCAGCACTCTCTCATTGGAGTCTATTTTTGAAGTTTTTTTGTTGAAGTATTGCCACTTTTAGGTCTGTAATCGAGTGACCAAAGAGATTGAAGTGTTCTCCGACTGGTTTTTGAATGTTATAATTCTTGACGTCTGATTTGTGTCCATTTATTCTTTGACGCAGAGACTGTCCAGTTTGGCAAATGGCAGAGGGGCAGTACATGGCAGAGGGGCATTGCTGGCACATGATGGCATATATCACATTGGTAGATTTGGAGGTGAACAAGCCTCTGATAGTGTGGCTGATGTGATTAGGCCCTTTGATGGTGTCCCCTGAATAGATATATGGACAGAGTTGGCAACGGGCTTTGTTGCAAGGATAGGTTCCTGGGTTAGTGGTTCTGTTGTGTGGTGTGTGGTTGCTGGTGAGTATTTGCTTCAGGTTCGGGGGCTGTCTGTAAGCAAGGACTGGCCTGTCTCCCAAGATCTGTGAGAGTGATGGGTTGTCCTTCAGGATAGGTTGTAGATCTTTGATGATGCGTTGGAGAGGTTTTAATTGGGGGCTGAAGGTGATGGCTAGTGGCGTCCACCCTTCCTGAAGGACGACCCATCACTCTCACAGATCTTGGGAAACAGGCCAGTCCTTGCTTACAGACAGCCCCCCAACCTGAAGCAAATACTCACCACCAACCACACACCACACAACAGAACCACTAACCCAGGAACCTATCCTTACAACAAAGCCTGTTGCCAACTCTGTCCACATATCTATTCAGGGGACACCTTCATAGGGCCTAATCACATCAGCCACACTATCAGAGGCTCATTCATCTGCACATCTACCAATGTGATATATGCCATCATGTGCCAGCAATACCCCTCTGCCGTGTACATTGGCCAAACTGGACAGTCTCTACGTAAAAGAATAAATGGACACAAATCAGACGTCAAGAATTATAACATTCAAAAAACAGTCGGAGAACACTTAGATTCATAGGTATTTAGGTCAGAAGGGACCATTATGATCATCTAGTCTGACCTCCTGCACAACACAGGCCACAGAATTTCACCCACCACTCCTGCAAAAAACCTCACACCTATATCTGTGCTACTGAAGTCCTCAAATCGTGGTTCAAAGACTTCAAGGAACAGAGAATCCTCCAGCAAGTGACCCGTGCCCACTTCAATCTCTTTGGTCACTCGATTACAGACCTAAAAGTGGCAATACTTCAACAAAAAAACTTCAGAAACAGACTCCAACGAGAGACTGCTGAATTGGAATTAATTTGCAAACTGGATACAATTAACTTAGGCTTGAATAAAGATTGGGAGTGGATGGGTCATTACACAATGTAAAACTATTTCCCCATGTTTATTCTCCCTCCCCCCGTCTCCCCGCTGTTCCTCAGATGTTCTTGTCAACTGCTGGAAATGGCCCACCTTGATTATCACTACAAAAGGTTCCCCCACATTTCCCCCGCTCTCCTGCTGGTAATAGCTCACCTTACCTGATCACTTTTGTTACAGTACGTATGATAACACCCATTGTTTCATGTTCTCTGTGTATATAAATCTCCCCACTGTATTTTCCACTGAATGCATCCGATGAAGTGAGCTATAGCTCATGAAAGCTTATGCTCAAATAAATTTGTTAGTCTCTAAGGTGCCACAAGTACCCCTTTTCTTTTTGTGGATACAGACTAACACGGCTGCTACTCTGTAACCTGATAGCTTTCTTTGACAGGGTAACAAGCCTTATGGATAGCGGGGAAGCGGTAGACATGGTATAGCTTGACTTTAGTCAAGCTTTCGATACTGTCTCGCATGACCTTCTCATAAACAAACTAGGGAAATGCAACCTAGATGGAGCTACTATAAAGTGGGTGCAAAACTAGTTGGAAAACTGTTCCCACAGAGTAATCAGTGGTTCACAGTCATGCTGGAAGGGCACAACGAGTGGGGACCCACAGGGATCAGTTCTGAGTCTGGTTCTGTTTAATATCTTCATCAGTGATTTAGATAATAGCATAGAGAGTGCACTTATAAAGTTTGTGTACGATACCAAGCTGGGAGGGGTTGCAAGTGCTTTGGATGATAGGATTAAAATTCAAAATGATCTGGATGAGAAATGGTCTGAAATAAATACTGTAGGATTAAATTCAATAAGGACAAATGCAAAGTACTCCATTTAGGAAGGAATAATCAGTTGCACACATACAAAAAGGGAAGTGATTGCCTAGGAAGGAGTACTGCAGAAAGGGATCTGGAGATCCTAGTGGATCAGAGGCTAAATATGAGTCAACAGTGTAATGCTGTTGCAAAAAAAGCGAACATCATTCTGGGATGTATTAGCAGGAGTGTTGTGAGCAAGACACGAGAAATAATTCTTCCGCTCTACTCTGCTCTGATTAGGCCTCAACTGGAATATTGTGGCCAGTTCTGGATGCCACATTTCAGGAAGGATGTGGAGCAAACTGGAGAGAGTTCAGAGAAGAGCAACAAAAATTATTAAAGGTCTATAAAACATGACTTATGAGGGAAGATTGAAAAAATTGGGTTTGTTTAGTCTGGAGAAGAGAAGACTGAGAGGGGACATAATAACAGTTTTCAAGTACATAAAAGGTTGTTACAAAGAGGAGGGGGGGAAATTGTTCTCATTAACTTCTGAAAATAGGACAAGAAGCAATGGGAGGTTTAGGTTGTACATTAGGAAAAACTTCCTAACTGTCAGGGTGGTTAAGTACTGGAATAAATTGCCTAGGGAGGTTGTGGAATCTCCATCATTGGAGATTTTTAAGAACAGGTTAGACAAACACCCGTCAGGGATGGTCTAGATAATTAGTCTTGCCATGAATGCAGGGGACTGGATTAGATGACCTCTTGAGGTCCCTTCCAGTTCTATGATATTAACACTCTAAACTTTAAGGGCCCCATTCTGAGAATGGGAGTCTCTGCTCAAAAATGTGCACACAACTGCGTGTTTGCAGATGCTTAGTTTGTGCACACAACTGTGGTAATCGCCAATGGTTATTTAGACACTCAAATGCTTAATTTGCACTCACAATTACAGCAATTTCCGCCCTATTTTTTTGTTGAGGTCCCTTCCAGTTCTATGATATTAACACTCTAAACTTTAAGGGCCCCATTCTGAGAATGGGAGTCTCTGCTCAAAAATGTGCACACAACTGCGTGTTTGCAGATGCTTAGTTTGTGCACACAACTGTGGTAATTGCCAATGGTTATTTAGACACTCAAATGCTTAATTTGCACTCACAATTACAGCAATTTCCGCCCTATTTTTTTAACATGGCCCTAAAAGTTTAAAATGGGAAATTGTTTCATAAATGCTAGTAAAACCACAAATTTCCAAAGAGCAGGGAGGAGTGACTAGAGAAGAATAGCTCATTTGGTTATGTAAAAATAGTTAATTACTTTACAAGTTGTGTGGCATAAAAACTAATGCTAACTATTTAAGATAAATATTTTAATTTTATGACTGTTTGTGAAACTGACCAAATTATGGGCTTGGTTTTCCAAGTTAAGTGTTCAGAGTAACAGCCGTGTTAGTCTGTATTCGCAAAAAGAAAAGGAGGACTTGTGGCACCTTAGAGACTAACCAATTTATTTGAGCATAAGCTTTTCTTTTTCCACAGTATGCATCCGATGAAGTGAGCTGTAGCTCACGAAAGCTTATGCTCAAATAGATTGGTTAGTCTCTAAGGTGCCACAAGTACTCCTTTTCTTTTTGCAAGTTGAGTGTAATGCATATTTTATGCATATACTTAATTTATGGCTCCAAATTCCCAACTTGTGCATATAAATTGGGTAATTTTACATGCACATGGCCAGGTCAAGTAACCCAGTTTGAATGAGATACATTCAAAGTACCTGGCTACCCAGCAGCTGAGTTGCTAGAGTTTGCTGAACTATAAAACAGGAAGACTGTGCTTATATGAAATCTTCTCCCATCCCAATATGACAGAAACATGTTAATTCAGAAGTCAGTATTTTATCTCAAGCTCAGGAACCTCTTTTATGGAGATTGGATACACACACACACAGGGACTATCAGCTCAATTCATTGTGTAATCACTGACACCTGTGCAAAGTAGTGTAAAACACTACCAAATCAGGATGGTGGTGGTTTATATCTACTTTGCACTGGTGTGAATTCCTATACAGTATGCATGGCAATGATGAATCTTGAACTTCCAGCAGGAATCCATTAACAGGCTCAACTAATATTTAAGCTACTATGCAAAAGTGGTGCTGTTGGATCAAATGTGCAAATCTAGTCTATGTAAAAATATTAGCTACTCTAATTTGCAAAGATTCCTGATCATAATCACATGCTCAGTTCCATGATCATATACGTCAGTTGCAAGGCATAATAATTTTAAATATAATGTAGTTTTTTCAATACACAAATTACTAGGAGATACAAAGGACTGCCTGGCTTAGTAATATGGCAGCTGAATTTTGGCTTGTCATTCAGGAGGCTGAGACATTGGCAAATTTTTGCTTGGAGTGGGGGTGAAATGGGTGGAAAAGTTGCTCATTCAAAAAAAAAATTACCCTTGTAAGAATGTTTTCTCAGCTACTGAGTCATGTTTGTTTTTATGCTGATCACTCTCGATATTGATGTGTGTATCCTCCTGGAAAACAGATACACAAAAATATAGTGAATATGACATATTTCTCTTAAGGACAGCTGAGGTGGTTTCACAGGGCAAGATTTGGTTTCATTCTGTAGCTGAATCACAATCAGCATGCAGTCTCAACAGGAACTCTCAAGAGTAACATCTCATTCCACTTATTCTATTCATGACACACATTCTCTCTCATTTTGCATACAGCTCTGATTCAGCTTTGCGGTACCAACACTGTTATTAACATCAAGCACACTCAGTAGTTATATAGCATAGCTGTCAAGTGATGAGCTTTTTGAATTTTGAACCTTCTCAAAGCCCACAAAATTTGAAAGGGGGAGGTAAAGAAAGAGACTAGCCTGGCCCCTCTATGTCACTAGATGAGGAAAAGAGTCAAGAACAGAATAGCTTTGTATAGCTGATCAAAAGTGAATTTTATATTCTAGGTGGATCTTGTAGCACTGCCTATTAAGGTTACCTGACTTTTCATTATAAGACTCTGTTTTCAGTTAATTGTAACTTTTGCCAAACTTTAACCACTTAGGCTGAAATTTTCCATGCCAGGTGTCTGCTCAGCACTCAGTGTTTTTTGGCTAGTGTCAGTCAAAGTAGTCCAGTTGCTTCCAAGAAGGTGGCTAGGGAAGAATATGTTGTTTTGCCCATGTTTAAAAAATTCTGGAAACATTTTATTTGAAAATCTCTAGCACCCCCTTGCTTTAGAACAGGGACTTGAAGTTTGGCAGGGAGGTAGCCTTTTTGTCAGGGATATCCTTTTAGGCAGATTTTCATAGAAACAATTAATCTGGCCAAGTTATAAGCCTTTGAAATTTTGTAGTTTACATGTGACAGCTTTTAATTTTAACAGCTAAAAACTCTAAAGATTTTATCCACCCTGACCATGCTTGAGCCTCTCACGGCTCCTAGCGCTGACCAGACTGCATGTACAATTCACATTGAGCAACTGAGCATGCTCCATCCCCTCACAACTTCTACAGGTAAACAAACTGGACATGCCCAGTCCCCAAAGAGTGACTGAGCATGCTCCAGATTGGTGATATGGTGGCTCAGAAGGACTTTCCCTGTAAGAGCAGTTCCCAATAACTCAAGGCTGGGGTTGGGCCAGGTACTGGAACTGAGAGCAAGGAGCCTGTCTCTCCTGTGTTCTCTGTGACTCTACCCCCTGCTGGCACCCTGACAGTGGGAAGGAGGAAACCACCTGATTTGATTGCAGAGGGACAAAAGGCAGAGTGGGGGGAGGGAAAGAAATAGACTGAGACAGTTACTTGTAGGAGGAGAAACTGACTAGAAGTTGGGGGGTGGGGGGACATGTTCCTTCATAAACCATATTTCTCTGAGGTATAAAGTATGCATCAAACATAGCCAGAACACTTTCACAGTCATCTTTGTGTTGGACTTCAGTAGAGTTAAAGGATTTGATCTGCTTGCTCCCTCAGAGCATAAATTAAAGAAGATACCTATGTATCTCTAGTTTCTTTGTGGTGCTTGGTAGCAATGTAAAATCTTTCAAAATATTGTTTCTAGTTTGTCCATTCTGAAGATTTGTCACAGCCAAAATTCTCTGGGGACACTGAAGAGTGGCATGTTGATGAGATCCTGCAAGCTTTGTTATAGCTTTCCTTTTGTTTGTGTTCTTAGTTTACTCCTGACACCATGTCATGTACTTCTGTCCCAGATAAGGACTGGTCACAGAGCTTGCTTATACACAGCAGATATGTCCATTATAAGATCCTTTAATGCTCTGCCAGGTATGACTAAGGTTTGCTTTAAATAAGGTATTTTACACACAGTGCCAATTAGTAGCTGAATAGTATAATACAGTTTAGTTTCCATTACAATGGGATTTCCTCCAAAACACCACTTATATCCGGGACTGGTTCCTCTCTACCAATTTCAACTCGTTACCTTCCAGTCATTTTTGTGCTTTTTGCCCCTTCTACTCAAATTCCTAATGTCACCTGCTTTCATATTTTTATATATATATATATATAGATATAGATATAGATATATAGATATATAGATATGAAACAGATTCTTTGCAGTACATCACAACATAAAGCATTCTTCTTTGTCCCTTATAAATTAAAATGTTAAAAATAAAAATTAACCAAAATAAATATGTACAAACAATATCACAATTTTGTCTTAATATATCAATGCTAAATTTATTTGTGAAGTTCAGCTACAATTCTTGAGCCTGATTTGCATTTATACTACTGCCCTTTAAACCATTCTGGCAGAGTATTACACTTACATTTCCTGTAAGATCCTTTTACACTGCCAGAATAGTGAAAAGAGGCCTTAGTGTAAATTCTGTTCTTTCTTTGTCAGCTGAAAACTGTAAAGTAACTGAAGGTTTTCACATAATTAACTGAATTTTCTGTAATACAAGGAAAGCAGTCCCCATATGTTGTATTTGTTCTTATCCCCTTTCAATGTGTTATTTTAGCATGTGACGAAAGAGACTGTAATAATCAATTGTACACTACTTGGTATGGGGCTGGAAATATTACAGTGTGCAATTATATTGTGAAGCAGGACAATGTTGTCTTAAAAATACGTACTGATGCAACCATACTATGGACTATACACTAGCCTCCAAAGAGGAAGTTTTATTCAGTTTGGCTGGTAGTTTGGAGCAATTGTGTGTTGAGTAATTTTAAAGACTTTGTATGCCATAAATATTTATGCTACTTACGTTCACAAAACTAGTTTATAAATCAAGACCTGTCACTATTTTTCTCCTGTTCAGTCTATTTTTTTCTGCTGCATATTATACACTCTGTTGAAAGCTCTGAAATGCCCTAAGTTCATTTCCAGGGAGACCATTTGAAGCAAACTAGCTCAATGGGAAAACTAACAAAATAACTAAAGTGGCACGTAGGGAAAAAAAAATTTGCTCAGAAGCTACCACTCATTTTCCTATGTGATAGTCCAAAGCTATATGGATAGAGGTCTGTTTGTAGCCTTTGTGATTCAAATTTCCATGAGAGGGCCCTGAAAGCCTTTCAGCTCTGTGGAGCTAGACTATTGTATATTATCTGCTCTATTCTACTTAACTTTGATTACTTTCTTTTTGATATTCACTGGGAAATAAAATGAAGATCAAACGTGAATCAAGCCACTCGTACTGTAGGTAGTATTTGCCAGCCAAGGGGTTCTTTCCGCTATACATCTGTAGCAGGGTTCTATCCTGATGGATCTAAAGTGATGAGGCTATCAGAGTGCCATTTTCTCTATAGTTAAATTAGGGTTATACTGCATCTGTTCATTTTGGATAGGTGGAATCAAGAGACTCAAACCTAAATTACAGCTGATCACATAGAATGAAAAATGGGCTCATTTACTTGGCTCTATCTTCCCAAGTCAGACCTCCTAACTCTCAATTTTGCCATGATACAGTCATGCTTAAAATGCTTGAGCCACACTACCCAAAACAGTGGGGGCTAAAATATGATTCTGAGTGTCCTGGAAAGGGAGCACTCTTGGGAGTCATAAGTAAGGCTATGGTTTTGTCATGGAGGTCGCAGAAGTCACAGAATCCGTGACTTCCGAAGACCTCCATGACTTCAGCCTCAGTGGCTGGGACCTGCAGGGTTCCGCCACCTCCCTCAGTGGCAGGGAGCTGTAAGGTACTCCCTGCCACTGAGGTAGCAGTCTCCCAAGCTCTCAGCTGCCATGGGCAGCAGAGGTACCCCGCAGCTCCCAGCCACCACAGGCCGGGCGGGGTACCCTGCAGCTCCCTGGCCACCACCGTGGGGCAGAGGAACCCCCACAGCTCCCCAGCTGCCACCACAGGGCAGGGACACCCTGGCAGCTCCCCGCCACCGCCTCAGGGCAGGGGGAGCCTGCAGCTCCTGGCCACCGCCACAGGGCAGGGGGACCATGGCAGCTCCCATTGGCTGGGAACAGCGAACCGTGGCCACGGGGAGCTGCGGGGGGCTGTGCCTGTGGACAGTCAACGTCAGCAAAATGTCTCGCAGCCCGCAATCAGATTACCCTGATGGGATGCATGTGGCCGGAGGGCCACAGGTTGCCCACCACTGTACTAGAAACTTACAGGATGTTCATTCTCATGCTACTCTGCTGGCATTTGCTGGTGCTATATAATGGTCAGGTGTCTTGTGAGGTCAGAGATCCACCAAGGGCCTGGTCCTACAAAAGCTTATGGCTGTGAGTAACTTTACTCACACAAGCAGTGCCCTAGAAATCAACAGGGCCCTAAATGCAGTGAAACCTGGGTTTTCAGCCATTTGTTTGTGGTAGATCATAAAAGGCAGATCTCTTGCCAATAGTTCTTCTACCAGAAGTGATTGCAATTCATTTCACAGAGATTAAGGGTTTGTCTTCACAGCACCGCAATCCAGAGTACGGAGTCTGATTTGTAAAGCGCTTTGAAGCATTGTGCTCTATCTGCCTCATGTAGATCCTGCTGGCACAAACTAAAAGGTACCTAGTTTGCATTAAAGTAGTTTGTCCCAGCAGAATCTCCACGGGACAGGTAGAGCACAACACTTAGTGTGCTCTACAAATCACACTCCCATACTCCAGACTGTGGTGCAATTTAGACAAGCACTAAGTACAATAGATGTACTTAGCTCTTCCTAGAGTCTGAAGCCCCTGTTGTGAAAGACACATAAAAAGTTGAGAGGTATTTCCAGAACACATGTACAATTCTAAACACATCTAAAAACATAATGTGGTGACTGCATAGATGGTGCAATAAATAGGATAATACTCTACACAGAACACTCAAGGCTACGATGTTTCAGGCATAACTTCCCTGCCCTTTGAACTGTATAATACATAGGTAGGCTAATATACTCAGGAACTGAGGGGAAAAAAATAATTTCAAATGGTTATATATCAGGGATTTAGCCAAACTTCTTTCTTTTGGGTTTTCAGAATAACAAAGAGAACCTATTTGCACCATTGAAAATGTTTAAAATACAATATTATGATACTAATTTACGATACCTTTGTCAATCTGCCTTCCTAGAACAGCATGAAAAATAGAGATACACGAAACAAAAGTTAAAGGCTACGTTGTGTCTGGGCCTGTGCAGGTCTAAAAGCATCTGAGGGAAGTGGGGGTAAGAAACTTACTTCCTTTCTTTCCTGTGAGAAGGCCAGGCACAATCCCAGAGCTGGGACTGAGAGATTGTCTACATGGAAAGTTACTGTGCACTAAGCCAGGGTGTGAATTTACAGTGCACTACCTAATCTGCATTAACTTCCTGTGCGGACACTTACTGTCCACGATAGTGCTTTTGTGCAGTTTAGCTTAGTATAGGGCACTGCCTGATGGCTCCTTTAATGTGTAGTAAGAGTATCCACGTGGGGAGTTAGTGCTGAGAAACTAGCGTGCTGTAAATTCACACTCTATCTCGCTGCACACGACTTCTCCATTTAGACAAGCTCTCAGGGGGCATTAGAACTTCTGGAGATTAGGCCTGATGGACATGTGACCTCACAGGCCAGTATGGGGAGAGCACATACTGAATTCTGTGAAAGGGCCTACATTCTTCTGAAGTCCCCAGAATAATGGTTCCTGCCTCAGGCACACACCACTTCCGAGAATCTGCAGTGTGTCTATCTGCATTGCTATCTTATATGTACATGTAAGAAGGGCTGGCTGAAAATTTCAGTGAAAACTTTTTTTTTTTTTAACAGATAATTGGGTTTTGACTAAACAAAAAATGTTATGGAATGTGCCTCATTTCCTCAGTTTTTTTCATTTTCAACAAAAATACAAAACTGACAAATGTTGGTTTTTGGCTGAAAATCTGTTGTTTTTGTTGAAATTTTCTGTGGAAAATCCCTCATTTTCTGACCACCTTTTCTAAAACACTCCTCATCTTCCTTGAATCTTAGTGCCTCACAATCATTAATGGATTTTATCCTCATAGCACTCTTGTGAGGTAGGGCAGCACTATCCCCATTTCCTTAGACAGGGAACTAAGGAAAAGGGTAGATTAAGTGACTTGCCTCAAATCAAACCCAGCTCTCCGAAGCCCAGTGCCCATCTTTCTTCCCCCTAGCCTGGGCCATGGGCTGGGTTTTAAGGGCACAATCTTACATTACCAGTACTCTTTCTAACTGAAGAATTTCATTGATGGCGCTTTAGATTAATTTGTCGTTCCACTTTAAAAAACAGATTTTTATTTATCTCTAATACATAACACCCTTATAAAGAAAGAAGGGCTGTTTGTAAAGTGGGTTTCTTTTGTCCCACTCTCGTATTTAAAGTAGACTATAACAAATACACTGAATCGTTAAGATTTTCAAAATAATTATAATTTGCCTCAGAAGCAGTTGGAATTGTCTCATGTGACACCAGCCCTCTTGGCTGACACACCAGAGACTGAATGTGTCGGGTGACCTCCAGAATTAAAAGCATGAACTATTGCAGCTTGAGTTATAGCTCTGTAGCTGGGGTCTGTAACAACTCATATCTTCAAGGGATCAGCACAGAGGGGGAATGGTAACACCCTCCCCCACCCCCACTGGGTTATACAATGTTGGCAATTTCTTTAAATATCCCTGAATCTACATCTATTGTGTTCAAATGTTTAAAAAACATGAACTTGGAATAGAATTTGATTTTTTTGGCTTTCAGACTCATTGTGTCTGAAAGCATTTGTTAGGGGTCCCATACTGCTGTGCCCTTTTAAGTCTACAATATTTTAACCTGAGTTGTCCCCCCGAGCACTGCTGGAAATTAGTGTAGCACATGAGCTGCTGAAGTGTGGTACAGACTGTTGGAGTTCTGCTAGTGAGCATTTACCCCATATTTCTCCAAGTGTTTGGATTTACTTCCAAAAAACAGTACTGTAGGGCCCACCACAAACACAGTGGGCCAGATTCTGATCTCATCTTGACCCATGTATCTCAGGAGTAACTAGAAGGATTCCAGATTTACAGTGGTGCAACAAAGATCAGAACCTGGTGTACCATGTCACCAGTGGAAGGTTTTAGTATAGGAATAGGTTTTAGTGCCATTATAGGCAATCGGAGTAGCTAGTGGTGAATTAACTCTTTTTGTTGCCCTGGATGAAGTCTAAAAATGTTGGCCTTGCACACTCACTCCTTTCTCCTTGCATTTAAGGGCAGCAAATGAAAAACTTGTTACCACTGCTTTTAGGCCTCTTGCCACCAAACTCAGTCACTGGACAAGACTTCAAATCAGGCAAATGTATTAACTAAAGCATCTAATGGAGCTGCTTGAAATATGGAGATTTTTTTGTGAAAATATTGATGAAATCTTTGCTGTGCACTAACTTCACCATGCAGACAAGCCCTAAGTTCAAGTTCTAGAATTGTGTCTGACCTTTTGAAGGTAAAGGAAGGAAAGAAAAGTTTTGATTTTCAAAATTTTTTGACTATCTCTAGTAAATCTAAGTGATTAGTGACTCACCACATGGGCCAAGTCATACAGCCAAAGGAAATGAAATAGAAACATTTGATGTAAAACCATCTGTATAGCATTTCTGTCACCCTTTGACCATTGGATGTTACCTCTTATTTACTGTTGCCCTGGGATTTGGGCTATCTAGTGGATGTGTAATTACAGCACAAAACCAAGTATGTGCTCAATTCGGGGAGATAGGGTATAATTTTTTGTCCTGTGTGAAAAATAGCCTCACTAAAAGTGTTGGAGAGCCAGACCAACATTTTCAACTGTGAACCCTCCAAAAACCAGCAAAATCTAAGAGGAAGAAAATACTTCTTTCAGTGTCAGTGGATTCTGGAAAGTGGAATTCCATTTTGCTTATGGTCAAAAATGTTTACAGTGTAGAATCTGCCCATGAGGTTTTAGATTAATAAGTTAAATAAAACCCATAAAAACTCTTTTGATAAAGACAGAGGGAAAAAAATCAGGGGCTTCATGACAGCACAGAATTTACTATAAAGGACCACATTCTACTCTCGGTTACATAGATTTGACTCTGGAAGAGCTCCATTGAATTAAAAGCTTTAGACTATTTATAATACTTTCTATAGAAAACTGTCACCACACCCTCTACAGGTATAGTTGTACACTGAGCTGGAGGTGTAATTTCCAGATTGAAAATGTATGCCCTCTGCTAGGTCTGATTGAGCTAGGAAGCTAAAAAACAGCAGTGTAGCCAGAGAGGTGCAAGAGCAGCAGGAGGGCTACCTGAGTATGTACCC
Organism: Caretta caretta; assembly: GCF_965140235.1. Lineage (NCBI taxonomy): Eukaryota > Metazoa > Chordata > Testudines > Cheloniidae > Caretta > Caretta caretta. The sequence continues at coordinate 92,690,057 of NC_134210.1, read as the reverse complement.
ATCCAAACCACCTGAGTAGGTACCCATCCAAGAAGCTAGACATATACTCAACATGGCTAGCCTGTCCCACTGCTATGGTTACACTGCTGTTTTTAGCTTCCTAGCTCATTCAGAGCTAGCAATGTCTCCTCAAGCTGGAAATTACATTTACAACTCAAAGTGCAGACATACCATATTTCAGCTCTCTGCCTTTAGTACTCATCATGACCAGCATTGCTATGCCTCATGTACGTTTTGGATAGAGTTGTTATGAAATTATGAAACATTTTCAGGAATCCTGGTAGTGATATCAATGTATCCATGTCTTTTTGATGGATTTCTGAGAACAGGACTGGCTCACCTTTCAGTTTACTGATTTCAGTTCTAATTCAGTTATTCATTTTATTCCTGGATGTACTATCACAAGTGCATATTCATTTTCTGTCTTGACAGTATTACTAACCCTACTGTGTTTCTGGTTCCTTCTGACTATAAACATGGTTACTCTAGTGACTGGATATTATTTTCATCTGAAGAAAAACAAAAACCTTACCGGGTCACTCTGCACAGCATCACTATTTTGTAAATTCCTGCTTCTTAATGAATTGTTTCTTAGCCCCTCCTCATTTATAACTTCATCTTCAGAGTTGTTCTGAGAAATATCAAAATTGTAAACAAGATGTGAGTTCAAAACCAGAATCAAACATCTTTCTTTAATGTAGGAATAGTTGACTCTAGTTGCGACAATCATGCTTCTGTGCTTTACTTTAGCAAGACAGCAAAAGTACAGAGTTGCTCTGTGCTCCAATACTGATCTGCATGCAACGCTCAAAGGAAGAATGGAGGAGAAAGGGGTGCTTTAAGATGCTGAGTCATTTTATCCCTCAAATTACTAAAATAGTCATACCCTAGAGAAACAAGAAATGGTAGATGCCAAATCTTAATAATTGTCCTAATAATAATGCCAATTCAGGGATGTGACTTCCACTGTTTTAGTCATACGAGGTTCTTACCAAGCCTTATGAGTATTTTATTAATAAAGAAAGGCAAAGAAAGAAAAAGTAAAGCTAAAACAAAACAAGCAAGAGGAAAACAATGGTTACTTCAGTATGTCTCTTTACGGAGAGCTTTGAACAAAGATTACACCTCAGAGAGCAGCTCCATCCTGATGGGGATGCCGTTCTCTCAATAGGTTAAGACCAAAGTATATTATTCCCCCTATCAGTAGTGAGTCCAATCTAAGTGTATGAGAGATAATAAAAACAGTTTGTAGATGGGTAAGGGAATTTCATTTAAGGGTTTGTGAATCATGGATGGACAGAGGTAAGTTGTCTTAACTAAGGCCTTGTCTTCACTACAGGGAAAAGTCGATCTAAGCTATGAAATTTGAGTTACGTGAATAGCGTAACTCAAGTCGATGTAGCTTAGAACTACAGTAACTCCTTGCTTAATGTTGTAGTTATGTTCCTGAAAAATTCTATTTTAAGCGAAATGATACTAAGCGAATCCAATTTCCCCAAAAGAATAATGTAAATGGGGTGGTTAGGTTCCAAGGAAATATATATATATATATACACAGTATAAGTTTTAAACAAACAATTTAATACTGTACACAGCAATGATGATTGTGAAGCTTGGTTGAGGTGGTGGAGTCAGAGGATGGAAGAGGGTAGGATATTTCTCAGGGAATGCCTTGCTGCTAATGATGAACTAGCAGTCGGCCAAGTCCTCAAGAGTTAACACATTGTTGTTAATATAGCCTCACACTCTACAAGGCAACACAAACGGAGGGAGGAGACACAATAGACCAGTGATTCTCAAACTTTTGTACTCGTGCCCCCTTTCACATAGCAAGCCTCTGAGTGCGACACCCCCCCTTATATATTAAAAACACACACTTTTTTATATATTTAATACCATTATAAATGCTGGAGGCAAAGCAGGGTTTGGGGCAGAGGCTGACAGCTCGCGACCCCCCACATAATAACCTCACGACCCCCTGAGGGGTCCCAACCCCCAGTTTGAGAACCCCAGCAATAGACGCATGGCAGTGGCTGCAAACATTCCCTGTGGAAACTGAATGTGATGATAAACCCACGCTATCCCACTGGATCGTACTACTCCCTCCATTTTCCAAAGTGCCGGGGGGTGCACGTGTGCATGAGACAGACTCACACACTATGTGTGTGTGTGAGAGAGAGAGAGAGACACACACACCGTGTGTGTGTGTATGTATATGTGTGTGTGTGTGTGAGAGAGAGAGAGAGAGAGAGAGAGAGAGAGAGAGAGAGACGCGCATTGCCCTTTAAGTACGCTGACTCCACTCTAAGTACATTGCCTTTTTAAGTAGATCAGCAAGCTGAGACACCAGCTGCTGCCAGCAAGCTCCATCCATCCTGAGCCCTGTAGTGTCCCCTCCCTGCTTTGTGGAGATGGGGTACAGAAGCGGGGGCCAGGAGCAGGGGGAGGAGGACACCCTGACATCAGCACCCCTCCCCTACCCCCACACAGCAAGCAGGAGGCTCCGGGAAGCAGCTCCAAGGCAGAGGGCAGGAACAGCACATGCAGTTGGGGGAGGGACACCTGAACAGCCTGGCAACTGATAGCCTGCTGGGCGGCTGCCGCACTGGGAACTTAGGGGACCTGATGGGGGGCTGCTGGCCCACCCTGGTTCCAAACTCCCACCAGCTAGCTCCAACGGGCTGCTCTTCCTGCAAGCAGTGGACAAAGCAGGTGGCTGCCAAACAACGTTATAAGGGAGCGTTACGCAGCTTTAAAAGGGGAATGTTCTCTAATAGATCAGCGATGTAAACAATGAAACGTTTACCAGGATGATGTTAAGTGAGGAGTTACTATACTTACCGGGGGTCCATGCTACGTGATGTCGACGGGAGACGCTGTCCTGTCAATTCCCCTTACTCTTCTCAATTCGGTGGAGTACAGGAGTCAACGGGAGAGCAATCTGCAGTCGATTTAGCAGGTCTGCACTAGACCTGCTAAATTGACTGCCAATGCATTGATCACCATGTGTTAATCACCCGGTAAGTGTAGACAAGCCCCAAGTCCCATGACCTGAAGTAAATATTTCACTCAGTTACTTAAAAGAAGCCATTTAAGAGTTACTCAACTGAACTAGCAATATTTCTTATGAACTCATCCAATCGCTTTAAAGATCTTGACACAGGCAAATAAATGAATGCTAAGAATCTTAAATTCAAATAAGTCCCAATATTTCTCTCTTTTCCCTGAGGTTACTTTATATCTCTTCTTCAGGAGTACATAGTCTAAACAATCTGATGTTTAACAGAAGTTGTTGGTACTTTAAATTACAATAGCATTTCAATATCTCATTAAATCATTACAGGAACTATTTAAGTCTAGTCTATTGGCAGTGCTTTTGGAAACATTAAGTCATCAGTGATGTTGATGTTGATGTCATTGCAGAAGCAGTGCTGGACTGGAAGGTTGCTTCTTAACAATGCTGTGTTGTGGCTTGTTTGTTCTTTGTCATCTTGATTCTGTTTATTTGCATGGCTGAGAAGAGATGAACAGGCTGAACTGAGAGTGCTGAGTGGTATCTCAGTTCAGATAGATTTATATCCTTCTCTTTCCATAGTCTCACTAAAGGTGGCAGCCACACTGTGCTACAGAGTAAGTCTTCCAGAAAACATAGAGATGCCACACCGTGTGTACTCTAGATGCAGTCTTGGGTTTCCTGAGATGCACTTCCTGCTGGGGCAGAAACAAAAGCAGCCCAGTTGCAGGCTGCAGCTACACAAAGCAGTAGGAAGTTTGTTTCTTCACTGTTGTTCATGGTTCTGCCAAAAAAAGGATTTATCTTGAGGCGTCAGTAAGATACTACACACACATCTTTCAGAGGCTTGGCTGGATCCAAATACCTGTTGCTATCACCTCTTCAAAGGCTCAACACCTTTATGGGATGGTCAGCTCCTGAATATGTAATCTGCTAAAGCATATGCAGCAAAGTTGTACATTTTCTTCAACTCATATTACTTTTGTCTTTGTGGTATGACATTTTCTTTTATTCAACTCATTTTTGGAGATGCCCCTTTAGTTCCATCAGGGTTTAATACATGTTGAAATTCCCTTTCAAATGAGTCCAAAAGCTTCTATTTACTACATAGAAGTATTTGAACTTTCAAAATATGTCTTTTTAAATTTAAATGATTCTTAGAGAGAGTCTTTAAACTTATGTGGTCATCAAAGAAGGTATTACCTCTTCTTTACAACCTTTGGAAAGGTGGTTCACGTCTGAGCATCAAGGTCCATGGGTCTCAACTGCCAGCCCAGGACTCTCTAGGAGTCAGTATGTGCTGACCTACCTCCCAGTGATCTGTTAACAGTCACCAGAACTCAAAGCTCAGCTCAGCAGAGGATGCCAGTCCTGGGGTCTGACTGGAAAGGCTCTAAGGATCGCCCTGCTTCTATTTAAACCAAGCAGAGGAACAGGAAGTCATTTGTGGAACTGGATTGTTCCCTGCTTAGGATTTCCTCCGCTGCACTACCTGATCCTGCTGCCTGACTTTGACTTCCTGGTATCCTGACCCAGCCTGCCACTTGGCCCTGACTTCCAGTCTGCCCTCTGTCTTGTCTCAGACTCTGATCACCTGGTAACCTGACTCTGCCTGGCCGCTGACACCCAGGGGTGAAAGTAAAGCCGAAGACTTACCGGTACGGGGGCTGGCTCCACGGTCTGGCCCTTCCACGCTGGCTGGCCCATGCCGCTTGGGGTTCCAGTGGCAATTTAAAGGGCCCAGAGCTCCGGCTGCTGCCATGGCAGCAGTGGCGATGGCCGGAGCCCCAGGCCCTTTTAAATCGCCATCCCCGGGACAGCTGCTTCGTTTGCCCCCACATCCCTCCATTAGCGGCTGGGGGGTGGGGAAGGGGCAATGACATTAAAGCACTGCCACAGCAGCGCTTTAAGCAGTGTCCTTTGCCGCGGCAGCGCTTAAAAGTCAGCTGGATATGGGCTGGTACTGGCGGCCATTTTTTATCAGTACGCTGTACTGGCCAGTACCAGCTTACTTTCACCCCTGCTGACACCCGACTCCAGGTATGGCCTTTGGCCTTTCTCAGATTCTTGTCTATTGGTATCCAGACCCAACCTGTCTCCTGGCTCCTGACTTCTCTGACCACTAAGTCAGATCACTCACGTCCCAGTAGCGAAACTGAGTTTGGTCAGGAAGTTGCTTAACCATTGCCTGAAAACTAATTAATTCCCCAAATAATATAAATATTTGATAATCAAGTGGCTTCTTATATTAGTAACCATTTATAAGATTACTTTATTCCATATCAGTAAATAAAAGATATTACTACTCACATAGCAGTGGTATCAATGTCTTACATGGTTGAATTTAGATACAAACCATTTGCAAGTGAACATCACAAAAAAGGGGGTTATACCATCTTAAGCATTTAAGGAACAATCAATCAAAGGTTTCCACCTTTTAAGTGGAACTGTGAGTTTAGATATAACCAAAATATTTCTCAACTATACATATTTTCCTTAAAGTTAAACAAAGGAATATTTTAGGCTGTATAAAAATCCGTGTCCCAAAGAATATTTCCAGAATTCTTTGTATGGGTTTCAAACTGAGGTTTTTCTCTTTGAAGAGAGGAGGTGGGAAAGAAGTAATGACAAGAGACTCCTGGTTCAGCTTTTATGGCCTTGATATATCCAGAGTGAAACATCATTTTTCTTTCAGATACTAGGAAAAGTCTATCTTCAGATCCCAGTCGAAGGGGGAAGAAAACCAGTGTTGTGTGTTCAAACTGACAGCTGCCTGCGCAATAGCATGTTCACATTTGCGGCACTTGCAGCACTATTCAGAGCGGTGCACTCTGGGCGGCTATCCCACAGAGCATCTCTTTCTCTTTTGCCGCTAAGACTTGTGGTAAGGTGAAGGGGTTTGCGGGGCATCCTGGGTCCAGTCTCAATGCCCCGTGATGCGTTGTTTCGCATCCCAGCAATCCCTGTGCTTCCATTCGCATTTGGCGCCATCTTTCAACGGTTTGTGTACTGCGCACCCTGCCTCATTCAGGCTGCAGGAATGGATCTCGAACTGCTGAGATACTGCTCACTCTGACCAACACATCACGAGTGGCACTGAAATTATTCCTTAATTTACAAAGTCAAGAGGAGTGCAACATTGATCTCACCATGCGTAGCAGCTACAACCCGAGATTGCTTGTGTGTTTCACGGAGGGGCTAACCAGAGTGGAACACCGCTTTTGGGCTCGGGAAACAAGCACTCACTGGTGGGATCACATTGTGATGCACATCTGGGATGACGAGCTGCGGCTGCAGAACTTTCGCATGAGGAAAGCCACATTCATGGGACTGTGTGATGAGCTTGCCCCAGCCCTGCAGCGCAAGGACACGAGAATGAGAGCTGCCCTGTCGTTGGAGTAGCACATGCCGCTGGAGCAGCTGGCTTCTCCAGACTGCTACCAATTGGTCGCTCACCAGTTCGGAGTGAGAAAGTTGACTGTTGGACTCATGTTGACGGAAGTCTGCAGGGCCATTAATCGCATCCTACTTTGAAAGACCGTGACTCTGGGCAATGTGCATGACTTTGTGGATGGCTTTGCACAAATGGGCTTCCCTAACTGTGGAGGGGCGATAGATGGCATGCACATTCCAATTCTGACACCAGACCACCTAGCCACTGAGTACATTAATCACAAGGGGTATTTCTCAATGGTTCTCCAGGTGCTTGTGGATCACCGTCGATATTTCCCAGACATTAATGCAGGCTGGTCTGGAAAGGTTCATGACGCATGCATCTTTCGGAACACTGCTGGCTTGTTTAGCCTAACTAAAAGAAGGTTGAGGGGAGATATGATTGCTCTCTATAAATATATCAGAGGGATAAATACCAGAGAGGGAGAGGAATTATTTAAACTCAGTACCAATGTGGACACAAGAACAAATGGATATAAACTGGCCACTAGGAAATTTAGATTAGAAATTAGACGAAGGTTTCTAACCATCAGAGGAGTGAAGTTTTGGAATAGCCTTCCGAGGGAAGTAGTGGGGACAAAAGATCTATCTTGCTTTAAGATTAAACTCGATAAGTTTATGGAGGAGATGGTATGATGGGATAACATGGTTTTGGTAATTAAATATTCATGGTAAATAGGCCCAATGGCCTGTGATGGGTTTTTAGATGGGGTAAGATCCAAGTTACCCGGGAAGGAATTTTCTGTAGTATCTGGCTGATGAATCTTGCCCATATGCTCAGGGTTTAGCTGATCGCCATATTTGGGGTCGGGAAGGAATTTTCCTCCAGGGCAGATTGGAAGGCCCTGGAGGTTTTTCGCCTTCCTCTGTAGCATGGGGCACGGGTCACTTGCTGGAGGATTCTCTGCTCCTTGAGGTCTTCAAACTACAATTTGAGGACTTCAATAGCACAGATATAGATGTGAGGTCTTTTTTAGGAGTGGTGGGTGAAATTCTGTGGCCTGCATTGTGCAGGAGGTCAGACTAGATGATCATAATGGTCCCTTCTGGCCTAAATATCTATGAATCTATGAATCTATAAACACTGGCCTGTTCAAGAAGCTGCAATCAGGGGCTTTCTTCCCAGACAAGAAGATCACCGTAAGGGAAGTCGAAATGCCCATTGTGATCCTGGGAGACCCCACCTACCCCTTAATGCCATGGCTTATGAAGCCATACACAGGGCAACTAGACAGCAGCAAGGAGTAGTTCAACAACAGGCTGAGCAAGTGCAGAATGACTGTAGAGTATGCATTTGGCCGTTTAAAACCCACTGGCAATGCCTGTATGGGAAGCTGACATGGCTGATGACAATATTCCTACGCTTATAGCCATGTGCTGTATGCTCCATAATATTTGTGAAGGCAAGGGTGAAAGCTTCACTCAGGGCTGGAGCGCAGAGGCTCTGCACCTAGAGGCTGAGTTTGAACAGCCAGAGACCAGGGCTATTAGAGGGGCACAGTGAGGGGCCATAAGGATCAGGGATGCCTTGAGGCAGCAAGTTGAGGCTGAAAGCCGCTAATATTTGTTGCTATGCTTGGGATTGCAGTGCTTGTAATGCTAGGAGGTGACTGATGCACATGATGCAAGAAGGGGGCTTAACATAATTGTATGTTGCTTTGCAGTGCTCCTTTTGCTTTTACTTAATAGAATAAAGATTGCTTTCAAACCAACACAATTCTTTTATTAAAAGACAACAACCAGAGGAGAGAGTCAAACAACAAAAATACATCAGCAGGGAGGGGGATGGGTAAGGGAAGGTCTCCAGAGGAGGAGGGGTCCCAGGATGGCTACAGATTTGTGTATGTCCATGGATCATACCCAGCCTTCTCCTTTGGAGTACAATGTAGCTGGTGCTGTACTTCAGCAGGGCCAAACTGCAGAGGGATGGGTGTTGAGTGCAGTGCGTAGAGGGATTCCACAGTGCTGGACTGTGAGGAGGGAGGAGTGGAATGCTGCGGGTAGAGAGTGGAGCCAGGAGGTTGATAAGAGTGTGTTGGCGGGGGTGGGGGCACATGGGAAAGAGTTTTGTGATAGTGGCTGCAGGGGAGGGCCTGCGCAGAGCTGCTCATTTTGAAGAGCTAGTATTGCCTGGAGCCTGTCCACTTGGCGCTCCACAAAGTTTAAGAGACGCTCCATGGCTTCATTCTGGTGTGCCGCATTCTCCTTTCGGTCCCTCTTCTCACTGTCCCGCCACTCTTTCAATTCCTGTTTCTCAGCAGTGGAGTGCATTATAACCTCATGGAGAAAGTCCCCCTTAGTTCTTCTTGATGGCTTTCTCATTCTGCGCAACCGTTCTGCTGCAGAAAAGGGAGGCTGGCCTCCCAAGGTCATCTCTGTGAAGTTTAATGCAACATTTTACAGAAGCAGTATTGTTTGCAACACAGACAACACTGATTCAGTGCTTTAAAACACAGCCGGTACTCACACACGTGTCACTAACTGGCTGCCCCCAGACAAGCACACATGAGCCACAAGACCCCCAAAATGGTGCGTAACTGCAGGGGCAGGGTGAATCACTCTTCCCGGACCCTACTGTATACTGGGCATGTGGCTCTTGGGGAGAGCCAGCACTATATGTGGGGCTTGATAATCATTCCTGTCCCCACACTTTCCACAGGATGTGATCATTATGGAAGATATCTCACTGCTGAGGGAATCAAGGAATCAAGGGAGGGTCTTCTTCAAATCTGCGGCTTCTGCCCTTGCCCCTATGTGGCTCCCCTGTGTGCAGCAATGGTCCCCCTCCCCCCACCATGATGGCAGAGTGGAACAGGAAAGTTACCATTAATGGGGCAAGAAACAAAGCAGCTCCACCGAGGAACCTGTGGCAACAGATTGCCCAGTATCTCCACAAGAGCTTCCTGGAGATCTCTTTGGGAGATTCCTGTGAAGTGAGGGAGTGTAGCAGGTGGTCACCCACTCTGGCCCTGAGGGGGTTAAAACAGACCTGGGAAAGGGCTGCCCCCGGAAGCCAATAGGCTAGGCTGATTGGGGAAGCAGCCACAGTGGGGGCCACGCCCCAAGCAGGCCACAGCTGGCCCTATAAAAGGGCTGTGAGCCAGGAGCTCAAAAGGACACTCTCTCTAGCTATAGAGAGAGAAGGACCTGGCTGCCTGGGAGCTGAGCTGGGCACCTGACTGGAGCAGGGCTGGGAAAGGCCAGAGGAGCTGAGGAGCTCCAGCCTGGAGAACCCGCAGGCTGCAGGCCCGAAGCAGGTACTGGGATTGCAGAGGTGGGGTCCAGGGTTCGGCAAAGGGTCCACTCTTGACTGGCATGTGAGTCAACGAAGTATCCAGAGGGGCTTCACAGGGGTCTTCGCAGTGGAGGTGGGGTCGCCACTGAGTATCGCATCCAGCTCTTTGTAGAACCGGCAGCTTGTGGGCGCAGCACTGGAGCAGCGGTTTGCCTCCCACGGCATGTGGTAGGCAGTCTGCAGCTCCTTCACTTTTACCCTACATTGCAATGTGTCCCAGTCATGGCCCCTTTCAGTCATGCATCATGAAATATGTCCATAGGTATCATAATTCCTCCGGCTGGAGCGCAGCTGGGACTGCACAGCTTCCTCTCCCCAAATGCCAGTGAGGTCCAGCAGTTCAGCAGTGCTCCAAGCAGAGGATCACCTGGTGTCTGGAGCAGGCATGGCCACCTGAAAAGATGCACTGAGACTACTGCACGCATCACCGGGGACACAAGAAGGGGACTTTCAAATTTGCAAAGGAATGTAAGGGGTGGGGATGACGGTTGGTCACCTGAGGGCAGGAAAGTAGAGTTCAAACCGATGACCAGAGAGGTGAGAACAGGCAGTGTGGGACACCTCCTGGAGGCCAATCGCAGCGCTGCAGTCGCCACGGTGTCTACATTGGCACCGCAGCGCTGTAGCCCTGGCGCAAAAAGCTGTACGCCTGTCAGTTTCTGCACACTAAGTGGCTTGGCAGTGTGTACACCTCAGGAGTTACAGTGCAGAAAGCTGATTTACTGCACAGAAACTTGCCAGTGTAGACGGGGCCTAGATGACATCCTCTTAGTCTCAGAAGACGGGTCTATTTGCCATAGCCTTTCTACAGGCTACCAGTTTTGAATAAGAATATTCTAGATGTGACTCCACAGCAATCTGTTAAACAAAGTCAGCATAGTTTCCATTATCAGTGTTTAGTATTCTGTCTAGACATAGTGCACACCCAAGAATTTTTCCAGATGATGATGAAAGATGGGCTGACATCACAGCACTGCAGTAACTGCTTAGAGGTTACAGATTGTTTTGGAAGGAACTGTTATATTGTTAGAGATTAGTCAGGATGACTTTGAACCCCAATGCATATCCGGTGTCTACTGATGCAAATGACACTTAGTTGCTTTTAGTGTGTGGAAATACTTGATTTGCTTGCACAATCAGAATAGCTGCATGTTCAAATATAAGTACATAATTGCTCATGCTTTTTTCTGTCTGGACATCCAGAGCTTTCTGTTTTTAATTGACCTGTAAAGTCCATCTCCTCAAAGTTTCGGACATTCATTCATTCAGCCAGTTGCAAATGAAGATGTCTTCTATGTGATTCACTAAATCTCATTTCCCCCCCAGCACATTGTTCATCCTGGCTTCGTTCTTCATCCTGCCTCATCTGTTAACTAGCATGTCACTATCATTTAAAAAGGTATCAATATGCAGGTTCTATCCTGAGACAGAATTTTCCAGATCAGTAATGCTGAGGTCCAGGAATAGTGACTTTGGGACTTTTAAATCAATTGTTGCCAGCATATGCTGAAAGATATCAAAGCTACTGAACAAGAGAGAGAAACATGGATTATTTATATATTGAATTCAAGCAAATGGCTCTTCCATGTACAGCACAGAGAGATGGAAGATCAGCTAGCAGATTTAAATTCAGTGGGTCCAAAGTGAAGGTGCACAAATAGTGTAAATTAAGCCCACTTGTGTACATTTGATATTTTTAAAGGTTTAAATCAGCTGTGGAGAACTAGGCAGCTGTAAATCTATGACACAGTGGGTGGACAAGTAAGAATGATGTGACACACAGGCTAAGCGTGTTGCACAACTGGCTTATAGAAACCAATAGAAAGCTGCTCACTATCACAGCAGACAACACTTTTGGCAGGCAGAGAAATAAAACCAGAGGAACTGAAGCGGAAAGAGAAGTGACTTCTGAAGCTGCTCATAAAAAAAAATAGTCAGAGTCATAAATATGGTCCTGACTCCCTGGTCTGCCTTCTGGCTTGTCTCAGGCTCTTATCTCCTAGCAGTCTGACACTGCCTACCTCCTGACATCCCCATTGCTGTGGCATTCACAACCTATTTGTGTTTAACTCAATTTATACTTTATGTTTGTTGGTTACTTTCAAAGTCAGGTGGTTTTGAGTGTATTGGAGTCCTTCTCACAACTCCTCAGTATGTGCCACCTCCCATAGATCTGTGGAGGAGGTGGTGAAACTTTTGGATTAGCAGCAGTTTTAATGAGAGCCCAGAGTTTTAGCACTGACTTAGAGCAATCTTCAGATAACAACCCAATTAGGGTGTTTGAGAGATGAACCAAGTTAGCCCCATGGCTATACAGTGGGAACTGAATTTTGTTACTGACTAGATTGTGGCTTTAATGCCACAGCCTTGAGTTGGCGACAGCATGGCACAGATGTCCAGAAGATCAAATCAGTGAGGTGTTCACAAGCGTGACATTAAGAGTATTCAAAGCTAGATGACACAATATTGCATAACCTCTGTACCACACTACTTATGTATATTGTAGATATATATTGTGACAGGGTCAGGCCAGATGGCTGCAGGAGAGTGACAGAAGGCAGACATATTAGCTCCAGGTTAAGTAGGTCCCTTTCCCCTGGGTAAGGTAACAGGAAAGGTTCCAGAAAAATCAGGAACTTTTTGGAAACAATTAAGGCAGACAGGCTGATTAGAACACCTGCAGCCAATCAAGAAGCTGCTAGAATCAATTAAGGCAGATTAATCAGGGCACCTGGGTTTAAAAAGGAGCTCGCTTCAGTTTGTGGTGTGAGGAGCTGGGAGCAAGAGGTGCAAGAAGCTGAGAGTGAGAAGGCATACTACTGGAAGACTGAGAAGTACAAGCATTATCAGACATCAGGAGGGAGGTCCTGTGGTGAGAATAAAGACGATGTTGGGAGGAGGCCATGGGAAAGTAGCCCAGGGCATTGTAGCTGTCATGCAGCTGTTATAGGAGCCACTGTAGACAGCTGGAATCCACAGGGCCCTGGGCTGGAACCCAGAGTAGAGGGCGGGCCCGGGTTCCCTCCATCCCCACAGCTCCCTACTTGATACCGGAGGAGTTGAACTGGACTGTGGGTTTCACCAGAGGGGAAGGTCTCTGGCCTGTTCCCCGATCCACTAGGTGGATCAGCAGAGACTGCGGGGATTGTTCTTCTTCCTTTCCCCATGCTGGCCAGTGATGAGGCTAACTGAGTGAACGGCAGATTTGAGCCACGAAAATGGCCAAACTGAGGGCTGCTGTGAACCTCTGATGTGAGAAAATCCACCAATAAGCACAGGACGCACCAAGGCAGAGGAGGAACTTTGTCACAATATATATATACAGAGAGAGACAGATATTTCAACATCTAACACTGATGTTCTCTTCAATAAATACATGACAGCTCTCTATGCTTAAACCTACACAATAACGATTTATGTTCCTTAAATTATGTGACATTTTCCAACGAATACATCTGTTAAAAGCCTGAAGACATTGACAAATATGATTTGTGTTAATTCTTGAGTTGTAGCTGCAAGGTATCTTGGAAACAAGGAATTTAGCATGTAGGTTTTATAGTTGCAGTGATGCTATCTTGTGTTATACTGCAGGGGTAAGAGTGTGCTATGGGGGATGGATAAGATTCAGTGCAGGAGGAGCTACATATGTTGGGAGCCATACATGTAAGCAGCTGACGCTTATGAATCTCCATCACTTCATTTTGCTACTTCAAAATGATTTTTATACACTAAATGGTGCCAGTTTCCTGGTATCGTTTTAACTGTAGTTGCATTTGCAGGGGTGCAGTGGCTGCTGTACAAGCTGCAGGCATTCCTCTTGTTCTTTAGTGACATTTCTTGGAAGCTGAAGCTGCAAATGATGAGGGGAAAGTGCTTATGACAAAGACTGCAGTTTCTTAGACATATGTATGATCACAAAGCAGTTGGGAGGGGAGGTGCATTGGGGCCATTACTACAACTAGCTCCAGTGGGATCCATGTAACACAAATGAGAAGAAGTTGATCCTAAGGAGGGCTGAAAGCAGGAACCTCTAACATCAAATGTACTATAGAAAAGGTTATACTCATGTGGTACAGTGAGAATACTGTTATATTATCTAGGGCTATGTAAATTGTTTAAGTATCTTAGCCAAATGGAAACTGAAAAAAGCTCAAATATTTATACAAATAATAATAAGTAAAATAAATTGATCTCTTTGCTTGTGTTCTAGCCTGTCTGTCAAGGCACAATCTCTCCACATTGTGAGGCAAATAGTCTCTCATGCCTGATGAAGGGAAATACAGATATGACCCTTTGACCACAAACCAGTTACCAGTCAGGTCCAATGAGCACTGTTGAAAGTTGTCTTATTTACTTTCTAAAACAAACTCACTGCTGCAGATTTACTTTGTCCCTGTCTTATTTTCTGTTATTTTGTGGTTTAATCATTAAACAGTTCATACATATCTGAGAGTTTGTTTATGGGACAGTACCGCAGATTCAAAGGGGCTTAAATTAAATTAATCACTTTCCTCAATGCCCTTATGTTTATGGCCTGGAGAATTGCTGACTACTTTGACCTTTCTATTGTATAGCAGGGAAATTATTGGTTGTTTAATACAATACAACCAGACATCATGTCTTTGAAGACAATAAGGGCCTACTCCATGCTTAAGAGAAACAGACAGAAGGAAATAGGGGGAGCTGATCATCCTATTTTGCTCCTTGGCCTCTGTCAGGTGATTCATTTTTGGGCACAGGAAGCTAAACATTATCTTCTGACTTTTGTCCTTTGAGGGGAAATGAGTAACATGTTACAAATAGAATCCCTATATAATTAAATCTTTTTGTTTTCTTCCAGCAAAAACTTCATTCTGGTCAAATTCAGATGTGATAATCTGGAGTATGGACCACTGAAGTCACTTGGATCAGGTCCTAAGTGCATGCCACTTCATTGAGTTCCTAGAATTTGAACCCTCTCACCAAGTCTGAATTTGTTCTATGATTTAGCTGTAACACCAGAATTGCAATGTGCACTTTGTGTTTTGAGGTAATTTGGGACTCTGATTTCACTTCACTTATGACTGGGGTTTCTCTCTCTCTGAGCTCACTGTAAGACACTGCACTAGTAATAACTACATACCATTGCTGGGTTTAGTTCAGTTAGCAAAAACATTTATTTGGAAAAAAAACTCTACAGACAATATCTGGTTGGTGTGAATGTTCCCATTAGCATGCAGAATATAAAAGGTGTCACATATTATTCTGAATGCTCTGTAATACGAACTTGATGTTCCTATGTGAATCATGACTGGCTTATGTGCATAGGCCACAACAGTAAAAGCCAAATACTGTCCTTCCTGCTGATCTCCCTCGCTGAGCTTTGAACAAGGTGGGTTTGGTGGTTGTGGGAGGAGAGGAAGGAGTCCGTCCTGCACAGAGCAGCTTCAGGACCATAGTCTCTCCCACACCTGTGCCCCAGTACTCTCGGTGACAATGCTGCCAGATGGTGGATCCATTGGCCTCTCTGCTCCTTCTTCTCCTGTCCCTGCCCTGCTACTCATGTCTTGCTGTGCATGGATATGCTGGGAACCTTTGCTAAGCTGGGCTCCATGTTGTGCACAGCATGCGGGCCCTGTGAGTGGGTTCCCTAAATCCTATCTGCTCCTTGTCCCTCCCTGTAGCAGAATGTGCTCTTGCAGCCACTGCACTGAGTGAAGGAGCAAGATTTGCCCTGAGTGATTATGTATGTGACTGTTTTTCTTAAGGCAAGACCAGCTCTTTGATTAGAAGTTAAGGTTTGGGGGTCTAATACTTTCCTCTTATTAATTTTCCTTGCTTTGATGGGGCAGTTGTTTGCACCACAGCGATGACTAATTCCAACACCCTCAGCTGCAATCAAAGCAGGCACTGTACATTAACAATCCTAATAACAACCAAATATGATTTTAGTCTGAGATGCTCTGCACAGAGAAGATAGTGGGGAAAAGTCAGTGGTGAGATCTGTGAGCACAGGTGACCCTCTGAATTCAAGAGGCTGAATGTGAACAAGGGACTTTTCAGCTATCCCAGCACACTGGGTAACAAAGGACGGCAGTAAATGGAGCCTCTGTAAGTGTGCCAGTTCTGGTTAGTCCCTTTATTTAAAAGCCTTTCACACTGGCAGGGTATATCTGCAAGTGTGCTGTAAAATATTTGTATGTGCAGAGCAGAAACTGTTCTCTCCATGCAGATTCCTAGTAATTACTTTCCAACCCCCTACAAAAATCAGGCTTACCTGAAATGAAGCATTATAGAATCCATCTGCTCCAGAAAGAGCATGGCTATTTTCTTTCAGCTCCATGTGTATAACTTGCACAGGGATTTCTACCTGTCTGTTCAAAAAGGCAGGCGGTCAGCAGCAGCACTTAGTTAATCCATCTAGTATTCTGTTTCTATTACTTAAAGTTTACCTGGCTGTGACCACTCCCATCCTGTTTCCTCATGGCCCCACCTTCTAGCTCTTTTGAAACATTCCCCTGCACATAAAGGCAGGGTGAAGCAGAGTTCCAAGACTATTAAAATGACAGAAGGATTCATGCATGCAACAACAACAACAAAAAAAGCCTTCCTGAGTGATCCAAAAGCAAAATGTATTTTTACATAGCCTTCATTCACTCACACACACAAAGCATGTAGTGCACAGAAAATCCTCCTCACCCAGATCTTTGAGAGGTAGCACTCATTTAATCTTTTGTGATGTTTATCTTAAAATGACAATCAAAATATATGAAATATCCATTGGCATCTATTTTAACAAATGACTAATAAAAATAGTCAAACTAGCCAGAGACCTAGGATATTAAAAGGCTTGTTTTTCAAAAGATCAGGCCCTGAGATAATGTACAAGTGTGTGCAATTGCACGTTTAAGTGGCATGCACTGTGAATGTAGTTGTACCTGCAAATAGATATGACAACTTACACTAGCTGAGTCTCTGCCTCCCAGAGTGTAGTGTAAAGGGGCCTTTGTGTACATAAGAATAGATCCCAGGTGTTGCTACAGTCAAAGCAAGCAATCAGCCTCCACCCTCACCCCCACCAGCCCCTTCAGCTCTTCTTTATCAAGTATAAAGACACTAAAAGTCAAAAGCATTTTTTTTCTTCTATGCAGATCACCTTTAAATGGGACTGTCTCAAAAACAATGATTGATTTCCTAGTCATTTTGAGAACTGGAAGGATTACTGAACTGAAGGGCCCATTGTCTCTTCCATATACAGAAGTAACTTCCATTAGTGTTCCTGTGAGTTAGCCCTATTTATACCCATTGTGGAGAGAACTGACTACAGAATCAAATAATTTTACCTTTACAAAGACTGATACATAATTAAATCCAATGAATAGAAAACAATATAAAAAAGAGAACCTACAGCTTTTTATTTGTAGTGTTTCCTTATCAAGCTTTGTACAGGAATGGAGATACACTTTAAAATACCAGCATTATTTGAGAAATTCATACTCCTTGCATAGTCAGCTTTCTTAGGGCTGGGATAATCTCAATTCAGTGGAGTTACATGGGTGTAAATCTGCTATCAGTGAGCTCCGATTCAGATCTATGGTCCAGGAATTTCAGATGAGGATTGACAATTTGCATGCCTCCTTTTCTCCTTGAGAAAAGCTGCACCACTGAGCTCCATTCCCTTCTCTTGTTCAGCCCAGTACTTTCATACCACATGGGTGTAGCTAACATTTCAGCATCTCCTTTTCTTAAACAAAATGAGCAAATGAAATCCTGTATGTGTTTACGGTATTGCAGGGAGTCGGATGCTGTTACATTACACAATGGATAGCCACCACTTCACAGCAGTTACAAGAGAAAACATAAGAGATTAATGCTCTAGAGAAAACAAAAATTGTTGAAAAGCATGCATTTAACATCTTCCCTTGTAGCCATTTCCAAAAACAGATGGGAGGTTTTTTCAGTGCTCTCTGAGAAAGACATCAAGCTATTTGAAAGGACTGACAGCAAAAAACTAACTTTCTTTGTGAGTCCTGATCGACATATAGACAATTGTAAAGAAAAACACAAGTCCTACTAAATGGATAAACCTTCTGCCTGAGCTTTGTGCTTATATACACTTTTACTTTTGAATAGGAGAAAAGGATGGCAGTTGATATAAATGGGCAGCCTACAGCTATTGGAGGTGGAACTGATAGCCATCTTCAATGCTTCTTGGGCAACAGATACAGAAAGGTAAATAGTAAAAGATGGAGAATTCTGGCAAGCAAATAAAGGTCCCAATCTTCAAAGCAAGGCTGCTGCCACAATGGGACTAAACTACATTAACCACAAGGAACAGCAAACAAAACACTGTAGGACTCTGGAGTGTTGAGTAATGGGGCAGCATTCAATTTGCTCTTCCAAGTCTGCTTTGAAAGTCAGTCATTCAGCCTTGCTAGACCATATTATGCAAATCAAATTGTTTCTACACATTTCCAGTAGCTGAGGAGATTAGAATTTTTACAGAACCCAAAGGCCTCAGGCCACATGAGGGCCTCATTGGTGTAGGCACTGTGCCAACACATAGGCCTTGTCTACACTAGCAAGTTTCTGCACAGTTAAGCAGCTTTCTGCATTGTAACTCCCGAGGTGTACACACTGCCAAGCCACTTAGTGCGCAGGAACTGCACAGTTGTAGTGATCTAAAAAAACCACCCCGATGAGAGGGGTAGAGCTTTCTGCACCAGGGCTACAGCACCATGGTACCAGTGGCACCGTGGCAATTACAGCGCTGCGATTGGCCTGCAGGAGGTGTTCCACAATGCTTGTTCTCACCTCTCTGGTCATCGGTTTGAACTCTACTGCCCCTACCCTCTACTGCCAACTGTCATCCCCATCCTGTACATTCCTTGCAAATTTGAAAGTTCCCTTCTGGTTTGCTGGGTGATGTATGCAGTGATCTCAGCGCATCTTTCCAGGTGATCATGCCTGCTCCACTCACCAGGCGATCCCCCACTTGGTGCAATGCCGAGCTGCTGAACCTCATCAGCATTTGGGGAGAGGAAGCTGTCCAGTCCAAGCTGCACTCCAGCGGTAGGAATTACGATAGCCACGGACAGATTTCATGATGCATGACTGAAAGGGGCCATGACTGGGACACATTGGAGTGCAGGGTCAAAGTGAAGGAGCTGCGGAACGCCTACCACAAGGCGCGGGCGGCAAACCACTGCTCTGGTGCTGCATCCATGAGCTGCTGGTTCTACAAAGAGCTAGACACGATACTCGCACCTCCACTGCGAAGGCCCCTGTGGATACTTCATTGGCTCACATGCCAGTCGAGATTGGACCGAGCCAGGAGGAGGAAATCTTGGACGAAGAGAGGGAGGGGGACCCAGAGGCAGAGGATTACTCGGAGGCCAGAGATGCATGCAGTCAGGAGCTCTTTTCTACCGCAGAGGAGCCTAGCCAGTCACAGCAGGCGGATCTTGACAAAACGCAAACAGGAGAGGAGGCCCCTGGCAAATGGATCTAATTTTGGGAATTGCTGAAGTGAGTTGTTGGGGGCAGGAGGGTTGCAGAAAGCTGGCTTGTCTCCCACCACATGCCTAGTCTGAGAAGTGGAACAGGCTGTTGATAGACTCCCTCGCTTCATAGGAATCTCCCTCAGAGATCTCCAGGAAACTCTCTCATGGAGAAACTGGGCAATCCGCTGCTGCAGGTTCCTCAGCAGAGCTGCTTTGTTTCTTGCCCCATTAACGGTAACTTTCCTGCGCCACTTTGCCATCACAGTGGGAACCATTGCTGCACACAGACAAGCCACATAGGGGCCAGCGCAGAAGCCTGATCACCCTCAGCAGCGAGATATCTTCCATAATGATCACATCCTGTGGAAAGTGTGGGGACAGGAATGATTATCAGGCTTCTCCTACAGTGCTGGCTCTTTCCAAGAGCCACGTGCCCAGTGTACAGCAGGGTCCGGGAAGAGTAATTTCCCCTTCCCCTGTGGCTACTCACCATTTTGGGGGTCTTGTGGCTCATGTGTGCTTGCCTGGAGCCAGCCAATTAGTGACAGGTGTGTGAGTACTGGCTGTGTTTTAAATAACTGAATCAGTGTTGTCTCTGTTGCAAACAATACTGCTTCTGTAAAATGTTGCATTTAAACTTCACAGAGATGATCTTGGGAGCCCAGCCCCCGTCTTTGTTATCAGCGACAGAATGGCTGCGCAGAATTAGAAAGCGGCCAAGAAGAACTAAGGAGGACTTTCTCCGTGAGGTTATGATGCACTCTGCCACAGAGAAACAGGAACTGAAGGAATGGTGGGACAGTGAGAGGAAGGACTGAAGGAGAATGCGGCACACCAGAAAGAAGCCACGGAGCGGCTCTTAAACGTTATGGAGTGCCAAGTGGACATGCTTCACGCGATACAAGCTCTTCAAACCGAGCCCTCCCCTGCAGCCACTGTCGCAAAACTCTTTCCCATGCGCTCCTCTCCCCCACACCGCCAACACACTCTTATCAACCTCCTGGTTCCACTCTCTACCCACCGCATTCCACTCCTCCCTCCTCACAGTCCAGCACTGTGGACTCCCACTACTCAACACCCATCCATCTGCAGTTTGGTCATGCTGAAGTACAGCACCCGCTGCATTGTACTCCAAAGGAGAAGGTTGGGTATGATCCATGGACATACACAAATCTGTAGCTGTCCGGGACCCCTCCTCCGCTTGAGACCTTCCCTTCCCCTATCCCCCTCCCTGCTGATGAATTTTTCCGTTTGTCTCTCTCCTCCGGCTGTTGTGTTTTTAATAAAAAAATTGTGTTGGTTTGAAAGCAATCTTTATTAAGTGAAAGCAAAAAAAGCACTGCAAAGCAACATACAATTATGTTAAGCCCCCTTCTGGCATCATGTGCACCAGTCACCTCCTAGCATTACAAGCACTGCAAGCCCGAGCATAGCAACAAATATTAGTGGCTTTCAGCCTCAAATTGCTGCCTCAAGGCACCCCTGATCCTTATGGCACTGCACTGTGCCCCTCTAATAGCCCTGGTCTCTGGCTGTTCAAACTCAGCCTCCAGGCGCTGAGCCTCTCCGCTCCAGCCCTGCGTGAAGCTTTCACTCTTCCCTTCACAAATATTATGGTGTGTACAGCACGTGGCTATAAGCATAGGAATATTGTCATCGGCAAGGTCCAGCTTCCCATTCAGGCATCACCTGAGAGGCTTTTAAATGGCCAAATGCACACTCCACAGTCATTCTGCACTTGCTCAGCCTGTTGTTGACCTGCTCCTTGCTGCTGTCAAGTTGCCCTGTGTATGGCTTCATAAGCCACAGCATTAAAGGGTAGGCGGGGTCTCCCAGGATCACAATGGGCATTTCGACTTCCCCTACAGTGATCTTCTTGTCTGGGAAGAAAGTCCCTGCTTGCAGCTTCTTGAACAGGCCACTGTTCTGAAAGATGCGTGTGTCATGCACCTTTCCGGACCAGCCTGCGTTAATGTCCGTGAAATGCCCATGGTGATCCACAAGCACCTGGAGAACCATTGAGAAATACCCCTTGAGATTAATGTACTCAGTGGCTAGGTGGTCTGGTGCCAGAATTGGAATGTGTGTGCCATCTCTTGCCCCTCCACAGTTAGGGAAGCCCATTTGTGCAAAGCCATCCAGGTCTTTCGGAGCAGGATGCGATTAATGGCCCTGCACACTTCCATCAACACGACTCCAACCGTCGACTTTCCCACTCCGAACTGGTTAGCGACCAATCGGTAGCGGTCTGGAGTAGCCAGCTTCAACAGTGCAATCGCCACGCGCTTCTCCAATGGCAAGACTGTTCTCATTCTCATGTCCTTGCGCTGCAGGGCTGGGGTGAGCTCATCACACAGTCCCATGAATGTGGCTTTTCTAGTGCAGAAGTTTTGCAGCCTCTGCTTGTCATCCCAGATGTGCATCGCAATGTGATTCCACCACTCAGTTCTTGTTTCCCAAGCCCAAAAGCGGCGTTCCAATGTGGTCAGCACCTCCGTGAATGCCACAAGCAATCTATTGTTGTAGCTAGTACACGCGGTGAGATCAATGTTGCAGTTCTCTTGCCTTTGTAGTTTAAGGAATAACTCCACGGCCACTCGTGATGTGTTGGTCAGAGCGAGCAGCATACTGGTCAGCAGTTCGGGATGCATTCCTGTAGTCCGAAAGAGGCAGGGCAGGGTGTGCTGTACACAAACCGTTGAAAGAAGGTGATGTCTCATAACCCCCCCTACCTTCCCAAAAGTCTTAGCGGCAAAAGAGAAAGAGGTGCTCTGTGGGATAGCTTCCCAGAGTGCACCGCTCTGAATAGCTCTGCAAGTGCTGCAAGTGTGAACACGCTATTGCGCAGGCAGCTGTTAGTGTGAACACA
This sequence comes from Caretta caretta, assembly GCF_965140235.1. Lineage (NCBI taxonomy): Eukaryota > Metazoa > Chordata > Testudines > Cheloniidae > Caretta > Caretta caretta. The sequence continues at coordinate 92,667,945 of NC_134210.1, read as the reverse complement.
CAACAGTGGTTTCCCTTCTGCGCTCTCTGAGTGGTGCTGTAACTGCCGGCACTGTAACTTTGCCAGTGTAGATGTGCCCATAGGAAGATCTAGTCCCAGCCCCAAAGAGTTTACAATCTATACAGAGAAGACAGACAAAGGTTTGAGGAGAGGAATGCAATATATAAACAGAGTAAGGGTTGATGAATATTTTTTTTTAAATCATGAAGGTGCTGGTAGCAACTTCATATTTAAGGGCACTTTGAACTTTTTAACTTAAAACAGCACTAAAATTCCTCTGCTGCTGTGGTTCTTGACCTTTTCAGATTCCTGCACCCCTTTCAGGAGTCTGATTTGTCTTGCGAACGCCCAAGTTTCACCTCACTTAAAACCTACTTGCTTACAAAATCAGACATAAAAATTCAAAAAAGTGTCACAACACACTGAAAAATTGCTTACTTTCTCATTTTTACCACGTAATTATAAAATAAATTGATTAGAATATAAATATTGTACTTCTATTTCAGTGCGATACGTAAGCCTATATTTCACTTGTGAGCCTTGTCATTCTGGGAGGCAGTAGAGTGACAGCAACAATTAAGTTTTTCTCCACATTGAGTCTATTCCTACTCTTGATGGCAATCATAGCAGAAAATAATAGCACAGAAAGATATGTTGACCGAAAAGGTAACAGAACATCCAAATCATGGTTCTCAAGGTCAGTCTATTTTTTTGTACTCAACACTAGAACTGGTTGGTATGGAGCCTTAAACTTCATTTGCAGACCACGGTCTGAGGATAGCTCAAAATGATTTTCTTGCTGACTAGTAGAGAGGTTACTGCTGCTTACATCTGACAAAATGAATGTGTTTGTGACCCAGTCGAGTTAAGCTAAGTTGTGCTGAATGTTGGGAAATATGACTTGAGCTCAGATGTCAAATGGGCCAAATGATCTACTATTATTTCTTTAATTTTGCTCTGCTCAATTTCCCCTGTTCAGACATCAGTGACATATGCATGAAGCAGTGGAAAACAAGTAAAGTCTTTGTCTCCACATTTGCGCTCTGGAATTCAGTTTTTCTTGATAAAAGCATTCACTTGGTCATAGAGAGTCAGAATGTTAGTCTCACGGCCTCGCATGTACAAATTTAGATCATTCAGCTTGCTAAATATATCTACAAGGTAGGCAAGTTGAGTTAACCACACAATACTGTCAAACACAGAGACAAGAGGGGATGAATAATCAGAAATGTGTGAACTTCTGTGCATAATTCAAAATCTGTCATGTACTTGTGACCTTATAGATCATTGTTGCAACAACGCTCCTATGGTTGCACCAGGTCTTGTACAGAGAAGGTCAAGTGGGGTGTTTATGGAAAGGTTGTAGTTTGCTGGTTTTGATTATGCTGTCTGTAAGTGTGTATCATTTGTGTATTTGAGGTTATGAATATTGGCTATGTACTTGTATCCCAAAGTGTTTGATTCTAAGTAGCCTCAGTGAAGCATTTGGTCAGCTTCTTGAGAAAGGACCATTCTCAGTAAGTGCCCAGTCAAGAAACACTTAACTGACAACGGACTTTGCGAGACGTCAATCCACATCTGAGCTTTCCTGGGAACATTCAAACTAACATGTAAACAATGGCGTCGGCCTGCAAAATGTTGAATCATTCATAGATATTTGACTTGCCCAGGTGGCTACAGACTCCATCTTATTGCTGTGACTTTGCACAGGAGAACAAAGGGGTTTCCACCCACAAGAGAGAGAATATAAAAGGCCCTGGAAGCCTCTCCATTTGGTCCCAACCCGTCACAATAGAGAGTCAGAATGTTAGTGTCACAGCCTTGCATGTACAAATTTAGATTATTCAGCTTGCTAAATATATCTACAAGGGGGTCAAGTTGAGTTAACCACACAATACTGTCAAACACAGAGGCAAGAGGGGATGATAATCAGAAACGTGTGAACTTCTGTGCATAATTCAAAGTTTGTCAAAGTTTCCCTCTTCGGAGCCACTAAATCTGTGCGTGAAGCAACAGTTGCTGATATTCTGATCCCATCCCTTCACAAAGAATGCAAAACAGGTGAGCATTGAATGGCTTGAACTTGATAAAGTTAAGAATTTTGAAAGACTCATTTAAAATTTCATGCAGGCCAGTCCTCGCTTACAGACAGCCCCCCCAACCTGAAGCAAATACTCACCAGCAACTACAGACCACACAACAAAAACACTAACCCAGGAACCTATCCTTGTAACAAACTCTGTTGACAACTCTGTCCACATATCTATTCAAGGGACACCATCATAGGACTTAATCACATCAGTCATCAGGGGCTCGTTCACCTGCACATCTACAAATGTGATATATGCCATCATGTGCCAGAAATGCCCCTCTGCCATGTATATTGGCCAAATCGGACAGTCTCAACACAAAAGAATAAATGGACACAAATTGTCAAGAATTATAACATTCAAAAACCAGTCAGAGAACACTTCAGCCTCCCTGGACACTCAATTACAGACGTAAAAGTGGCAATTCTTCAACAAAAAAAGAGACTCCAAGGAGAAACTGCAGAACTGGAATTAATTTGCAAACTGGACACAAGCAAATTAGGCCTGAATAAAGCCTGGGAGTGGATGGGTCATTACACAAAGTAAAAACTATTTCCCCATGCTAATGTTTCCCCTTACTGTTACTCACACCTTCTTGTCAACTGTTTGAAATGGGCCACCCTGATTACCACTATAAAAGTGATTTTTCCTCCTGCTAATAATAGCCCACTTTAATTGAATTGTCGCCTTAGAATTGGTAAGGCAAACCCCATCTTTTCTTGTACTCTGTATATATATCTTCCTACTGTATTTTCTACTCCAGGCATCTGATGAAGTGGGTTTTAGCCCACAAAAGCTTACACCCAAATAAATTTGGTAGTCTCTAAGGTGCCACAAGTACTTCTTGTTGTTTTTGTAGAAATAGTTGAAGATTTTTTTTCATTTTAAGCTGGCAAGTCTGGGACTCAGAAAGCTTTCTTTGAAAAAGTTCTACTGGCCTACCCACATGCACAGGGTGTTTTGTCTTCAAATGTAGTTGCAATTGTGCCAGCTTCATACTGTTGTTTGATAGTTTCTCTGAAAAGGAAACACAAAGCTTAAGGTGGATTGCTATTTGTAGATGTGAATCCAAAAGCAATATATTCTTGCAGAACTGACTATGGTTTTTTCCCCCACTCATTTTCAATTCCTTAAAAATTTCTCTGTCACCACCACCACCACTTCCAGGTCCTTTATTTAAAAATCTATTTTTACATTGCAACCTCATATACATCATGACAACTTCAACTTCATTAATATGCTTTCAAGCATCAGTACATAACATAAAACGCATGTCTAATACAGTACATATACACGTTATGTTACCATATAACATATAAAAAGGTCATTGTATGAAATTTTAGTTTGTATTGTCTTCACTAGTAGTTTTTATGTAGCCCGTTGTAAAACTAGGCAAATATCTAGCAGGGTTGATGTGCCCCCTGCAAGATCTCTGCATAGTCTCCAAATTTACCAGCTACAATTTTATTTTCTAGACTATTTGGGTAAAATTTGCAAAAGTATCAAATCCATCAACTTCCTATGAGACCTAGGTTTTTCATTTTTGAAAATGGGACTTGGCACTTTTGAAAAAATTTACCCGTTCTGAATAAAATATTTGTTATCTTTGCTATAGAAAGCCATTATAGTATAGTCTGTCAAAGTGCTCAGTGGGATAAGAATTAACTCAAAAAATTCTTGGGAATCTTTTTTTGAGCCACATATGCTGCCTAACTTGTTATGATCTCTGCACCACCCAGCACACCTACTGCAGTTGCTAAAAATATGACTCTGATTAGGTTTAGGACAGAGAGGAATATCAACCAAATTACTCTTTGCCTCTGTCTCATGTCTTTCACTGGAAACATTTCTTTCTTTTATCTTACTCCACTAAACTGTAATTTGTCTGTTCTGTAAAACTGAAACAGACCAGGAGCCATTACCCTCTCTGAGATTTAGATTCTTTAGGAAAAGTGGAATTTTTAACCCCAAAGACTAACTGTTCCTCGGGAGTTGGCCATCATATCCATTTTTAAAAGACCGAGTCACTGTTGCCCTGCACATAAGCAGTTACCTACATTAGTGCCAAATGGGTATAAAATAATACCATTCTGAATTGGAAGCATTTTATACCCAATCTGTACTAATTTTGAATAGAAATTGGGTAGAAAATGTAAATGGGCACAGTTTGCAGGTCATAGACCTGTTAGACTAATTATTATGATACAATTACAGCTGCTTACACTCTGCTGTACTAATATAGGCTTGTGTGCTAGAACGTTTGAGGGCACCTTCACTTAAAAAAATAAAAGTAACAGATGCCTGGCCAGAAAGCCATTTATTGGGTTTGAACCACTTAGTGTGACTGATCCACAAAGTTTTTAAGGTATCTTCTAAGGTCTATGCTATAGAATTTTAAAGTGTTTGAACATGGTTGTGAAGATACATAGTTAACTGGGATGGTGCTGAATGTGAGTTAGTAGTCAATGTGACCCAGAAAAAGTATGTACAGCATCTTGTCTGCTGGGTGTAAACATGATTGGCTGACATAATGCTGAACAAAAGTTGTCTTAGCCTACTCTATTATTCCTAAGAAACCTCCGAAAGTGACTCGAGTCTGTGGCATCCCTTGGGATAAAACAATAAAAAAGGTATGTCACCATAATAGGAATACAGAAACCTTGACTTCAAACCCAAGGAGATGAAGGTTAGGCCACGACATAGATATATCATCTCCAAACCCAATCCAATAGCAATACTCCTCTGCTCGGAGAACTCATGGGTTGCTAGAATTAAAGAATCAGTAGAAAATCCAATCAGTGCCCACTATTTTCTGTCTGAGTCCCTGCTGGTCAGGGTTTTTGACAGTGCAGCTGACAACTCCACAGCAATGGCCAATAGCAAAAAAGTGAGCTTTTGAAAGAGCCAGGGAAGAACTGTACATGGACAAACATATTTACTATTGTGTGTTATAGTTTAGCATTCATCTCAAAGGAAAGGTGAGAAACTAAACATGGCCACTGTTTTCAGTGGCCTCATTTGGTTAAGAAAAATATTTGCTCTGAAAACGAAGCACCTGATCCTGCACACATTGTCATTAGCAATCCTGCACTAGTCTTGACCTCAATAGGTGCAGGATCAGGCCTGTACAGTTTTGGAAAACTTGGACCGGTGAGAAATGCCTCATTAATCCTTATAACGGCTCATGACTCTCACCATTTTACCATATACACAGTTTTTCATAACCACTTTCTCCAGTGAAAAATTGTACATGGTCATGAAAATGGAAAGGATGACGGGAAGGAGTGAAGCTACTTTTCAATACAGGGGGATATACAAAATAATTCCAGGTAGGTAACTAGGAATTTGGTCACTTTTCTTGGCAAAAGCCCAACTTTTCACTCTGTTTTACTAAAGGAAAACATTTTTGTGGGTGTACTTCTCTGCTATTGCTCTTGAAGTATGGGTCTTTCAGCAGCAATACAGATGTTATTAAGATTAATATACTTAATATATTAAGTATTTTATCTTAACCTATATTAATATACCTATATATTAATATAGGTTAAGATAAAATACTTCCAAGAATATTTACAACATTGATTACAGAACGAGCCACATCTCATGGGAAAGATCAGGGCGACTGCCCTATAAAGAGCAGCGGGAGGCTGCAATAAAGTCGGGAAATCAGGAAATGGTAGGGAGACCACAGAGGGTGTGAAAGGCTCCAGCAGGGAAGACTTAGGGCATGTGTATATTGCAAAACACAGAAAAACAAAACACCCCACCCACTCAGACCCCTGCGGCAGTGAGTCTCAGAGCTGGATCTATAGACTCAGGCTCATGCTATGGTGCTAAAAATAACTGTGTAAACATTCTTCCTTGGGCTCTGACTAACATTCCCACTGAAATTGTTTCAGAGTCCGAGCATGAGCCCTGAGTCTATAGACACAGGCTCTGAGACTCGCTACCATGGGCATGTGTTGTTGTTTTTTCTCAGTATAGACATAACTTCTGAAGTCCAAGGAGCTGTGAGAGAGGAGCTGAAGTGAGCAGGAGGCTTCTGCTAGAGACCCTGACTGTCAGAAGGATTCAGGCCTTGAAGCCGGAACCACAGGGCGAAAAAGGCTGAGGTTCAACCTCAGGTCTGAGACTACTGGAAGAGACCCTGACTGTGAGGCACCTGGAAGCCAGAGGGCTGAGCTCCAGACAGATAAAGCCTGAGGGCTGACCTACACTAGAACTTTAGGTTGGCTTAACTATATCACTCAGGGCTGTGAAAAATTTTATACCCTGTGAAATGTAAATAAGCTGACCTAACTTCAGTGTAGACAACACTATGTGGACAGAAGAATTTTTCCATTTGACCTAGCTACTGCCACTCACAGAGGAGGATTTACTACAGTGCTGGAAGGGATTCCAACCCTTCCACCACTGTAATAAGTATCTATACTACAGTGCTAGAGCAGCACAGCTGCCCCACTGTCGTGTTTCTAGTGTAGACGTACTCAAAGAGACTTAGAATTGGGACCTAGATCTGGGAAGAAGGGCTAGGGACTCCCTACCTAAAGGGAGAGTGATTGAACTGGGGTTGGGGCCTGGAGGGCTGGTATGTAAAGACTCAATAAGTGGAACCCCAGTAGTGGAATGCTTTAATTACTTGTGGACTGTGAGTTAAGGGACCTGAAGAGGGGAGAGATTGGTAACAGATCACTGCAGAGGCTCCTCTGGCCATGAGGGGGTGCTCAGGAGATGACCTGAACCTTGTATGGTCATTTACATTCATACAAAGTGGTGGTAAAATGCTACCAAATTATAATGGCAAATGACCATATGAGGTGCAAAGTGGTGAAGAAACTGTAATTCTAATGGGCAAAGTTGAAGAATAAACCAAAGAAAGCTGTTGCTTCAGGAAACAAACACTCAAATGGGATTCCTGTGGAATTAACACTTTCTGGAAAACAACACACATCTGTTAGCCACAAAATGAGGAATAGGCTGTTTAGGTCAGAACTGTCCAGAACATCTGAGTTCAGGGGCCTGAGCACTCGAACCACTCATGGGCCTGACCTCTTTACTTGAAGATCTCAGAGAAGATGTTTGCTTTGTGAGTAGTTGGGGGATCATCAGTACTCCCAGAATAACTTTGCCATCCCAAGATCAACTTGCTGAACATCATTTTTGTGGTTTTACCATCATACAGCTTCACCCTGTGCAGCCATAAAACGTGTAGTCCACAATTGTGTGGAAAGGAACAAAGAGGATGCAGGAAGCAATCCCATGAAGAAAACTGGAAATATAAAATATATTTTCTTTCTGTAATTTTGAAAGTGTTTCAAAATCTCTTTAGTGAGTTAATTCCACCTACATAGTTTCTGAGAAATGGAGCACAAAGGGATAGGCACACAAGAAGAGAACCTGGCTACATTCCAGTAGAACAATACCACAAAAGGTATGAATCAAAGGTAAAGGACAGTGATTCACATATGATCATCTTTATCTGACAACTGATCAGTCCCAGTTGTCATCAAAAATAAAGATAAGATCAAAAGGTCATTTGTTAGGGTAACCCTTTGAATGGACACATGTTTCTCTCCTCCTTTCACTGGCTAAGATAAGTCTCCAGTATCTTGGTGGGAATCCCTGGTCAAAATCAAAGTAACATAACATTGTGAGACAACTGTCTCAACGTGCTTCATAAAAGCTATGTGTAGGACTAGGCATGTGTGCAGGCTGGCGGTTACTTGATGTTTGGTTGATAATGGAATTCCTGCTTCCTGCTCAATAAAAGTGAAACTCATGCCTCTGCAGAGGGACAACACGACATCCAAGTATAACTGAAGTACCACTTAAATCCTCAAGACAGACCTGAAATGGTACTTCAGTGATGCCTGAGTCTAATGCTGGCCCTCTGCAGATATGTGAGTTTCTCCCTAAGTCAATAGCTTTGTTATAAATTATACAAATTCATTAATATTGCTTCAATGGGAGGTGCAGGATATGACCTGTATTAAAAATCTCAATTTCCCAGTATGAGTTATTACCACTCAGTCTTAATATGCATAAACCAACAATGTTTTTTAAGTCTTTTTAAATAGCAGGCAATTCAGTCATCAGTGCAATACAATCTCACACAAAACCAGCAGTTAGGTAATATTGATCCTCTGGGTCTGGCAGTATAAAGAGGAAATGTTTCTCTTAAGGTTAAGTATTTGCAAGGAGAGCTATTGATTTAGCACAAAAGAAGAGCCTTTATGCAAGGAAACTTGAAGAACTGGAAAGTCCTGAAAGCAGTTAAATACGAATGTACCAGGAACAGAGGTACAAATACAGTACTTTGCAGGTAATTCCCCTTCTTTATGATTATCATTTCCTTGACATGTTTAACAATAATTCTGAGCGAGGGACTTCACAAATACATTAGGAACTGCTGGATCTAAGTTACCCGGAAAGCACTTGTGACGGGTTGGATCACAGAAACCCCCTTGGGACTGCCACCTGATGTGCCAAGACTACTTCTGCTCCTGCTTTCCTGCCCTGTCAGCTTAGGACATCAGTGCCCTGCCTGGTTTGAGCCAGACCTGTTAGCCTGCTGCAAACCCAGACCCAGATCTGAACCATGTCCCCTAACAGCTGTAGGCTTAATTGAAAACAATTTAAGAAGTGTTCCTGTCTTTGACACTCAGATGCTCAACTCCCAACAGGGTCCGTTTTACCCTGTATAAATAAATAAATCCGTTTTACCCTGTATAAAGTGTATACAGGGTAAACTCATAAATTGTTCGCTCTCTATAACACTGATAGAGAGATATGCACAGCTGTTTTCCCCCTCAGGTATTAATAAATACTCTGGGTTAATTAATGAGTAAAAAGTGATTTTATTAAATACAGAACATAGGTAATAACAGACAGAACAAAGTGAATTACCAAGCAAAATAAAATAAAACACACAAGTCTATGTCTAGTACAGTAATAAAACTGAATACAGATAAAATCCTCACCCAGTAAGCTTCCTTTTACAGATTAGTCTCCTTCTAGTCTGGGTCCAGCAATGACTCTCACCCTCTGTAGTTATTATCCTTTGTTCCAGTTTCTTTCAGGTATCGTTGGGGGGGAGCGGCTCTCTCTTTAGCCAGCTGAAGACAAAATGGAGGGGTCTACCAGGGGTTTAAATAGACTTTCTCTTGTGGGTGGAGACCCCTTCCTCTCTCCTATGCAAAGTCCAGGTACAAAATGGAGTTTTGGAGTCACCTGGGCAAGTCACATGTCCATGCATGACTGAGTTCCTTACCAGCCAAGCCACATTCCTGGGAAAGCCCAGATGTGGATTGGCATCTCCAGGTTCATTGTTGGCTTAAGGGCTTCTTGACTGGGCATTTACTGAGAATAGTCTTTTCTCAGGAAGCTGACCAACTGCTTCACTAAAACCTACTCAGAATCAAACAAGTATGCAGCCAATATTCATAACTTCAAATACAAAAATGATACATGCCTACAAATAGGATTAATAGATTCAGTAGATCATAACCTTTACAGAGATATGTTACATGGCATATGTAGCATAAAACATTCTAGTTATGTCATATATACATTCATAAGTATATTTCCATAAAGCCTTCTGGGGGGCACCGTCGCAGCACTTAAATACTCTGGTGATAAGCATTACAAAAAATCCTAAAATAAGTAGAACAGTCTCTGAATTGCTCTTCCTCCCTAATCTTTCAATAGTTCATCATGTTTACATTAGCTTCCATTAGTCTTGGAGGATCCCATCCTAGAACTCAGCTTCTGATAGGAAACATTGTGGTGCTTCTTTTGAATGCCATGCATTCTGGCCTGTATTAAATTCCTGGGCATAATGATGGAGAACTACTGGACAAAAAGGGAGATGGACCCTTTAGAGCGTCAGAGAAGAAATAGGGTGTTAAAAGGAAATTGAAAGGGAAACTCTTGCGAAACTCATTCTGATCCTGAATGTTAGGCTCCAAGTACATTTTGATAAAGTGGTACATGAGCAGCTGGTAGTAGCAAGACATCATTTAGAAAAAGCATCTAGTTAAACTGAATAATTCCAGGAAGGCTGAATAAAAACAAAACAAAAAAATCAGTAAAAGGCAGGATTGCATAACCACATTAATGAACAGGATGTTCTTATAAAGATAGACCCTGGTGCAGAACACATGACAGATGCAATATACTAGCAAATGCTGCAGAGCATAATTCAAAAACTAGACAATTTCACGTGTAGGTCACCAAGTAAATAAACTAACTTTTTTTTTTTTTTTTTAACTAGGCCAGGCAAGGCTACGTACTCCTGAATTCCTTGTCCAATCTTATTGTTGTGGCCTCTCCTGGCATGAACAAGGTCCCCGTTCACATAGCTTAGAGCTACTGACTGCAATTCATGCAGGACTCATCTAACTGAGGAAGTTGACTCTTCCTGTCATATACAGACACACACAACCAGTTAGCTAAATGCATCTTTGTTTCTGACTTATGATCTAAGGGTATGTCTACACTGGCAGATTTACAGCACCGGGAGTTACAGCGCTGCTCAGAGAGCGCTGAAGGGAAACAGCTCTTGTGTGTTCACACTATCAGCTGCCTGCGCAATAGCGTGTTCACACTTGTGGCACTTGCAATGGTATTCAGAGCAGTGCACGATGGGCAGCTATCCCACAGAGCACCTCTTCCTCTTATGCCGCTAAGAGTTGTGGGAAGATGGAGGAGGTCGTGGGGCATCCTGGGTCCTGTCCCAATGCCCTATGATGCATTGCTTCGCATCCCAGAAATCCCTGTGCTTCTGTCTGCATTTGGCGCCATCTTTCAATGGTTTGTGTACTGCACGCCCTGCCTCTTCAGTCTGCAGGACTGGATCCCAAACTGTTGACCAGTATGCTGCTCGCTCTGACCAACACGTCATGCGTGGCAGTGGAGTTATTCCTTAAACTACAAAGGCAAGAGGAGTGCGACATTGATCTCGCCATGCATACTAGCTACGACACGAGATTGCTTGTGGCATTCACGGAGGTACTGACCACAGCAGAACAGCGCTTTGGGGCTTGGGAAACAAGCACTGAGTGGTGGGATCACATCATCATGCATGTCTGGGATGACGAGCAGTGGCTGCAGAACTTTCGGATGAGGAAAACCACATTCATGGGACTGTGTGATGAGCTCACCCCAGCCCTGCAAGGACACGAGATTGAGAGCTGCCCTGTCACTGGAGAAGCATGTAGTGATTGCACTGTGGAAGCTGGCTACTCCAGACTGCTATCAGTCGGTCGCTCATGAGTTCGGAATGGGTAAGCTGAGTGTTGCAGTCGTGTTGATGGAAGTGTGCAGGGCCATTAATTGTATCCTGCTCTGAAAGACTGTGACTTCGGGCAACGTGCATGACATTGTGGATGGCTTTGCACAAATGGGCTTCCCTAACTGCGGAGGGGTGATAGATGGCACACATATTCCAATTCTGGCACCAGACTACCTAGCCACTGAGTACATTAATCTGAAGGGGTATTTCTCAATGGTTCTCCAGGTGCTTGTGGATCACTGTGGGCGTTTCACAGACATTAATGCAGGCTGGTCCAGAAAAGTGCATGACACACGCATCTTTTGGAACACTGGCCTGCTCAAGAAGCTGCAAGCAGGGACTTTCTTCCCCGACCAGAAGATCATCGTAGGGGAAATCGAAATGCCCATTGTCACCCTGGGAGACCCTGCCTACCCCTTAATGCCATGGCTTATGAAGCCATACACGAGGCAACTTGACAGCAGCAAGAAGCGGTTCAACAACCGGTGGAGCAAGTGCAGAATGACTGTTGAGTGTGCTTTTGGCCATTTAAAGTCCTGCTGGCACTGCCTATATGGGAGGCTTGACCTTGCCATTGACAATATTCCTATGCTTATAGCCACATGCTGTACGCTCCGTAATATTTGTGAAGGGAAGGGTGAAAGCTTCACTCAGAACTGGACCGCAGAGGCTCAGTGCCTGGAGGCTGAGTTTGAACAGCCAGAGACCAGGGCTATTAGAGGGGCACAGCACAGGGCCATAAGGATCAGGGGTGCCTTGAGGCAGCAATTTGAAGCTGAAAGCCGCTAATATTTGTTTTTATGCTCTGGAGTGCAGTGCTTGTACTGCTAGGAGGTGATTGTGATTGGTGCAGATGATGCAATGTGAAGGTTTAACATAATTGTCTGTTGCTTTGCAGGGATCTGTTTGCTTTCAGTTAGTAGAATAAAGATTGCTTTCAAACCAACACAATTCTTTTATTAAAAAACAACAACTGGAGGAGAGAGTCAAACAAAAAAAACCCAACACATCAGCACTGAGGGGGATGGGAAGATCCCCAGAGGAGGTGGGTTCCCGGGACAGCTAAAGATTTGTGTATGTCCAGGGATCATATCCAACCTTTTCCTTTGGAGTACAATGCAGCAGGTACTCTACTTTAGCAGGACCAAATTGCTGAGGGATGGGTGTTGAGTGCCGTGGGTAGTAGGAGTCCACACTGCTGGACTGTGACGGGGGAGGAGTGGAAAGCCGTGGGTACAGTCTGGAGCTATGAGGTTGCCGAGAGGGTGTGTCCCATCACTCCTTCAATTCCTGTTTCTCAGCCATGGACTGCATCATAATGTCACGCAGAAAGTCCTCTTTAGTTCTTCATGGCTGCTTTCTAATTCTGCGCAGGCATTCAGCTGCCAATAACAAAGAGGGAGGCTGGGCTCCCAAAGTCATCTCTGTGAAGTTTAAACGCGACATTTTACAGATGCAGTATTATTTGCAACACACAGAACACTGATTTAAAACACAGCCAGTACTCACACACCTGACACTAACTGGCTGACCCCAGGCAAGCACACATGAGCCACAAGACCTCCAAAATGGTGAGTAGCCGCGGGGAAGGGGAAAATCAGTGTTCCTGGACCCTGCTGTACACTGGGCACATGGCTCTTGCGGAGAGCCAGCACTGTAGGGGGGCCTGATAATCATTCCTGTCTCCACATTTTCCACAGGATGTGATCATTATGGAAGATATCTCGCTGCTGAGGGTGAGCAGGGAATCAAGGGAGGGTCTTCTCCAAGCCTGCGGCTTCCGCCCTGGCTCTTATGTGGCTCGCCTGTGTGCAGCAATGGTTCCCCCTCAGTGATGGCACAGTGGCATGGGAAAGTTACTGTTATTGGGGCAAGAAACAAAGCAGCTCTGCAAAAGAACCCGAGGCAGCAGATTGTCCAGTATTTCCATGAGAGTTTCCTGGAGATCTCTGCGGCAGATTCCCGTGAAGCAAGGGAGTCAATCAACAGCCTGTTCCGCCACTCAAACTAGGCATGAGGTGGTATGTGCATCATACAGAGACAGGCCTGCTTTCTACAACCCTCCTGCCCCCAACAACTAGCCTCAGCAATTCCCAAAATCAAATCCACTTTCCAGGGGCCTCCTCTCCTGTTTGTGCTTTGCCAACATCCGACTGCTGTGACTGGCTAGCCTCCTCTGGGGTAGAAAAGAGCTCCTGGCTGCATTCATCTCTGACCTCCTGTGATGGGTTTGATCACAGAGACCCCCTTGGGACTGTCACCTGGGGTACTGAGGCTACCTCTGAGCCCATTTTCTCTGCCAGTCTGGGCCTCCAGAACCCTGCCTTGTTGAACCAGACACGCCAGTCTGCTCCAACACAGACCCAGGGTCTGAACCATGCCCCCAAAGCTGCAGACGTAACTGAAAACAACGTAAGAAGTGCTCCTGTCTCCAGCAGCCAGACACCCAGCTCACAATGGGATCCAAACACCAAATAAATCTGTTTTACTCTGTAGAAAGCTTATACAGGGTAAACTCATAAATTGTGCACCCTCTATAACACTGATAGAGAGACATGCACAGCTGTTTGCTCCCCCAGGTATTAATAACTCTGGGTTAATTAATAAACAAAAAGTAATTTTATTAAATATAAAAAATAGGATTTAAGTGGTTCCAAGTAATAACAGACAGAACAAAGTAAGTTACCAAGTAAAATAAAGCAAAACATGCAAGTCTAAGCCTAATACATTTAAGAAACTGATTACAGATGAAATCTCACCCCCAGAGATGTTCCAATAAGCTTCTTTCACAGACTATATTCCTTCCTAGTCTGGATCCAGCAATCACTCACAGCCCTGTAGTTACTGTCCTTTGTTCCAGTATCTTTCAGGCATCTCTTTGGGGTACAGAGGCTATCTTCTGAGCCAGCTGAAGATCAAATGGAGAGGCTTCCAGGGCCTTTTATATTCTCTCTCTTGTGAGCGGAAACCCCTTTGTTCTCCTGTGCAAAGTCACAGCAACAAGATGAAGTTTGTAGCCACCAGACGAGTCACATGTCCATGAATGATTCAGCTTTTTGCAGGCCGATGCCATTGTTTACATGTTAGTTTGAACGTTCCCAGGAAAGCTCAGATGTGGATTGGCATCTCCCAAAGTCCATTGTCAGTTAAATGTTTCTTGACTGGGCACTTACTGAGAATAGTCCCTTCTCAAGAAGCTGACCAGATGCTTCACTGAGGCTACTTAGAATCAAACATATTGGGATACAAGTACATAGCCAATATTCATAATCTCAAATACAAAAATGATACGCACATACAGACAGCAAAATCATTACCAGCAAACTACAACCTTTCCATAGACACCCCACTTGACCTCCTCTTTACAAGGCCTGGTGCAACCATAGGACCCTGGTTGCAACAATGATCTATACGGTCACAGTTTATGTCAATAACGTCACACCCTCCTCCTGAACCTACTGCCAGAGTCTTGGACACTGTTCAGGGTAAAGGCAGTATATGTAAAATCCCTGTTTGTCTCTGGTCACACACCCTTCCAGTACCTTTAAACCCTATGATGTCATTCATAGGTGTCCTAGCAAGATTCTGGGTTCCTGGTCTCTGGGTGCCTGAAAACATGTTGGGGTGCAGTATTGCTAACCGTATGCAGACAGCAACATTGGTTAAACATTGGTAGGTGTCTTGGCATTTAGCCACCAATGCCATGAGGTGGCGTGCCTCAGTTTCCCTTCCACACAGCAGTGTAGGCCCGTTATGCTTTTGCTGCTGTGCAAGCTTATAGCCTGTTTACAGGCATAAGCTGAAAAGCAATATGCTTGTGGGACTGTTTCGTCACCATCCCTTGCATGTACAAAAGTTTTTTCCACAAATCAGGTGTGTCACACATCTTTAAAGGGTTTACCATTAGCATTAACTCCTTTGTCTTGACCCATAGATGAAGTAGCAAAAGACACAGGATCAACAGCCAGCTTATGACAGACAGATTCCATTCACACAGCCTAGCTTGCCCAGTGTTTAGTGCATTTCCCAATCCCTTTGTGTACCGTGGTAGGTGCTCAGATACAGATTCTTCTGCCTCTCTGGAGAAGGCTCTCAATTCAGGCATGTGTTTGAGGTTTTGGTAAGGAAAGAGTGCACCATAACCATGCCTGCCCTCAGCCTCTCCCTTTGGAATTTCTTTGCATTGAGCCCCCCCTTGTGAAGCTTTCCAAATGCAAAGTTGTTCTTCCCCCAGCCTTGAAGAGAGAGTGTTATCGTTTACAAGGGTAGCAGGAATAACATTCTTTAATGGAGTGCTGTGGATTGGTAAGGTCCCTTCAGCTACCCCACTCTCTGTTCCCAACAGGTCAGCTGGGTGGACTCTCCCCTCCAGGAAATCTGACCCCCAGTCTTCCCTTAAAACCTGATCCACGAGTGAGGGGTCTGGCATTTTAGATGCAGAATCTTCACCCTCCTTCTGGGGAAAAGCCTCCCTACAAAAGGTGGGCAGACCCTCCTGTCACCCCTCAGGTTCCATCTGGACTTCCCTCTCTGGACTCCCCTCTCTGGACTCCCCTCTGGGTCAGAGACTCCTGTGTCCCCCAAAAGGGAAGGTGACCCTGGTCCAGCTGTGGGCTCACAGCTACCAGCTATGACAGACCCTTCACTGGCCAGTAAAAATGCCCCCTCCTCCTCCTTTCCACTCAGGTTGGGCTTGCTTCCAGCTACAGAGTCCTTGGGGATTGTTCCCACTGCAGCGGTCACCAGGACCCCAACTTCCATCTTTGGGATACATGTCTCTGAGCACCCCAGGGCAGGACCTGTCCCCTCCTGACCTACAACTTCCTGGCAGTCAGCAGCTTGGACGGCCTCCCTGTTACAAGGTGGAACATTCCCCTCCCCCAGGGAGATAACAGGACAGGAGCTGACTCTATCCAGCCCCTCCCACGGGGACTTGCCTTGAGCCTTCGGGCTACAGGAACTGCTTTCGACTGCCCCTTCCCCCAAAGCTGCATTTGCACTTACAGAGGAATTAAAGAGACACTCTCTTATTATGTGTCACTGCTGCAACAGTCAGTTCAGCCTGCAAATCATCAGTTTCCATGTGTACTTTAGCTAAAGGTGCAAAGACTTTGTAATCTCCCAGCAGTTCTAATTCTGCCATTTTCCCTGGTAACAAATCCTTCTTCTGGATTAGGTCCCTCCTGACAACAGAAATCTCTGCACCAGCGTCTCTCCATCCTTGGAGTACTTTGCCATTAAGTTTAACATCATGCATATTCTCACTGCTTGGTTGTGTAGAAGCAACCTTTACAAATCCTGTGCAGAAAAAGGCAGCACTCTGGGAGACCCCTGTGCTCTGAGAAACAGCAGCTTCATGTGTTTCCTGCTGCCTGTTACCACTCAGCCAAGGACATTTATTTCTCAGGAGCTCAGTGGAGTTACAATGATAGCACCTCTTGGGCTCCTCCGCTTGTACAGGAGGTCAGGGACGAGTAACAGGGGAACGGGGAGGTGAATGCCCAGCCTCTTTTCCCCAGGAGTAAAACAGTGATTCAGCTTTCCCGCAACCCTGTACCCCTCTGCCAGTGGTTTGTGTTTAATTGCAGCTTGTGACTGCTCGGAAGAGTCTGCAAACCCAGCAAACTCTGCTTTCCCTCAACCTTGGGTAGTAAGATGAGGCCCTGAAACATAAATCCTTATATCAGAGGCCCGGTATGAGGCCTAAGACCTGAACTAAAGTAATGGTCAAGACTTTGTTAACATAAAGCAAAGTTAAGCTGTGAGCCAGAGGTAGGCCCTGCTCACAGAAGCTGGCAAGGAAAGGGCTGATGTTGCAAAAATATACATACTGAAAAGGTACTGGACACTCGAGATATAAACATATTCTAGGATGGTACCAGAACACTCCGATACTCGCACATTCCACGCAGACAACAAGGAACAGGTTGACTCATTCTAAAGACAGGGGCAAAAGGGTACTATGATGGATAGAGTTGTTTTGTTCGAACTAACATGTACAGGGTGAGAAGCGGCACCTTACTGCGTAGAGAGGTTGTACCTCAATGTGTCAGGAGTGATGTGTAACTTGTTTGTACCCGTGTATAAGAATGCATCCCTGAGTGGATGTCTTTGTCCAGCCTAGGGGGCAGTGGAGAGTCCCACCACTGACTGAACTGCGTCCATTGTCAGGGAGCACATATTCGTAGTATTTCCTGTAGAGTCTGTGGGAAACTATTACTGTGCTTCGTTTGACAATAAACCTGGCCGGGTGCCTTTGTACCTTATTGGAGTCTGTGGTCATTGGGGGTTCTCTTGCGGTCTGCTGTGTCAGCTATCTGTGTAGAGCTGGGGCAGCACACAGAGGGAACACACGCACACAGCTGACTGTTACCAACACTGAACAGAGCAGAGCACCACACCGGTGATGTCTGACAACACCCTGTAGCCCTCTGCCAGTGGTTTATGTTTAATTGCAGCTTGTGCCTGCTCATAAGAGTCTGCAAACTCAGCCAATCCACCCACTGCATCCACCTTTTTGTCCCACAAATACTGTTTTACATCATCACTGCACATATTCAGGAATTGTTCCTGAGTAACCAAATCACACATTCCTTCAAAACTTGTAATGCCTTTTCCCCTCATCCACTTGTCTAACAAATCTCTCATTTCATTTACATAAGCCACATTACTCAATCTAGATCCCCTTTTAAGACTCCTGAATTTAACCCTGTAGGTTTCAGGTGTAATCTGAAACTGTTTTAAAACCAGTTCCTTAAATTTAAATTGACCATAGTTTGAAGCATCATCCATTGGCATCTTATTGAATATGTCCAGAGCTCTCCCAGTCAATTTTGCTACTAATGTGGTCATCTTTTGATCTTCAGGAATTGCATGGAGGGTGCACAGTCTCTCAAAGGTGATGAAATATTCAGCAATATCACTGGATTCATCATACTGTGGACATAACTGTTCCCATTTGTGGATTTTTGGGAAATGGAGCCAGCTGCTGAAGGGTTTTGTCCCTTCCACACCATGACAGTCAGTTCATGCTTCTGGGCCTCAATCTGGGCCTGTACTTCTCTGTCTTTTAACTCCAGGGCTAGCCACCTCTCTCTTTTCTTCTCCTGCTGAGCATCTTGCTGTGCTAGCCTCTGGGCTTCAATCTCTTTGTCTTTTAACTCCAGGGCTAACCTCTGGGTTTCCATGGCTCTTTTGTGAGCAGCGTCCTCCCTGGTTGCCACTGCTTCTTTGAGCTTCATTTGAAACTCACTGTTCTTTGCCTTCTCTTTTGCTTCAGTATGGCCAGCTATACTTTTGTAGTTGCCTCACTGGTAATCATTTTCCTGCTTTGTTGTGTTAATTCCCTCACCCGAAATAAACAAACAGAAAATAACAAACCAGTAACCACTTTGTTTGTTCCCCAGCCATCACACTTAAAACTCCCTACCAGTGTCTCAAAGCAATCAGCTGTGCACAGATCCTGCTCGACTAAGGCACTGTGACAGGTTTGGTAACAGAGACCCCCTTGGAACTGTCACCTGGTGCACTGAGACTACCAATGAGCCCATTTTCTCTGCCAGTTTGGGCCTCCAGACGCCTGCCTTGTTGAACCAGACATGCCAGTCTGCTCCAACACAGACCCAGGGTCTGAACCACGTGCCCCAAAGCTGCAGACTTTACTGAAAACAGCTCAAGAAGTGCTTCTGTCTCCAGCACCCAGACAGCAGCACCCAGACCTCCAGCACCCAATGGGATCCAAACCCCAAATAAATCCATTTTACTCTGTATAAAGCTTATACAGGGTAAACTCATAAATTGTCCACCCTCTATAACCCTGATAGAGAGATATGCACAGCTGTTTGCTCCCCCAGGAATTAATTACTTGCTCTGGGTTAATAAAATAACTTTTTGCTTATTCATTAAGTATAAAAAGTAGGATTTAAGTGGTTCCAAGTAATAACAGACAGAACAAAGTAAGTTACCAAGTAAAATAAAGCAAAACACGCAAGTCTAAACCTAATACAGAAGGGAACTAAATGCAGGTAAATCTCACCCTCAGAGATGTTCCAATAAGCTTCTTTCACAGACTAGACTCCTTCCTAGTCTGGGTCCAGCAATCACTCACAGCCCTGTAGTTACTATCCTTTGTTCCAGTATCTTTCAGGCATCTCTTTGGGGTACAGAGGCTATCTTCTGAGCCAGCTGAAGATCAAATGGAGAGGCTTCCAGGGCCTTTTATATTCTTTCTCTTGAGGGCGGAAACCCCTTGGTTCTCCTGTGCAAAATCACAGCAACAAGATGGAGTCTGTAGCCACCTGGGCAAGTCAAATGTCTATGAATGATTCAACTTTTTGCAGGCCAACGCCATTGTTTACATGTTAGTTTGAATGTTCCCAGGAATGCTCAGATGTGGATTGGCATCTCCCAAAGTCCATTGTCAGTTAAGTGTTTCTTGACTGGGCACTTACTGAGAATAGTTCTTTCTCAAGAAGCTGACCAAATGCTTCACTGAGGCTACTTAGAATCAAACATATTGGGATACAAGTACATAGCCAATATTCATAACCTCAAATACAAAAATGATACACACATACAGACAGCATAATCATAACCAGCAAACTCAGCCTTTCCATAGACACCCACTTGATCTCTCTGTACAAGATCTGGTGCAACCATAGGAGCATGGTTGCAACAATGATCTATATGGTCACAGTTTATGTCAATAACGTCACACCTCCGAGTCATCCTCTGCCTCTGGGTCCCCCTCTCCCTCCACATCCTCGTCCAAGGTTTCCTCCTCCTGGCCTGGTCCACACTCAACTCGCATGTGAGCCACTGAAGTATCCACAGTTGTCTTTGCAGTGTAGGTGGGGTCACCACCAAGTATCATGTCCAGCTCTTTGTAGACCTGGCAGCTCGTGGGTGCAGCACCAGAGCGGCAGTTTGCCTCCCGTGCCTTGTAGTAGACATTCCGCAGCTCCTTGACTTTGACCCTGCACTGCAGTGTGTTCCAGTCATGGTCCCTTTCTATCATGCATCGTGAAATCTGTCCATAGGTATCATAATTCCTATGGCCGGAGTGCAGCTGGGACTGGACAGTTTTCTCTTCCCAAATGCTGAGGAGGTGCAGCAGCTTGACATTGCTTCAAGCAGGGAATCGCCTGTTGTGTGGAGCAGGCATGGCTACCTGGAAAGATGTGGTGAGACCACTGCACGTGTCACGGAGTAAACAGGAAGGTGACTTTCAAAATTCCGAAGGAATTTACTGTGTGGGGCTGAGTGGGGCTGGCGGCTAAGACCTGGCAGGCAGCAGTGCGCCATTAAAAATCGGCTTGCGTGCCATCTTTGGCACGCGTGCCATAGGTTGCCGACACCTGTTCTAGAGACTGAGGGCCAAATTCTGCTCTCAGTTCTTCCAGTGTAAACCTGGAGTAACGCCACTGAAACAAACTTGCTTTGTATTTACTCTAGTGTAAACAGGAGAAGAATTTGGCCACTGTGTGTAGTCTGTTGCTGCTGGGACTTGAACCAAGGACTATCAAAGTGAAAAGCTGTAGATCTACTGCTTGAGCTAAAGATGTACTACCAGCAGCTGTTTGTCTTTTTGTTGTCTTGGAGGCTTGCGAAATGGATACAAACACCACTGTGTCTATTATTCTTATATGGACTGTAGCTGGCTCCCTGCTGCAAGTGGCTGTTCTTGACCAAGAGTCATAGGCATTCATAGCTGGTGGGGTTAGTGGCAATATGGTCTGACCAAGAAAGACTAAATAATGGGACAAACATTTGAGTCAGGAGTATGGATGGATACACTTGTTTAGCATAAATTTGAATTCACTCTGCCATTGTGAGTTCAAAGGTTTGACTTGAATTCAAACATTATTGGGCTCATCTGCTTAGGAAAGAAGGGAAGAGAAGGGTTAAGTTTCCACCCTCAGTTCTTTTCGATATCCGGGCTCCTGCTAAATCCCATGTTGTTTTCCTCTTTATCAACACCAAATTTCAGCCTTTCTTCACTGTCCCAATTACTATAACCAGGGCATGGAAAAAGCGTATCTCTTACCTTGATTTACATAAACCTCTTTCTGGCACTCTTGCCATATTTTCCCTCTCGTTTTTTAGATTCCCTGCCCTGAAGGATTTGCATTTTGTTTTTCTGAGAGTGCAAGCATGCAACACAACAGCCCTCGAATACCAGTCAGTATAGAAATATTTAGTAAAAAAACACTAACTGTAGTTTATCCCAGTCCCTGATGATAAAAATCATCTTCCTGTTCCATCACTCTGATTACATCATAGAATCATAGAATATCAGGGTTGGAAGGGACCCCAGAAGGTCATCTAGTCCAACCCCCTGCTCGAATCAGGACCAATTCCCAGTTAAATCATCCCAGCCAGGGCTTTGTCAAGCCTGACCTTAAAAACCTCTAGGGAAGGAGATTCTACCACCTCCCTAGGTAAAGCATTCCAGTGTTTCACCACCCTCATGGTGAAAAAGTTTTTCCTAATATCTAATCTAAACCTCCCCCACTGCAACTTGAGACCATTACTCCTCGTTCTGTCATCTGCTACCATTGAGAACAGTCTAGAGCCATCCTCTTTGGAACCCCCTTTCAGGTAGTTGAAAGCAGCTATCAAATCCCCCCTCATTCTTCTCTTCTGCAGACTAAACAATCCCAGCTCCCTCAGCCTCTCCTCATAAATCATGTGTTCTAGACCCCTAATCATTTTTGTTGCCCTTCGCTGGACTCTCTCCAATTTATCCACATCCTTCTTGTAGTGTGGGGCCCAAAACTGGACACAGTACTCCAGATGAGGCCTCACCAATGTCGAATAGAGGGGAACGATCACATCCCTCGATCTGCTCGCTATGCCCCTACTTATACATCCCAAAATGCCATTGGCCTTCTTGGCAACAAGGGCACACTGCTGACTCATATCCAGCTTCTCGTCCACTGTCACCCCTAGGTCCTTTTCCGCAGAACTGCTGCCTAGCCATTCGGCCTCTAGTCTGTAGCGGTGCATTGGATTCTTCCGTCCTAAGTGCAGGACCCTGCACTTATCCTTATTGAACCTCATCAGATTTCTTTTGGCCCAATCCTCCAATTTGTCTAGGTCCTTCTGTATCCTATCCCTCCCCTCCAGTGTATCTACCACTCCTCCCAGTTTAGTATCATCTGCAAATTTGCTGAGAGTGCAATCTACACCATCCTCCAGATCATTTATGAAGATACTGAACAAAACCGGCCCCAGGACCGACCCCTGGGGCACTCCACTTGACACCGGCTGCCAACTAGACATGGAGCCATTGATCACTACCCATTGAGCCCGACAATCTAGCCAGCTTTCTACCCACCTTATAGTGCATTCATCCAGCCCATACTTCCTTAACTTGCTGACAAGAATACTGTGGGAGACCGTGTCAAAAGCTTTGCTAAAGTCAAGAAACAATACATCCACTGCTTTCCCTTCATCCACAGAACCAGTAATCTCATCATAAAAGGCGATTAGATTAGTCAGGCATGACCTTCCCTTGGTGAATCCATGCTGGATCATTTGGAAAGGTTTATTGGTTTCCTTCCTCTTGCCATATCATATTCGGGCTCTTAGTCCCTGGCACCTGGAGACCCTACACAATCTTCCTCCTGCCTACATTAGGGTCTCACTTTATTTTGTCCTCACCAACAAGGCTCTACATAATCTTGCTCTTGCTTTAATCTCCAATTTCATTTTCTTCTATTCCACTCAGTTCCTATGTTTCTCCCAATCTCTCAATTTTCCTGTTCCCTTTCTCTCCTTCTCAGCTTCCCATTTTTTACTATGCTGCTTCCTAGACTTGGAACAATCACATATGTTCTGTCCATAAAAACTCTCTCTCTCTGCCTTTCGAAACCATTCCATTCAAGAATCCTTCCTCCCTTCTCCTTCTCACTCATAGTCTCTCTGTGCATGCTATTCCCTGCTATATTGTCCCATCTTTCGTTTTGTTCATCTCTTTTGCACTATAGGCTCTGAGGCAGGGAACATGGTTTATTCAGCAATTGTAAAGTAAACATGTAAACCTTGTACATGTTTGGTACTAGGAGTGCTTTTAAATAAATAAAAAATAATAATACAAAGAGAAAATAATGCTTAATGTTCTAAAGAGATGATGTGGGCACTGGACCAATGTTTAGTCTTATTTTGTGCAAGCTGGTAATGAGAATGATCATAAAGCAAGAAAGAAAAATGTTAAGGGATTGATACCTCCCTGATGGGATAGGTTGCACCTTCTTTCCCAGTGTGGGCAGGCAGCTATGCCTAGGGAGATTCATAATTTGTGGAGTGCAGGTGATGTTTTTACCTCCACCCATTGCAGGGGTTCTGCTAGGGATAGCTGATTTAATTTGTGATCAGAACTTCACAGGGGCCTCACCAGTAGCTGCTGCTTAGGGGATGCTCTGAATTAGTACAGATCTTTGTGGGTGCCTTTCAATGGGACAATCCCACTGGGTGAACTTTCCACTGGCCCAGGTTGCAGCCTTGGCTAGGCATTCTAGGTCTCACTCAAGCCAGTGGATTTGAAATCTTTTTTTAGGACATCAAGAAAAGGAATAGACTTTATATGTACACAAGCATATACATAGAACCAGTTACACCTGATCAACATCCGATGAAGTGAGCTGTAGCTCACGAAAGCTCATGCTCAAATAAATTGGTTAGTCTCTAAGGTGCCACAAGTCCTCCTTTTCTTGTTACACCTGTGTAAATCATTATCGCTCTGACTGCAGTGGAGTCACTAGGTTAACATTTGTGTAAATGAGATCAGAATCTGGTCCATACACTAACTGTTTTATGTCTTGTATGGAATAGATGTGTGTGTTATCAGAGTTGCTATGCTTCTGCGCTTGTTTGCATACAGACAGTAAGTAGTCTTAGGCTGGTGCTGCTGCTGAAGCAATTTGTTCTGTGATGATGTAAAATGGGCACTTGATGGCAGTATTTCACTTGGATTTGCCTTAACTCTAGTAGTTCTGTTAGATCATTGGTTTCTATCATAGCCTTAGGAGACCTCTAGCCATTTCTGGAGGAGCTAGGAAGTAAATATAATTTACACTCAATTCTTGTTTAGCCCACATCATATAATCAAACAATATTCTTCTATACATTTCATTTTCTTGGCTATAGTATTATCCTTCTGTCTTGATCTTTCATTAAACATATCTGCTCAATCACAGGACATTAGTGACTGTGTGCTTGGATAATCTCAATATATGAACTATCCCAGCACAGCTGATAACATGTCTGTGTTAAATTTATTATGACTGGGGTTAGGCTTATTATGTCAGCACTAGCCTTAAGTAATCGTTGCACTCAAGGGGCCAGATCTTTGGCTCTGATATGGCCACTTGCATTCCTCTGGTGGTGCAAAGAGATATCCCCATGTGGTGCAGCAGAGCTGATATGGCTGGCTCTGTGCCACCATCCCTAGCAGATCCCAGCATAGGGCAGGGGAGGGGCTAAAGAACTACTGCCTCTGGTGAGCCCTCCGGGGTTAATACCAGCTAGTATAAATTAGAGCAGCTCTGAGGCTGCTCTAACTTGTGCTGGGGACTGAACCAACTCCCAGTAGATCCCAGAAAAAGGAGTGTGTGGAGAGTATAAAGGTGGCATACAGCCATCTTTGCATTCCTATTTTGGGTACTCCACCAACTGCATCTCAGCCAGACCCAACTATTGGAAGTTCAAGGAATATGCCCTCACCCCCAGAGGGGTAGAAGAAAGGGGGATGCTCCTTTCCTCTTTCTACCCCTTTTACAGTTGGGCAGGACTAGCCTAAGACTATTCTGTAAGTAAATTTCCATATTGCATTCTGAAACTGGCGTGGAGTGGAGAGGAGACAGATATTTTCAGTCCTCTATTAGCAGCAAACTTGATCCATGGAAAAATTTGACAAGTGCTACCTGTAATGTGCAGATATAAATCACAAAGAGCCAAGCTTTAAGCACCAACTGGAGAACTCCCTAACCAGGAAGTTCCTACATTTATTAAGCTCACTGCTGCAACACATCCTAGTCCTCCCCTCTGGTAGAACCAGGAACTTTATAACCACACCACTTCTCTCTTTCTTTATAATAAAAGATAAAACGTAAATTATAAACCAATGTACCCCCCACTTTAAAATAAACTTCAAATTACTTAAAATTGTTTATACTACTATTTCCCTTTACCAATTGCATTTAAATAGTCCTTAGCAGTATTCTAAAAGATCAAATCTTTGAGGGGTCGGGGGGTCTGATCAGTCTTCCAGACCATTATTCTCACTTCAGCTGAGTTTGTGCATAGAATTCCTTGTGGAGAAGATTAATTTCTGACAGAATACCTGAAGGTCCCAGATTTCTCTCTATTGTGCTGGAAAATACTGAAAATAAACCTGACTTCCTCCGGGGTAGCCTTTTGGAGTCTTCACTAGGTTGGATCTGGGAGTTTCTGCCAACTTCCAAACAATTTCAGCTGTTGAGCCAAACACTGTCCCCCAGTCTCAGCTCAGGTAGTGTTTTTGTTCTAACAAACACTGAAGTTTTGTTGCTGCCAAACTTTTACTTCAGCATCCATTTCTGAATTTCCTTCAGGTAAGGCCACTTAGGTTTTAGCTATTTGGTGCCATAGGCATCCTTGGTCATCTTCCCATCAGAAGTTCTGCTGGAGACAAGTCAGATAAGTGCTGTTGACTGATATGTCAGGATTGCTTTATTTGGGTCCACTGAAATTTGTAGAAGTCATCTTAAAGTCAGCACTATTTTCTTCACTTCCCATTGCTCTGGTGTAATGTGGACTACTAGTGCAATGTTCAAAATCAAAGTCTTGTGCAAATGCTAGGAATTGGAGGTAAATTGAAACCTATTATCAAATATGTGCACTTCAGGAACTCCATGCCTTGGAAATACTGACTTTAGTTTCTGGATGACCTGTGCTGAGAAAGTCTGTGAGTACAGCCAAGTCAATATATTTAGGGAAGTAATTGACTCCAGTAATGTACGTGTCCTTTCCAGAAAAATAAATCTGTGGCTAGCCGCTGCCAAGTCTGTCAGGTAACTTATCAGAGAGTAATGGTTTTGGCAGGGTTTCCCCCCTCTTCTCCCTCCACTAATTACTCATCTCATACCTTTATAATAAGGTCTCACTTTGCTTACCCAGACTGGGCCACCATACAGATAGTTGTGCTCATCCCTTCACTTGTTTATACCTTGATGTATCTGATGGATTTTGGAGAGCATCTGTTTCTGAAGTACCATGGAGATAAAAATGCACCATCTTTCAGAAGCAGGCCATCAGCCATGTGAAGACCATTTTCATTCTACCAATAAGGTAGTATGTCTGTTGGAACTTGATTCCTTCAATCCCACCCCTCATCTCTAATTTGCTGAAGAGATGCTGGAATTAATGCCAGCTCAAGGTCAATGTAGACTTAGAACACCGCTCCTAAACTACATGAAGATGCGTCCACAGTTACTACCACTGTTGGTTATTGAATATTGTGCTAAAACAGGTGGAGACGTCAGTAGTTTTTATTTTATTAAAAGTGTTTTTTGTTGTGGGCTATCCTACATCCACCTTTTGTGACCATTAAGGAGATATCTTAAGGGTTTTGATAGATGAGCTAAATTTGGTAAGAATTTCCCTCAATGAACGGTCATGCCCAGGAATTTTTTTACAGCAGAAACATCTTTGGTTCAGCTAAAGTGAGTAATGCCTTCCGTTTGCCTGAATCTGTCTGAATTCCCTGTTTGCTAAGTACATGTCTGTGACAGGGCATTCACTTCCTGAGTGCCTCCTGGCAGTCAGGTGTGGTACTGTAATCTTTTCCCCACTCCTGGCACCCCTGTGGGTTGCCAACCTTGCTAGGCAGGTCTTCACTGGTTCATCCCTCTGGCCAACTCACACACAAAAATGGACCGCTTCCAGGATAGCAAAGAGTTCACCAAACTGTCTGTTCTCACCTGCGGCTTCAGCCCCATCTGTTGGCTCTTTAAATCTAGTCCTTTGGTTAGGCTTCTAAAGCAGCCTTGCCCCCTTCCCAGGGTTTAGGCCGCTTTGCTGGTGAGGAAACCCGGGCCCACCCACTACTCTGGGTTCCAATTTAGGGACTCTATAAACAGCATCCATATATGGCTTCCTTTAATTTGTTGCTGCTACATTCCCTGGGCTTCTCCCCACCTGGTCCCTTCACCTCCACTCACTACCTTAGGTTAAAGTTCTAAGTCTTCTCTCTCTAGGGCCAGTAAATGCAGCAAGTTAAGCTCCTTCCTCAGTCATCTTTTCCCAGCCACAAACTGATCTGATCAAGGCCTGCAGCTTTTTAATCTGAGCATTCTGGGCTCTGACTGGCTGCTTCCATGCAGCCTTTCTAGGCAGGCCTGTAGGACCTATCTTTGCTGCTCCTTTCGTGGGATGGGGTGTACTAGGATTGCAGGGCCTCCAGCAGGGG
The DNA here is from genome assembly GCF_965140235.1 of Caretta caretta. NCBI lineage: Eukaryota > Metazoa > Chordata > Testudines > Cheloniidae > Caretta > Caretta caretta. Next base: position 92,640,113 of record NC_134210.1, on the reverse strand, counting down.
TCCACAAAGGGTCAGGTAGACCCCTTCACACTGTCCTGTAAATTGTATCTGCTACTTTCCAAACTCACATTTCTCATGGAGTGAGGCCAGCTTGTTGGAAGCATAAAATTGTATGTAGTTGCCCATCCTGTTCACTTTTATCTCTGCCATACAACATCACATCATCTATATGGCAAAGATGCCAGGCAAATGCAACATGATCTGATTGATTCTTTTTTGGAAATGTAAACTGGTACTGATGATTTCTCAAATGAAAGATAATTGAAACAGTACTTCCAAACAGAGTGGTGAATGTAGTGAATGTATAGATTCTTTAGCAAGGGGGATTTTTCCATTAGACATTGGTACTACACGCTGGTCAGTGGGTTCTTCTATCTGGAAAATAACCCCCACATCTTTCATTTTCAGGTTTTTCTTTGACTTTCCCCAGCAAGAGCACAGAGATGCAGTGTGGGGCTGAAAGAGCAAAAGACAATTGTTGATGGCAACCATTTGATTTTATACTCCCCTAACAGCTTTCTGAGCCCTATGAAGACGTGTAGATACACCTCTTATATAGTTTGATTTTTGCCATTAATGTATTCCTGTTTCTCTCAGAGATGGGGAGTTGTCAGTCTGTTACATATCGTGTTTGATAAAGAACTTTCCATCCTTATCCCAGTTTCTCAATCTATTGTTAGTATCCCCACAAAATTTATTTGGTCTTTGCAGATCTCCAGCCTGGGAAAAATTGTAATATTTTTTGGAACTAGAGTAACTGCAGCCCCAGTATCAATTCTGAACATAAGGTTTTGACTGTTTAGATTTATGCTGGCGTTGCCTGTTGCCTGTTCTATTGAGGATATAATTCCTATAAGTGTGGACTCATTGTCATCTGAAAACACTTTCTCTTGGATTGAGTCCAATACTCTCGGTGGCCTGCATGCATAAAAAAAGTCTCATTTTTTGACATTTCCTAGATTCTGCCTCTCTTGCTGGATGTTCTGGCGAGCTGTGACTTGGCGTCTTGCCACATTCACAGCTTTCCTAACCTTTGCTCCTATTAAGATTTTTTTCCCCCTTCCATTCTCTAGTTATGCACTGTTCTTATGTTGTGAATTGGGTCTGTCTGTTCCTTTCACACTTGTCTCTTCTCTTTACTGTGTCAGTATTTTCTGATGCAGTCTCCCCAGTGCTGGTGGCATATAAGTCACATTCCTGGTTCTTCATGGCTTCTTGCGTTCTTGCTTTTGCTAATATGAGATCAGAGTCTAACTGAAGCTGTGCTGATAAACTGGTGTGTTTTCTACCAACAACTATCCTGTCTCTTATTAGTTCTTTTAATATTCCACATTTGCAATGTTCAGCAAGACTGTGAACTGCAGTAATAAAAGTCTCAGCTGTTTCCCCTTGTTCCTGGAACCTTGTTCCTGGAACCTTCTATTAAATTTGGCCATTTCACATATAATACTCTGTCTGCCTATGAACTGGGCATCAAAAGACTTTCACTTTAGTATATACTTTCTTTTCCTTATTAGTGAGGGGTAGGGCATAAGGGGATATCATCCACAGCATCACTTATTGCAAGTATTAGGGCACTGACCTGGTATTCTTGTACTTTCTCTGAAAGCAGAAGCCATCCAGAATTGCTCAAATCTACAGATCCAGCCTGGTCAGCTGTCTGAGTTGCCAAAATCAAACTTCTCTAACACCATCATTTATGTGAAGGGCTCCATTACTGCCCTGAGACAAGGGTCTGCCTCCTTCCTGCTGCTGCTTTCACAGGTCTACCCCATGATTTTTCACTTTTCCTTAATACCCACTCATTCACCTCCCTGGCAGTCTGGGAGGCTCTTTCTTACTGGATTCACTCACTTCTAACACCATTTAGTGTGAGGACACAAAAAGCTGTGATTTAAGCAGCAAATAGAGAACTCCCTAACCAAGAAGTTCCTATGTTTAAGCTCCCTGCTGAAACACAGCCTGTTCCTCTCCGGTAACCGTGGAAGACCATGAACTCTGTAACCACTCTGTACTACCAACAAATGCACACTTTTGTGGTGAAAACACATACTCCTCTTAGTGAAATTCCACACACTCCTCTTAGCAAAGCTGTGAACTTTCAGGCATTTGCCCCAGGTGGATATTTGCCTTCCCTACTACAATCAGCTTTTTGCAGTGAATTGGGGAGGTGGGCAGGGGGATGAGAAGTATTTAGTTTGTTTTTTCCAGGGTGTTTGGTATTTCTCCTCTTTGTTTTTTGCTAAGTGTTGTTTTTCTTTAGTTTCATTCCATCATATGAAATGGCTTTGGATGTTTAGCAAAACCATGCCTATTTTATATTCTAGGTGCTTCCTAGTGCTTAGTATGGCTGTGACTTACATGTTCCTCTCATAAAAATAAAAATTTCTCAGAGGGTGGAAAGTAGAAAAAAACAACAACTTTGGGCTAGGTCCTCAGTTGGTAAAAAAAAAAAAAAAAAAAATTAACATAGCTCCACTGATGCCAAGACCAGCTGAAGATCTGATCTAAATAATTACTTAGAGATCGGCCCGCACCTAAATCCTGATTTCGAGCACCTCAAAGTGCAGGCGTTTTTGAGTCCATGCTTTTGATTTGGGCCATCGCCAAGTGTTTTAAACTGCTGAGGCTTGAGTCCAGATATCCCATAAATAAGAGCTTCGAACTTGCTCCCAGTTTCACAGCTGATGTCTTTGTCCAGCTGAATTATTCCTCTCTTCTTTTGAAATGCTCTGTAATAAATTAATAATTTATGCTAATTGAAGTGATACTGCTCGGAGCCAAGCTGATCAAATACGAAGGTTGCTGGGCCCACTGAAAGCAGTTGCTGAAATCCTAATGGCCCCCAAAGAGATCAAGATCTATTTGTGTGTAGGGATGGGCAGTTCAGTGATGGGAAGAGAGTTAGGCTGATGGAAATTTGCTCAATTTTGTCCCTTCTCCCTCTCCCAAAGGAAGGACTGGTGTAGTCAGAATCCTAAAACACAGCAATACACACAGTACTGTTCTTTAACAGGTGGATTAGGTTTCTGAAGTGTTGATAGGTGATGGTTCCTGTTTCTTTATTTACCTCTTTAGAGCAATGAATCAGACTGTAGACCCCAAAATCTCCTGTGGTTCACCGGATCCATGCCCCTTAAGCCTACAGGGCTGCATCCTGTTTTATTCTCTTTATCATCTAATTTTTTTCTTCAAATACCCCCAAGAGATGCTCTATTGACTACCTCCCTTGGCTGACTAAGTGCCTAATTGCTCTGGTTTGGCTGTGCCTTTAAGGCACAGTTTTGTGTAGTGGGAGCTGCAGAGCAGTCTGGTCGGCTTTGAGATGACGTGTTACAGAAGTACTCAATAAGAGCGAGCCCTGTATTTGTGTGTGTGCTATATATGGGCTAGCTGCAAATTTTCAGTTTGAACAGAAAATTGGGGATTTGATTACATATACATTTTTGTGGAAAGTGTCTGCTTTCCTTGACATTTTTTGATATAGGTTTTCAGTTTGCTAATGAAAAAAATAAGTTCCATTGAAAACAGCACAAAATTCAGTTTTCAGCCAAAAAGCCTAAGATGTCCCTTGAAAATTTAATCAGAAGTTAAAAATTGCTCTGTGAAACAGATCAGAATCCAGTAGCTGGTGCTGAAGAATATGCAGCAGGACCCATATGTAAATCTGTGGTAGAGATCATCCTCGAATCAAGGGATTGTCAATGATGATGATGAGGATTGTTCCTGGGGTCTGCAGGAGCAGTAAAACTGCTTGCTATTGTGCACTGAAGAAGTTATTTGCAGCGCGCCTCCTGGAGTTGGAGGGAGAAGCTTATCCTGCTAGGAGCAGTCCCTGTAGTTCCCTAAGTGCAGAGACCACAAAAGCCTGATTTCCAAAGATACTGAACCCTGTTGCAGCCTGCAAGTGCACTGGTTTCTCTGAAAATCAGATCCAGTTGTCCCTAGTTTTTTCAATGGGCATGCAAAGGGGGAAGGTTTCTTCCATTCCTCAAGCGCTCCCTGAAAGAGGGCGGAGCTTCAATGGGGAAGCAATCCTCACAGCTAGGAATCACTGTTTGAGACTGCATATGTTGAGCGTCCATCCACCTAGCACTGGATGTTATTTCTTCCAGTCCTCATATCACTTCAGCTGCCCTCTCTCACTGGCCAAAAGAACTCATTATAAACCTCCTCAGAACCTTCTGGAATTCTGCTCTTTGATGAGATGGGAGCTCGACCAAGATTTTCCACAATGGGTGCCCACAGTTTGGTTCCTGAATCCATATTCAGGTGCCTAAATAAGTGCCCTGATTTTCAAAAATGCTGAACACTGAGGAGCTCCCCCTGGACCCTGTGGGAGGTGTTTGGTGCTCAGCATGTCTGAATATGGACTCAGGAGCCTCTTGTTAGGTGCTCACTTTGGAAAAACTTGACCCATGACTTTGGATGGTCTCTATTCAACACTTGCCATACTGCTGGATGCTGCAGAAGTAATATTCATAATTACTGATATTTAATTACATACTTTTGGTACAGGATTCAGGGCCATGAATCTGAGTATATAGTTAGACTTGTTACTGTTACACTCACCCCCCATTTTCCCTATTGATTTTTATGCTCATTTGTTGCATCTTGTCTTAAATTTGATCATAAACTTTTAGGCATGGGCAATATTTTCCTGTGTATTTGAACAAAACCTAGCACAGTGGGGCTCAGATGCTGATTAGAAACTTTCGGTACTACAGAAATAATAATAATAATAATAAATAACATCCTGATGTTCTGGGCCTTTTAAAGGTGAGTAGCCAAGACAATATTCTCTGTGAATGCACCCAGTGTTTTTTATTTTTATTTTATAAACATAGCAAGACACCTCTAGTGTCAAAGTCTTGATTCATTGCAGTCGTAATCTCCTTTATGCTAGTTGGCTCGGGAGTTAGAGACGGTCATAGATTCACCAATAACCTTGAAAGCCGAGAGTTTACCTTGAATGTTACAAGCAAATGTATTAAACAAAATGATAAAAAAAATAATAAGGCTAAAACAATGGGCCAAATTTTCAGTGCTCACCAAGCACAATTTGGTGCATGACCTGAGGGCAAGGCAAAAGTGGCTGCATGCTACTTTTGTGCTCCTCAAATCCCTGGGCTGCAAGGGGTAGGGTTAGCCTCTGGTTTAAATTAGAGCTACCTCAGGGCAGCTCTAATTTATGCCATTGGGTAGTGGCTCCCCCAGACGTCATTACATGGCTGGGAATCATCAGAGCACAGTCACACTCTGGCTATGTTCTCTCTCTACTGTGTCCCCACCATACCTATACCACAGTATGCAAAAGGGCGGCTCTCTATTATGCAAGGAATTCCCTATTCCAAGGCAATCCTCAAACTGCCTGGTTAAATCAGTTTACAGTGCCTCTTTGCCATCAAAGACATGCAAAAGGGCTGAAGCAGGACCAACGATCTAGTCCAAATAACCTGTATAGAGATTGTGCTGAGCTGCAAAATTCAGTTCTGAGTTAAGATCTCGATTTAAAATGCTACAGAGTTGCAGGATGTTTGAACCCAGAGCTTTCCTTTGGACTTCTCTAGTGATAGCCTCAAACTTCAGAACCAGGTTTTGGTTTCTAAAACTTCCTTAAAGTATGGGGATGTTTGGCTCTGTGGTTTTGGCTCAGGTTTATCTCTAGTTTTGATACATTAGACAAAATATAATAAAGGTAAAATACACTTAATGGAAATCACAAAGATTTCTTCCTACTCTTCACCTGTCCCAATATGATGACCATTGCTCTTCGAAGTGTAATTTTAAAAGTATGTCAATGAATCAGTACTCAAGCCACTAGTTGCATTATTTATGTAATCAATAATGAAGGCCACAAAGATGTTAAAATGAGTATGCTTGATGGTTGCTTGGGATCTTTGGGGAGTTAAAGGCAATAAGAAGAGAATTTCAGGATACTAAAAGAGACCAAAATCAGGATTCATGAGAAGGAACATCTCACTTACACTGAGATAAATCAGGAATTCAGTGAAGTTACACCAGAGTAAAACCAACGTAAGTGTGATCTTTGGGCTAGGTTATGACACCCTTATCACACCAATAGTCCCAATGACATCCATGGAATGACTCATGGAATAAGGTACTATTTAACATAATATAAGGGTGTCAGTGTTGCCCAGATCAGGCCTTAATCTGCTTCCTCAGTTTGCACGTTCTCAAACAGGCGGCTGTATCATCCCTGTAAACTCCATGGAGTTGCCACTTTTAATACAGAATTCCTCCTTTTAAAATGATTCAGCGAGATGTGTGAACCCTTCACAAATACTGAAAACACTAATTTCCCGCTAAAACAAACACAAAGGGAGAACTAGCAGAGCAGCTCACACGCACTCAGCACCTCATTAAAAACATAAGGTAAATCAGCTAAAAAATAACAGGTTTTAAACATGGCAGTGGTGTAATTGTTGTAATGTTCATAAAGGAATGTTCTTGAAGGATAGGCTTTTAGTGTACTCCAGGCAAGTTACATAGGAATGTTCTGAATGGGGAAGAGTTAAGGTGGTGCCGCTTAAAACTAAGGGCCTGATTCTTCATCACTTTACTCCAGTGTCATGTTGATGTCAGTGGAGTTATACTGGCACAGACTGGTATAACTCCCTAGAGAATCAGGCCCTAAATATGGAGTTCGGGCATCTGTGAACCTTTGAAGTATTTTTTTGGATTTGTAAAGTTCACAAAACTAGTTTGAGCTTACTAACCATTGAAAGGAAGTACGTATACCAACCCAGAGTCTCTGAAGCATAGGTGCTGACTCCGTGGGTGCTCCAGGGCTGGGTGGAGCGGGGGCGGGAAGAGACAGGATGGAGGTGTGGGCTTGAGGGAAGGGGACAGGTGGGGGTGGAATCTGGGGAGGAATGGGGGTTTGAGCACTGGGCTGGAGGAAGCCAACGCCTATGCTTTGAAGTGTTCAATTCCTGCTAGGCACAGCACTGAAGGAGTGCTATCGGGGAGCAGGTTATGGCTACCTGATTCTCCATATGCTTCCAATCCTGGGTGCCAGTTAGAACAGCCTGGGAGCTCATCTACTGTGCACTAGATCGCGATGGTCTCCAAAGGACCATACACCAGCTGGGATTGTTGGAGCTCATCACTCTCTGGCCATTTCCTCTTTCTATCTCCCTGTAGCAAAGGCGGTGGAGTGGGAGGTATAAGAGCCATGCAATCTCTCTGCCTGCTAGGGATGCCCCAAGGAGGAAGATATCCCCAGAGAGAGATTTATGGTCATTCTCTGCTATTTTTGTACCACATTAGCCATGGGGAAAAAAAAAAGAAAGAAAAAAAGGAGGAGTACAGCACAGCAGATAATCTAGCCCATCATATTTATATTTTTACCCTAGAATTTCTCTCCCCTTTCTTCTGTTTCCTTTTTGTCACAGCTTCTCCATGTGGGACTTTCATTCTGTTAACTGTCTGTCCATCTTTGTCTCCTTTTTTCCACCTTTGGCTCTTTTCCACCGCTCTCCCCCTACTGCAAGCAAAACCTCAAACAACATTCAAGTTAAACTTTTGAACCTATGATGCCCAATTGATTTCATATTGGGGAAAAAACCTAACTTACCTTGTCCTAAAAATGTATTGCTAGTAAATACATATGTACTGAGAATATCCATAGTATAATACAGAGTAGATATGAGTAACTGAGAAGAGTATGCATAAATAATGGGCATGAAATTGTGATTCAATTATTAATAGATTATCATTATCAATAAATAAGTATATAAATCTCACATATTTACCATAAATTACATCCATTAGGTCCTGCTTTCCTCAAGCACATAAATCCATATAGTCTGAGCATACATAATATATTTATGGATTTAAAGGAACTGGTGTAATAGTTCTCTTTGAGGAGATAATGTTTTGGTCAATAGTTTGTTAAAATGTTTCAAATGAAGCAAATGGACTTCGAGGGTATTATTTATGGAGGCTCAGGAGTGCAACGCATAAAACAAATAAAATCTCTTGTCAGCCAAGAGAACACAAAACCACTAGCTTCAAACACTGAAGGGAAGCCAGTGAAAAACTGACCCTGGTATTTTGGATTACTTTGCAGCTTGAGGATCTTTGTGATGGATCCTGGGTGATCTCTGAGAGTTTTAACATAAGGGACAAGCATAGGAGCATGACCAAAAAACAAACAACTCCACCTCATTTTAATAGCCTTTGTATTGCAAATGTAGTTTTTCCTTTGTCTTAAATCCAATGGCATGTATATTTGGCAGTATCCTGCTAAACAGTCGTCTTCCTGCCACATACAATTTAGGGCACAGGATGTGGACATAGATTCCACCTTTGGATCAAATGCTACTCCAATAGCTGAACAGAAGGGTGAGGACACACCTCATAAATTTAGATGGAGCGACAATGGGAAAGAAGCATTAATGACCTCCTTCATTATAATTTTTGTAAATTATACAAAATATAATTACAGATTACCTTCTGTCCCTGACAGAAGCACAGACATTCTCGGCTTCTACTCCAGCTTAGCAAGGAGGAGCACCATATGGTCGTATCCCATCAGTGCATAATAATTCTGTTGGACAAGAAGCACCCGGAGTTCTTTGAAGAAGGAACTGCTCCTTCCTATGTTTGTACAGTGCTTAGCACATTTTGGGTGCTACTATAATGCAGATAATAAGGAGTTCATTAATACAATGTGTACTGTTGAGACAAATAATAGTCAGCCTGATGAGACAGTAGCTTCAAGCTAAGAGACTTAGAGTCTGATTCACTTACCATTCAGTTCAACTGAAAGATGCTCATTGGAGTGAATGGAAAGACTATCATGGGACTTGGATAGGCCCCTTGTGATGAGTAGGGCTGGCTGGAAAACAATTGTTTTGTGAAAAATGTCAGTGTTTTGAAACTTGTCTTTGTTCTGATGCAGAACAAAAATAAGACTTTTTGAAACTTTTCATGAAAGAACACAGAAGCAAGAGGCCTAGAATAGCCCAGGGGCTGGAGCACTAAAGGAGGATGTTTGAGACCCAGGTTCAAACCCCTGTTTTGCCTGGTTCAGAGCAGGAATTTGAACTTGGGTTTCCCACATGTCCATTTAGGGCACTATTAGGTTTAGTCAGTTGGCTGGTCTCTCTCCCCCCTATCCCCTCCATATCCTGGACCCCCTGAGAAATTTCACTGAAACATGTTTCTGCAAAACATTTTATTTTTGACAAAATAGTATTTTTTTTAAATGGAAATTTTTAAAAAATTTTGGACCAGCTCCAGTAACTATGTCACACACCAAGTTGTGGTGTCATTGCATAGTACTAGGCAGTTCATATAAAGCAGCAAATATAAAATATTCACCTGTAACTTTGAGTACAACTAATGATATAAAGTTCAGTAGGAAAAAGCATGTAGAAAATTTCACTTCTGTAGTTTCACTCTTATTTACTGCAGCATGAGCTGATTTTCCCTACTCTTTTAACATTCCATGGGCATAGTGAATATTATCTGACACGGCTGGGTTTCTGCAGCTGTGACTGTGGATGTATCTAACTGGAAAATTGCCCAATGGGCTGTTGTAGGCACATAATTGACCATTTAATCTCTGAACCACATCTGAGCTATGATAGGAGTGTGTGATGCTGGATTCTTTAAAAGCCTTGCATGGCTTTTGTCTGCAGGGTTATATAAATCCATGAAAAGCAGAGTTATAAAGCAATAGCAGGATATTCCTCCGTTGGTAGTTAGAAAAAGCTGTTCAAAAACACAATGGCAAAATAAGACCAAAGAATATCCCAAATAAAAACCTATGGCATTGTGATCCAGACTACGGGCTCAATGCAGTTGATGGGAGTTTTGCTATTAATTTGAATGGATGCAGGATCCATTGGACTGTGTTTTTCAAGGCCACATTTAAAGACTTTTTGTCTAGCAGTAATGCTGCTACAAATTATGTTGTATGTTAGGAGCTTGATTCGCAAAAGGTCTTAGGTGTCTAATAATCACTGAAGAGCCTAATTCCCAGAATCAGGCCACACTGGGATTTGCAAACCCCTGACTCAGCTGCTCCTGAACCCTGTAGGTACCTAAACTCATTTGGGGTTTAAATTTTTGCAGTAAAAATTCCCTAGATGCCGATGTTTCTGCCTCTGGGCATGAGCACTGCAGCCCTATGCCAGGTGTCCAGATACACAAGCCTCAGAGTTATGCATGAACAAATGGAAGATAGGTGATCCTTCAACTAACTTGCCTGTGAGGCCCAATTTAGTAAGCATGCTCAGAGCTTGCCTACCAGACTGGGCCCTTATAAGCAAACTTACATGAAAGAGGGGAAGGAGGAGAATCTCCCTCATAACTTATAGCCTGGTGATCAGGCACTTACCTGGGCTGCAGGAGACTGCTGGTTTAAATCCTCCCTTCACCAGATGAGGAGAAGAGATTTGAAGAGGCATCTGTGACTTCTCAGGTGAGTACCCTAACCATGAGGCTATGGGATATACTGATGTGGAGCTACCTCAATCTCTCCGGTTGGAGCTGTTCTCCTGTGGGATAAGTAATTCAAGTCAATGGAGCACAGAGCCTGGGTCTACCACCTCTCAGATGAGTGCTCTAACTACCAAGTTACGGTGTCATTCTCACACTTGCTTTCTCTCTCTGGCCTGGTGACTTTTTAAATTATTTACCCAGAGTAGAACAGATTCAACAGGAGAGACTGAGAGAGAGCCCTATGTCAGAGTATCATAGAGGCCAGGGCAACTGTTCTCTTTTTGGCATTTGTTATACTTTCAGCACTTTTCCTTTCTATACAACTTCTTGTAACCAAAGGCAGTGGGGAACAGAGACACACCACACCGCTCCCACCCTCAGTCCACTCATAAGAACTTTTGCTAAAAATGAATAAAAAGGAGTTTTGCAAATCAATACAAATCTGTGGATTTTATATAAATGAGTGTTCACAAAAGTTGCTTCCCCCCCATACCTGTCTAGCTCTAATGTATACAGGTGAAACCCACCTCCCTGTTGGGGGATCAGCACAGTGACTATGCACAACTTAAGTCCCACCGAAGCCACAGAACAGTGCAAAACTGTTGCAGTACATGAGCGAATCTGGCCCATTTACGATTTTAGAATTTCTTACAGCTGGATTTAAGCAGGATCTAAGTGCTGCTCAAGCCCTTGTGCTGGTCCTTTGCATAGAGGTAAATTTCACCCCAATGCTTTAAAAATATATATAAATAATAAAGCAATGCTGTCAGTCAGGCGGCAAATAGCATTCATCACAAGGGTGTTAATGCGCTACAAACAGGAACCTTTTTATTTCCAGATTGGGGATACAGAATATCAGCCAATCCAGCACAGATATCATTTAAAATGGGATTACACGCTTTCCTGCAGCTCCCATCTTGTCTAGTTAGGAATCTTGAACTATGCTGAATGCAAGAAGAAAGAGAAGTAAGGTTATTTTTGGAAGAAGCCAATCCTATCAGAAACCCAGAATTATAAGTGCTTTGGTATTTGCCTGAATTGCATTCAATGTTTCTGTTTATCAGAGGATTATTGGCTTGACTTGAAGGTTACAGCTGTAAGAAACTGCTTAACCAGCCAAAGGGCCAGATTCACTGGTTCACTGAAATTACCTTATCCCTCTCTGGGGATGCAAACCAGCTATAATTTGCTGCTTTGCATCCCCAGTTGCTGGCATAACTGGCATATTAAATCAGTTGATGGCTGCTCTTCATTGCTGGAATGGCACTAAACTCTCAAAGTATGCAGTGAAACTGGCCCTGAAACTGGAATTTGAAGAGTAACGTGAGGCTGTTGATGCCCCATTTACACTGGCCTCTTTCAGTTAAAATGGGAGGAGAATTATAAACTAGAATTGGGTGATAGAGACCTTTGCTATGTGGAGATCTGGTAATACAGCAGTGACCTGCAATAAGGAACCAAAAGTTTTACTTAGAGCTGCGCAAAAACTTTTAAAATCCAAATTTTGACATCCAGCCTTTTTACCAGCTTCAAATGTACTAATTTTATTCATTCTAAAAGTACATGGATGTTTAAAGTGAATGCAACTTTAGATATTGCTAATTTTTTACCCCAGTGACTATCACGCCTGCCATCTATGAGAGTCTTACCCCTCCCAAAATGAGGCATAGTCCCCGCCACTGAACTTATACCACTTTGAGAGGGAAAAAAGTCCCAGTCAAACCCAATGTCTTTGAGGCAGTGTCAGGAATTCCATAACCAGCAGCATATTGTGGAGATAAATTAAACTCTTATCTTTTCACATCACATCAGATTATGTCTGAGAGCATCAGATTCATTTGGATGTAACACAACATAATAGGATATGAAGAGTCTGCAGTCTGGAAAATATCAACTAAAAATGCTTTGGGAATGTATATGTAACAAAATACTCCATCTCTGTGAGAGACTGTGCTTCGCATGGCTGGTAAACAAGGAACTCCTGGGAGCAGATGAGAGAACAGATGTCCCTCAAATATAAAAGAAACCGGTGGTTTTTTTTTCTCTTGCCAGCACTGCCTGAAAGGATTTTGAGTCAATTCAGTGTCACTCCACTTATATAAAAAATGTAAGTTTTAAATTTCAGTCATAAGTTTAACAATGAATCTCTAGGATTTAATTTAATTAGAAGAATTAGGAAAGTTCCAGAAACTTATAGGGTGTAGGTGAGAGAGATTTCAGCAGGAGCCTCCTTGGCTGTAAACCAATTTGAATTGAAAATGTGTATAAAACTTCTTAGTAGTTTTCAAAAAAGTCTACAATGAGTTGATGTATAAATCTGAATGAAGCTACCGATTCTGCAAAGGTCTTAACCATTTGCTTAAATTTATGCCCATGGAAGCCAATGGAACTTTTCACGTGCAAAGTACTTTTCTGAATCAGGGCCTAAATGTCCATGTTAGTTTTAGAAAAATAAATAAATCTGTATTTGATCTAATGAGACAATAAGAGTGCAGTGGCTCTTTAAAATGGGCCTGATTGCATTTAGAATCACTCTGGGCAGTATTCAGAGTAAAACTGCCACATCAGATATCTTAATTTACCGGGGTACACAAAGAAAAAAAGAGAGCTTCTCAGAGGCTGTAATAGAGTTTATACATCTTTACAATCACAGTTGTATTCTATCAGTTGTAGAACAAAGTCCTTACTCTTGCATGAGTCCTGTACAGTTATAAAAAAGAAAGGGGGGAAAAAAAGTAGAGAGAGAGAGAAAATGGGCAGGCCAAGTTCTAGGAGATAAATTAATAAAAATAATTTATGTGGGGATCTGTGGCCCTATTATCTTTTCTAGGGTGTCGTTCCACACTGGTCCATCCTGGTCTGCTGCAAGGAGGCTCTTCCTGCTCAGCAAAAGCTTAACTATAATACCTTTCAGCAACAGGGTGGACTTCAATCAAAACTAACTTTATGTAAACACAGAGAATTAATATATTGAATGTTGATTGAATATGCAATGATTATCAAATACAGGGCCTCTTGTACCTATGGAAGGGAGAGATCTTGCTAAGCAGCTTGCTTGGCCGAGGTTTCATGGGATTTGGGCTCTGGGGAGCTCTCCTAGACTGGCACCCATCCCCATAGTATCTGAGGGTGGGGTTCACAAAGGGTTTAGGCAGGTAAATCCCTGTTTTAGACTCCACTGTGTTCCACAGTATTCCTGCGGAACCTTGTAGGTGCCTAAACTGACTCTGCAACTAAGTTTTCCAGGTAAAAATTCCCTCAGTGCCTATGTTTCTTCCTCTGGGCACATGCACGACTGCTTCATACTAGGTGTCCAGATGCCTATCTCCAACCTAATCCCAGAGCGATTCATCAACTGGGGAAAGCTAGGCATTCATCCACCTAAATCCCATGCAGACCCTAACCACTGGACTAGAGAGTCATTCTTCCTCTTTCTCTCTGGCCAGTGACTATTTATCCACAGTCATTGGGAGAGAAAGAGAATGATTCCATAGTGGTTAGGGCACCTGCCTGGGATGTGGGAGACCCAGGGTCCAGTCCCCCTGCTCCAGTCACTCTTTCTTTATTTATCCACAGTGAAATTGCTTATACAGGAGACACTGAGGGAGCCCCACATCAGAATATACCATAGCTCAGTGGGTAAAGCACTCCTGACAGAGAGAGGGGAACTGAACCTGAGTCTCCTACATCCCAGGCAAGTACTGGGATTTTTACATGGAGTGAGGCAGATGCCTAACTCTTTCCTGGAGAGGGGTTCCTGGTAGTGAATCATTGGCAGAGATAGAGACGTATCTCCATGAGAGAGTGGGGCTCGGCATACTGCCCTGACATTGGCATCTCCCATTGGTAGGTTAGAACAGTGGTTCTCAACCGAGGTTCTCAACCTTTTCCAGTGGGTACATCAACTCATTTGTATATTTGCCTAGTTTTACAACAGGCTACATAAAAAGCATTAGTGAAGTCACTACAAACAAAAATTTCATACAATGACTAGTTTATCCTGCTCTATATCCTATACACTGAAATGTAAGTACAATATTTATATTCCAATTGATTTATTTTATAATTATATGGTAAAGATGAGAAAGTAAGCAATTGTTCAGTAATAATGTGGCTGTGATGCTTTTGTATTCTTATGTCTGATTTTGTAAGTAAGTAGTTTTTAAGTGAGATGAAACAGGGGTTTCACAAAAAAAATCAGAATCCTGAAAGGGATACAGGAGTCTGGAAAGCTTGAGAGCCGCTAGGTTAGAAGGCTCCTGGCCTAGAGTGCTGGCTTTTGTGGATCACATCCTAAGGCTCCTCCTCTCTCACCATTTATTTCATACAGAGCCTAGGTGCTGAAGCCAGCTTGTGGATCACAGTGTTGTTCCTGTGATTTTTGTAGGTGCCTAAAAGTTAGTTGCTGTGATATTTAGCATAGCAACATCTAAGTCCCTTTGTGGATCTGGCTGCCTCCCAGGTACTGGAGGGGACCATGTTGAGCAGCTGCCTAGTCTACCCAAGGTTCTTTCCCACATGGAAAGCAATGCAAATTAATATAATTCCCAGGCTGGAGACTTGATCTGCAGCGGCCAATAGGAGCTGGTAGAGGAGAGCTGAGCAGGTACATTCAGTCCAATAACCCACTTGGGTTTTGGATGGAATTTCCTCTATGCTCACAGAGGATAAGTATGTTCCTTTAAGTTTTTGGCCATTTATAAATGTAAAAGTGTTCCTCATTTAGCCCTCATCCTGAAGAACTTCCTGTGCTTATGACTAAAATGAAGTATTGAAGACTTTGGAGGATGCTTTATATGTAATTTTTTTCTTTAGTTGCAAAATCCAACTTTCCATCAGAAATTTTTTGACCAGCTGTACCACTGACACACTGGACATTCCCTTTCCTTCTCAAGAGCCTATATTACTTGCTGGTCCACTGCTCCAAAGTCCACTCTGTTTAGTCATCAGTAGCTTTGCGTGACAGCCGTGGTAGGAGTCGCAGCACAATTGGAAAACAGCACTGAGCATTGGAGAACAGAAGTTTTTGCAGTGGTGGACATGTAGATTGCACAGGAAGTTGGAGCTGTTTATTATTTTCTTTGGACCTAGTTGTGCCCGCGTTGGTCACAGTGATTAAAGCCTTACTCTCTGGTAGCCCCATTCAGTGTCAGAGTGGTTCAACTGGAGCTGTGATTTGTACTTTTTAATGCTAATGAACCATCTGCCAACAAGTGAACTCCTTACAGCAGAACTCTGAGGAGAAGTTCTTGGATTGCGAGGAGCTGGGCACCATGCTTGGAATTCTTGGGAGATACTTGAGATGTGCCACTATCGAGTCATTTCTGCATCGCTTGCAAGTTCAAGCCTAGGGGAAGCTCAGCACCTTACACTTCTGGGCTACTATTGAGTCATATAGTACATCTTTGCAGAATGAGAGTCACAGTCTAACCCAATAGTTATTACCTCCTGACGTATAATTTTTTGATACAGATTTTTGGTGTTTTTATACTTAAAGCTCATTCATGCAGTCCTTACAGATGCAAAACTCCTAGTAAATTCAAGAGGATTTTTTTTTGATTAAGGATGGTCTGATGGCACTATATCACAATTAAGCACATAAGGGTTCATTTCCCAGCTCTGCTATGGAGTTCCTGTGTGATTAAGGGCAAGGCACTTCTTGTGCCTCAGTTCCCCACCTGTAAAGTGGGGAAAGTAATGCTGCTTTTGTCTGTATTTTGTTTTTACTTCAATTAAGGCAGGAACTGTCTGTTACTGTGGGTATGTCTACACTATGAAATTAGGTTGAATTTATAGAAGTCGTTTTTTTAGAAATCGGTTTTATATATTCAAGTGTGTGTGTCCCCACAGAAAATGCTCTAAGTGCATTAAGTGCATTAACTCGGCGGAGCGCTTCCACCAGTACCGAGGCTAGAGTCGACTTCCGGAGCGTAGCACTGTGGGTAGCTATCCCACAGTTCCCGCAGTCTCCGCTGCCCATTGGAATTCTGGGTTGAGATCCCAATGCCTGATGGGGCTAAAACATTGTTGCGGGTGGTTCTGGGTACATATCGTCAGGCCCCCGTTCCCTCCCTCCCTCCATGAAAGCAAGGGCAGACAATCATTTCGCGCCTTTTTTCCTGAGTTACCTGTGCAGACGCCATACCACTGCAAGCATGGAGCCCGCTCAGGTAACCGTCACCCTATGTCTCCTGGGTGCTGGCAGACGCGGTACGGCATTGCTACACAGTAGCAGCAACCCCTTGCCTTGTGGCAGCAGACGGTACAGTACGACTGGTAGCCGTCATCGTCATGTCCGAGGTGCTCCTGGCCACGTCGGCTGGGAGCGCCTGGGCAGACATGGGTGCAGGGACTAAATTTGGAGTGACTTGACCAGGTCATTCTCTTTAGTCCTGCCTGCAGTCAGTCCTATTGAACCGTCTTATGGTGAGCGGGCAGGCGATACGGACTGCTAGGAGTCCTATTGCATCATCTTCTGCCGGGCAGGCAAGAGATGAGGATGGCTAGCAGTCCTATTGTACCATCTTCTGCCGAGCAGCCATGAGATGTGGATGGCTTGCAGTCCTTCTCCACCATCTGCTGCCAGCCAAAGATGTAAAAGATAGATGGAGTGTATCAAAACAATCGTTTCGGGCCTTTTTTCCTGAGTTACCTGTGCAGATGCCATACCACGGCAAGCATGGAGCCCGCTCAGCTCACTGTCACCGTATGTCTCCTGGGTGCTGGCAGACGCAGTACTGCATTGCTACACAGCAGCAGCAACCCATTGCCTTGTGGCAGCAGATGGTGCAATAGGACTGGTAGCCGTCATCGTCATGTCCGAGGTACTCCTGGTCGCCTGTGTGAGGTCGATCAGGAGCACCTGGGCAGACATGGGCGCAGGGACTAAATTTGGAGTGACTTGATCAAGTCATTCTCTTTAGTCCTACAGTCAGTCCTATTGAACCGTCTTATGGTAAGCAGGCAGGTGATACGGATTGCTAGCAGTCCTATTGCATCATCTTCTGCCGGGCAGGCAAGAGATGAGGATGGCTAGCAGTCCTATTGTACCATCTTCTGCCGAGCAGCCATGAGATGTGGATGGCTTGCAGTCCTTCTCCACCATCTGCTGCCAGCCAAAGATGTAAAAGATAGATGGAGTGTATCAAAACAAGAAATAGACCAGATTTGTTTTATACTCATTTGCAACCCCCCCCCTCCCAGCCCCCCGTCTAGGGGACTCATTCCTCTAGGTCACACTGCAGTCACTCACAGAGAAGGTGCAGCGAGGTAAATCTAGCCATGTATCAATCAGAGGCCAGACTAACCTCCTTGTTCCAATAAGAACAATAACTTAGGTGCACCATTTCTTATTGGAACCCTCCGTGAAGTCCTGCCTGAAATACTCCTGGATGTAAAGCCATCCCTTTTGTTGATTTTAGCTCCCTGTAAGCCAACCCTGTAAGCCATGTCGTCAGTCACCCCTTCCTGCGTCAGAGCAATGGCAAACAATTGTGCATCTGAGTTGAGAGTGCTGTCCAGAGCAGTCACAATGGAGCACTCTGGGATAGCTCCCGGAGGCCAATACCGTCGAATTGTGTCCACAGTACCCCAAATTCGACCCAGCAAGGCCGATTTAAACGCTAATCCACTTGTCGGGGTGGAGTAAGGAAATCGATTTTAAGAGCCCTCTAAGTCGAAATAAAGGGCTTCATCGTGTGGACAGGTGCAGGTTTACATCGATTTAACGCTGCTAAATTCGACCTAAAGTCTAGTGTAGACCAGGGCTGTATGTTTGCACAGTGCCTAGTTGATATTGGGCTTCCATTGTTCTGAGGCCTCTAAGAGCTACTGTAATACAAATAGTAAGATTAATAAATGAACAAAGTTGGCATGATCAGGCTCTTGGCATGTTATGACAGCTTCTAGAAGTGATCCTGAACCCAAATTTACTGTAGCTGTATGTTTGTTTGTCCTGTGTCTAGGGGAAAAAAACTTCATGATTATTCAAGGCTTTTTCCCCCCGCCCATGTAATGGTCTGGAGATCTAGAAGGAAAGCAAAAAGGAGGAAGATACATAAGGGTTTAATGGGCTTTATTATATTCTCATTTATACCAGTCTTACACTAGTGAAACTATTGATTTCAATTGAGCTACTCCTCATTTACACTAGTGTAACAGACAGGAGAATTAGGCTGGATGGATCAGATCCTCAACTGGTGCAAATCAGCCGGCTCTATTGACATCACTTTATACCAGCTGAGGATGTAGCCCTAAACCTTTATTTTCTGTCTGGTGAAATCCTGACCACCCAGAATGCCATGGTAGTTTTGTAGGAACATTGTTGAAAGCATTCTTCATTTGAAAAAAAGTCTTCACACTTTTGTCAGAAAACCAACTCCCTCCCCTGCCCCAACCAAATCTTTTTGGCCAAAACTCCAATTCTGGGGGGGAGGGTTGGAAGTTTTTGGTCAAAACTTTTCATTTTTCACTTAAGATGTTCAGTTTTCATTTTTTAATGAAAAAAATAAATTTTGGACAAAAAAAAAAAAAAGCCAGCCACCTCTAGTTAGCAATTTGCCTTCTAGTTGTCTAGCATGTTTGTGAAAGCTGCACATGTGACTATAACTAACTTGTTAGTTACCCTTCCAGACCAGTAAAGGTGCCACTACACAAACTAATTCCTGTTCTTAAATAGGAAGCTTGTGTTCAGGGAACTTTGGAGGTCTCTCAAGCATGGGGAAGCTGTGAGATTGTATGTAATGCAGTTTAATTTCTAAATAATTGGAAATAGATAAGGAGAAATGCTGGGCACACTTGATTTAGTTCTGGCACTTCATATGACAGCTCCAGAGACCAAAATACTCGTTCCTTGCCCTTATTCTGTTCTACTTGCTTGTCTTCTCTGAAGTCCTGTTGTCCCATTGCTTAACTTTTGGGATGAAGATAAACTATACTTGTTTAATATAGATATTGGAATCAAGGCTCAGATATTTCCCCAGCCTCTGGATGTTGGAAGTTGAACATACCCTTTTGATTTACATATATGAAGAACAGACAAGTTTCCTCACACTACATTTTTCAGAGCCTTCCAACGTACAGGTTAGATGTGATATAAACTCCTTAATGATTATTTAATCTATTTCCACAACTATTCCCTAGGTGCAGAAAAGTAATTTTAAATTAAAACGAGTCCTGCTTTGTACATTTCAGAATGACATGTTCCTCTTTTATTTTAGAAATTGCACAATATGTAGCACCATATGTGAAATGAAAAAGAAAAAGATTGAACAACGATACATGTTTTGGTTGGCTATAATATTTTTATGGATAGGACTCCTGAGAAAACAATTGAATTGGCCAGAGATAAACTGACAGATTCTTAGCTGAGCCCTGTAAAGACCTGATGAGAATTAAAATTAACTTACAGTTAATTACAGTTAGTAATAAAAACTCAGTCATAAGGGGCAAGATTTTAAACAGCGACTCAACCTGATCTCCATTTGCACATGGATCCTTTTGCGTGAGCACAATCCCTAGCTTGTGCTATTTTTAGCTTACTAACTTGTATGCACAAGTTCATATACAGGGGCTAAACAATACTTGTTCAGACCAGATTGTGCTAATGAAAAGTGACTGCATTTGTATGGGAAAATCTGGCCTGTAAAGCTTAAAATGTGTATGCTAAGTGCCAGACATTGCACATGCCATTGATTGTGTGCACACAAATTGGGACCACAATGTGGCACTTCTACACAGCAAAAGAATGATAGCAAATTCCAGAAGTCAGCATCAATATGAAAGTCCCTTCAGAAGGGAGGGTGTGGAGGGAGCCAGGCTTCAGAGGCAGGGTGTTCAGTCTGCCTGGACAGAATTTGGGTGAATATGGTCACAGTGTTGATGATGAGATACAAAGCTGTGGTTGGGACAGTAGAGAGAGCCACACTCAGGAAGACAGGCCTGAGCTATACGCCTGTCCTGGCAATGACACACATTCTAACAGTTTCACAAGGCAACAGTTAAAAGTTTTAAAACTAACCACCTACTGTCACCACTGGGCCTGATTTTCAGAAGTGATAGGCACTCAACACTCCAGCTGAATTAAATTGGAGATGCAGGTGCTCAATATCTCTGAAAACATGCCTTCTCTGTAAAGTGCAAGTGCTCACTCTTGTTTGCCCGTGGAGTGGACAAACCCCAACTGGACTGGGACAGGAAAGTGTGAGTGCTCCATCCTGGAGATGGATTGAAGCCAGCCCTGCCTGCAACACTTGCCAGCAATATGAAGCTTGCAAGGAGAGCCCTCCAGTTGGAGAGAATCAAAGAGAAAGCAGGATTTAAAGCTAGCCTACCTTGGGAGAGCAATATTAGGTCTAAGGCGGAGAGGAAGCCAAGCTCTAGGAGCAGCCAATCTTAAGGGGAAGGCTTGGACTGGACTTTAGGTTGTCTCAGTGTTCATCTGTTTGTTAATAAAGTGAACTCCCAGGAAGGGGGCACGTTTTCACCGCACACAGGGCAAGTGGACTGTGTCCTGAAGCTGGTGGGAAAGTGACCAGCTCACGTTGTCTAAATGAGAGCCCAGATGTGGCCAGGCAGGCCTACAGGCACTGCCACATATTTAAACGTGCAACTACATTTTCATCATGGACCGCGGTAGCCACTCAATGATCTGGGAGCAGGACACCTAAATGATTGTCTGAAGTTCCAGCATGAGTACCATGGTGGATATCTCTGCTCCTCAGAGCTGTCCTACACAAGGGTACAGCTTATGTGTGCTGGAGACAGAGCTTTGTCTTGACCTATTGGGAGACTGTGGAACATATTCCCCTAGGATCTAAGAACTGCCTCGAACCTCACCTTTTCCACTGGAAGTGCAAGGTGCACTTAGCCCTTACCTTCAAGAACAGACAAACACATACCACACTACAGTAGAAATAAAATAAGTAAAAAATTAAACAAAACCAAGCCTCACAATTTCCCCTGAGGAGAGAAAAAAAAAAGAGCGAGAGAACATGTGACAGATGTTACAGACGCTGGTTAAATGCACTTCTGGAAGGCGCTCATCCTATGGTGATAAGCATGGTATAAGAACCTATATAGAATAAAATACTACAGTGATGAGGTGGTATAAGGACCTGAGTAGAATATGATTATTGTAGGGAGCAGGTAGTAAGCTCTTTGGAGCACGGATGGTCTTCATTTTGTGTCTTCTACAGAGGCAAGTACACTATCCTTGTAGAACAAATAATTAACATAATGAGTGATCAAGAAGGGTACCCCCTGTCCCAATGGCAAGCCCAGTAGCAACTGTGCTAAATATTTGCAGCTAGAAGTCATTTTGTTATCTTGGCACAATGGCACTCATGTTATGTATACAAGATAGACATGTTTATCGGTCTGAACAGCAGCAGGGTTTTTCCTTGCGTTTTGTTAACTATTTTTTTTCTTTCTTTGTTAAGCTGCTACCTTCTGTAGCACTATCCAGTGAAAACAGGCCAGTTATAAAGGCCCATTTACCTGGGTTGGTCAAAATATTGTTTTTCTGTGTTCTAGTGCTTGACTAGAAGTCTGTGACCTTCAAAACATAATAAATATTATTGTGATGTTATTGTGATGTTTCCACCTTTACCTGAGTAAAATGAATCGGTGTTCTTGTCCTGCTATACCAATTGCATCAGCGAAGGCAAACTTGCTGAATCTACAGGTTTCAGATTTGTATTTAATTAATGAACACCAGAAAGGGATTCCTATATTGCATCCACACCTACTGTAAGGCAATCTGGTCAAAGTGAGATGCTGTTTCACACGATATTATTGGCTGATAAATCCATAAGTGGTGTAATAAATGTATTATTTTGGATTGTTCAACAGTTCATGTGCAACTTAATAATTGTAAAATATACTATTTTCAGACTATGGGTGTGATTTTCAAAGGCACGTATGACACTGAGGAGATTAACTCTCACTGACTTTCCATGGGCATTAGTATCCTAACTGCTATTTGTGCCTCTGAGAACATCCCCCATTATAATTGCAGAGGGAGTGGATGGCTCAGAGTGTTGTTAACAGAACATGGAAACTTTCACCTATTAGTCATCTGTACAAGAATATCTTTTAGGTTATTGATAGTAACCAAAGTTAGCACTATCCTGTGTCTCTCTGGAGGCTTTTGTGATGGCTGTTGGTTGGTGACCAGTGTGTAATTCCTACTAATCAGGGTATCCACGTTACAACTAGCACATGACAATTGTTGGCAGTCTTGAGATAAAAGCCAAGGATTGGACAGGCGTCCATCCTGGACTCTTCTTGTCTAACTCATGCAACTTTCACCTCTAGATCAGGTTTGAGTCACAGTGTAGAGGAAGCTTACACTGAAGCTCTCTTTACTCACAGAACAGGCAACTTCCAGTGTTGTCTATCCACCACTACTTCTAAGCACTAACTTTACTCTAAAACAGTTAGAGCCTGTCAACAAATAGGGAGGAAATTGCAAGAGTTTTCACAGATGTTTTTTGTCTGTTTTTTAATATAAATTCTGACCAGCCCCATAGTTAGTTGAAAATGGGAAAGAAAGGTGCGGTGGCAGGGGTGTGATGAATATTTAGTATAAACCTTTTACAATTATTTTGCTGACATTTTGACAAAAATTCCAGGCCCCAAATAGATATAAATCCATACTGTTCAAGTTATATCAATAGCTTCCACGTTCCTATTCCACCACTTTCCTATTGCATTGATTAAACAAAACACTGAAGTGAGAAATTTATTGCATTATTATATTTAAAACTTCACTAACCTCTAGTGGCAAAGGGGTTGGGATGCAACCTGTAGGCACCTGCAAAATAAGAGGCTGGGTGAAGACTGGGCCCTATATCTTTAGCTATTTGTGTTTCAAATTTTCCCTTAGTTTAAACTTTCTTAATTGCCACCCTGCATTTTACCTATTACACTTTGTTTTGATTGCCATGTCTTGGACCCCAAAACTCTTATACCATTTTACATGTATCATATAGATTATTTCAGGCTTCATTTTCCTCTCCAGTCATAAATTTTCTTTTGATAAAGCCTATAGAAACTATTATCTACAAACCTAGTCTCCAATCTCTATAACCTATTATTCTGATATCGTTTACAGCCAAGAATAATGACACTTCATTGATTGTTCTCAGCATAACATGTTTATTGAATAAGATCAATAATGAAGTCTGAGGAGCTATGTGGAACAAAACAAAGAGACATTTCAATTTTGTAATTTTCGTTAAAGGTTATTGTTTGTAAAGTTCATCTAGGCCCTGATTCAACAAAGCAACTAAGCATGTGTTTAAAGTTCAGCACATGCTTTGCTGAACAGGGAAAGAGTAAATCATGCATTTAAAGTTCATAGCACAAGTATGTGCTGTTATTACTGTTTTACTAATTACTGAAGGCCACATTACTGCAGTGCAGAGCTGACCATGCATGCTGATCTTCCTGCTAGTGCACACAGACAGTGCACGAGGCGTCAGGGTGGTTATGGCCAGTGCAGCCAGGCTAGTTAGTCTGTAGTGAGGGCTTGATTGGACAGGTTAGGAAGACAAAGACAAAGCACAGCCTCACAGTACAATGGATAGTGTAAAGGGACAGCAATGGAGAGCACACTGGCTACATCTTTTCAAAGGGTAGCAAAACCCACTTTTCATTCTTGCCCCTTTTCCGCCCCACTTCAATACCTCTGGAGGGTTTACACGTAATATCTGCAGTGCACAGGCAG
This sequence comes from Caretta caretta, assembly GCF_965140235.1. Classification (NCBI taxonomy): domain Eukaryota; kingdom Metazoa; phylum Chordata; order Testudines; family Cheloniidae; genus Caretta; species Caretta caretta. The sequence continues at coordinate 92,615,908 of NC_134210.1, read as the reverse complement.
AGCACCACTTTCATTTCCCTGTGCAGATCTTCTCTGTTGAGCTGTAATTTAACTGTGAATGGAGGACCAAAGACACTAGGCCCACATTCATACACAACCTAGGTGAATGGCAGTACCATGGCAGATGAATTTCACTGTAAATAAATGCAATTAAGCCTTTAAACTACTCCTACGCCTCACCGGGTTCTAAATTAACTGTGACATGGCAGCCCAGGAAAGGAACCTGGGCATCACTGTGGGTTAGCCTAATAAAGATTTCTGCTCAATATGCAGCTGTGGTTTAAAATAAAACCAGACAAGATGTTCGGATGCATAAGGAAAGGCATGATGGACAATACAGAAATCCTCATAATGCCATTATGTAAGTCAATGGTATGGCCTCATCTGGAATACTGTGTTTGCAATTTTAAGAGGATATTGCAGAATTAGAGCAGGTTCAGAAAAGGACAATGAAGATGATTAGGGGCATGGAAAATCTTTCTTAGAAAGAAACTGAAGAGATTCGGATAGTTTACTTTAGAAAGGAGAGGACCCTTCTTAGTCATGATAAAAGTATACAAAATAGTGAATGGTCTAGAAAAGGTAGAGATTTTGCTCCCCTTGTCTCATAATGGGACAGTCAATGAAATTAAAATGTGGCCAATTCACAAAAGATAAAAGGAAATACTTTTTCACACAATGTGTAATTATTCTGTGGAAAGTTAGGAAGTACAAGAATTTAGTAAGATTAAAAAGGGGACTAGACGTTTATCTGGATAACAAGAATATCCAAAGTCGTAACAATTAATGATAAACATTTTGGAAGGGATATTAAACCTCATGCTTCAGGTTTTAAACCAATTTCTAGTTATTAGACGTCAGGGTAACATGGGAAAGGGGGCAGGTTATCCCACATCTGCCTACTGCAGATTCTTGCACCTTCCTTGGAAACTTCTGATACTAGTCAATGTCAGAGATGGAACACTGGATTAGACAGATCTCAGGGCTGATCCAGTAAGACAAGTATGTTCCTATACACAATACCATAGCATGCAGTGGGTTTTTACCTCTCTGCAAATTCTTTGGCTATTATGCATCATAAATAGACTTGGACTGCATTTTTCTTTGTAATTTGTAATTAGGTCAATGAATAATTTGGTGAAGCATTTTCTATTTTGTAAATTGCAATGTTCTGATTTATTTTGAGTGCAGATAGTTAATGTGTAGAAACCTTTGGTCTCATTGAAATGGAGACCCTTGTATTCTGCCATTACATATCTCTGCTTCAGTCTGATGGGATCTCATATATTACATTGCCTAACGCACAGCCATCTATAATTCACTATGTAGTTACCATAAACATAGTTTTAACATTTCTGATGTCTGCAAGTAATTGAAAATATACACTAACAATAATAAATCACAGTGGGGGAGACTTACTCCTTACTAATCCCACATGATGAGTTTATCACTGTCTGCTGAGAAGTGGCAGATGAAGACTGAAAATCTGAGTGTTTACCATAACGTCTAGAGATTTGGATAAGATAGGGACAGATGGAAAACATACCTCTTGGCCTTTGTTATTAATGCCTTTACTATTTGTTTATAGTCTGTGGTTAGAGCACTACATGTCTGAGAAGGTTACTTTTATAAAATGTTGACAGAAAAGTTGGGAAAGTGTATCTAATTGGTACAGAGGGGCTCCTTTAGCAGGACCCACAGCAGAAGTAGTGTAGCATTATGCCTAATGATGGTAAGATTATTATTATTTGCCTGCAATCTCCAATCATGGATCAGGGCCCATTGTGCTAGGTGCAGCATGGACTCATAGTAAAAAGATGATTACAGTTTCAAAGAGTTTACAGTCTAAGTAGGCATACAGCCTCCAGAGGTACTCGTTGGCGTGCAGTCTTCAGCCAACAACCGCAGGGAGGTAGGACCATCACTGTGATCAGATACATCTTCTGGGGAGGAAGGGAGGGGCATTGAGCATGCCCATCAGCATGGGCTGACTTCCACTCTTGGGACAGGTTGCCTCCTGTCCAAAAGCTTTTAAGTCTTCTTCCCCACTGTGCACCCCTAGTCCCATGTCAAAATTTGACTCATACTATATGCCACATGAAGCTTTCCTTTTAGTACTATGCTACATATTAAGGGGAAAGTTCTGTTTAAAATATGCAATTTGGCATAATGAGGCTAAAATGCCTGATCTAGGCTGCTTGTGACATATTGTGCACAGTATGAAAAATGACATTTTTATTTTCATGATGATCTTTAAAAAGTAAATGCATAACATATGCAAAGTACTGAAGTGCCTAAACTCTAGTTTCATATTCACAATGCAAAGACACAGTGCACCACAGTGCAATATACAGAAAGCCCATACTGTACATCTGGTTATAGGACACTCTCCATTAGTAAATGCCATTTCATTTGAAAAAAGAGTTGCTAGATCTTCCCTTTATGATAATTTTCTATAGAATGGGGCTCAACTCCCTAGAGAGAAGGCACTGTGCAAACCTTTGTGGCCCTCTGGCACTGCCTGTCCCATGTCCTGAGATCTACAACATGTGAGAGGTCACATGGGAACACTCATGGGCTGCAGACTACAAAATCTCTACTGCCTTTACCTGGGATATTGCCTTCCCCTTCCTTCCATCAGGAAACCAGAAACCTGTCTCTGTACCCTTGTATAGAATATTTTTTATTTTCTAATAGGTTATCTTGACTTCTGTACTTATATAATGTATTTGCCTTTTGTTTGTTCAGTGTTTTGTTTAGTATTGGGATGTTACTGTTTGTTTTACTCATATCTGTATCCAGCTTTATGGTGTGACCTTTCATGCCTCTTTAATCTTCTCAGTACTTTCAGTCCTGATGTGCCTCTATTAATGTAAAATATTTACAGCTGCACCTCTAGGAATGCAAAGGTTTCATGTATATTGTACTGCCTTGCTGTTAGGCCACTAGTAGGCCTGGGCCCTGTGAAAGACTGTCCGATGAGCCAAAGATTCCAATGTCTAAGCATATAAAGAGAAATAAAACAAAACTAATGTTTAGAATTAAAGCTCTGGGCCCAGATCCGATGGGCCCAGACCTACTTCCAGACCTGATGACTAATATTCTCTAGGGAGGGCTACCCTTAAAGATCACTTGCAAGTTATAATTGGTGCAGAATGTCCAAACTTCCACAGGGACAAACTTCATGGAACTAACCAGAACAAAACTTGAATTAGAGAATTTATTAATCTGAAATGTTGAGTAGCCTTATTTAGATAAAGGCCATGGCAGGGAGGAAAAGCAGAGCAGTTTCTTGCCATGCAGTTGTGCACCCAGCAATTCAAAAGGCCTATCCCTGGTATTAGATTACCAGATGCTCAGGTTTTTACTAATCCATTAGCTATTACAGCTGCATTCCATGTTTTTTATAAGAAGTGCTACAGCTGTGAATCCATTAAGTGTATCCTGAAGTGATGATGGACTCTGGAGATTATCGCTCACCTCTCCTTCAAAACAGGATGGAACCTCCCCAGCGGCCTTATAATGCTGGAGAAGATCCAAGATAACTTCATACTTTTTAATCCTAGCAAGTCTCTTGGGGGGTGGGGATGAGGACAGGGACAGCTTTCTCCCTGAATTCTCTGAGTTCTTACCCTTCAGGTGTTTCCTGTTCTCCAGAAGGTGTGTGAGGACTGAATATAAAGGTATTTTTGTCACTCCCCTGAATGAGGTTTTCAGAGAGACAGTGGCAGCATGCAAAGTATTTAGTTATACACCTGCCTCCTTGAAGGTGAAGAAACTCCTGGTAAGGTGTTGGCCAGATGCCTAGAAAACTTGATCCCCATACTTTGGGCCTGATTCTCTTCTACTACACAGGGTTTACACTGGTGAAAAATAGAAGAATCAGACCCCCTTGCCAATCCACTGGCAAAAAGTGATCATAGCAGAGCCCAAGATCTGTTCCTCTCTTTACAAGATTAATTAAAATGAAAGAAAAATCCTCACTTGCTCAGCACTGCTCACACAACCAACTGTCTGAATGTATTTTCTTCTGGCTCTTTCAGAGCATGGAGTACATTGTATTGTCATGACTAGAAATGCTCTGTTGTTGATCGCTTCTCCCATGCCACTGTATAATATAAATTTGATAACAATAGTTGTTGCTATTAGTCTGATTATCAGTGTGCCTATACTTTGTTCCTCATTAGCAAAATGTAAATCTCCCTCCCAAAATGCACCTTTGCAGACTCTTCATCAGGATTTAAAAGTAATCTTTGTATAGCATTAAATATGAAATGCTAAATTCTCCAGCTGACTCCGATTTTCATCTTCACAACTTATCTCCGAACAGGTTATGACTCTTTCAGATGTTTGCTATTTTCAATCACTGGCACAAATGATTTGCCAAACAAATTTTAGGCTGTACGTTGTTTATGGCCTGTATAATCATAAATAACCAGGGATGGTTCTGATTAGTCACCTAAATCACATGTTTCTGTTCACTGATTAGATGGCCTAATCTTTATAATGAGGAGGAGTACCTGAATAAACCAATGGGGCCACCATCCTCTCAGGGAGAGCGTGAGGGAGCACTTCAGAGAAGGGGAAAGGGAGAAAGCAGAAAATCAGCAATTGCTCAGTCCTAGAGGACAGTTACAAGAACATTTCCTCATTTCTTTTGCACAAGTACATTATGTTTGTCTATGTATGAAGATGCCAGATTTAAAAACACTTGGGTTCCTTCATTATTGAGGGAGAAAGATGTAAGCCAGATAACTGACACTGTTGCACTTACAGAGTAATTTGGGTATAATGTTTGTCCTATGCATTTGTTAACAGGACTCAGGGCATCACTTCAGAAAAATGGGTGGGGGGCGGGGAATTTGCTATTCTAATGACCTCATCTAAAGTCAGGTGGGGATGGGGAAGAACCAAGGGTTGGGAAGCAACTTCCCCCTTAGCAAATGATGCCCCTGACAGCTTTAAGTTTGTTGCTCCCCTTTCCCCTGTCTATGTTTAGACCGTGAGTTCCGTAGTGCAGGCTTCATGCCTTCTGCAACATTTGGAAAGTGCTTAGCACACTAGAGGAGGACACCAGAAATAAGTAGAAATTTACAGCCCCTCTACCACCCCAAGTAGTTACATATGTTCGTGTACATGCATGTGTGAGATACTAGTTGTGGAGAGATCCTTGTCTGGCTCATTTACTTACCCGAGTGCCTGGGAGGTTCAAGGAGTTGCTAAATATTGTCCACACCCCCTGAGCAACAACACATAGTATTTCAATTACCTCCCAAGCAAATTAATTAAATCCTCTAATCTCCATTGTATGTCACTCCATTATTGCCAGTCAGACTGCATATCATTATTTCGTGTGTGAATATGCACAAAATGAGTCCAAGTGTACTTCTCCATCTCAATATATTAACTGAGTTAGAGCCAGGTCTCTGGTCTGGGATTTCAGGCAACACCATTTTACTGCTGTGATTTGCCCCACCCAATAGAGAACCATATTTTATACCATACACTCGCAAACAAAACACTATAGTCAAGCAATTTCTCCTACAGCATGGACAGTAATTTTTTGTTTTCAACTATCGGAAGGTACTCTCACTCTGTAACGGTGGAGCCACATAAAGACGAGAACTGGGGAAATATGGAAAGTAAGGCCATCTATGCTGCCCTTCACCCTCAGGTGTGCTTAACACTGCAGTTGCACATCTTGGGAGTTAGTCCTGAATTTTTATTGTCAGAATCATTAAGTAGTACAAGATTCCGTACCTGCTGGAGACACTTTTAGAAAGCACCTCTGTGCTACAGTGGGAAACTGAGCAGGGGCTACCCATAGCTAAGATATTCTTCCATCTTGCTAATATAGTATTTGACTTAGGCAAATCCCTGCATATTAACGTAACAAGTCAGGGTGATTTAGAAGATTGTTTTAAATATAACTCATATTCAGCCACTATGTTGTTAAAAGAAAATCTCTTAAGTGTCCATTAATCATTGTTAAATTACAACGAAATATCTATGGAAGTTCATACGAAAACCACAGCAAGACCACACGTATTCATTATGGTAACTGCTATTTAAAACAAATAAAAATGAATTAATAATGTTGGGACACTAAAATGAATAGACTGGCACTTCAGTACTGAAATATTCAGTCTCTTTTCTTCCCTAATGTCATTCACAAACAATGTTCAGAAATTCAGCTCTGCGTTAAAAGACTGCAAATCTACTTACAATAGAGTTACCCCCTCTTAAATCTGATGTGACTTTGGCCCTGTGTTTGAAATGCCCTCGAGCTGAAATGAAACCCATATTTTAAGGATTAGACACATTTGTTAGGAGTGAGGAGTGTGACAGAGATGCACATTCTTTTTTATTACAAGAATCACGTCTCATATTAAATGGAAACAAACATGGCAAAGACACACGATTGTTTCTCCTGCCTGCGACAACTCAAGTTTTAAGCGTGCCTCAATTTTAATCTAGCTCCAAAATGTCATTGTTTCATTTCTAACCAGTCTTTGTGTTTCATTTAGTTTTGTCCGGCGTAAATTAGTCTGTTAAAAAGAACAGGTAGGAAAAGCTAAGCCAGTATCTTCTATGGTTTACAAATCTTTTTCTATTTCTTTTCTTACTGTTATAAAGATCTGATCAATACATGTTTAACCTTATTCCATTTTTAAATAGCTTTGGTCACAGTAATTCAGTTCTTCTGAAATTTAATTAAATGTCAGGGCTGGATTTAATTATGTTCGTTTTCATGCATAGCTGATATAACACTTGGGTGTGGATCTAATCTTCATGGTTCCTTGAATAGCATGTGGGGAATCACATTTTAACTCTTAGTGGTACTGTTAGGGGCTCCAAAACTTATTTTTTCTGTGTGGTTTGAGAGAAAGTAAGCAGGCCTGCTTAGGCAGAGTCTCTCATTGGGGGGTATCATAGTATAGTCAGGGAATGTACAGCCTAGAAACACCCGAGTCAGAAGGCAGTGAGATGAATGTCTCCACTCAAGAGAGGTTATGGCCAGGGGAGCCTGAAGCCTAGACCCTTGCTGGACCAAATAGGGGGAATACAGGTGCAGCTGGCCTGAAGTGTGACAGATGGTACTCCTGGGGTGTCACAGTAGTATGATGCTTCTTCTTTCAACAACAGTGAGTTTATAATTGATCAGATGTGCACAGGGCAAGCCAGCTACATAGGTAAAGTGCATGTATGTAATAGAAATGACAGACATTCAGATGAATTACTCTGTTCAGTCACAAAACTTTATGAGTACTGTTGGCAGTAAACTGACCATACAGATTACTGCTATAGGATCATCTTTTTCCATGGTTGCCCCTCCTTCCGTTCCCCTCAAAATAATCTCAGACTGATTAAGATATTGGTAAATCTGGAATAGGAGATTGTAAACTGTCCTCCATTGTAAGAAGTTGCTCTGATGTCTCAGGACAATTTCCAAATCTGGGGCCCTACACTGCAGAATTTAGTCCTGCAAAACTACTGTTTGTTAGAATTGCAACAGGTTGAACAGCCTTTTGAGTCCAAGGTATTTTTCTTCTATTAGATAAATTATTGAAAATATTGCAGCCTAATTTCTTTCCCACCTCTACCACTTATCCATACGGCTGAAGTTCCATAGCACTAAGTGACTATCGGAATGTATTATAGCAATTACATGTGTAATGCTAAAACAAAAAGCTGTATAGCTTTGATGTTTCATCCCACAGAGTACTGAGATAAAGTACACACATGGCAATTTTCATGTCTTACCATTGTAAAAAATATGAAGGTCATCAGGCTTGGATGGATTTTGTCACTTACAATTAAAAGAGTAGTTTTAAGAATACAATTATAAAAACCATTCCTATTCTTAACTTGGATTAGACACTTGGGACCAAACTTTCAATTTTCCTATTTGATTCACGTCACTTTCATGCACAAGTGATAGAGCACAAAAAAAAGTATATTCAAGTGATTGCACAAAAGAAGGCCAATGTGAAGTCTTTTGAAAAGTTGGCCCAATATCTTGTATGGAGTATTAAAGTCTGTTGGTCAACAAATACTTGACTTCAACTGCAGAGGGGATGACTTATTTTTGCAGTTCCTCAAAACTTTACTGTATGGATAATAAGCATTAAATAAACTAGAAAAGGGAGTTTTTATGATTATTTATTGTATCACCAGTATAGAAAGATAACTTGGACTTCAAAATGAGTACAACCTGTTGGCAATTCTAGGCATGTTTTGTTTTCAATTTATCACATTCAGTGTTCTATTATTCAATCAGAGGCATGAAGCTCTTATGCAACACAGGCAAAGTATGAATTTTTTAAGTATAAGCCTTATAAAAGCTAAAGTTAATATCGGATTCATGTGAATTCTACAAGATTAAAATGTTGGCAAAAGATTCAGTAATAAAAGAAACAATCTGTACTTGAAAGAGCACTAAGCTTAATTAGCTCAATGAAAATGCATGGAGGCATTAATAGGAGAGTCAAGATACATTATTTTCCAGATTCTTGAAATCAGTATAAGTGCACAATACCTACGTAGGCAAAATTTCAAGGGTGAAATTCACCTCTGTGCAGAAAGCCAGCACAAAGCCTATGCACCACAAAAGTCTACTGCTTTAAATATGGGATGAGCCCATAAGGTTTATTTAGGGCAGAGACTTTGTGCGGGCTCTTTGCCTGGGGATTCACCACTAGTGCTTTACATAGTGCTGTAGTGTAGGATCCTGATTAAATGGTACAGTATATTTTATTTTGTCACATTCATTTTTATCACATGCGTGACAGTGATCAAGGCAGAACTAGATGACTGTACTTAGTACCAGAGTTAAATATTTGCATGCCCTTAGTGAACTAATCTGTTAGTGAAGGTAGCCATCTGCTTTTACTTGCAATGACATTAATCAGCAGCAATGCCAAATCATCTATCCCCACCCTTGTCACATTCAAATTGCTCCTAAAACCCCAGTCCTCCTACAGCACCGCTTACCAGAAAGAAGTGCTTTCAGACCTCAAAAACCAGAGCACTGGAATTAACAAGATAAGCAACTGCCATCACAATGATCTCTTTGCTATATTAAAGTAGGAGCATGCATGGGCTAAATTCATTCCTACTACAACTCCAAAGAAATGGTTATAAGGGAACTTTGGCCCATTTTCCTTTTGTCATTTCCTTAGGAGCTACAGAATCACTCATTCAATCACAACTTTCCTAGACCCAACATCAATATACAGAGCATTAAAAATAATCTCTTTCCCTGTCTATCCCTACCAGTTCTATTGTTTCTGCTTTGGTACTTCATTAGTTAGTAAGAAGAGAGTACTGAAAATAAAAAAAGCATACTTTTCATTGCTTCTCTCCTCTCCTCCTGTCCTAGTGGAGATTCCCACCTTTGCTCCCATTTTTGGACCCAGTACACAGAAATACCTCAAATCTGTTCTTTCACAGAGCTTTTTCTAAGGTTGTAACCACATATTTCACATGAGAGTTTCAGAACAGGATCAGACAGACCACAGCACTCAGTGCTGGGGTCAGCAGTCTCTTCAGCTCACCCTTTCAGAGCAATCAGATGAACTCAGTGCAACTGAGCTGGCTAATGCAGACACAAGCCTAAAAGGTGAATTAAGAATTCTGCTACTGTTTTTAATGCAAGCTAATGAGGGCTGGATTGACAGAATGCAAACAAACCATTGGCAAAAAACTTGTAGGTTTTTAAAAAAAATATTAAGGCCTGCAATTTGCTCTCAAATAGAATTCATCACTGGTGTAATCCCTCTGGAGTCAATGGATTTAGAAGAGAGATTATTTTAGCTCAATATGATGCCTTTCTGAAATCCCCAAGTACACCTATTGTTGAATAGAAGCATTTGTCCAAACCTCTGTTTTGTAAGCAATTAGAAGGGAGGCTAATTTCATTAAAATGTTAGAAGTTAACAAGACAGTTATTCAACTTATCTGTTTACAATGCATGGCAAAACAAAATAGTTGATTTCATAGTTAACCTGGGGCTGGATGCCTGGATCCACATTTCCTCGAAAGCTGGGCTGAGCACCTCTGGAGAGCAGAACAGACCTATAAAATGAAATAGAGTTATCAAAAGCTACTATAACTCCCTCTCTATGAAAATGTTATTCCATGTCCATTCATCTGTAAATTAAGGCAGCACTTTTGTTTCCATAAGTTTTTATTTTCAGTATATGTGAAGTTTGACAAAGACAAAATTTCAACACCTTTTGGATAATGCTTTTCCTTACTGTGGATGATATAGTGTTTGTCCAAGATCCAGTGCTTATATTATCCATCAGCTCTCTAAGATGTAGAGATCTTAAACAAATGAACATGTCAATCTTTCACCTTGGCTTTATTTTCCCTTCAACATCTAAAACCCATAACCATCCCCTCTGTTCCTAAGATTCTGATTTGGTATTTTCTCTGGCTTTTTTTACCTGCAGGACAGAAATCTGTCACCAGAGTATTTCCATAGTTTGCAATAAGGCCAATATGAGTCTGATCTATCTTAACACTTGGCTATAGGAATTATTGGGTGAGTGTTTTCTGGGCAAAGTAAGAAATGTGCATGGTTTGGTTTAAATTGTAAAGATACAGGAGTATCTTTAAAATTCTGTCAACTCAATCATGCAATTAGCAGCAGCCTAGTCTATTCTGTACTGTTAATTTTACAAATTAAGGAGTAAAAGCCATTCAACAGCTGGAAGAAGAATTCCCCTGGCACAGGCATTGCACAGGCACCCTCACAAGCCCCAGTCTGTGGGGTACATTGGGTCAAGGCCATAGCAAATGCTACTGCAGGGATTCTGTGTACCTCTGAGTTGCAGAACTTCCCATAAGCAACCCAGCCAGGCCTGCAGTAATTTAGAGCTGTTCCCTGGTCTGCCTAAGTCATATCATGCACTGTTTTGGCTCCCAATCACCCCCACCCCTAAACCCAAGCATGGGGGTTTAAAAATCACCTTTGGCCCCTGCCTCCCCTTTGTGTGTTGCACCTCTAGTGCACAATCTCATGCCATGTGTAGGACTTCCATTGAAGTAAATTGTATTTCAGCATGCAGAGTGGCTGAAAGATTACATGCTGAGAATGATGCTTTAATGTATTATACCTGGTTCATTTTTCTATAAACTTTGAGAAATGGTACTCCTCAGTCATTCCACTGATGTCAGAGAAATGTATTAGTTTTTCATTAACATTTACAGAGAAATTTATACTCAAAGTTTCAGCCCAAGCCACTGCTCTGACAAATCCCATTTGGGGTATGTAGCACATTTGACCATGCTAACATTCTCCATGTCTGTGCTCTGAAGAGGTGCAAATACTGGGATTCTACCTAACACAGGTGAAGGTGTGCAGAGGGGTAAAACGCTAAATGGAAGCTGGCCCATATTTTCTTTATAACTTCGCACATAAGATCACTATTTAGGACAGAACTATGGCTGATTTCAGTTTTAACCATATTTATTGTCCAGATTACTGCTGCAAAAAGACTCAATACATGAGACCATTTACTTATTTTACAGACGTTAATCAAGGTACATATCGAAAAGTACTGCCAAATAAATGTTGTGTCACGTCTGATGTCTGCCTACCTACTGTAAAAAACACAGCAGGTAGCACTAAATAGGCCTGATCTTCCCCTGAAATCAATTAATTTTGCCTGAGTAAACTATTGTATCCTGGATAGTCTCAGAGGATCAGGCCATAATGACAAAATGTCATGAGCTAACAGGATAAAGGAGTATGAACCCAGCTAATAGCTTCTACTCTATACAATAGTCCCATTTCTCATCAAATGGGCGCACATTGGTGCGGATCTGGTGAAAGTAAACTGTTTTATTAATGATTGAATGATACTCTCTGGGAACCCTCCTCTGGATTATCATCACTCTTATCTATCATTGGCTCTATACATGTCCTTCAGAAAATAATAATACAGGAAGGGAAATTTTTGTAGCAAAATAATACTGGGAAGAGGAGGAGACAATATGGTACAGTGTCCCTCAAACTGGGAAGAATTAATCTCTTCTGGGGGATGTGAAATGTACCCAAGAGGTAATGGAAGAAATTAGGGTGTTTCCCTTTTATGGGGGAGCCTCGATGCTCAGATATTGCTGATTGGGCAGGAAATGAGCCAGCATATTAAACACAATTAACAGGCTATCCCTGTCCACATACTTAACATACACTTTGAGGGTGGAACTGCACACACCATTTTTTCCAATTTGTTTTCAGGGCAGTCTTGCTTATCTCTAAGTTTGTTTCAGGAGGGAAGGCAAGTGACTAGGTAAGAGACAGAGTAAGCTGACCTAGGAGACATAAGGTAAACTCGTGCTCACATTACTGATAATTTCAGAAACATCAGATGAGAAACAAATTTTAGAGATGAATCCACTGCGGTTCTGTGGACATACAGAATCATTAAGTTAGGATTATTATTGTGCAATTAAAATAGTAACAATGAGCTAATCATGCTGTATATGTGAATATATTGTACAAAGGCCTGGGAACTCTGGAGCTGGGGTGGACCATGGCCCTCTAGCACTGCAGGTGTCCCAAGTTCCATAAAAGAATTCTATGGATCTTGTAGGGGTTCATTGCCACTGCCTTATCCTTTAGTCTCTTTCCCTCTCTTCAATTTTTAGGACCACACAACTGGTGCCCAGTTCTCTTTAGGTGACCCTTAGTTGGATGGGATCATTGTAAGTGTGTCAGTTAACAGGGTCGGGAATATGTACTGAGGAAAATCTCTGCAGGTTTGAGGGGGGGCAATGCTATGGAAAGCAGTTGTTTCCCTCACCCATCTCAGGTAATTAATGTATAGTGAGGCATCTAGAGGATTGGGAGGGGAGAAAAAATCCCAGATGTGGGTTAATGGACAGAGGCCAAGAAAGGCAGTGAAACGTGCATGACACATTAATTTAGCACTGTGTGGAGGCAGTATGGTCTAGCAGATATGGCACTGGACTGGGAGTCAGAAGGCTTTGTTATAGATTCACTGTGTGACATTGGGTAAATCCCTTCGTCACTCTGGTTTCCCTCCCACCCTTGGTCTGTGTTATCTCACACTTGTAAATTTTTGAGGGCATGGACTTCCTCTCACTTGTACAGTGCACAGCCCCCAAGATCTCATTCAGAAGCTACTGTAGTACAACTTTATTAAATGACAGCAACATGGTTTTGCACTGTATCCTGTGGTTTCACACTTTATCACAGGGGGTATGCCAGTGTGTACCTACAAGAAGCTAACAGTGGTTGATCACCACTGAGGCCAGAGTACAGCAAAGGGCTGGGCTTTTCCTTCTCAGCCTGGCCAGGGAATGTCCAGAGCTAAATGGACAGACCCAGGCACTAGGGAATTAGTTAAGAAACAAGATCAAAACCAACCAGTGAGGAATCCATTGCATAATAAACCTGCAGACATGCTGTGGCGCAACCAGGCAGCTGTCTGGACAGACAGAGCCCTCCATGTTTGCTGGGTTTCTCCTCCTTTCTGCCCAGATCCCTGGTGCCCAGGAGGTTCTCCTCCCGCTGCAGCAGGGACTTGGCTCTGAGCACAGCCCAGGCAGAGGCATCTCATCAGCTCCCAACCATGCCAAAAAACACCAGCTGAAGCTGGGAGAGCACGGGAGCCAGCAGGGTGTGCAGTGAGTCACCCAGAACCCCTGGGCTGGAGGCTGCAGGGGGCCAGTACTCCTACCTGTGGGGGTGCTGCCCTAGCCACTGGTGCCAGGGGGATTGGGACTCTTAGTTCTGCCCTTCACACATTTTTGCAGCTTGTAACAGCATGGCACCCACCTCAGAGATGCCCCCTTCTAGTCAGGTGTGTCCACACCATAAATAGTCCTGGCATCAAGCCATACCCCCAGGGCTTCTTCCCTGGAGGTGTTGGTTTCACCCTCTTGGTTGCTTCTAGCTCCAGCTCTCCACTTGGGCCCCTTAACAGTTGAGTTTCCCCTTGCAGGGGTTTATCAGCGGCCTATTGGGAGGACCAATGCCCACCCTAAGAATAGCAGCCATGCACCATGTCCCTTTAACAAAACTGTCTTCAATTCCCTGGGCCACTTCTCTATGGCCCCAGCCTTTACCAATGCCTCACCCTTAGCTCAGGGCTCTTTTAAGTTCAGGCCCAGCAGCCAGCCAGGAGCTCTTCCTCACTCCCGTAGTCCCTGCCAGAGCTATCCATAGTGCTGCAGTTCCCGTTAACCAGCTAAGAGCATCATCTACACTCCTCCAGCTCCAGCAAAGAACTAGCTGCTACTACTATGCCTACAGTTCCTTTTTATATGGCTCTCCTGGGCCCTGATTGGCTGCACCCTGCAGCTTCTTTGATTGGCTGTTTCCCCGCAATCTCTGCTTGGAGGACTCCTCTACTGCTCCTTTTCTGGGATTGGGTGTGGCAAGGCCTTGAGGCCTCCAGCAGGGGGCCTCTGGGCCTAGTCCACCCCATCAAAGGGCTCATGTTGGGGATGTGTATTGGTGTGTTCCTGCCTGGCTGTGTGTGGTTTTACTAAGGAAGCTGGAATTACTAGGGAGTGATTAATGCACCAGTTGTGTAGAAGCCCAACCTTTGGAAGCGTCCCCTGGGGAGAGAGTCACAGATAAGTGATAACCTCTGATGGGGGTTACAGCTCAAAGGCCCCACCAGCATAAAGAAATGGCTTCACTGTCCCAAGGAGGTTTGAGTTCTTGATTTGAAACCTGATGTGAACTCAACTGGCAACCAGGAGAGGAAACCCAGAGCCCTGTGTTGGAGTTGGGCATGACCTTTGGTAAGCTTATTGGCATGTGTAAGTTCTGTTATTATTTCAACATATTTTCTCTGTAATGCTTTCGCATATGAATAAATGTGTTTTGCTTTGTGAAGGCTGGTTGGTAACTGGTATACACTGTTATAGCCCCTGGAAAAAGGTTCCCCACAGCATTTGGACCCTGTCAGACCTGCTAGGCAAATCACAGTGAGGTGCAGAGGGAATGCAAGCCTAAACCCCCAGTCTGGAGTAGGAGAGATGTGGGTGTGTGTCACTGAGAGAGGCCGGGGTGCTGTTAACCTTAAGTGGATGCTAGAAAGGAAGACTGGGGTCAGTGTCAAAGATGCAGTTATTCCTGAAACTATGACAGCTCCTATCAGCTGGAGCTGTGCCTGCTTCTGCCACCTGCTGCCTGGTGGGAAAAGACTCAGGTCACTATTACGACTGCCTGAGGGATTGGGGCTCCTGGCTCTTTCCTTTACCCATCATCTCCTTCCTCCAGATGATAATAAAGCAGCCCAGGCTCCTGCTCCTGCCCAAGCCCAGGAGCTGCTGGCAAAGTGACATGAGGCTAATGCAGAGAGGGGCAGAAATGCCACAAAATAAGCCTGACATCCAAAAAAATCAAGAGAAAAGCAACCGGAGGTGGGTGGAAGGAAGGAGAGGGTATTTAGAACTAGGTAACCTGTCCACACAACCCTACTTGACACATCCACATTACTTATGTGTATATGTTTATTATGTGTGTGTATCTCTATGTACAGTCCATGTATAGCTTAGTCTGCAGCAGGATCCCCTCACATCTCAGGTCTTCTCCATACTGGCAATGAAACAGCACCCATCTCACACTTGTTCTGCAATTCTAGCACATTGGCCATCTACTGATCACTCATGCTGCAGCTTGAACTTTCCATTTCACCTCCTCTCCTGGCTTTTATTTTCAACAGCTTAACCCTATTGTGTATGTTCCCCAAATCAATGGATGTTTGACTATAAACCTTCAAAGTGCCTTATTTATCAGTTCGTTTGCTGTCCTTAAATTGTACTTGTTTTCTGTTTGCTTGCCTTATTACAGATTGTAATGGGTGACAATTTACTTCAGAAATTTTATATTAGGTGGCCATTGTGACAGGTCTTGATGTTATGTGTTGATGGGATGTGTCAAGAGAAAGAGGCTGAGGACAGGAGCAGAAACGTTTCTGAAAAAAGTTCTTTGTGCCCAGGCATCCCAAAGCCCACCAACGAAAAGTGTGTGTCCATGCAGCTTCTCACCCCCACCTGTTTATAAACATTATAATTTAGACTTGACCAGGTTGGAAAATCTGTGTTGATATAAAAATGGGAGGTCCAGGTGTTCTTCCCCAGAAAATTATGAAATGCCTGGTGCATTTTCTTGCATTTAAAGACATTCTAAAAGACAGATTTTATGTCAAATGTATTAAGTATTATTAATCTGATTTTTCTACCCCTTAGGGAAAAGGGAATTGTTGTTGGGTCATTTCCTTCACCCCTTGCCTTGGCCTGCAGTAATGGAAGAGCCAGACAAGGGACAGATATTCTTGCAGAAGAAAGGGGGGTGAATAGGTAACTCTTGGCTGGCACACCTTTTCTCCTCCAATCAGGTGACAGTGATGCTGCCCTAACCACCCTATTTGTGTCAATTACTTTACAACTGGGATTGAATTTGGCAACATTTTGATAGTATCACTCTGTAGAAACTGAAGTGACAGCTCAGGATGGGAGGAGAAAAGAAACAATATTTTCCAAGTATGGGTGACCCTCAGCATCACGTGAGAACAGAGTAGAGACCTTCATCCCTTCATCTAATTAACACATTTTTAGTCTTATCCAGAGCCCTTCCATTGGCATGGATAACTGAGCTAATAGCAGGGAAAGAATAAATGATATCCCTTAGAGCTTGTGTCCTTCAATGATTGGGCTGTAGTGATGGTCTCAGAGCAAGATTAAGTTAACCTCCATGTTATTCTTTTTAATTAGGTTGTCTCATAGGGTTTTGTCTGCTTGCTCAATGGAAATAGGAGTGTTTTACATTTAGTTTTATAACTTCAGTGGGGCTTTGTGTGAGATCAAGATCTACACACATCTGACTGCAGGACTGAAGTCTAAGATTGTCAGCTCCTTTGTGCAGAGAAGCTATATTTATTTATTTGTTCTGTGACGTGTCCTGCATATATATGGAATCATATAAATAATAATAACAAATAGACACACAAAAGATTTATCAAGGTTTGAGAATGACCAATGCCCTACAATCACTCAGTAAGCAGTGTGATGCAGCAACAGGCCACGGGCCTGAGGATATGGTTACACTGTAATAAAAGACCTGAGACATGGTTATGGCTGGCCCAGGTCAAATGACTTGGGATAACATGGCTTGGGCTGTGGGACTGTAAAATTGCTGTGTAGATGGTTGGGCTCAGGCTGGAGCCTGAGCTCCATGAGCCAAAGTCAGCTGACCTGGGCCAGCCACTGGTGTGCAATTGCCATGTAGATGTACCCTGATTCTCCACTCACTAACACTAGTGTAAATCAGGAGTAACTCCACTGAAATTAATGGAGTACTTTGCTATGAAATTGAATCAGGCTTCAATTTTATATAAAGAGCCAAGAGTTCAAGTCTTTACAGAAGAACTCTTTGTCTTCTGAACAAAACCTAAAACCATCAGAAAATAAACAGTGTTCGCCATTTAAAGGTGAGGAACCCCAGAAAAGCATATCCAAGGCTGTAATATCGACTTCCTTGCACTAAACAGAAACAGTTAAAACAAGCACATTCCCAGCCATTAGCTTTTACATTCACGGTTGGTAAAATATGACATAATCCCCTCTGCAGTGAAGCAATTTGAAAGCTGAAAGTTAAAAAGGAACACAGAGCTAAACTATAATATGAGGATTTACAGTATAAACATGACTCTCATGCCAGTAACATGACCAGAACTACAAAGCAATGCGAGAGAAGCTCTTTGGGATGAAACTACCCCCTGCTGAAAGTTCCCTTTCTGTGTCTTATATCCAGTTCACATTCTTAATATTCTGTAGCTGCTGACTGAGTGAACTCCGAAGTACTCACACAGTACAAGTACATTCTCTTTGGGAGGATACACAAAGCTCTCCAGGAAGCTAAAGTATGGCATCAGCTCCCTTCCAGAAATAATGGAAACAAAAATAATGTTTAATAATCCTCAACCCCCTTATTTACCTAATCTATCTATCTCTGATATTTTCACAGAGGAGAGGGAGCTGTGCTCCCCTAGGCCCTGTGTTATCTTGATGTCTACATAGAATCATAGGACTGAAAAGGACCTTGAGAGGTCATCTAGTCCAGTCCCCTACACTCAAGGCAGGACTAAGTATTATCTAGAGCAGTGGTGGGCAACCTGCAGCTCACGGGCCACACGCGATCTGTCAGGGTAATCTGCTGGCAGGTTGCGAGACAGTTTGTTTACATTGACTGTCCGCAATCATGGCCGCTCACAGTTCCCAGTGGCAGCGGTTTGCCGTTCCCGGCCAATGGGAGCTGAGGGAAACGGCGGCCAGCACGTCCCTGCGGCCTGTGCCGCTTCCCGCAGCTCCCATTGGCCGGGAGCAGTGAATGCGGCCACTGGGAGTTGCGGGCAGCCTTGCCTGCAGACGGTCAATGTAAACAAACTGTCTTGCAGCCCTCCAGCAGATTACCCTGGCGGGCAGCGGCCTGCAAGCTGCAGGTTGTCCACCCATGATCTAGAACATCCCTGACAGGTGTTTGTCTAACCTGTTCTTAAAAATCCCCAATGACGGAGATTCCGCAACTTTCCTAGGCAATTTATTCCAGTGCTTAACTACCCTGACTATTAAGAAGTTTTTCCCTAATGTCCAACCTAAACCTTCCTTGCTGCAATTTAAGCCCATTGCTTCTTGTCCTATTTTCAGAAGTTAATGAGAACAATTTCCCCCCCTCCTCCTTGTAACAACCTTTTATATACTTGAAAACAGTTATAATGTCCCTCCTCAATCTTCTCTTCTCCAGACTAAACAAACCCAATTGTTTCAATCTTCCCTCATAGGTCATGTTTTCTAGGCCTTTAATCATTTTTGTTGCTCTTCTCAGAACTCTTTCCAGTTTGTTCTCATCTTTCTCAAAATGTGGCAAGAACAGGACACAATACTCCAGTTGAGGCCTAATTAGCACGGAGTAGAGCAGAAGAATTACTTCATGTGTCTTGCTTACAACACTCCTGCTAATACATCCCAGAATGATCGCTTTTTTTGCAACAGTGTTACACTGTTGACTCATATTTAGCCTCTGATCCACTGTGATCTCCAGATCCCTTTCTGCAGTACTCCTTCCTAGGCAATCATTTCCCTTTTTGTATGTGTGCAACTGATTGTTCCTTCCTAAGTGGAATACTTTGTATTTGTCCTTATTGAATTTCATCCTATTTACTTCAGACCATTTCTCCAGTTTGTCCAGATAATTTTGAATTTTAATCCTATCCTCCAAAGCACTTGCAATCTCTCCCAGCTTGCTATCGTCCGCAAACTTTATAAGTGTACTCTCTATGCCATTATCTAAATCATTGATGAAGATATTGAACAGAACCAGACCTAGAACTGAGCCTGCGAGACCCCACTTGATATGCCCTTCCAGCTTGACTGTGACCCTCTGATAACTACATCTCTGGTCCAACATCACTGACTTACATGGAGTTATGAATTTGGCCCGTTATCGAAAGTCTATATTCTAATAATCATACTCAAACTGAATAGCGCCTTACTTCATGGGCAGCTGACTTCAGTGGGACAACTTGTGCAGTAAGGTACTAGTGGGTGAAACTTGCCACAATTTACATCAATTACTTTTGCCATTGACACTGATGGGTCCAGGATTTCACTCAGTGTGAGTAAGGATAATAGCATCTGGCCCTACCAAAGTGGCTTGATTTTTCAAATACCCAGCAGCAACCATTGAGGTCAACTGGAGTTGATGGAAGCTCTGCATCTTTTAAAAATCAGTCCTTGTTGTAAGCACCCATTTTGGAAAATCTTGGCCTTACATTCTTTAGTTTTGTCTCTTCCTATTTTTAGTTTGGCATCCAGTTACTTTTCTGGAATTTACCTCTGTGATCTCACCCTGTCTACCCTCCAGAACACATCCCTTTCCCCCTTCCAGTTAGAGGGAGCACAATTTTTAAAGGCTGGATAATTAAACTTGACAGTTCTTTTCCTTAGTATGAAAATGAAGCAAGGGATGTTAACTAGTATCTTATCAAAGAATAAATCAGCACAAATTGCTGTAGGTCTTCTTTTTTGTCCTTCTGTGCTAAAGGTACGGAATTCTGCGCCAACATTTGGTTTTCGCAAGCTTCCTTTCTTAACCCAACCCAGATGTGGCTCTTGTAAAAATAAAATCTCTTGTTCCTCATGAATAAGTTGGACATTGTAGAAAGAACATAACACACCTAATAGAGGTATTTTAAATATAAATCAGACCATTCAAAACAAACAGAAACAGGTGGAGCTGATGGTTTCTGTGGATACTTTGCATGTTTGTTATGGGTGTGGGACTCATGATTTGAAGTAGTGCCTTATTTCACAAGAAGAGCAATTGAGTTCAGTGGGATTACTTGTGGGGCAGGGAACAGTTCAGCATGAGTAAGGGTATAACAATTTTTATAAATATTTATTTAGCTTAGTCAGGTATTATAGTGAATCATTAAGGTAACTTAAGGTATGTCTACCCAGCATTTTG
This sequence comes from Caretta caretta, assembly GCF_965140235.1. NCBI lineage: Eukaryota > Metazoa > Chordata > Testudines > Cheloniidae > Caretta > Caretta caretta. Next base: position 92,595,393 of record NC_134210.1, on the reverse strand, counting down.
AAACGAGGGAACGAGCCCGCCCCCGGATTGCCAGATTTGGAGAAGTTGGGCTCATGCTAGTGCTTGGAAAAACAGCTGTGTAGACAGACCTTTGAAGTTGTGAACTGGGCTGGAGCTCAGGCTCTCACGCCTAGGAAGGGTGCAGGGCTTCAGAGGCTGAGCGCCATCTGGAGCCACAACGTCAAAGCGCTGCCTGCACAGTTATTTTTGGAGTGCTAATGCAAGCCCTGCTAACCCAAGTCTGTTGACCTGGGCTGGGAAGCTCACTGCTGAGGGCTCCAAAATGTTGTGTAGACATACCTTGATACGGAATAGGGGGGATATTTCTCCGCGCACGGCGCTTTTGCATGAACAAACGAGTTTGAGGCAGGTAAGTTTGTTTGTTTTGAGACTGAATCACTTGATAAGCTGCTCAGTCATTACTGCCTCAAATCACAGGATTTTAATTACATCCACACAAACTAAGAATACTCTTCTACCTCCCAGCCCTCAAATAAAAAAAAAAAAAGCAGTACAGTAGGAAGCAGTTAAAACAAACTGAAGATCGAAGGAAGATGATTTAAGATGTGACCCATGCTGAAAACGTGTGCCAAACAGCCAACGGGCCAAGGTGTGAAAACCAAATTGTGCAAGGTGAGATCCCCACTGGTAAAAATGCAGAGATGATGTGTTGCAATTAATTTTTTTGACAGCCTGCCTATGACTTCATCTCTTCTCTTCTTCCTTTGATGTGGCTTGAACTAGTAGCCTCTGTGCTCAGGAGGGTGAAGAAACGGCAATTGTAGTATGTGTGGTGGAAGGAGGGGGGACATAGAAGTGAATAATCTTTGCACCTTCCTACACCTCACCCACCTATGCAAAGGCCAAGTACATCCTGGTCCTGTGCTGTCTGTAGGCTAGCCTTTAATAAAAATCAACCTGAGATGGATGCACAAGGTGTGGAGTCAGATTTACTAGGCAGTTGACCAACACCTCAGTAGGAATTTCCACTTTGTATTAAATAAGAAGATAGGTGTGTAACTGGAAACACATTGTGTATTTGGGCCTTTCTTTGCCGTTAGGGAGAAGAGATCATTATTCACATAAACAGAGAAAGTACAGTTGGATTCAGTTTCTCAAATACCAACCAGCAAGAGCTGGAGGGGACTCCCAGAAGTCCCTTGTTAAAATTCCACTACCAAAATGAAGGAATGGTTGAGGGGATTGTCTTGCCTGTGATGGAATCATCCCCTTTCTGGTTACTGTTAACTCATCCTTACCTGGGACGAATTTTATTTCTGGGGCTCATCAAAACACCAAAGTGATCAAATTTGTTGCCTTTGGGATACACTGGATTGAATCATATGGCAGGAATTTTCTAAAGGATACTAATTACCTTCCTATTGAAATGTAATTCTCCACTACACTACCAATACATTGAATAAGCAGTGTTGTTGCAGTATACTGAATATAGCAGTGTTGGTAGCAGGATATTAGAGGGACAAGTTGGGTGAGGTAATATCTTTTACTGGACCAACTTCTGTTCGAAAGCTCATCTCTCTCACCAACAGAAGTTGGTCCAAAAAAAGATATTACCTCACCCACCTTGTCACCTACCTGGGTAGGCTTTCAAGGACAAAGTATAACTATTTCCTTAGTCTAACTTTGTTTGGTAACTGCTGGTACTTCCTTCTTTGTTTATAGTAAGAGAAAGTGTTTTTGTTTGTGTGCATGCGTCTGTGTGCGCGTGTGTATAATATTCTCCTGTCTCTTCCACCTCTCTGGCCAAGCACATGTTGCACCCCTAGGACATACAGTTTATCACAGCCTAAGGTAGAATATTTTTGTCCAAGCCTCTTGTTAAACTGTTAACCTAAACTAAACCTAAACTATTCAGCAAATTGCTGAAACCTTCTGGAGAACAGGGAACACCTGAGGGGTAAGAATTCAGAGTTCAGCGGGAAAGCTGTCTGTTCTTCTCCCCTCTCCCAAAGCCTTGCTAAGATTAAACAGTATGAGGTTATCCTGGATTTCCTCCAGTGATATGAGGCCTCTGGGGAAGTTCCATCCTGTTCTGAAGGAGAGGGGACTGGTAATCTCCAAAGTCAGTCATCGCTTCAGGAGGCACTTTATGGATTCACAGCTGTAGCACTTCTTATAAAAACCCTGGAATGCAGCTGTAATAGCTAACGGATTAGTAAAAACCTGAGCATCTGGTAATCTAATACCAGGGATAGGCCTTTTGGATTGCTGGGAGCACAACTGCATGGAAAGAAGTTACTCTGCATTTCCTCTCTGCAGATAGTGTGCCAGATCCAAAGCCCACTGAAGTCAGTGGAAAGACTCCAATTGTCTTCAGTGAGCTTTGGATGAAGCTCAGTGCTGTGGCCCTTACTGAGAAAAGACTTCTCACTTTTCAGCAAACAGGTTATTTAATGCAAGGTTTGCCTTCTCTTCTCTTCTCTTCAGGTTCTTATACTGTGTCCATCACTGTGAAACCTCATTTTGGTAACTTTTGGTCTGGTTAGTTTGCCTCATTAGGTGCTTTGGGTGTTCCTGCCAAAGCCCTGAACCCAGAGCTTCATCTCTAAACACCAGCTTTCTTTGCCTCTTTTTAGAGCACTGAGCACTGAAACCTCAACTCTTCTGTACCAGTCTTTGTGAACATGCTGGTCAGGTCACTGGAGAATCCTGTGTAATTTGCTCTCAGCAGCACATTAAACATGTGATCTTATCCAGCCCTGGAAGAATAACCTCAACATTTCGTTTCAGTGGGAGGCAAAATGAAGGGAAAGCATTGCAAAAGCATAAAGAGCATGAAAGTTAACACCACAAAGTTGCATAAAGATTTTAAAATTGCATTTCTATAGCACACTTTATCCTGTTCATAAACTACTCTCTCATGCCTTGTACAGATGGGTACATTGAGACTCAGAGATATTCAGTGACTCCCTTAGGGTGGCACAGTGAGTCAGAAGAGAAACTAGAGAAGAACCCAGAAATCCTTACGCCTTGCTCTAGCTACCAGATCACATTTCAATATCCCAACATTCTCTATTCAGTTCAGTACAGAACCCAAAATGGACTATTGTAAAAGAACAATTATTCAAAACAAATAGACTGATACTGTCTTCAGTTGGACTGAAGAGGGAAAACGAAACGCCATGTCTAGTATGAATCAAACATAATAATAAACAGACTAAGGTTTTACATCCTGTAGCCCTCAGGGCTCCCACACTTTGAAAGCTCTCAGGATTTAAAAGATTTCTGGATGTAGTACATCCAACTGCCAGAGGGCACATTTCTCCCACCAAGCTCTTCACAGTGATTACTCAATGAGAGATTTGGGCCCCACTCACAAGAAAATTATTATGAAGGGAAGATCCAGGTCCTCTGTTTTAAATTAAATTACATTTATTAATGGAGAGCTCTCTACAATCACTTGTATAATACAGGCTTTCCATAGAGTCCATTATGATGTGTTACATATTTTATACCGTGAAGAACATGAGATTGCTGAAAAGTACTGAGATACCTAAACAGCTGTTATGCATTTACATTTCAGGTGTGAGCATGAAAATAAAGCTTCATTTTTCATACTGCACACCACATTCAGGGCACTTTATCCTCATATTATACTCCACTATAACTATATATTAGATATAGTTTCAACACATACAAATCAGGTGTTATTCCAGTGAAGCCGATGCCTAGATGTGCTCTCAGTTAGCTCATGTAAATTTGTAATAGACCTATGGAGTTCTATGGAATTACTCTGGATTTACATAAGGTAACTGAGACCAATTTTGACCCAGTGGAGCTACATATGTACAAAACTGGTGCAAGTGAGATCAGAATCAGGTCCGGTACATTTGCAATGATCATGGTAAATAGATAATAAGTTCACATTTACTTATTTTATATATGATCAGAAACTTTTCTAATAACATTAGATTATCTTGAAAGATCAGCTGATGGCCCAAATGAGCACTGATGGCAGCAGAATCATAGAAGTATAGAAATGTAGGCCTGGAAGGGACCTCAAGAAGTCGTCATTTCCAGGCCCCTGCGCTGGGTTGCTGTCTTGATATCATCAGATCTGTGCAAAATTAAAATCAGTGGGTCTGATTCTCCTGTCACGTTCACTACTTTAATCAGAAATAGCTCCAGTAACGTCAATGGGGGTCACACTGGTGTATGAATGGTATAAGAGAATCAGGCCCTAAGGGCTCCACTTATCTCCTACTCCAGTAAGAGTGAGGTTTGGGTGTGTGTCATATTGTATTTCCCACCAGAGAGAATTAGATCTCTCCCTGGAGGTTCCACCAGGAAGGACCCACGTGAGCCTTGCAAGTTGGAGGTTGTCCAAGAGAATGTTCTGAATGAGTGCATCCTCTGGATGACCTGCACCTGCTCAGACCCAGTCAATGGTACCCATCTTTGAGTCTATGCTGGCTGGATGTGGGCCTCCTAGAAGAGTGGGAATCTGCAGGTGCATTGTGCTCCTGCAACTATTTCTCAAGCAGACTTTCCACCACCAGGTTCTGTGCCATGTGCTTCACTGGTGATTGAGAAACCTTGGGCTGAATCAAGACTTTCAATAGATACTGCAATAGATAGAATGGGTGTGACATGATCTCACTTGCCCTGGTTTAATTCCATTGACTTAGTGGACGGTTTTAACACTGGTCTCAGATCATAATCAGGCCTTATATGTCATCTACAGCCCACTTCCCACATCTTTGCCTTCTAAATTTGGAGAAAATCACTCTCTTGCTAATCTCCTCTACTAAGCAAGCACACATATACTGAGGGCTAAATCCTGCTTGCTTTACGCACATTAGTGAGTCTCATTTAATCAATAAGATTAACTACCAAAACTGAAAGGTAAACTTGCTATTTATCTTATAAAAATCTCTAAGAATCAATAGCAAACACCCAGATTTTCTGTCTCTGTATGTCATTTCTAAACAGACTATAACACATTGACCACCGAGATTAGATAGGGATAAGTTTCCCCAGTTGTGATTTACTATTGCTAGGGCCCTACTAAATTCATGGTCCATTTTGGTCAATTTCACGGTCATAGGATCTTAAAAATCATAAATTTCATGATTTCAGCTATTTAAATCTGAAATTTCATGGTGTTGTAATTGTAGGGGTCCTGACCCAGAAAAAGGACTAGGAGGGGGCGGTTGCAAGGTTATTGTAAAGGGTTTGCGGCACTGCTATCCTTACTTCTGCACTGCTGCTGGTGGTGGTGCTGCTGCCTTCAGAGCTGGGCAGCTGGGGAGCGGCACCTGCTGGCCAGGAGCCCAGCTCTGAAGGCAGCACAGAAGTAAGGATGGAATAGTATGGTATTGCCACGTTTAGTTCTGCGTTGCTGCCTGCAGGGTTGGGCCCTCGGTCAGCAGCCACTGCCCTCCGGCCGCCCAGCTCTGAAGGCAGCAGTGCAGAAGTAAAGGTGGCCTGGTATGGTACTGCCACCTGTACTGCTGCGCTGCTGCTGATGGGGCGCCATCTTCAGAGCTGGGTGCCCGGCCAACAGTTGCCGTTCTCCAGCTACCCAACTCTGAAGGCAGTGGAGAAGTAATGGTGGCAATACCACAACCCCTCTAAAATAACCTTGCAAAGCCCCCCCCCCCCCCCCGCAATTCCCTTTTGGGTCAGGCCCCCCAATTTGAGAAACACTGGTCTCCCCCATGAAATCTGTATAGTATAGGGTAAAAGCACACATAAGACCAGATTTCATATGGCGAGACCAGATTTCATGGTCCATGACGAGTTTTTCATGGCTGTCAATTTGGTAGGGCCCTTACTATTGCTAGTGTTTATTTTTAGTTACTTATAGGAAATACATATGTTAAAACATTATGTTTATGGTAACTGCATAGTGAATTATAGATGACTGTGTGTTGGGCAGTGTAATATGTGAGGTCCCATCAGTATGAAGGAGAGATACTGAACATCAGAATAAAAGACTCTCCATTGGAATGAGAACCAAAGATTCCTACACATTAACTATGTGCACTCAAAAATAAATCAAAACATTACAATCTACAAAACAGCAAATGGTGCATCAAGTTATTCATTGACCTAATTACATGTTAAAAAGCGAAAGAAGTCTAATGTATAGATGTTACATAGGAAAATGTCACAGTTACAAGGTTATGTAAGAGGCATAAGATACATTTTTATTTTATATTGATACCTGGTTTAGAAATGTAAGAGTAAACTATGAAAAATACATCTTTTATAGTTTAACTAATGTGCAGCATTCATTTATGCAACTATTTCTAGCTAAAAGGTGATAAGGTCTGTTATTCCTTAATGACCAAAACTGGTTTAAATGTAACAAACTAGGACAAATAAACTGGGACAATTTTCAACTTTCATTTGGGAAAAATTCCAGATCATTAAAACAAATGTGTTCAATTACCTTCTCCCTTTGCTCCCCCTCACAGTCTCAATGAAACTCTTCAAGTTGATAAAGGTCTACTATGCTCTTTCTTTAGATAAGCCCCGCCTCCTACATTCTTAGCAATGTTTCCCATGGATGAGGGACTTGGGTGTGGTTTATGCCCCCTATATTTAACTGTTATAATCTGGCACATATGGCTTCCTGGCAAGCTGCCCTTCCTAAACCCCTATCATGGGCATTAGAAACTTGGGACACAATTCTGCCAGTTGATGATATACTGTGTGCCCTCAACTAGTACTGAGGACAATGGAAGTTATGAGAATTATGCACCTGGCAGGATCAAGTTCTGTATTTACTCATCCCTATAGCTTCCTGGTTCTCTTGATTCTCACAAATGAGTGACAATCCATGTCATGCATGATGGTGATGATCATTAATAATATACATTTATGTAGAAGCTTTTATCCTGAAAGATCTCAAAGTACTTTATAAACTCTCTCTAAATAGGAATCAGATATCTGCTACTGTCTAACTGAAAAAAATATTTTTCTCTAATCTCTTTCAGTTATAGGAATCTTAGATATTACTTGAAACAATAGAAAGTAAAAAAAAGAATCAGGAAGAAGTGTGTGTCACAGTTTCAGGGTAAATGCACCTGTATTCCCCCCTCCATGGTCCCTTGAGGGCACCCATTTAAGCCATCACCTCTCTTGGGTAGAGATCTCTCGATCTCTCTCTCTCTCTCTCTCTGTGTGTCTGTCTCCTGACCAGGGTTTTCAGGCTGCACAGCATAAAGAGTTTTAAGATTGCATAAATGCCTGCAACATGTAGTTGCAGTGATTGTGTGATGTAGGAGATTCCGACAAAGATCTGTACAGAATTTACATCAGGATTTCAGGGTTTAGGATGAAAATCTGACTATAGATCAGAGGTGGGCAACATCCGGCCTGCGGGACCATCCTGCCTGGCCCCTGAGCTCCCAGCCGGGGAGTCTAGCCCCTGGCCCCTCCCCTGCTGCCCCTCCTCTCCTGCAGCCGCGTGGGCAGCGCAGCTTGTGCCTGCCCACCTCCCAGGCTTTCCAATAAACCTGTCCTGCCACTCTGAGCAGCATGGTAAGTGGGCGCGGGGGGGGGTGTTGGATAAGGGGAAGGAGGTCCCGGGGGGGGGTAGTCAGGGGGCGGTTGGATGGGGCGGAGGTTCAGGGGGGGTGGTCAGTAGACAGGGAGCAGGGGGGGTTGGATAGGGGGTGGGGTTCTGGGGGGCAGTTAGGGATTGGGGTCCCGGGAGGGGGTGGTCAGGGGAAAAGGAGAAGGTGGGGGGGGTTGGATGGGTCACGGGTTCTGAGGGGGGCAGTCAGGGGGTAGGAAGCGGGAGGGGGCGAATAGGGGGCAGGGGCCAGGCTGTTTGCCGAACCACAGCCTTCCCTACCTGGCCCTCCATACCATTGCGCAACCCCGATGTGGCCCTCAGGCCAAAAAGTTTGCTCACCCCTGCTATAGATAGTGGTTCAGTTCTGTTAGGGCTGAGGTGCATTCTGTATTATGTAGTACACTGTCCGATCTCCTGTAGGAGTTAAGGGTACTCAGCATTTTGAATGACTAAGCTCTAGTGATATATGTGAGATACATCGATTATATTTTCATCCTCTGGACAGACGACCTAAACTCCCTCATAGATTTCCACCACAGCTTCAACAGCCACCAGCCTTCCACTGAACCCTCTCTGGAACACTCCGACACTAGCATCAACTTCCCGGACACCTCAATCAGCATTTTGCTGTGATGCTGGGAGTTCCTTTCTCAGACCTGAAGAAGAGCTCTGTGTGGTTCAAAAGCTTGTCTCTCTCACCAACAGAAGTCGGTCCAATATAAGATATTACTTCACATACCTTGGCACTCTAATATCTTGGGACAGATGCTGCTATAACTACACTGTTTAGGCTCCATAAAATAGCCCACCTGAGCCTCAACTGAATAGTCCATCCCTACTCAGCAAAGCATTTAAGCACATGCTTAACTTGAATGGGATTTCAATGGGACTGAAGGATGTGCTTTTCTGGAATACAGTTTGGGTCAGTGCTGGCATCCATTCATTTTCAGTGTTCCTGTGTCATTTGGGCACTTTTGGAACTGCCACCCTAGGTATGCTTTGTATTATTCCTCTTGTTCCTTATTGGATATTTAATTTTCTTTAAATTTACTTCAATTTTGTGGTAAGTGTTGACTGTATTTTTTTCTGGTTGTCCTTAACAGTGTAAAAAACAGTAAAATATGGGGATTTAAAAAACTCAAAATAATTTCTATGTGTGGGGATTTCAAAGAGGCCTAAGAGAGTTCACTGACTACAGTGGGGCTACTCACAGTAGTAAGCATCACCCTTGGTGCTAAGTATTTGCATGACCTTATTAACTATGCAATCACTTTTATGGTATTGACATATTGAAAATGTATAATACCACTACTGTGAATAAAACTTAGCTCTTGTATAGCACTTCTCAGCTTTAGATCTCAAAGTGCTTTACAAAGAAGGTCAGTATCATTACCCGCATTTTATAGATGGAGACACAGAGGCATGGAGAAGTGAAATGACTTGGTCAGCATCACTTAGTAGCCGAGTGGGGAATAGACCTGTTTAAATCTCAGTTCAGTGCTTTATCCAATGTCTTTATAAGTATAATCTCCTCCTCCTTTTGGTGTGTAATTGCACAAGTTTTAGGCACAACACTCGGGTATTTTTTTATAATATCGCCCTCAGATACTCTCCTTTCTTATTCTCTCATTATTAGTAGCTAAAATGAATCCATTCTCGGTAAATATCCCTCATGTCAAATTATGTAACAGACTCATTAGAAAAAGTAGACAATCTATTAAAAATCAGTTCCACAACAGAAATAATCCTGCACAAAGGTTGTTTTCCCCCGTGCTACATTATATAAGCTTAATGTTGTTAATAATGCATTTGTTTTTGTCCAGTCCATATATGATTTCATAGTAGGAATAATGCAGAATGCACCATGGTGATCAGTGTATATTTTAAAAAAAGGGACTATTTTACAATCTTTCTCTTAAATACATTCTTTCATCTCTAATACTGTATAGCTGTGGAGTCTACCTCCTACCTTCTTTTTCTTGCAGAGACAGATGTGATTGAGGAATCGGACAGGGCATCAGCAAGTTCTGCATTCTAATATCAGCTGTGACACTGATTTTGTACACGAGCCTTGCCAAAACACTGGGGTCCAGCCCTAGGAGGCGTTGAGCACCAACATCTCTCATTAAAATCAAAGGGAGTTGAGAGCACTCAATACCTTGCAGGATCAGACCATAAACTTCTCTGCCTCAGTTTTCTCATCTGCAAAATGTGGGTAATAACATTTTTCTCTCTTGTGAAGATGAACTGGAAAATGTTTGTAAAGCATCATTCTGAACATAAAAAAATGTAAGTGCAAGGTATACTTAGTGATGTTAAATAAGGAGCTCTTAAACTTCATTGCACCATGACCCTCTTCTGACAACAAAGTTATTACATGACCCCAGTGGGGGAGAAAGGGGGATGGAGGGGTAGAGCCTGAGCCCCACTGCCCTGGGTAAGGGTGGGGCTCGGGCTTCAGTTTTGGCCCTGGGTCCGAGCAAGTGTAATGCTGGCCCTGGCCACCCCATTAAAATGGGGTCCCGACCCACAGTTTGAGAACCGCTGTGTTAAATAGTTGATGGCCAGATCCTCAGCTGCACTGGAACTGAATTTGGTGCACCTGGGGAAGAGGGGGGCAGCGTACATGGATTTCTCACACTCTTCTATCTTCTTGATCTAAGAGCTGGTGCAGCCCCTGGCACAAGTAAGAGCAGCCTGAAGCTGTCTGAATTTGCACTGACAGTAACAGCCTCCCCTAGAGGCGTTCCACTAGGCCAGGAACACTGTAGCAAGCATATTGTGGTCATGACCCAGAACACCATTTACACCAGTGTGTAGGGCAGAAGCAGGTGGGACAGCCAGCATGGCTTGCTTTAACCCATCCAGAGATTCCCTTGGCTGGTTGTTTATCAACACTGGTACCCTGTTTTGTCCCCTTTTCACCACTGCATCCACACCCTTGATAATGATGCAGTGGTGAAAAGGGACAAAAGAGGGTACCAGTCTTGGAGTTAACTTTAAATTCTGTTCCATGCTTCTAGGGCTCAGGCTAAGAGTCTCCGTGTACGTAGAGCTAAATCAATTGTTTTCTCAGGTGTCTCATTCATGAAAATACTATCACTTCTGATCGACCTAAATATGTATTTTCATTTAATCTTTTTTCCACATCACATGTGCGGCTGCATTTTATGTAATTTCCAGAGTAAGAAGAGAACATTACATCATTCTGAGAATTGTAAAGTGTGGTTTGTTTTAATTAAAAATTATTCTTATTCAGATGGAAACTGACTCTGGAACTAGATAAAATAACGCTGTGGATTTTAGGTCAAGGCTGACAAATATTTTGAAAGGTTCTCACAATTTTAATGTAAGAAAATTTGTTGTCTCTTCTTTTTCATGCGTAATGCAAATGGGACTGTGCAGTCTGTGGGTGTTGGAAGCTGGGGAGATATCAAATGCTGTCCAAGATTAAGTGCAGCACATCTCTATCCAGACAATAAGCCAAAGGCCAGCGGGACTCCAAAGGAAACAGACTAGAGGCACAGAATAGGGGAAGAAAAACTGCTCTGCCTTCGGAGCTTTATTGCAGAGTGCAGGAATTAATTCAGGCAGATCTAGCCATTTATAATAGTTTCTTTTAATGCAGTTTTTCCATGTTTATTGCTAATTATTTAGAAAATAAACAGCAACAGCCACTCTCCCAACTTTTCTGGCTTAAGTGCAATGTGACAGGTACCGACGGAGAGGTCTCCAAAGCCCCTCCAATACCAGTTCCTCTGCTCAGTAATGAATTTTTGGAGTGCCACCTTTACTGGTAGGGAAGAGTCATTTATAAACAAGTTGATTTGTTGATCTGATTCATACATAATTCTTGCAGTGTACATTCCCTTTCTTTCTCTACAGTATATGTACTGAGGGAAAGATCAGGAGCAGAAAATTCCTCCTTAGCCGCTTCCACATGTTATAATGATAACTGCTCATGTAGGAGTGGGACGGGAAAATCCCCTTGGAATATGGTATTTATCATTTATCTGGCAGGTGGTAACTGATGTGTTCCAACGCACTAGGAATCAGCACAATGGAAATCGTTCCACTCCAAAGAAGGGAAAGTTAAGTGTCATGATTAAGTACCTGGGAACTTTGAACCCAATCCACTAAAAGCCATAGAGCTGGTTCATTAGTATTTGATTAAAATGTTCACCAATTTTTACTTTTCTGAACAAATATTTTATTTGAGATTTTTCTGGTATTTTTCCAGTTCAAAGGCAGGCAAAATACTGTTTGTTGAATAAAGGTTTCATCACATACAGATAACGCTCAACAGATAGTTTGTTCAGATCTTCAACCAGCTCCAATAAGCAGAATGTCACTGCAACCAGATTCTCTAATAAGTGACTTCCCCTGTTATTTCCTGGCTCATTTCTAATATCCATTCTGTACATGGGGAGAACAGCTAATGCTGAATAGCTGTAATTTACTCAGTGGTTTGAAAATCACTTCCTTTCTCACTTTCCTATTCTCTTCCTGCCACTAGGTATTTTGTGGCTATTTTATATTTTGTATAAAATATTTTAACATATATAAAATTATTATATATAAATATTGGCTTTGTGCATTTGGGAGTGAGGGTGTTAGAAGACATCTATATATATGATGGCTGGGTCAGCAATTTTGTTGTAAATACCCATTTCCCACTCATAAAATCTCCCTCCAACATATTTGTGACCATAAACAGGTTACCTGAATGTTTTAGGAAAAGATGACAGGGGATATAAACACTGTTGGATGGAGTTACAAGCAGGATTTAGCAAACATGTTCAAGAATATACTTTCCACTCTTTGCTAAATGAAGAAACCAAGAGTCATAATGAAATGCTGAACCAGAAGCCATAAAAGGGACAATCCAAAGAGAACAGGAAGACAATAATATACAGTAGAGTTTTGTGCACCACCTTTCCTGAGAAATGTAGTGGAAGGCTAGAGGAGGAAAAAAAATAGAAGACTTACCAAATAATCACCTTCTGTGGTTTTGGTAATTAAATGAAAAGAAGTTAGATTTCTCTCAGTCAGGAACAAGTTTTATATGTGTAACCCCCAAGGAGATTACCTAGATTCCTGGGATGCTGTCTGCTGGCAGCTCAGGGAGAGGCGCACTGTCCCTGGTAGGGAGGGGGACCCAAGGCAGACTCAGAGTCCACCCAGCAACCAATAGGGAGTGAGAGGCCCTCTCAGGGAGAAGCCATTTGGTAGTCAGTCTGGAGCCAGCCAGGAAAAGGGCAGGACTGGCTGTGTGGGGAGCTGGTGAGTCCCAGGCCTGCATGCATGGTTCCCCCTGAGAACAGGCCTCTAGGGACCTTACAGTAGATCCCTCAGCTGTGTTTTTTCCTTCCTCACTGATGATTCCCAATTTGTAGCATTTGCTGGGAAATTTCCCAGCCAGGCTGAGTTCGCCCTCCAGCTCCCTAGGTGAGACCAGTCACCACATGATCAGCTCTGCTCTGTCTGCTAGCCCAGGGAAGCTGCTTGCTGAGTGTGTGTCTGGAGGCTGGGCTAGGAGGCTACCGTTTGGATGTTAGTGTAGTTGTGTAACCTACACCTTGAGCCCTACACCCCTTTGTGGTGAGGGGAAATCCTGGGACCGATGCAGTCTGATTCCTGTCTGAGGAGGATCCCTGCCAGCAGAGAGCAGCCCCGTCTGCAGTGACTGAGGAGTCCAGCGTCATCTTTGAACCTGAGGATCATTCATGGAGTTTGTGAGTGCACCATTGTTTAGTTAGTCAGGGAATTTGTTCTGGGGACCCCCGACTCCCTGAACTGCGTCCTCAAGCCAGGGAGTAAGGGTTTGAGGATTTTATAACCTGCTGCATATTACACCTGTGGATGGATTTACCACTTTCTCCCACTTATGAGTCCTTTGGGCTGTACTGAACCCAGTCGGCCACGCTGCTAAACGACTGCAGAAAAGAATTTTGTGGTTATAGGTCATCAAGGGCCCCAGCAAAGTATGCATACCAACGGGACACTAATTTTGCATTTGCTACATCAAGTCACGGGTATTTGCAGTGTGGGCACCGGTGACCCTAAAAATAGTGTTTTATCCTGTTATGTTGTATTTGTCTCCTGTTTAATATAATTATTGTGTTGAATATATTTTTATGTGTTTGTGTTATTTCTTGAAAGTCTCCAACTATCTGGCAAGTAAGTGGGGATTACTCTGTAGTTAGAATCTTCCGCCCAAGCTACCCTGGTGACCCTGCCAGGAAGGAGTGAAGGGGGTGGAGGCACCGCCAAATAATTTCATAGGAAAAAAAGAAAGAAGATACATCCCACTGAGTGGGTGGCGGGATCCAAAAGAACCCAGACCTGTCCATCAAAACCTGTAAGCGGATTGGCATTAAAGGAGGTAACCAGGTGGAGAGTAGGCGCTACATATGGACAACAGATCACCCATGGGGAAGTGGAAAGATAAACTAGAAAGTGTTGTTCAAAAGTTGGAGATGTATCTCTTTTAAAAGTTACTTTTCATCCAGTGTTGGGCTTGTGGCAGATCTAAGTGCAAACATGCACCCAAATAACAAAAGTTTCAATTAAAAAAAGTTTAGTTATTTTGGTGAAAGTCTGTGTGGATGTTCTTATTTTGGAATGAAGTAGCTAAAAAGATGGTAACTAGGGTTGGTAACAAACCAACTTTACAAAAAAATGAAAAGGAGTACTTGTGGCACCTTAGAGACTAACAAATGTATTTGAGCATAAGCTTTCGGATGCATTCAGTGGAAAATACAGTGGGAAGATTTATATACATAGAGAACATGAAACAATGGGTGTTACCATACACACTGTAAGGAGAGTGATCACTTAAGGTGAGGTATTACCAGCAGGAGAGCGGGGGGGGGGGGGGGCGGGGATACACCCTAGAATCCTATTTTCGATGTCTCTGACTCAAGGAATATTTCCAACACACCTCTGAACAACATACTAACCCACAGAGACCTTCCTACCAAGACTACAAAAAGAAGGATTATGAGTGGACTCCTCCTGAAGGTCAAAACAACAGACTGGACTTCTACATAGAGTGCTTTCGCTGACGTGCACGGGCTGAAATTGTGGAAAAACAGCATCACTTGCCCCATAATCTCAGCTGTGCAGAACACAATGCCATCCACAGCCTCAGAAACAACTTTGACATCATAATCAAAAAGGCTGACAAAGGAGGTGCTGTCGTCATCATGAATAGGTCGGCATATGAACAAGAGGCTGCTAGGCAGCTCTCCAACACCACTTTCTACAAGCCATTACCCTCTGATCCCACTGAGGGTTACCAAAAGAAACTACACCATCTGCTCAAGAAACTCCCTGAAAAAGCACAAGAACAAATCTGCACAGACACACCCCTAGAACCGCAACCAGGGGTATTCTATCTGCTACCCAAGATCCATAAAACTGGAAATCCTGGACGCCCCATCATCTCAGGCATTGGCACCGTGACAGCAGGATTGTCTGGCTATGTAGACTTCCTCCGCAGGCCCTACGCTACCAGCACTCCCAGCTATCTTCGAGACACCACTGACTTCCTGAGGAAACTACAATCCATCAGTGATCTTCCTGAAAACACTATCCTGGCCACTATGGATGTAGAAGCCCTCTACACCAACATTCCACACAAAGATGGACTACAAGCCATCAGGAACAGTATCCCCGATAATGTCATGGCAAACCTGGTGGCTAAACTTTGTGACTTTGTCCTCACCCATAACTATTTCACATTTGGGGACAATGTATACCTTCAAATCAGCGGCACTGCCATGGGTACCAGCATGGCCCCACAGTATGCCAACATTTTTATGGCTGACTTAGAACAACGCTTCCTCAGCTCTCATCCCCTAATGCCCCTACTCTACTTGCGCTACATTGTTGACATTTTCATCATCTGGACCCATGGAAAAGACGCCCTTGAGGAATTCCACCATGATTTCAACAATTTCCATCCCACCACCAACCTCAGCCTGGACCAGTCCATACGAGGGATCCACTTCCTGGATGCTACGGTGCTAATAAGCGATGGTCACATAAACACCACCCTATACCGGAAACCTACGGACCGCTATTCCTACCTACATGCCTCCAGCTTTCATCCAGACCACACCACATGATCCATTGTCTACAGCCAAGCTCTACGATACAACCACATTTGCTCCAACCCCTCAGACAGAGACAAACACCTACAAGATCTCTATCAAGCATTCTTACAACTACAGTACCCACCTGCTGAAGTGAAGAAACAGATTGACAGAGCCAGAAGAGTACCCAGAAGTGACCTACTACAACAAAGAAAATAACAGAACGCCACTCGCCGTCACCTTCAGCCCCAACTAAAACCTCTTCAACGCATCATCAAGGATCTACAACCTATCCTCAAGAACGACCCATCACTCTCACAGATCTTAGGAGACAGGCCAGTCCTTGCCTACAGACAGCCCCCCAACCTCAACAGAACCACTAACCCAGGAACCTATCCTTGCAACAAAGCCTGTTGCCAACTGTGTCCACATATCTATTCAGGGGACACCATCATAGGGCCTAATCACATCAGCCACACTACCAGAGGCTCGTTCACCTGCACATCTACCAATGTGATATATGCCATCATGTGCCAGCAATGCCCCTCTGCCATGTACATTGGTCAAACTGGACAGTCTCTACGTAAAAGAATAAATGGACACAAATCAGACGTCAAGAATTATAACATTCAAAAACCAGTTGGTGAACACTTCAATCTCTTTGGTCACTCAATTACAGACCTAAAAGTTGTAATTCTTCAACAAAAAAACTTCAAAAACAGACTCCAACGAGAGACTGCTGAATTGGAATTAATTTGCAAACTGGATACAATTAACTTAGTCTTGAATAGAGACTGGGAATGGATGGGTCATTACACAAAGTAAAACTATTTTCCCACGTTTATTCCCTCACCCACCCCGCACTGTTCCTCAGATGTTCTTGTCAACTGCTGGAAATGGCCCACCTTGATTATCACTACAAAAGGTTCCCTCCCACTCCCCCTCCCCGCTCTCCTGCTGGTAATAGCTCACCTTAAGTGATCACTCTCCTTACAGTGTGTATGGTAACACCCATTGTTTCATGTTCTCTGTGTATATAAATCTCCCCACTGTATTTTCCACTGAATGCATTCCGATGAAGTGAGCTGTAGCTCACGAAAGCTTATGCTCAAATAAATTTGTTAGTCTCTAAGGTGCTACAAGTACTCCTTTTCTTTTTGCGAATACAAACTAACACGGCTGCTACTCGGAAACCAACCAACTTTACCTAAATCACCTTTAGCAGCTTTTATTCTGAAATAATGGTGTTCACACACAACGGCCTTGCAACAAAATTACTTTCAGTTTCCATTTACATCTTTCCCGATGTGGTGCACGTTTGTGTGCAGACCAACCTTTACGAACTCCCTAAATGAGAGACCACCTCTTACCTCATGCCATCTTGTCACAGCTGAGATCAGAGGTGCTGGAGCTGGAACCACTTGGTCCAAATGAGAAAGGGCTGCTAATGGGGCCTTCTCTGTGTGCATCCCTTTCCTTTGGAAGGAGTTCCCTCCTTGGTCCTAATCAACCTGAATCTGTTGACCTTCAGAGCATGCTTCAAGGCCCATCTGTTTAGGAGTGTGATAGAAGAAGCAGTAATGTTAGGGTTGAGGTAAAGGGGAAGTTGGGAATTTGGTTTATATCTTCTGCTGCCTGTCATTTAGTATAATCATATGTCAGGGAGGTGCTGCTACTGCTTTTTTGCTGTTTTATATTTTTAAGTATTTTGTCAGAGGTGCTTGGAACATTCAGATAGGCACCTAGTGTTTTTATACATTTAAATTAAATAAAAATATTGATTACACTTAATCTCATACCCAACCTGGGCACACAACAGATAGTTTTGAACTGAGTCTTTTTTCTTTGGTAATCTTGGTTATCAGCCCATTCTCTTATCACTTTCATTCCCATTTTCTTCCCTGTCCCCGCTTTACATTTTACCATCATTTAAAACTAATCTGTTATATTGGTCTCTCCTATCATTATGATACTCTAGTATTTTAATATGTGCTTAGGATCTTCCTAGACTGATGCTTTTGTATGATCAGTCTACTAAAATATTATACACGTTTGGGTTTTTTTGGGGGGGAGCGGGGAGGAGAGAACATGTCTACACTAGCTATTGCAGAGAGAACATAGGAGGAATTTGAACTATTTTAGTGGGCAGGGGAGAAGTTTTTCCCTAAAGAGATCCTTGTGAGGACACTAGTCATCTTATAAGAATAATAGACTAGTTATTTTAAAATGTTTTGTAGGGAAGACTCTAAAACGGCAGGTATTCAGATGTTGGGGTTAGAAGTGAAAACATAGTAAATTGTCTCAGGGCACTGACATGGATTTCAGGAAATGAGCTTAACTAATTTATTGGAATTTGTTCACAGCATTGCTAGAAAAAGAGAAATACGTGCATTATACGCTTAGACTTTCTGGAAACACATGACCAAGTTCCAGGTTGTTACCTAATGTGAAGAGTCATTTTGGAACAGGGGAAATACTGTCATGCCATATAAACCTGGAAATCTGCTGAAAGACAGAAAAGAGAGAATATTGATCCATACATGGAAAACTGTCAGGCTTATATTTCTTATGGTGCTTGGATTGATGGTAATTAAAGCAATATTTCCAACTCCACAACTGATACTTACCTGGTTTCGCAAAAAGAAAAGTAGTACTTGTGGCACCTTAGAGACTAACCAATTTATTTGAGCATAAGCTTTCGTGAGCTACAGCTCACTTCATTGGATGCATACCTGGTTTGTTCGGTTTGCAGTTAGGACCTCAGTAGCTAGAACTAGATGGATTTGCAATATTGCAGTAGCATTTTTTGGAAGATGGAAATTCAGTTCACGTAATAGCAAGCATAGAAACTAAGAAACAAAAGAAAAATATAAGGAAAATAATACTGCTACTGCTGAACAATGCAGATGGGACTTGTCGGAGCAGATTGTGATGGCGCCAGGTTCCCTTTCCTCCTGCACAACAACAAGGCTAGGAGAATGGTGATGTGGAGTGTGCCATCCGCACCTTTTCTAAAGATGTAAAAGTAGCAAGGGAGCCACTTTTGAGATGGAACTGAGAAGCTGTTTAAAGGCAGGCAACAATACTGTGCAATGGGTTAGGATAGGAAATGAAGGCTACTTTATCTAGTTGGTATTGCAGGTGGAATTTAGGTAAGAAGAATATAATGGAGCAATCATTGGGGCTAATCCTCATAAAATATGCCATGGGAGCACAATTGAAGTAATCATAAATAAGTCACTGATAGAGGGAAGGAAGTGTGTGTGCATGTGTAAGTGAATTCTCAGAATAGATTTTTAGAAATACCTGATATTATTCATTTAGTGAAAGCTGATATTTTCATGATAGTACATCACGCTTCCTAGCAAGTAGGCTGAGCCTCAGGAGGCAGAGCAAGCCTGAGAAATGTCAGGATGACTGAGAAAGAAGGAAGTGTAGAGTGCCACCCACTGAACCATAGGTGTTATTAGGGTTCAGATTGTGTTCTTTCATCTAGATTCCATTTCCTATTGTCAGTGAGCAACTGACTTTCTAAAAACTGACACTGAGACACTTTAACAAAGCAACTGTCTGTCACAGAGCAAAATAAAACTAATTTTCTAAATTAACAGTCACAAGAGCTAGGAGGAGAATGATAGAGGGATTCACTTAGGGATACAATTCTTTTTGGACCATAAATAAGGCTGCATTTTTTTCCCCATGGAGATTGATATATTGCATTTTGTAAACACCTCTACCTGACCAAAATCAACCAGCATGATTCAGAATGTGCCCAAAAAAACCCCAAATACTTCCTTATTGTGTAGCTTTTTGGAGCTTTAAGTTGAAAAATTCTGAAACACAACAGGATTTGCAATAAAATCAGCTTAAACAAACTTTCTGGAATTTCTACAGTTGGGGAGTAGATTTTGTATTTATGGGTGAATGTCTCATATCCAGAGCACTGAGAGGCAAACTGCAGATATTCACACTTCCATCTACTTAAAAATGACTATTTTTCTCATATCTAGGGTGCTTTTTGTATCAAACAGCTCTTCTACAAACACCATTTTTTTCTCTCCCCACAGAGGAAGTTGTAAAAGAATCAGTTGTTCTCTTTCTCACAATTTGTGATGAAGCTTCTAGATAGTGATCACACGTAGCTTTTCCGTTATGATTCATTGGAGTCTTCAATGTAGTGTAAAATATATCAGCAGGCACATGAAATGTTCTGCTTTCATACAGAAGAGGTCCATGTTTGGCAGAAATATTTCCAAATGCAGAATCTGCCTTTGTCTCAACATGTTACACCCCATGTACCTAACTCTTACTTTAAAGTCTCTCAGTCTTGCCCTATTTTAGAGTAAAGAGGGCCACCAGAGAGAAAAATACTCAAGAACTGATGAGAATGGAGCCTGTCCCCTTTGAAACCTGAGCAAGTTGTACCTGAGCAAGTGTGTTAATAATACTGTTTACTTCAAAGACTTCCCTTTCTCTTAGGTTCTTGAATATTTTTCCTCTCCCCCACTTCTGAGTGGTTGTGTACCTCTGGTTTCTGAAATAAGCCCTGCAGATTAAATCACTGAAGAGTAGATAGGGTGAAAGGAGAAGAGAGCCCCAAAATTTAAGAGAACTGGGACCCAGTGCTCCCCCATCTCAGAGAATACAGTACTGTTTTCTTTGGGAGAGTCAGATCTCCATAAACTCTTGTGTTTGCTTTTCCCTTCCAGTGACCTGGTGCTTTAAGTGGTCTGGGCTGTATTATCTGTTGGGTATGTCTACACTGCAAAAAAAAAAAAAAAAAAAAAAAAAAAAGAAGTGTGTGTGTTTGTGTTAGGAACTCAGGTTAGCTAACCGGCTAGCTAATTTGGGTTAAAAATAGCAGCCACGACAGCAACTCTGCTTTTAACTTGAGTCAGCAGCTTGAGTTCACGCCATAGAGCCTTGTCTTCAGCACTAAAAAGAATGCTTTTTTTAAACTTTGGGGTGACTAACACATGAGCTATCCCAAGGTAAAGGTAGGCACTTTAGTTTTACTAAAAGGTAAACAACCCTAAACCCCTAAAACATTTTTATTTTATTTTGCAAAATAGACGTATCCTTAGAAAAGCCCAGAGCAGGCTCTCTGTCTCCAGCCTACAACCCACTCTTACCTTTCTCCTCCACTCTCATCCCTTCCCCCATGAGATTGCTCATGGATCACATCCATATCGTTCACGGCAAAGGGTCAACTTTACTTTTTCTGTGAACTCCATGACAATTGAAAATAAGACAGCCTTTTTTATAAGAGTCAAGAAAGAGATTAAATGCCTAGGTCTGAATCACTAGCAATTTAGGGTTTGCATTATTAAGTTTAAAAATAAACTACATGCATTAGATGCTATTTTAGTATAATGGCAAAATAATGACTGTGTTAAGTCAGACTTTCTTATTACTGTATGTAGTGCTTTATTTTTGTGGTGCCAGTTTCCTTTTCTGATCAACGAGGCATGTATCTATTGAGATGGGCTTTCAGAGTGATGTATGCTTGATAGATCCATGTGGGAGTATTTCTGAAATCATTCTTCATTTCTAAAATGTTAACCTTTTATTTTTCCTATAAAGTTGTTTTCATTTCTTAAAATGTTTATTGTTAATTTAGAGGTAGTAAAAATTAAACAGAGCATGGTTCTTAGTTATGAGGTTCAGTTTCCACTGTGATTTCTTAAAGGAAATGCATAATTAAAGAAGTTGCATTATTTATGTGAAAGAATAATAAAATCATAGTTACTGTAATGTATGCTTGTGGTACTAGGTTAATTTTAAATGTTAAACATAATAATCTTCTCCTCCACCAAAAGGAGCAGTAATTATTCTTATGTTTCAGCTCTGGCACTCATGAGCTTTTCTTACATTTAGAAAAGGTCCTGAATGCACAGAAGCACACTGAAAGGGACTAGAAACAGAGCCATATGAAAACGGAAGATTTCACCGATCAAGGCTTCCTGCACATATTTTCTTGAGTTGCAGTCTGCATTTTGCTTTGTGCTTCAGTTTCAAACCAGCCCAAATCTCAAAGCATAACTCAACTGATGCTGAATCGAGTATTACTCGAGTATTACCATCAGAATCCTGTAAAACTGAAATTTGCATTGTTTTTGTGAAAAACCATAAAGTGGTTCTGGTTTGTTCAAAAATACCAGTCACTCACAAGGTTGACAAACTTGACCATGTTTTGCCAAAACATTTGTAATGCATTTTGAATTTGTGATGAATCCCAAAATAGGGTAAGCTTTCGACTGATTTCAGGTTTTGTTTCAAACATTTGAATGGGTCAGTCATCTACAAAGCCCTACAGAAGCTTATCCCACCTCAGCACATCGTAACAATCATAATTCAACACCAAGTGCCCATACTTACTGTGTTAGGAAGCACCAAATTGGTAAAAAAGAATCTTAACATTTTATTTTCCAGGATTCATGTGCAGAGGACCTGCATAAGCTCTCTGTGATACTATACCCTGCAAATAGGCTTAACTGGTATTTAGATGATGCAGAGTTGGAGAATTTCACGCCTCATAAACAGTAGTCTGTGATGTCTCTAGGTGGTGGTTTGGGACATTTTATTAAGTTAGGAAACTCACCAAGAGTTAGACCAAAGAAATACTATTGTGTCTTCTTTGCTCAGCATTTTTCACTATCTGTAACACCTTCCGCAAATGATTTCATACAACGTACTTATATGTACGTTAAGTAACTAGGATGACTTTAAGAATATCTAAACACTTTGAAGAGCCATTTCCTTCTTGTTAGTTCTAAAACTGATTTTGCTTTTAAACTCAAAATTACAGTCTAAACATAGAATTTTAAAAACTCTATGTAGAGCTTTCTAATAGCCACAATGATACTTATTCACATTTTCAATAAAAGTGTGACATTTTCATTAAAAGTTTGCTTTCATGCCAAGGAAACACTTCTGCTGAAATAGATTATAAGACCAGAAGGGATCATTGTGATGATCTAGTCTGACCTCCTGTACAACACAGGCCATGAATTAATATCTGTGAGAAACAGCACACTATTTCGAAAAAATATCCCAATTTAGATTTAGAAATTTTCAGTGGTGTAGAATCTACCACAATAATTGGTAAGTTGTTCTAGTGGTTAATTACCCTCACTGCTAAAAATTTACACTTTCTTTATATTTTGAATTTGTCTAGTTTCAGTTTCCAGCCATTGGATCATGTTACACCTGTCTCTTTTAAATTGAAGAGCCCATTATTAAATATTTGTTCCCCATATAGATATGTATTGATTGGAATCACATCACCCCTTAGCCCTCTCTTGGTTAGACACCAGGAGCTCAATCTGTTTTGTTTATCACTATGAGGCATGCTTTCTACTCCTTTAATTATTCTTGTGGCTTTTCTCTGAACCTTTTCCATCCTTCTTGAATGTGGACATGAGAACTGGATACAGTATTCCAGAAGCGCTTGTACCAGTGACAAATACAGAGATAATATAACGTCCATACGCCTAAGGTATGGTTCCCCCATTTATATATCCAAGGATCACATTGCACTGGGTGCTCAAGTTCAGCTGATTATCCACCATGATGCCAAAGTCTTCAGAGTCAATGCTTCCCAAGATAGTCTCCCATTCTGTAAATATTTCCTACATTCCTTGTTGTTAGGTGTATGACTTTACATTTGACTGCATTAAAACACGTTTGCTTACACTCAGCTTACCGAGTGATCCAGATCGTTCTGTTTCAGTCACCTATCCTCTTCATTATATACCAGTTCTCCAATCTTTGTGTCATAAGCAAACTTTATCAAAGATTATTTTGTTTTCTTCCAGGTCATTGATAAAAATGCTATAGCATAGGGCCAAGAACTGATCTCTGTGAAATGCCACTAGAAACACACCTACTCAGTGATGATTCCCCATTTACAATTACATTTTGAGATCTGTCAGGTAGTTTTTAATGTGTGCCATGTTAATTTCGTATCACTCTAATTTCTTAATCAAAATGGTGCACAGTACCAAGTCAAATGCCTTACAGAAGTCTACACTGTTAACTTTAACAATCTAAACTTGTGATCTCATCAAGGAAACATCAAATGTGACCCTCATATAAACTCCTGGCAACTTTCAATTTCTTATAATTAAACAATTGTAAAGATTCATAGTTCAAATTATGACAAATTTAAAAAACATATTTTGTCACCATTGGAAGGCTGTGATCCTGCAGTTTTCACTTGGGGCAAATCTCCTTTAGAAGTCAGTGGAGTTTCCAAATTGTACATTCAACTAGTAGGCACCTTTGTGCTCCTAGCAGTGTCATCTTATAGTTCCTCTCCCCCGCCATCATGTCATGCCTTGTTTCTATTTAGAATGTAAGGTGTAAGCTGTTAGTTCTCTGTTTATACAACACCCAGCACAATGGGGCCCTAATCCTGACTGGGCCTCTGGGTACTAAACTAATAATAAACAATGAATGATGTAGGCTCATGCCTGAAATGTAGTGAATTACTCAGAAGTCATTTCATGTAGTAGGCAGACAAGGAAACCCATTGATTAGTTTTATATTTACTGGGGTTTTGTTATCCCACAGCCAAAACACAACAAACTACAACATTAACACACAAATAATTCTGATTCTCTCAGCTGGATATTTTTCATACATTCCTAATGCAATCTGTTAACTTTCAACTGCAGTCTTTCAGACTACGATCTCTTCGTATCCTGTTATCTGGTGCTACATCCAGATGAATCTGATGTTTAAATCAAATCTGATGTGATATGACAGAGCAGGCAAAGTGTCAGAAATTCTATAAACAAATTTTATTCAGTAAGGTATTATTTTCAATTACAACTCATTTTGGAGGCTTATTAAGACCCCCATGCACTGTAATTAGTGGGGAAATGTAGTAGGACCTAAAGTTTCATGCACTTTTACAGTCTGTATACATAGGTGGTGTGATTAAAGGGAAATACTTTACCCATGCCCATGTATTTGATTTACTAAAGACAATCCCAGTTTGTCTTTTATCCCTCTTGATCAGGTCACATCGACATTATCTCAGCAGCAAGACACCCTTATTGGTACATGACTGTAATTTATTTTATACTCTCATCTTAACTGGAAATGGTCAGTGTCTACTGTGAAAAGTATCAAAAGCTGCACTCAACTGCTTTTTAGCATTTAGGTTTAAATATACATTGTTTTGAGTACAAACCTACTTTATTATCACATTCTTACACTCTAAAAACTCTTCTGGAATTTCTTATAGCTGTAAGTTTCAGATATAATCAACAACCCTCAGATAAATAGAAGGGTATGATGCAATTCAGGAAAGGATTAAAGTCCTTTGTTGTTGTTTTGAATTTCTCCCAGGCTAGATTTGGCTGGAGATTGTTATGATGATCACACTGTTTACTGTAGTTCTCATCTTAAATTACAGATGTCTTGGGTTAACTAATACTTTGTTCCCTGACCTATAGCTCTTACAGTAATACAAAGAAAAGTATAGCAATCCCAGTCTGTAGGGTCCTCAGTCCCTTGCATTCAACAAGCACAACTCTTTCAGTGTGACTTAGGATACTATAGGCAGACATAATGACAGGTTTCAGAGTAGCAGCCATGTTAGTCTGTATCCGCAGAAAGAAAAGGGGTACTTGTGGCACCTTAGAGACTAACAAATTTATTTGAGCATAAGTTTTCGTGAGCTACAGCTCACTTCATCGGATGCATGCAGTGGAAAATACAGTGGGGAGATTTTATATACACAGAGAACATCGAACAATGGGTGTTACCATACACACTGTAACAAGAGTGATCAGGTAAGGTGAGCTATTACCAGCAGGAAAGAAAAAAAAACCTTTTGTAGTGATAATCAAGGTGGGCCATTTCCAGCAGTTGACAAGAACATGTGAGGAACAGTAGGGGGAAAAATAAACGTGGGGAAATAGTTTTACTTTGTGTAATGACACATCCACTCCCAGTCTTTATTCAAGCCTAATGTAATGGTGTCCAGTTTGCAAATTAATTCCAATTCAGCAGTCTCTCGTTGGAGTCTGTTTTTGAAGTTTTTTTGTAATATTGCAACTTTTAGGTCTGTAATCGAGTGACCAGAGAGATTAAAGTGTTCTCTGACTGGTTTTTGAATGTTATAATTCTTGACGTCTGATTTGTGTCCATTTATTCTTTTACGTAGGGACTGTCCGGTTTGGCCAATGTACATGGCAGAGGGGCATTGCTGGCACATGATGGCATATATCACATTGGTAGATGTGCAGGTGAACGAGCCTCTGATAGTACTCCTTTTCTTTTTATAGGCAGACAGCTACACAACCTGCATCTTCAATACTGTAAATGAAAAATGGCTTTTGACTGTGTGTGTGCGTATATATGTGTCTGTGTAAAGCAATCATTAGAAAATCCCCTGATATTGGAATGTCAGACAATACAAACTGTTAGTACCTATACATTTTACTAAATATTATTAATTTTGAATGAGTCAGATATTTGGAATTTCAGCCTATTGCTTTCTCCTGATGTTTTCTAACATTAGACATGGTCCAAAGGTGACTCAGTTATGTCTGAATCAGAGCAGTTGTGTGAGAAGGGGACAGAAGGGACTGCCTGTACAATCTCACAGAGCTAGAGGAACGCACACAGGAAGATCACGCTCTAACAAGGACAGCTCTCATCAGCAGTGATGTACATTGCCTCATGCACAGTCCTAGTTCAATTGGCCTGGATTGGTCCTTGACCCCAGCAGCAGTAGCTGAAATCAAATCAACAAAAAAGCCAACTCCATAAATATGAAAAAATATTTGGCACTTAGGACTTCTGCCTCTAGCTCCCTCCCTTTTTTTCCAGAAAGTTCTAAGTCCTTTAGAGGATGCCAGGAGTTAGCTCCTCTGTCAGTCTGGCAGAAAGCCATCATTCCTAAACCCTAAGCTCTTCTCCCCACTTCTTTTCCTGTCTCTTCCTCTTTATACTTGAGCTTGTCCTCACTAGCTACAGAAGCTTGAGACCCTGGCACTCCATAACGGACATCTCACAGCTCAGGAGGGGTAGGACTGGTTTTGCTTTCTGCAGGTAGGGAGGGTTCTTAACCTCATCCTGCCAGTGTTTTTTTTTTTTTTTTGGTGGTTTGGGGTCCCCCCATTCTAAATGAACAATATGCACCATAAACATTAGACATTTTGAACTCTGTGCCTGTCCATAGCTTACAACAGAAACAGGAAGCAGTAAAAATATGAAATATATAAATATCAAAAACAAACTACACTTAAAACAAAATGGAGTTTAAAATTTGTAGTTACAGTATACCACACTTGTATGGTACACCATGTTTTTCTCCCATGTTCAGAAGATGGAAAGTGAAACCTATCCACTCATAATTTGTAACTATTCTTTTTTATTTTGTTGCTGCCTTTGTTTTGACTTTTTCAGATAACAAAAAAAAAAAAAAAATTCCTGTAAGACAACCGCAATTCTCCCAGCCCTTGAATCATATCAAGAGAAGTTGTGAGCTTTTCCTCCTGACACTTTAAGGTGCTGGACTGGTCCTTACAAGTAACGTTACCAATTGGCATCACCCAGTAAATCACGCTACTATAAATATGGGTTTTGTAGGTGACATATTCACCAGAGTCAGTTGTTCTTTTGAAAGTGAAAGAAAACAATTTTAAAATATACAAATTTGAAGGGAAGCTAAAATATCCTTGAGAAGAAGCAGAGGCCAGGGATGTTTACGAGAAAGGCAGTGCATTTGAAACCAACAGAAAAGTTGATCTTCCTCTTTTGGAAATCCAACCAATGTCACAGCATCAGGACATTTGAGCCAGACACTGGTTTGGTTCTAACTTAAATCCACCAGTTCAGGCTTTGCAGGGCATGATCTCTGATAATCAGGTAAAAATTTCCGATTTTTTTTTAATGTAGGGTGACAAACAATTGGGACAGTGAAATAGGGTATCAGCATATAGTGAAGAGTTTGGCTACTCATGGACAAAGCAGGTAGTGGGCAAAGAGGCCAGTTACTTTACTTGCCAAAAAATTATTTTGGGTACTTCACTATCAAAATTAATTTGCCATTGAAATGACTCACTTCAGGTAGGAGATGGGATATGGGGATTTCATTAATTATTTTATATAAATTGGCCCATATCCATCTCATAGACTGTTGGCTGGAGCAATGCTGCTATATTTTTGTTGTGAGGAGGACATCTTCCAGCCGTTGTCCACTGAGGAAGTGGAGAGGGCACTGAGCTGCATGCAAGAAGGAAAAACATGGCTTTGACAAGGTTTAATCAGAAATGCTACTACGTCTTGGTAAGAAGACACAAAATGGCCTAGGATATGGCGTAAAGCTAGGGTGAGAGCTGTCCCAAACCTTGGGAAGGACTATACTCTTCCAGCTTGCTACCCTGTGATCAGGGGTGAAAGTAATTTAAAGGATTTACCAGGACTCCGGAGTCCTGAACAAGGGGGCATGGCCTCAACCTGAAGAGGCGGGGCCTTTAAGTATCCGGGCCGTTTAAATCAAGATTTAAAGGCCCCAGGGCTCCAGCTGTGGCTGGGAGCCCCGGGGCCTTTAAATCACCCCCCAGAGCTACCAGCTGCAGAGGCGGCTGGGAGCCTTGGGGCTCAGGGGCAATTTAAAGGGTCACGGGCTCTGGCCACCACTACCGCAGTGGAGCTCCAGGCCCTTTAAATCACCGCCGGAGCCCTGCCACTGCTACCCCAGGGCTTCGGCAACGGGGCTCGTGGGGCACTTTAAAGGGCCCGGGGCTCCCTGCAGCAGCTGGAGCCCCAGGCCCTTTAAAGTGCCAGCCTGGGGAAGCCAGTCCGGTCCGACATGGCGTACTGGCTCTTGCTGGTACACCGTACTGGTCCGGACCAGCTTACTTTCACCTCTGCCTCTGATATCACTTCTGAGCTGTGTTTACAAACTTTTGGAGTTATTAATTCTGCAAAGAATCATGCCCATAGTAGAGCAGGATCTGAGTGATGATCAGGCAGGTTTCAGGCCTAATGAGAGCACCTGTGACCAAATTCTTGGTCTTATCCGCCCTATAGAAAATGGTTTTTAGCAGAAGGAAAAGAGTGGGGCTATTTTTCTTGACTAGACAGCAGCATATGATAGCTTCTGGCACACTGGCCTGCTGGTCAAGATGTCAAAGATATTACCTCAGTTTGTTGTTTTGGCTACAGAAATGATGCTTTGAAACAGACAGTTCCAAGCAATGCTAGGAAATAAACTGAGCACGTGGAGGACCCAAAAGAACAGGCTCCCTCAGGGATCTGTTCTTGCCTCACATTTTTTCAACATATTTACGAATGACCTGCCTCCAGCAATCTCAAAGCTATTCAAGAAGGCAGATGACGTCTGCCTAGCATCAAGAAACAGAGATTTCAAAAATATTGAGGATAACATGAACCCAAATATGGCGCCATCAGTGGCTATTACAAGAAGTGGAGACTTAAGCCCAGTGCGTCAAAGACAGTGTCATTATATTTCATCTCAATCATGCTAATGCTTCACGAGAACTCAAAGTCTTCTTGAATGGAGAATGATTGGCCCACGACTCAAAGCTGATATACATCGGAGTAACTGTAGCTCACACACTTACCTATAAGGACCATCTCACCAGCATAACTCAGAAGATGAATGAGCAGAAATGGCCTCTTTAACAAGCTTGTGGGTTCAGCTCAGGCAGCTAATGCACAAACACTATTCAGCTCGGTGCTAGCTATCTGATACTATTGGGGAATATTGAGTTCCTGTGTGTTTAAACTCTCCCCACAGAAAGCTAGTTGATATGCAGTTGAATCAAACAATGAGAGTAACAACAGAGACTGAGACAAACAAATACAGAGTGGCTCCCAGTCCTTTCTAATATCCCTTCTCCTAGCATCAGGTATTATATTGCAAAGCACCTTCATGACAAAATCCATAAGATCCCACAACTGCCACTTTTCAAAGATATAAGGGACCAATCTGGACTATGTTACCGACCGTCTCCATGATGGATGCTGTCATATTGTAGTGAGCAGAATGGGAATGAGCCTGTCCCTCTGTAAGAGACTCATCCCTCAGCTTTGAGCCATCATGCTATACCTAGCACAAGCTTGGCTGTTTCAGATGTGGAGTGGTGAGATATATGGCAAATGATCACATCTGGGGACTCAGGACCAGCCCTCTGGATAGCTGCACTGCGGTTGAGTATGCCACACACCTACTGAAAGACCACCACAAGGAGAGCAGCCAACCGAGAACTTTTCAAACTCCATACTGCTGACCCAAAGCTATTGAATGGCTAAAACCTGTGTGATGTCTACTTAAGCCCTTTTGACACTTTTTGACATTTTTCTTTTTTTGACTTAACACAGTGAAGATGTATATCTCCCTATTTTATATTTTGAACCTTTTCCCATCTTTATTGCACCACTTGTGAATTTGCTAATAATAAATAAATAATAACAGATTGTTGCTTGTCATTTGCACTTTGGGAACATGACTCGTGTGTCACCTCAGAGTACCTCTCTAACATGTAACCTTTGAGGAGCCAGCATCAATATTCCTAAGAATACCCTAGGTGTGGAACAGTACTCAAATGCACTTTTCAATGAAAGTGTTAATGTCTGCACTTGTGAAAGGAACCCTAATGAGATTGCTTGAGAATCAAGCCTTGATAAAGCTTTAATATTTCAGACACTCACAGGCAGATTCTTTGACCCAATACATTCCCTTTCAGCTCTCAGGAAGCACAAAAGGAGTGGAAACCTCTCCTAAGAAGTGCCATACTGGGAGATAGCCCCAGCAGGCAAGAAGCCCTCAGAGCTGGCTCCTATGTCTCCGTATGTGAAGCTCCCAACACAAAGGTATGTGGTGGTGGGGAGGGACAGAGAGAGAAAGTGGCCCAAGCACCTGGCATGTAATACACTGCTGGGTTAGGGAAGCTTTAGGAGCTATAGTAAACTCATAGATGGGCCCCTGCCTTTGCTGCACCAGCAAAGTGTCTACCTCAGATTAAACAATCCCATATGTACTGTGATGGGGCAAGGCCAGATGGCTATAGAAAAGTAGTGGGAGATAGATATATTAGCTCCAGGCTAAACAAATCCCTGGTACCAGGATAAGTGAAATGGCAGCTGCTCCAGGTCAATTAAGACACCTGGGGCCAATTAAGAACTTTCCAGAAGGCAGGGAGAATGCTAGGTTGATTGGGACACCTGAAGCTAATCAGGGGCTGGCTGAAACTAGTTAAAAGCCTCCCAGTTAGTCAGGTGGGTGTGCATGTCAGGAGCTGTGGGAGGAAGTTGTGCTGTTGGAGAGACTGAGTAATACACACCATATCAGGCACAAGGAAGGAGGCCCTGAGGTAAGGGTGAAGTAGAGCTTGAGGAAGTGAGGGCTGCTGTGTGGGGGAAGTAGCCCAGGGAATTGTACATGTCATGTTTCTAAAAGGTCAGCTACCATAGCTGATACTAATAGGGTCCCTGGGCTGGAGCCCGGAGTAGAGGGTGGGCCTTGGCTCCCACCCCACCTTTGCCCCCTGATTAATCACTAAGAGTGGGAGACAACAGAGACTGTGCAAGGAAGGATAACTTCTCCTCACCTCCCTCACTGGCTTATGATGAAAATGGCTCAGTAGACTGTGACCCTTGTCTCTAGGGAGAGAAGGGTTACATGGAGGGTCACAGTGAGCCTCTGAGGCTAGTGAAATCTTATGAAGCGAGGCTGAGGGAACTGGGGCTGTTTAGTCTTCAGAAGAGAAGAATGAGGCGGGGATGTGATAGCTGCTTTCAACTACCTGAAAGGGGGTTCCAAAGAGGATGGCCCTAGACTGTTCTCAGTGGTAGCAGATGACAGGACAAGGAGTAATGGTCTCAAGTTGCAGTGGGGGAGATTTAGGTTGGATATTAGGAAAAGCTTTTTCACTATGAGGGTTGTGAAACACTGGAATGCGTTACCTAGGGAGGTGGTGGAATCTCCTTCCTTAGAAGTTTTTAGGGTCAGGCTTGACAAAGCCCTGGCTGGGATCATTTAGTCAGGGATCGGTCCTGCTTTGAGCAGGGGGTTGGACTAGATGACCTCCTGAGGTCCCTTCCAACCCTGATAGTCTATGATTCTATGATTTTATGATCTGCCAGAAAACGTGGGACCCACGGAGGCAAGGACAGAGTATTGTCACAATACACAGAAGATCTGACCCTTTTTTTGTGATGAAGGTGAGCAGGTGTCAGGGTTTACTTCAAGACTGAGTTGTACATTTCCTAATAATGTATGTCCAGTATAGATGAGTGGAGATAAAGTGAGAGGAAGACTGAGATAGTTCTGGACAACAAACTTGGGAGTAGTTTATAACTTGAAGTCTGTAGCAAAAAACATTTTCATAGAACCTGAAGGAGTTGGAGACAAACACTGGTGAATAATTTTTGCACTATTCACTTGTACATCTCTTACCCCTGGAAGGGCTGATAGGAGAAGCAGAAGACAGCTATATATAATAAAACAGTCCATATGTGCATAATGGGCCTAATGCAGCAATCATTACTGAGAGTAGCACTTATTACCATGAGTGGCCTCTGTGAATTCCAGGAACAAAGCATGGTAATAAGCATTGCCCTGGTAGTAAGTGTCTCCTGGATGATGGCCCCAAACATGATGATACTGGGTGCAAGCATACACCTGTAATTCTCTCTATAATTTAAGGCATGAGAGGAAACCAGTCTTGTGCAGTGGGGGCGGGGTTAAGGGGAGAGTTAATGTTTTGATTTTGCAAATGTCCCTTAGTTGCAAAAGACAGTTTTTGCTTCTACGTTTGCTGCTTGTTTGGATATTTTTAGGCGTTTCAGGGTAAGCACCCTATGCCTTTGTTTGACAGTGTTTGTATTTTCTGGCAGCCGAAGACAAAACAAATAGTTCTGTAAAGAATTTGAAAGAAGCTGATAGTGATTTGCAAATGTGAAGATGGGTAAGAAGAGCTTATATGCTCCTCAAATTTTTCATTATCAGCTTCAGATGTACCAGAAGAAAAACCTTTAACTTGGCTTTTTATTTTAAAATTATGTTAAAAACAACAAAGTGTATTTGGGGAGGAGGCAGGGATTGGTGTCACAAAATGGCTGGTGACTGCATTGGTTTTAAATAAATCAGCACCTTAACTGCATGAGTTCACAGTGCAGTCTTGGATTTATATCCAGTTCTAATGATTTATTTCACAAACTGGTTCTGAAGTTAAAGCATATTTCTACTAGTTGTAGGAACTGTCTGTCTGGAGGGGGACACAGTACATATGTTTCTCGAACTAAACATTTTCTAAGTATCTTTATGGGCCATTAAAGTTGTCTTTAAAACCCTTGTGATCTGACCTGGCACCAGGATAGACTTCATAATCCAGATACTCGGGTCCAGCTGATGAGTACATATTGCTATGCAAAAGTGGCTTTAAGCCACCTTTGTTTCCCTGATCCTGGGCTGCCTGTGGTCAGGTCCAATCCCCTGCCACCAACAGCCTTAAAGGGCCAATACAGCAGCTGAGGGGCCAGTGGGTAGTAGCCACTTCCTCCTTCTCCTCAGCCACAATCCCATGGCAACATGAGGGGAAACTGTAGGTGCTGCTATGC
The DNA here is from genome assembly GCF_965140235.1 of Caretta caretta. Lineage (NCBI taxonomy): Eukaryota > Metazoa > Chordata > Testudines > Cheloniidae > Caretta > Caretta caretta. Next base: position 92,562,138 of record NC_134210.1, on the reverse strand, counting down.
TGGCTCGGAACCTCTGGATGATCCTACACAAACTATATGCAGTGTGGTGATCTTACTATGGTTGGCTGTTTGACACCAGGATCTGGATTTATGTGCTATTTAGTCTTCCCCAGAAATAAACTGCAGCCAACACTGTATACCCTAGACTAGTATCAGACCTTATAACCAAAGGGAGAAATAAGAATAAGTTGTTAAAATTTCCCTTTTCTCCCACTTGTAAGCTTGACAGTAGCATAATAGTCCCCAAACAAGCCTGTTTTATCAAAGGGAAGTAGGGGCAGCTCTGATACTAAGCTTTTCTTAGCGCATCTGTTTTATTATTCATATACTTTTAATAGCCTCTCTCTTATTATTTTACAGACCAACTGCAACTTAAGTTAATGTTAAAGACATTAAAAGCATGCCTTTTAAATTTTTAACAAGAATAAAGGTTTACATAGAGCATGAGCTTTGCTGAACCACCTACATATTATGTAAAAATAAACAAACTGTTTCACACTGATTTAAATATTTTATTGGAAGTAATAGATGGTTTTGATATTTTTTCTTTGAGACAACTGCTCTCTAAGCTAAATACTCCATACTGGCTTCACCCAGTTAAGTGATCTTACAGTGTTTTCCATTAACCTGCTGGCCAACATTTCATCTAGGTGAAAGGTTCTGGGGGAGTGAGAGGTGGAAGCTGATTGATTTCAGTTGTGGAAGAAGCTGCTGGTTAAGTAGAAAAGTCAAGAGAGAGATGGAAGAAGAAATAAGGATGAAGAGGGAAAGGAGAGAAGGTCTTTTTGCACTGAATTTTTTTGCCCTTTCTTTCCATCTTGCAAAGAACTGTCTGTGATCAACCCATCAAGTTAAAACATTAAAATAATTTTTATTCTGAGGAAATGACTTGTGGATATTGTGGGCCAGATTCACCTCTCCACTACTGCCATAAACTCCGCTTAAATGGCAGGTTGCGAGTGGAACTCTTGGTCAGCTATAGGGGTGTTTATTCCTTTTAAAAATTAGACTCTTGACCTAGTTGTGTACCCAGGATGGTCACTGAGGTAAATGCAAATCTTTTGTTAATTACAGAGAGATAGCACTTTTTACTGCAGTGTATACCCATGGAGTAGCCAACAGAGATGAGTTTTTTCCTTTTTCCCTTATTTGAGTGCGACTAGTGGAATTCAGAGAGCACGAATTATTGTATACTATGCGGTGAATCAAGGAAGAGGAAAGAAAAGGCGGAGAAGGACTGCTGATCTGGGACCTGCAGCAGCTCCTGAGAGCAAGTCACAGTGGTTGGGGGTCTCTGTTCTCTTTATCTTCTGGAAATTACACAGACAGAAATGCTTGAAAGTTCTTCCTCTAGGCAGATAGAGGACACCAGCCCCATTTTGACCATTGCTCTGAGAGCAGAAATGACAGACATTAGGGGACTGGCTATGCATAAACAACTAGCTGAGAGAAGGCCAGAACAAGATATTAATCATCCATTTGATCTCACTATTAAACAACATGCCTAAAAATACAAAATTGAATTAATAAGATCCTACATGGGCAAATGTCGGCTGTGTTCAGTTCTTCCTGTTAAACGAGTAACTGCATTATATTACACTACAGTGGGACAATGAGAAAACTGTGGTGATTTCAGGAGGTATACATGAAGTATTCATTCTCTTGGTGATGTTGGAGTTGGAAACAATGGCTACTTCTTAGTGTGAGTAGGTGTACTATGTATAGACTACCACAGTAAGCATGGTGCCTGTTATCACTCTCATAGAACAAATATCCCTCCTGAAAATGTAGTAATTTCACAGTACATAAAGAATCCTGGTATCTTTCATGCATTTCTTCATGACGATAATTTGTATCTCTGCGAAGCAATCTGTGATATCATTTAGGAGAATGGATGCTCCAGAGTGTGCTACACTAATGACTCATCTCAAGGATACTAGGAGTACAGTGACTACCTAATAATTTATTATTATGTCAGATGGGGGAGTTGAGCCTGTCAGCTTCCAGACCAAGAAGGAGAATCACAACATGCACAGACAAGCTGTATTTGGTATAACATAACTGTGAGGGTTTCCACAACTTTGTCCTCTCAGGACAGAAATCTGACCAGCAATTATGAGAGTTGTACTGTTTTATTCTTTAACTGTTACAAGGTCTAGGCTCTCCAGTGTGATAACAATGCTATATGCACATAGTATGTGACTTTAAATTACACATTCTGTAACGTGCATAACTACTGAGCCCCAAATGGCTTCAAAACACAAGGGTATTTAACAGGACTGCTTTTACATATTGTGCATTTATGTGGAGACTGGATGCACTGTATAAGAAACTTTTTAAAAAACTGGTTGAGAAATATGGGCCTGAGCCAAAGTCCAGTGAAGTTGATGGAGAAACTCTCATTGGCTTCAATGGGTCTTGGATCAGCCCTTGTATGCTTCAGCAAAATATATGGAGTGAAATCCTGGCTCCATTTAAGTCAATGAGTGTTTTACCATTGATTTCACTATGGCCAGGATTTCACCTTTGATGTATAACTAGGAATGTGGGATGCATATGAAAAAGGAAGGGGAGAGAGCAAATCCAAGGCAAATCCAATCCAAAACCATGCCCACATTCCACCTACCAAGAGAATTTGTAGACAACTCCATGAGTTTTAGCTGAGTTGTCTGCTAAGTGGGTTTTTTACCCACGAAAGCTTATGCCCAAATAAATCTGTTAGTCTTTAAGGTGCCACCGGACCCCCTGTTGTTTTTGTGGATACAGACTAACACAGCTACCCCCTGATACTTTTCCCCTACATGGATTATTTCTATGTAGGAGAGAATGTGCCCATAAGAAATCACACTGACTTTGCAAAAAGATATGAGAACAAACAAAAAGACAGAGTAGCTCATAAATTTGGGCCCACTGACCTTGATAGCATCCCTTTAGAAGTTCTCTCCATTTCTTGTGTCTATATGAATTAAGGGCATCTTCCTTATTCAAGCCCAGTTATGCAATGTTTACTCAAATTGGTGATCACTGTCTCACATGAGTAATCTCATTTACTTCAGTGGGACTGCACTCATAAGTAAGTGTGCTCAAAAATGACTGTGGGTTGCACAACTGGCCCCTCTAGTTTGTGAATGATCCGCCATGGCGAAAGCAAATTACCTTTACAGCTCAGAGATGACCCGTGCCTGCCAACAGTGGGGAGCAGAGTGAGGGCAGCTGGCTTCAGCATTGTTACTGAGCATGCTCAGTCAGTGTGAGTATGCTCAGTACAAGCCAAGCAGCAAACTCGGGGGCAGGGAGAGCATGTGTCACCTCTCTTTACAATACTCATTTTGGTGACTGAAAATAGTCCCTCGATTATAACATTATTGCCGCTCTTTCCATCACCAGTATTCCATTCTAACACCCGTGTTGTGCCTCTGATGAGCAGTAGCAGAAGACCAGGGTCTTGGTGGTCAATTTCTGTGTGGAGGAGAAATCAGTGACATGGAATCTGGGAATATTTTAAATATAATTTGTTTTATTCTCACAAGTACGCCAGTCTGTAAGAAGAGGTGGACAAACAACGTGTAGGCAAACCCTTTTTCAGGAATATCAGCCCAATACAAATGCACAGTTCCCAGACAGCAACCTTTACCTCAAAAAATGATTGCAGTCAGAGACCAAGGCAGGGAGCAAACTCTCTTGCAGTTCACACAGCTCCCTCTACCAAGGACCACTGCCTCTACACAGAACTTGGATTACATCAACTAGTGGGACAGTGTGTTTTCTCAAGGCTAAACACTTGCTCATATGCTAAGAAAAAACATTTGGAAGACTATGTGCAACAGTACCACCTGATGACTGGTGCCATTACAGAAGAATCAAGGCACGTAAGCTAGATTTCTTTTAGGTGTTAGGATATTTATTATACCGTGTTGTATCACAATTACAGTTTCTTAAGAACTGGTCAATATTCTGAGAATTTCAGTAGTTTGTCTCATTAGAAAACAAATATATATGTGCAAAACATTTTAGTAAACATAGAATTAATAAGTGGAAATACTTACGATGGGCTGGATTCACTACTCCGTTACTCCAGTTCTATGCTGTTCTAAGCTTCCCAGTTTCAAAGTAGGTACACTGACATAATAATAATTCTGTCATCCTACTTACCACCTCATGGAGAGGTGGATTAACTACATTGATGAAAACACCCTTCTATCAATGTAGGAAGTATCTACACTACAGTGGCATAGCTGAAGCTGTGCTGTTGTAGCACTTATAGTGTAGACAGTCTGTGCTGAATCAGGCCCATTGTCTTTCCACATGTCTGTGATGAGCAGAGTAGTTAGCACCATTGCTACCAAACAAAAGGCTACTGACATTGCCTATAACCATGGCTTTAAAAACTCAGCATAGTCTGAGGCATAGTAAGCTTCTATTAAGCTTCTATAATGCCCTAAGCTTCTATTAAGAACAGTTCAGAGTTGTTCTTTAGTTTCCATTTGGCATACTGTTATTTTTGTTTGTTTTTTGTTAATAGGGCTGTTCGCGCCTTTGCTAACTACGTAAATCTGCGAAATTCAAAGAGCTATGCAATACCTTAAAATAATCCAGCATTATTGCATTCATATCGCAGCTGAGATGTGGTCCAGAGGTCGAATGGTGAATTATGTGTCTGCAACAGCCAATTGGGCAATTTTCTAGTTAGATAAATCCACAGTTCCAGTTGCTGAAACCCAGCAGTATCAGGTAGTATTTTGGGGGCATTATACATACGAAGGGCTAGTTAGAGCAATAAAAAGCTGTTCCATGTAAGGGGTGGCCACACAGCTGCACTAACTCAGGAGCTGCATAGGTCAAATATAATATGTGAGAGAGACATGATTTGCTCCCTGATTTTCCTTGCTCCAGGGACGTAGTTAATCCATCTCTCTACAGAAGAATTCTTCTGTCAGCCTAGCTTTAGCTACACTGAGGGTTAGATCAACCTAACTACAGTTTTATAATAACAGGCAAAGCCTCAAAATTCACTTCATTTTTTAAAAATGGCAAACAGCTAGGTTTTTGTATCGATAAGGCCTTCTTATGATATAATTATAAAAATCAGGAGTTCAGAAAGAACTACTGGGCCATGTAGGTCATCTCTGTGCCAAGCAGGATTGTTCCCTACACTATATTTTTCTAGTGTTTTATCCAGTCTAATTTTAAACGTGCCAAGTATTGGCACTTCCAACACTTCTCTTGGGAAACTATTCCACAATCTACTAGATAGCACCCTCTGAGAAATGGTCTCCAATTTCAGTCTTTTCCTTTCTTCACTTGGGTTTTGGCAGCAGAATGATATCTGATATGATCATTTGTACCAGCCCTGTGTTCAGTTCTCTTCCTAGGTCTTTGAAGTCCCTCTTCATCTTATGAAATCCCCTTTGCTCTTGTAATTTGTGCAGAGTTAGCAGGAATTGCCCAGCACTCTTCTGGACATGCTCCTTCTTTCTTGCATCTTCTGCCCTGACACCTGAATGACAGTGTCCTATCCTGTTCAATTTACCTAAGTTACTGGTTTGGATATTGTGCTATGATTTTTATCAATTACATGTATATACAGTTATTGAAGAGGTGGATTCAACATAATCATTGTATCTGAAGAGATAGAAGAAACTACTTCAGTAGCTGACAAGTGATAAACTGTTTTTTACATGATTTTCTAGTTGTTAATAAATATTTTCATACATCTTCAAGAATACTCAAGAATCATTTCAGATATCCAAGAACTGGAAGATAATCCCAAAAGGAAGACCAATGAGAACACGTCTTCATGGATGCTACTTTTCTTGCAGAAGTCTGTATTTTCTGAACTTTAAAATAGTTTTACTTGTGTTCTTACAATTTGCATTTCTAGGTCACTGTGAATAAAACTTTAAGGTGACTGGGTTCATCTTAGATATCTTTATAAAATTCTAACAAGATCATTGTCTTTTCAAATAGAACTATTGCACTAATTCTCTTAACTCCATAAATATGTCAGCTCAGCCTATATTGGTTAATGTGCTCGGGAAGAAGGATCTAATGGATGTATCTTATTGTAAGCAAATGAGATTTATATACTTATTTATTAACAGTGATAACTGAACCACGGTTCCTTTCCAGTGTCCCATTATTTATATATGATCTGTGCTATATGCTAAAGTACTTATTACATTAATTTCCACTCTATTTTATCATTAAAATTAAGTGTTTATTGAATTTTCAGGTAATAAAAATCCACATAGTACCGTGAAAAAACAAAAGAAAAAACAACCTTCAATATTAGGTCAAAGCAAGACTTCAAGAAGAGGTCTCACTGTGTAATGAATCACCTTCCACTAATCATATCATCCTGATCGTCAAAGTCCAAATTTCTAGATACCTCAGTATTTAATTTATTCTTTTCAGGGTGGTGACACTTGCTTTTCATATGTGATAATGTTGTATTGGATGACCAGCTCAGGCTTGGCTGCTTATTGCTCCAAGAAAAGTGAGCCTATCCAGGCCAAAGCTTTGAAACAGGATCTAAAATTGTCATTTGGAATTCACATTTTCAAAACATGGTGAGGGCTCATGCTGCCCAAATTAGGGAAATTCTCAAGAAGATCAAAATGGCAGAATAAGGAAGCCAGCTTCAACAGGCTACAACAACCAGCATTCACATAGTTTCAGTGCTTTTGATCCCACACTGTGGCCTCGAATTGGCTCATTATAACAATTAATAAAGTGACAGTCTGCTAGATCACTTTACACAGGTATTCAATGAGGAGGAAAAACAGTGTGTCCTACATCAGTGGCTGCTTTTAAAAGTGCACTTAAATATCATCAAATCCACAATCAATGGCAATGCACATGTATGTTTAACAAAGCTTTTAACCTGTTAACCATGAGGTCACTGGTCTCTCAGGATATATTGTCTTGGTGTAAACACTGTTCTCACTGTCTTATTGTACTGTAGTGTTAAATGGGAGTCTTTTAAAGGCCAGCCCTCCCCTCCCACCAGCAATGGACTCAATGCAGATAGGAAGGAGTAACCTAGGAATGGTTGCTTTCCAGCCACATTAGGCTATTTTCTCTTGATTCAAACTGGGGGACCAAGATAAAAACATTAATGTGCACAGTCACAGCAAGCCATAGGGGAGAACTAGGCTCTTGTGTGGGTCAGTTTCGTCATGGAATATTAGTGGTGAGCTATCTGGCTCACATACTAGAGTTTCACCTGAAACTAAGATATATTAGGCTAGATTGGGATACCCTTACTCATGTGAAGTTTGTGTATTACTCTTTCAGGGTATGTCTACACTACGAAATTAGGTTGAATTTATAGAAGTCGTTTTTTTAGAAATCGGTTTTATATATTCGAGGGTGTGTCCCCACAGAAAATGCTCTAAGTGCATTAAGTGCAGTAACTCGTGGAGCGCTTCCACCAGTACCAAGGCTGGAGTCGACTTCCGGAGCGTAGCACTGTGGGTAGCTATCCCACAGTTCCTGCAGTCTCCGCTGCCCATTGGAATTCTGGGTTGAGATCCCAATGCCTGATGGGGCTAAAACATTGTCGCGGGTGGTTCTGGGTACATATCATCAGGCCCCCGTTCCCTCCCTCCCTCCATGAAAGCAAGGGCAGACAATCGTTTCGTGCCTTTTTTCCTGAGTTACCTGTGCAGATGCCATACCACGGCAAGCATGGAGCCCGCTCAGGTCGCTGTCACCGTATGTCTCTTGGGTGCTGGCAGACGCGGTACTGCATTGCTACACAGCAGCAGCAACCCATTGCCTTCTGGCAGCAGATGGTGCAATAGGACTGGTAGCCGTCATCGTCATGTCCGAGGTGCTCCTGGTCGCCTGTGTGAGGTCAATCAGGACCTGGGCAGACATGGGCGAAGGGACTAAATTTGGAGTGACTTGATCAAGTCATTCTCTTTAGTCCTGCAGTCAGTCCTATTGAACCATCTTATGGTAAGAAGGCAGGTGATACGGATTGCTAGCAGTCCTATTGCATCATCTTCTGCCGGGCAGGCAAGAGATGAGGATGGCTAGCAGTCCTATTGTACCATCTTCTGCCGAGGAGCCATGAGATGTGGATGGCTTGCAGTCCTTCTGCACCGTCTGCTGCCAGCCAAAGATGTAAAAGATAGATGGAGTGTATCAAAACAAGAAATAGACCAGATTTGTTTTGTACGCATTTGCAACCCCCCCTCCCGCCCCCCGTCTAAGGGACTCATTCCTCTAGGTCACACTGCAGTCACTCACAGAGAAGATGCAGCGAGGTAAATCTAGCCATGTATCAATCAGAGGCCAGACTAACCTCCTTTTTCCAATAAGAATGATAACTTAGGTGCACCATTTCTTATTGGAACCCTCCGTGAAGTCCTGCCTGAAATACTCCTTGATGTAAAGCCACCCCTTTTGTTGATTTTAGCTCCCTGTAAGCCAACCCTGTAAGCCATGTCGTCAGTCGCCCCTCCCTGCGTCAGAGCAACAGCAAACAATTGTGCATCTGAGTTGAGAGTGCTGTCTAGAGCAGTCACAATGGAGCACCCTGGGATAGCTCCCGGAGGCCAATACCGTTGAATTGTGTCCATAGTACCCCAAATTCGACCTGGCAAGGCTGATTTAAGCGCTAATCCACTTGTCAGGGGTGGAGTAAGGAAATCGATTTTAAGAGCCCTTTAAGTCGAAATAAAGGGCTTCATCGTGTGGACAGGTGCAGGTTTACATCGATTTAACGCTGCTAAATTCGACCTAAAGTCCTAGTGTAGACCAGGGCTCAGCCACCCCACTGAAATCAATGGCACTACTTGAGGAGTAAGGTACTTCTCACCAGGAAAAGTGTATCCCAGTCTATCTCATTGTTAGGTGGTCAGTCAGTGTCAGTTCTCACTCACAATGAAAGACTGATTGTAATGCTGACAGAGGCATTTTAATTTATATTACAACAAGGACAAGTTTATTGCAGCAAGTGAGTCAGGCTTACTAAAAAATAAAGAGAAAGCTGAGAAACCATGTCACAATAGTCAAATAGAGTTATTCTGTTCAGATCCTAGACCAATGTAATTTAACGTGGACCAACCCAGCAGAACATTTCATTGAGAGTGAGACAAGGCCACGAAAATTGGCAAAAATCACATTTTCTTGTCAGACAACTAAATATGAAATCTTAGCTGCCCATGGTAAGGTTATCAAGATAACTTATTTTCTCATCTTACCTTCCCTGCTGTCTACAGCTTACACTGGAGCATTTTAAAAAACTAGATTCTGATAAAACATGTTAAAGATCTCTTGGCTTTCTATTATAGAAATGCCCCAAATGTAAAATTTCTATTGGTTAAGTAAAAATATTGCTTATTTCTCAAAGTACCCTCTAAATTCTACCTGGGCCTCATTCAAAGTCCATTTCCATGCTTTATCACAGAGTTTTTCGGCTTACATTACAGGGTTGCTTGTGTGTCTTGAACAATAACTTTACTTGTGAAAGATATGAACCTACATGGTAATTGGAGTTGCTAATATCCTGTCCTTCTCAGGGCAACTGTTTCTTAAGTGTACCTGAAAACTGGTTCACAGATGAGGTAAGTTGACAGGACTAGTATTGTATGAAAAAATACATTCTCCTTGTAGCCCAAGCAACAAAACTCCTTAAAGTTATGTTTAGTTCGCTGTCCACAAATGAGGCTTCCATTCATATGAATATCTGAATAGAGTAAAGATACCACATGTAACTTTCTGTTTCCATCCATAGCCCTGCCTATTTTCTGCCCAGTGCAGCTAGTCAAGGGAAGGTAACTTTACCAGTTAATTATTAATTTGATCTGTTTGTCTAGATCAATCACATTTTTAATGAAAAATAAAGTCAGTTTGTTGACATCTTGGTACTTCATATTCTCATGTTCATGCACTGCTCTAGAAATATAGGTCACTCTTCAAGCCCTTTGAATTCACTGGATAGACTTGCAGAAAAGTCATGAATTGAAATTAATGGACCCACTTGGCTGTCCAATTTCATAAAGGAAGAATATAGCCTATTCTATTGATGGCTTGGTACACATTGTGACTCTTGTCCATAATCACTGATGCCTTAGCTCCTGAACTAAGTTGAAGTTTTTCAGGTGTTAACAAAATAAGAAAAAAGAAGATATTTTCCCTATCTTTTTCACTAGCTTAAGACTGTAAAAAATATTTTCCCTTTGCACCTTCTTGATGGTTCCTGACAGGATGCAGCACACCGGTGAACCATATTGCACTCTGGTGGACGTTTCTCTTAACACTATGGCATTGGATGAACAGACAAGCATGGGACATGCTGAGAGTTTGGTGTGATTGAACCAATCACATAATGAGCTGATCTGTCACAGAATTTTAATATGTCAAAACAAATTATTCCCTACCATAAATCCAGTGAAGGAGAAGGCAGTTGAAAAAATTGAAAATGAATGCCATAACACTTGCTGCATGCTCACAATTTGTATAAAGGGCTAAGGTATGAAATAAATTACCTCAGTAGTGAAACCCCCAGTAATGAAATGCCCTTTCTTCACCATATAAGGTAAGCTGCACTTAGTACTATAAGAACCCTGCATGGACTTCAGATTCAGAACCATTAACATTAAATAGTTTATAGATCAAAGTTAATACCTTGAAATACATCCTGAAACAAATCAACAGCCCCTTCAGCCTATGGAGCACACGTGTAATATACTCAGTAAAGCAAATGCCACTAAATAGGCAGGCAGCTTCATACTGCAGTATGGGAAATTAAGAGTGGAGTTTAGGAGCCATTGAGGTACCTAAAGACTGCACAGATTGTGAACTTTATTGAGATGCTCCATACATAGAAGGATCAAATATCAACTCTACCATATCCTGAAAATGCTTCCAAGCCATCCACCAGCATCAACTCTGTATTGTCCCCATTGAACTTCAGTCAATTGACTCCCATCCAGGTCCTTGTCTTAGCTGGGCACTGGAATAGCAAGGAAAGCACATTTTCTGAGGGCATGTCTACACTGGCCTGCAGATTGGACTAAGGGAGTGTGAACAGCAGTGTGCAGCAAAGTCTCAGACCTTCCTGTTCCCTGCAGCTTTCCCCAGAATTGACCCTCAGACTTTTCTTAACATACTCAGGCTGCTCTCACTAAATTAGTTTCTCCTAACTTACCCAGATCCTACCCCAGACAGAGTTCAGAAATGGAATGAGGAGCTGAGGTCAGGAACTGAGGGTAAATACTAGGAACCAGACAGAATCAGGAAACCAGAAGACAAGAGCAGGTAGCACTGAGTGAGCAGTTCAAAACAGACTGGGTGGAGAACAGTTGGACAGACAACTTTCTGTCCCTCTTTCTGTCTTAAGTAGGAGGAGCAGACCAACTGGGAGCTTCTTTGACCTGACCAAGGTGGGCTTGGTGAGTCTGCTGATAGGGGAGGTGTTGGACTGGGCTTCTCCCTGCTGGAGAGTAAGAGTCCAGTGCTGTCAAATTGGAACTCCTTCCTCCAATCTGTATCAATGATCGTCAATAACTGTCACTGTATCCATTTGGGTGAGGCTACTCTACGGAAACTCTGACAGGGGAAGGGTACCATTGCTTTCTACGTGGGCACACTTCTGCTGTCTCACTGAGCACACAGTGAAATGGTGCAGTGCAGTGGTACCAATTCCAAAGAGGTCTGCAGGAGGAGACTGAAGATGAGCTGGCCTGTGTGGAGATGCCCAGGGGTCTGACTACCTTCATTGATCTTGCCATCTGCATAGAAGATCAGTTATGGGAATGTAGGGAGGAAAAGAGAGGGTCCCTACAGCCTCCCTGTTTGTGTACCATTACGTTGGTACTCTTGACACCTACTGAACTGATGCAGGTGGATCTGGCTCATTGACAGCTCACCTCCAAAGAAAAGCAATGATGCATTGGCACTACCTATGTGGAGAACCTGACCACACCATTTCTGCTTGTCCTGTGTGAACCCCAAGGAACCCGGCAAATGAGTTACCATAGGTTTGGTAAGGGGGACTGTTCTGGGTTCTGTGAGAAAAGAATTCCCCCCACACCTATGTTCAAACTGGGACATGCACCATGCCCTGTCAGGGGGCTTCCCTCTTGCAGGTGCCTATCTGGCTGTGCATCATTGGAGGGCCCCAATGGAGTACCATCCAATGGGCCCTCATCAATTGAGGAGAAGCTGACAATTTCATAGATGCAGTGGCAGCCCAGGCCTGCGAATGCCTTTGTGATGCAAGGCTACTCTGAACTTAATAGAAACTACAGATGGCTCCGCTTTGTCTTAAGGTTTGGTGATCAGTTAGACAGTCCCCCAATAAGCCATTATTCAGGGGCACTGAGGAATATTGCCAAATACCCCTAGGAGAGGGGATGATGTTATGACCATGGGTCTCAACCTGGGTCTGCAAGGCTCCTGGGGAGGGTCATCATGCTCCATCCCTCCATCCATTGCCTTACTGGCATCAACTAGAATCGGCGCTCCTTGAAGCTCAGCTCCGCTAGAAGGCTCCACACCTGAGCCTTGGCTGGAGGAACATTAGAGCTCCTGACTGGCCCACTCGCCTCTACTTAAGTCAGAAGGAGGAATAGGAAGATGTCCATACAAGTTCCGGCTTCAGACTGCTCACCTAGTGCTGTCTGCTCCTGTATCTTGCCCCTGACCTTGTGGTTTCCTGACTTGGCCTGGTTCCTGGTATCTAATTTGTGGCTTCTGATCTCCTGGTTCTGTACTCTGCTGGCCCCCCACCCTATGCTAACCACTGGACATGGACATCTATGTCCTGTCCCTGACATCCTCCTCCTGATCTCATTGTCCTGTACACCCTCTTAATTGTCCAAATGGGAACATCTGCTCTGGCACAGAGGGAGCTGGACCTACTTGGGGCCAGCCACCCAATCTTTTAGATGGAAAAGAATAGAGTCAATGAAACATGGATCTGCACACCTGGTGATGAATTCACAACATCTTGGGGTCAATGGTATCGAAGGCTGCTGAGACATAGACAATAATCAGCCTGGATACCTGATCTTTGTCCATTGTCGGGGGGAAATTATTGACCAAGGAGATCAACACACTTACCATACTATACCCAGTCATGAAATCAAACTGAAAGGTATCATGGATGTCAGAAGCTTCCAGATGATACCAGAGCTGCTTAGCCACAAACTTCTCAATATAGTTCCCCAAGAAAGAAAGGTTCGATAAAAGGAAGTAATTGACAAGTTTGTCAGCCTCAAGTGATGCTTTCTTGGGCAAGGGCAGACAACCATTTCTTTTAAAGAAACTGGTACTTTCTATTCTGTAGGATACCAACAATCTCTGCTAACAATAGCTTCAGCATCCCCATCCTTGCTTTTATAAATCATGAGCTGCATGGATTCATTTAGTTGGTTATAGGCTCCCCAGTTACCTACAGAACATCCGTAAGCAGAAGCAGATAAAACTTAGATGCTTCTTCCCAGCATTACTCTGTTGATATAGATCCATCTCCAGTCCAACTATTATTAAACTTATCCATGAAATAAACAGAAATTGCCACCAAAGTACTTTTTTTTCCAACGGAAGCAAATCAGATCAACCATTCCCAAAATAGTGCTTGGACACTGTAGTTGAAGAAAGCTTTCTTCAACTCCACTAGTCACAGTTAGGATTTCAGAACCTCTCCATACTAAATTGATCCATTTGAGAGAATGATTTGTGACACTCTAGATTTCCATTTCTTTCTTTATCCTTCACTGATCATCTGTGTACTATGGTGACCTGTGATAAGAATGAGAAGAGAGGGCATGTTCAGGAGCTAAGGCATCAGTGATTATGGACAAGAGTCTCCATGTGTACCAAGCCATCAATAGAGTAGGCTACCATAAGAGCAATATTCTTCCTTTATGAAATTGGACAGCCAAGTGGGTCCATTAATTTCCAAGGAAATAAGAATGCTCTATGAGCAAAGGAGAGTCCTGCCCTCAGCTTGAATGAGGTACTTGTCTGGCCATGACAAGCATCTTCATGTTTCTCACATGTACAGGAACTGTAAATTGGGCAATAAGCTATAGAATCTTCCATCTCTAGGTTATTGGATCAAATATTGCCCAGGAGGGTAAGGGATCATAAAGTCATGATTAGTTCCTGGTTTTTCAGGGGTTTATTTAAAATGACTTCATCTCAGTTCCTATTAAAAAAAAAAACACATAGCAAACCCCCCCGTCATCACAATATGCAATCTCAGTGTACATGGGTAAGAGCTAGTTGTTCTGCTATGTTGCTAAACCACATTTCAGTTGATTTCTGATCCTTTTAAGTAGAGACACTGAAGATCCATTTTTGGACACCAGTTTTGTTTTAAAGAAGGTTTCTGAACATCGTCTGCTCAGCCTTTATAGGACTTTTTATACAGTCAGAGAAATGTAGGGATGGAAGATATCTTGAGTCATCAAGTCCAGCCCCCGGGTTTGAGGCAGGACCAAGTAAACCTAGACCATCTCTGATAGGTGTTTGTTCAACCTGTTCTTGAAAATGTCCAATGATAGCGATTCCTCAACATACCTTGGAAGTCTGTTCCAGAGCGGTGAGGAAAAAAATCATCTAGATTTGCAAACTTTTAAATCATTCTTTTTGCATTTTCCACATTTCCAAATTCAAACATAAAGACTCACCTATCTTTTATAGTGAAACGTTTGTGTATGTGTGCACACACACATGCATAAAGATAAGAGGGAACAAAGCTTAGCTCAGTATTGGATCCTCTAAGGGGAAATTGATTTCCATGACGTAGGCAAGACCTATGCAATTGATAATAATATTAAATGTAATGTAAATATGTACCACTTAACAATAATATTAGAACTGAATATTAAAGCAAATTGACCAAATTATGTGGAATTCCTTTTCCTTGATGCTTTACTAGTAGACACAGAATTCACAGATCTGCAAATCTAAAGTTGTCCAGAGTGCAACTACAAACGAACTGCTATTTTATAAAAAGAAAAGGAGTACTAGTGGCACCTTAGAGACTAACCAATTTATTTGAGCATAAGCTTTTGGGAGCAGCTGTAGCTCACGAAAGCTTATGCTCAAATAAATTGGTTAGTCTCTAAGGTGCCACTAGTACTTGTTTTCTTTTTGCGAATACAGACTAACACGGCTGCTACTCTGAAACCTACCTATTTTATATGTACCCAAACTCAAACTCACCCTTTGTTTAGTTGGCTGCAGACTGTTCAAAACACTGGTGAGTGCGAACCAGGGAGAAGAGAGGTGTTCTCTATAAATTTTTAGAAGAGAAGAGGGAGCTGTGCTCCCCTCTCTTCCCTTTAGCTCTTGCAAAAGGTTTAGGTTTTGGTGTAGAGTAGAAAAAAGCATGTCTACTGAGGAGAAGCAACAGCTCTTATAGCACATTGCAAACAAATATACTAGAAGATTACCAGGAACCTATGATTAATACCTCTCCCCACCAGACAGACCCAGATTATGGGCCGAGTGACTAGATTATGTGCCACTCTTTCATTACATCATTGGGACCTCCTCTGAAATTTCATCACATTGAAGCCTGATGCGAATGTAAAATATGCCATGGGTACCGGAGCATTTAAATGTATTAAGGAGAAAGGTTCAAGAAGAAAGTGCAATATCCAATAAATTTTGATTGTGATTTCCTTAGGCTCTCATTTCATTCTTTCTTTAGTTGGGACATAATAGATGCAGTTATTTTGGGATGACAGGAAGGGGGCAGCAGATAATCTATCTTTCCTCCCTTCCAAATAAAAAAATATTATTTTTTTAAAGAGTGTTAACTTTCTTGAGCACAAGATGGCAGGCTTCAGCTTTGCTCCTTGGGAAATAAGCATGAAGAATGTGATTTGAAACAGACGAAGAAAATGCTTCTATTATTCAGAAAATTTGAAAAATCAGCAATGATGAAATAGCTAGACAAACCAGTGAATAAGTGGAACATTTGGAATAACAAAACCCAGTAATTAAGCCTCTAGCCTGTGTTGGGAATTGGGGGAAGAATTTTGCTGACGACTATCTTCCCAGTGCCCAAGGACAGTGAACGTTCTGCACCCACCCCTTTGGATAGTGCACTGTACTCCTCTCATGTGCAAAGCCAAAGACTGAGCCAGGACTCCCCCTCCTACCTACCTTTCCCAGCTTCCTGCTGGATGATTCCATGTTTAGGAACCTAAATAAAAGTGGCCTGATATTTAGAGGTGCTCTGGACCTACAACTCTCATTAACTCTAATGGCAGGTGCAGTTGCTCAGACATGTCAGGTATGAACATTTTGACTATTGTTCTTTTAAGAAAAAGATTCTTTTTCAGTACTGTCAGGAAGCTCCCACCATTGTATATTTGATTTCTTCTGATATTTTCTACAATTTCTGTGTTATAATGAAAAGATCATTTATTTGTGGGGGCACAAGTTAATGCCTTAGTGATCAATCTAAATCTCTGAGGCCTGTAATTTCAAGAGAACATTTAGGACTTTCACTGTGTTCAGATTTTGCCTGCAATGTAACAAGATGGATGTGCTCTGGTGCCCTTATATGTAGCTGTTAAGTAGTGGTCCAAAAAGTCACGCTTTCACTTATCTGAAGTGTAGATTTTCCACCTTGATGCTCAGGAGAGTCAAATTTGCCTCCATGACATTACTAGGAAACTGTTGGGTCTGGAGGGATGTTATTGATGTGGATGGAGTTCTGCCTCTTTTCATTCCTTTCTCCCCAAGCAGAAATTGCTCCCTTGATCCTGCCTTCTTTAGCATGTCTCTTAAGAGACATTCTCTTAGGAGACATTTAAGCTGCTATTTTCCCCCCCTCGCTTTAAAAACAATAGAAGACTGTGTTGCCTCATAAATGAGCACCTGTTTATAAGGCAAAAACTAGAGCACCAATATAAAACAGCAGTCTTTTATAGACCTAGAATTAACATCATCAATACCATTTAGTCTCATCCACTCAAGTCTTTTTTCCCCCCCAAAAGTGATATTAGCAATACCATGATGATAAAACAGCAACTGGAATATAGGAGGCAGGCAACTGGTATAGGGGAGTGCTGCGGTTTCGGTGCTTTTTCCTGCCTTGAGATCATGTGTGTGAACCACAACTGTGCTGAATGGATCAGAGAGGTTGCAGAACAATCCTTTCTTCTTAATAGTCAGCTAAGTGGGTTTTTTCATAATCATACTACCAAAGGTATCTGTTAGATCTACACATATCCTTATTTTGGGTACTTCTACAATACTTTAATAATTGTTCCATTCATGTTGGTATGCAGATACCACTGCCTATCATGCTCATCAGTACTGTATTATTGTTTCCTTGTACTCTCCTGTCTGTCTATATCCATCTGTTGTCTCTTGTTTTATACTTAGATTGCAAATTTCTAGAGTCAGGGACCATCTTTTTGTTCTGTATGGGGTCCTGGTCCATGACTAGCACTCTTGGGCACTATTGTAATACAAATCATAAATAATTTCTCCTCCAGATATACATTGGGATTTTTTTTTAAAAGTACTCATGAAAGTACTCATTATTTGGGACCACCAAGCCTTATTTACACTATCATTTACACTGATGTAAATTGATAGTATTAGACTGGCATAAAACTAGTGTGAGAGAAGAATTAGGCCCCCAAAAATTCTTATCTGCAGAAAACAAGAAATCAGGGACAGCTAAAAATTAATTTGGCCCTGTGGCACCTAGATAATTGTCACCAAGCATAGGAATCATAGAAATATAATCAAGTCCAGCCCCCTACGCTGAGGCAGGACCAAGTAAATCTAGACCATCCCTGACGGAGGATTGTCTATTCCATTGCTTAACTACTCTGATAGAAAATTTTTCCTAATATCTAACCTAAATTTGCCTTGCTGCAGATTAATTCATTTTCTGCTTGTCCTACCTTCAGCGGACATGGAGAATAATCAATCAGACTCCTCTTTCTAACAGCCCTTAACATTTTTGAAGATTGTTATCAGAATCTCCACCTCCCACCCCTCTTCTTTTTTATCAAGACTAAACATGCCCAGTTGTTTTAACTTTTACTCATAGGTCAGGTTTTCTAACACTTTTATCATTTCCGTTGCTCTCCTCTTGACTCTCTCCAGTTTGTTCACATCTTTCCTAAAAATGTGGCATCTAGTATTGGACACAGTATTCCAGCTGTGGCCTCATCAGTGCTGAGTAGAATGGGACAATTACCTCCCTTGTTTTATATAGAACATTCCTGTTAATACACCTCAGAATATTAGCCTTTTTTTCAACTGCCTCACATTGTTGACTCATGCAATTTGTGATCCACTATAACCCCCAGATCCTTTCCCGCAGTATGACCACCTCACCAGTTATTCCCCATTTTGAAGTTCTGCATTTGATTTTTCCTTCCTAAGTGAAGTACTTGTCTTATTGAATTACACCTTGCTTATTTTGGACCAATTCTCCAATCTCAAAGTCGTTTTGAATTCTAATCTTGTCCATTCATAACTACTTTTTAAGTATGGTCTCTCAACCAGTTATGTATCCACCATATACTAATTTAATCTAGAACACATTTCCCTAGTTTGCTTATGAGAATGTCACATGGCACCTTGTCAAAAGCCTTACTAAAATCAAGATATATCACATCTACAGCTTCCCCGCATCTCCTAGGCCTGTAACTCTCTCAAAGAATGAAATTCTGTTGGTTTGGCATGATATTGTTCTTGACAAATCCATGTTGGCTAATCCTTATTACCCTATTATGCTCTTTGTGTTTACAAATTGACTTCTTAATAATTAGTTCCAGTACCTTTTCAGGTATTAAAGTTAGGCTGACTGGTCCCTGGGTCTTCTTTGTTCCCCCTTTTAAGGATAGTTACCATGTTTGCCATGTCATACTTCAGCACATGGCAAGAATGGGGATGTACTCTTGATGGCAGATTTATATCTGGATAACAATTTTATAACCTTTACACACATTCAAAAGAAATTTAATTTAACCAGATAACATTGTTGGCAATATTTCCAATTATGCCTATTTATCTTCAGTCATCCCATTAAAGAGAGGTATAATATTACTAGTTAGTGTTAATAGCATGGCTGTGACTATGCTAATAAGATGACAGGATTTTTGTATGGAAGTGCCAAATCTTTGAGCATGCCCAGTGAGAATTAGATGTTTTCTGAAGCCTGGGCAGATTTACACAGAGTTGAGTGCTCATGCAATTAATAAAAGTGCTGTGCCAAGTGCTTTCTAAACATTATGATCCCCACTTGATACATACAAACAAACAAACAAAAAAGGAACAATGCCACTGCAACTTATCTGCTACCTTTTTAATTCTATAGTGAAGTCCTAAGATGGTTATATAAAAATCCTTGGTTAATATAAAATTAAGACAATATAGGGCTTTCCACAGTTTTTTTTTTTCCAAAATGGCATAAAATCCGTGTACCAAACTGCTTGGACACCAAGTTAGGAGAAATTCAATTAAAGGTGATGCAATGAATTCACGGGCCTTTGTCAATGTATTTCAATGGAGCTTGGCTGAAGGAGACCAGTGTTGAAGAGGAGGTAACAACAGGATTAGTCATATTGAACCAGATTTTCAAAGTTAGGTATGTGCCCCTGCACTTAATTTATATGTGCAAATCACTGAGGTAGGTATGCAAATCAGATATTTGTGTGCACAGGTGTTAAGTGCCTGCCTGCCTGCACAGAGACTTAATTTGTGTGCACACATCGCCTATTTGTTCACATAGAATCATAGAATCATAGAATATAAGGGTTGGAAGGGACCCCAGAAGGTCATCTAGTCCAACCCCCTGCTCGAAGCAGGACCAATTCCCAGTTAAATCATCGCATAAATTAGAACGTCTAATCCCTATTTCCATTTCGGCATTAAAGGGAAACGATAATAAAGCAGGTAACACAATTCTGAATTCCCTTTAAGACCATCAGAAGCACGGTGTAGTGCAGAGCCCAGAGGAAGCAGAAAAGGACGTGCACAGAAAGATTAGTAGTAAACCGCACGCAGACTCCGGGCGCGTTTTCTTTTGCTTGTGGTGTTCAGGTTGTGAACACGCGGTGGCGCCAGAGCTCGCTGAAGTCTGAGGCACTGCGGTGGATTTTCCCATTTCTTTCAAATTACTGCGGAAAAAAAATCCGACAGAGCCACTAATGAAAAGGCAAATTCCCAGACAAGGCATTTTAATGTCGCTCATTCATCACATACCTGAGCTCTTAAAACGATTACATTTTATTATACGATCATAAAAGTTCACATTCTTTTTAAAAACAATCTTTCTCTTTGCATAGGTTTGTGTATTATCTGCATATATGCCCCTAGATAGTGGAGATGTGCAAATCTATAACGCGTATGCTACATTAGCCTAATAGTTACCACCTAGGCTGGAAGAGCTGGTGGAAAAGCGGTATATTTCTCCAGTGACTATAACGCAATGTTGCAAGCGCACGGAATGTGCATGACACTGTGCGGGACTAACAAAAAGCAAGGGGAGAAACCAATACGCTGAGCTGTCCAAAAGGGTTTCTTAACTAGTTATTATGCCCAGTGAGTCGGACACAGAAAGCCCGTGCTGAGCGATCTATGTACAAAGCCCTAATGCTGATCTTAGAAAGTATCCAGACAAACCAATGCAACGGGGAGCCAGACCTACGCTGTGGCGAAAAAGGCTCCCTTTTCCATGCACATCACGTCTGTGTGTGTCTTTCTGGGGTTGGGAAGGATGCGTTGCTGGTGTTCCGAGAATCAGGCTTTGATTTCATACACAGCAAAGACCGGAGGGTTCAGAAGAGGGACCGTGCTGATGGTTGACCTCTCTCTGGTGTGTGTGTGTGTGTGTGTGATTGTTTGTGTGTGCATAGACTCCAGCCTGCCTATTGGCATCTTGTTCTAGGCACCCTCCTCTCCTCTCTCTCCCCTCCCCTCCATCCCTCCCTCGCCCCTGGTTGCTTTTGTCTTCTTCTTCTTCTTCTTCTTTTTTTTTTTTTGGATTTCAGGCTCATTTTATGGAGTTTCTGCCCCTCTCTGCGTCAGCCCCACGTCACTTTGCCAGCAGCTCCTGAGCTTGGGCTCGAGCAGGAGCTGGGCTGCTTTATTATCCACTGGAGGAAGGAGACTGTGCGTAAAGGGCAGAGCCAGGAGCTCCGAGCCCCCCGGCAGCAGCAGCGCGCCGATTCCTCTCCCCCAGGCAGCAGCGGCCGGAGCAGGCAGCGCCCCCGCAGGTAGGAGCATGAGCCACTCGCCCCCCTGCAGCCTCCAGCCCGCCCGGGTGACCCACTGCCCCACCTCGCCGGCTCCCGCGCCCTCCCCGCTCCGCCCGGCGTTTTGCAGCATCATCGGGAGCCGAGGAGCTGCCGCTGCCCGGGCTGCGCTCGGCGCCGGAGCCGCGTCCCCACTGCAGGGGCAGCTGCCCGGGAGGGAACGGTCCCTGCCCCGGGTGCCCGTCAGGGGCCCGCGCTGAGCTCCCGGGGCTGGGGCTGGCGCTCCCGGGGCGGGCGGGCGGCGGCCGGGCTGGGCCAGTCTCGGCTCCGTTCTCACCGGTCTCTCTTTCCCCTCCAGCTCCGCCGCCTGCAGCGCTCGCCCCGAGCGGCCCCGGGGAGCCCGGGCAGGCAGCGGGGAGCGGAGGCGTCGCTCCTGCCCGGCCCAGCGCTCCCATGTGAGCCCAGCCGGGGCCGGCACCGAGCCCTCCCGCAGCAGGATGCCCGAGTCCCAGCCGCTCTGAAGCGCCCAGGAGGCTCCGCACACGCCGGGACGGTCGCTGGAGGAGGCCGTCGGGGCAGCGGGCAGCGCTGGATTGATCGGGGCAGCATGGTGTCCTGGCGGAGGAGGTGGCAGGGGCCCGGTCTGGCCCGGCTCTGGGGCTTCTGCTGCGTGGTGCTGGGCTCCTGGAGGGCTTTGCTCGCCTGCCCGGCGCCTTGCACATGCAGCGCCTCGCGGATCTGGTGCAGCGAGCCCGCGCCGGGCATCGTGTCCTTCCCGGTCCTGGAGAGGAGCGCCGAGCGGGAGAACATCACCGACATGTGAGTGGCGCAGGGGCTGGGCACTGGCTGCTCCCACGGGAGAGCCCCGAGCTAGCGGAGGGGAACCTGCTGGGCACCTGGGTGAAGAAACCCTCTATCTGTCTCTCTAGCTCTAATTTTATTTAATTTTCGTTATAATACTGTATTATGCTTGTGTGTGTATATTCTCTCTTTCTGTGCATACACACAGATAATACATGTGTGTATCAGATAATTTATATAATTAATAATTTTATTTTTTGTCTGTGTATATGTCATTTTGGCTATCTAGACGGAGGGAGCGAGAGAGAGTGTATGGGTAAAGAGACTGAGAATCTCCATAGTATGTAGATATGAGAGAACCACTTACATTTTGTATTGCTTGCCTCTAAGGCTTGCAGAAATGATGCTCACATTTTCCTTGCAGCATCTGTTTTGCAAGTCTCAACTCTAACCAATATTTTTAGTCATTTTGTTATGAGGACACCAACAATAGGAAGGAGGTTTTGCTTAAGGAAAGATTCTGAACGATCTGTAAGAGGAGAAGTTCTCTGCATTGAAAGGCACTTGCTCAATAGGAAAATGTGATCGTGGGAAGCCTAAAAGCCTGGTATGATTTAATTTAGATTTGACTTCCCAGAGATATAATTTCGAAACCATTTAGATTATAAATCTTAATTGCCCTTGGTACAGTTTCCTGGGAATAAGTTAAATAATAAAGCAGTATAGCACACAGATAGTGCTGATTTTAGTACAAGACCAATGTATTATCAGAAAATTCTTCACTGTCAGATTTTTCTTGGGAGAGGCAGTGATGTACATTTAGCTATCACTTTATCCTTCTCTTTTACAGATCGTTACAGATCAGTAAAGAATTACTACACTACACATATTCCACCTCTCTTCTAGACAATTAATTAGTAGGGGCCTCTTTACTCTCTCATGTCCCAATTTTATATGTTCTTCCTATTATTCATGCAAACAGAAAATTTTGATGGGTCACTCTTTCCGCAATCAAAAATTTGACCATTTTGTTTTCTTTGCTTTTTTAAATGGAAGTAACCCATTCTGGTAGAGTAGAATGAGGACTGGCTCTGCACTGGGTAATATGTGTGTAAGCTCCTTTTGCACATGCTCCTTTTCTGTAAGATAGCTAAAAAAGATGCAATGCTGAGTCTGCATGTGAATGCAGAACCACACTCATTTTCCCCTAGTTGTAAGCAAGTCTTGTACCTTGATATTATTTATGGGGCTTTGACAAGTGGGTGCAAGAGGTTTTTCAACTTCAGCCATTGTGAGCCAGACTGCAGTTGAGACCTGTGTAGCGGGTTGTGTTCCTGCTTGGGGCCTGATCCTACATTCTCTACTCAGGCAGGCCACCTTCTCAGTGAAGTGAATAGATGTTTTATCTGAAAAAGGACTGCAGGATTAAGACTCAAGAATCCAAATTTTGGATAATAGAATTGTAGAAGTTAGAGATGGAAAATACTTCTAAGGCTATCGTGTTCCTCTCCTCCCCAGGCACTGATGTGTTGTTCCCTCCAGTATTTTTAGTGTACAAGGTACCATGACCTTTTTGCCAAAAACTACATAGAAACCTCTTGCTGCATTTGCCAGTGTGTGTGAATGGCAGAGGGAAGGGCTGGAGTAATGCAGGGCCTACATTTTGTAGATCTATTTATTTTTGAATGCACATAACAGAATTAAGTGTGATTTCTAGGCTATAGCAGGAATCATCATTTCAGATGTTTGTTTAATATTCTATAGGTTATTCTAGGGAAAAAATCCTTCCATACCATGCACCACCACTCTACCATCTTCCTTATTATCAAATATCTTCAATGTAGCAATAACTTAGCAGTTTTTCCTCAGAATTTGAACTCCTCCATTTGAAAAGACAGAGAAAAGAACCCTGTGTAAATATATTTGGCAAGCTTGACCAACTTAAAACATATATTTTGCTTTTTACATTTTGATTTCTGTTAGTTGATTTTTTCCTTTCTGTATTTTTTCATCAGCATCATCATTCGTCTTTCCATCTCTTTTCCATTTCCACTATATCACCTTCTGATGTTACATTTTGTTGTGATTGGGTATATAAAAATAACTTCAAATCACTGATTTCCCAGCAAACTAGTGCACATATTTAAGATAGAAAACATTTAGACTGTTTTTGAACATCAAAACATGGACAGGCCTTAAGATGCAAACATAAATGAAAAACCAGACTACCATAGCTTTCCTATCATTTCCGTGTGGAAACTCAGCAAGCATTAAACATGCTAGGAATGCATCTTAATATGATACATTCATACAGTCAAAAAAGAGAAAATGTTTTGAAATGCTCCACAGCCTGCTGTGCTTTAGGTAACAGGATAAGATAATGGGCTATACTACTCCACTGTATTCAGTAAACTTCAGGCCTGGTTCTCCACTCATATATGGTAGGTTTATACTGGCATAACTCCATTGAATTACATAAGTGTGAGAGTAGAATTAGGCCCTTAGTTTCTGGTCATTCCCCTTTTTCTGAAAAACTTTTGACACCAACTCTACATTATTGCACACACCCAGCTCTTATTTGGGTACAGATACTAGAGTTCTTAGGCAAAACTCCCATTGACTTACAGGGAATTTTGACTGAGCAAGGACTTCGTGACAGGGACATTTAGCCAGTGGGAATTTTGAGTGTGCAATGACTAAAGGATTAGGGTTTACGTGAAATTACATTCGGTTAAACTCACCCACATGCAGAGAGCTGGCTGAGGGCCCTGTGTATGACTTTATCCCTGTGGTGGGACTGTACAGGGTGGAGAATGGGGCAAGCTGTGGGTGGAACAACTGTGCATGGTGGATTCTTGGTTGGCTGCAAATAGGAAGGAGAGGTTTGTGGGGGGATAGGTGGGGCTGGGGCTGGGGCTGGGGCTAGAGGATCCACAAACACCCAGATACAGCAGCCTGAAATTCCAGCATAGAGTGCATAGATTTAGGGGGACTAGACTTTCTATTCCAGCCCATAGGCAAGTGACAGTTTAGAGGCAAATGCCATCTGCCCAGTCCCTACTTAATTCCTTACAGAGTGCCCGATCCAAAGCCCATGGAAGTCAGTGGAAAGACCCCCATTGACTTCCATACACTTTTGATCAGGCCCACAAACTCCAGGCTTTGTGAGGGGAGGGGTGAATTTCTTTCACCCTGTGTTTCTGCATGATCATCTTCCATGTTGTTTCTTCCTCAGTGATTTGAGCACAAACACATTTATATTTTAATAAATAAAATAGAAGTATTCTTAAAAATCTTTGCCTATAATTGGATTTGATTTTATCCTGTTACTTAGGGCACTGGTATGTTCTGGAAACATTCTGAAAAGCATGCAGCCACGCTGAGATTATTGTACCATAACAGAGTAACCTACTTGTGACATGATTCTTTCATAATTTTGGTGTTACTGGTAAAATAAACTCCAAAGCGAGACTCTGAATTAGAATCGTAAAATCAGCCATTGCAGAGCTGATGCTCACACTAAGAGCTAAGGAGCAAAAGCAGGAGAGAGCAAAATCCATATACTACAGGCACAATGGAACAGAAATATTTCACTGCAAAATCACTTGAGCTAAAATATCAATAGGATGGTAAATGAGTCTCTTAAGAGTTCTTAGATTTTTAAAGATCTGGTCTAATATTCTTCCTTTAGTTAGGGTATCAATGTATGTGGTTGTTCGTAGCTCTGGCTATCAATATCTTCTTGCAATACAGCATGTTGCTGGCCTAGTTTAGCAGCTCTAAAGTCATGTCATTAACATGCTGATTTATGACTATTCAACTGAACTAGGTTTAGAATTAACTGGTGTATTTAAGAATGAAATACTTGCCAACAAAATAGTAGGTGAGTTTTCAACTCTTCCCCTATAGAATATAGAGTGTATTGTGTGTATGTACATTTAAAAACACAAAGTATATTTTTAATGTAATTATATAAATCTCTCTAGGATTGTTAATAAAGCAGCACACTATGTAATTTACATAGTAAATAATTTAATACATCTTCTGAGTGTGTGCTGAAAAAAACCTACTTACATTAACATGAAATACAGTTCATATTTTTAATCTCTGTCATTTTGTATTTCTAGTCTCTTGCTGTAAATTACATATAATGTAAAATTGTCTTGAAGGATGCTCAACCCCACTCCCCTCCTTCCACCTTTGGCCTTATAGGATGCTATGGTTTAGCTGGAATGGAAGGTTCTTCCTGATCATTTGGAGACAGGGAGTAACAGGAGGTATCAGGCTGCATATTATTCGAGAGAGTATGGACTGTAATGACACTCCCTGACATCCCAGGAGTTAAGGATTTAGCCATGATTCCATTGTAAAACATGTGCTTGTAGGAGTATCTTGTTTTTAATACTCACCATGAACTGAAAATTAGCATTTTCAAAAATCCATTTGCCTTTTAGGATATAGGAATTACCAAATTATTACAAGTTTAGTTTTTCTTGTGGAGGTTCTTCTTTGTCTCTCATGTAACCCTTATGAGCCCATTGTTTTAATCCTTGTCCTTCCAGTCAGTGAGAACTGTATGGAGTTCCTTTGGAAACTTAGTCAATGCTGGCCCTTAAGAGTAGGTTCCTCTGAAGTGCTGAATGCTTCCAGAGAAGTGCTGCATTCCAGAGCTCAGCACCCTCCAGAAAGCATTCAGCACTGTGCAGGATTGGGCCCACAAAACATTATCTCTAATCCTGTAAATCCTTACTTGCCCAATAGTTTTATGAAGTCAATGGGACGACATAAACTACTCACGTAAGTAAGAAGCTACAGGACTGAGTCCTGTTTATGTTATCTCCACACACTCCCAGTTCCTTCGCTCCTGAGGAGGAGAAGATTAGGGCCAGGATGGAATTTAAACTGTCTTTTTTCCAGTCCAGTAGAACAGCAGCCCATTGGGCCAGCCCTCAATATCCAAAGGTTGATATTTTTCAGATAATACGTGTTTTTTTATCTGTATTATCTGGTAGTTTAAGGGGATGCTGTCAGGGAGTTTAGACCCCAAACTTGAGTTTTGTGAAAAATAATTTTACAAAACCTAATGATAATCATTTTTCCTCTGTGAATTAATTCTCTTAAGTAACAGAGAAAGCTGCTTATTTTGGATATCAGGTTTCCTCCTTCAGTGTTTGCAAACCAATCATTGCAGTATATGAGAACATGAGAACTTGGAAGTACAAATGACTAGTCTAATTGGCCCACCTTGATTATCATACACATTGTAAGGAGAGTGATTACTTTACATAAGCTATTACCAGCAGGAGAGTGGGGTGGGGGGAGAGAAAACCTTTTGTAGTGATTAACACCCATTTTTTCATGATTTGTGTGTATAAAAACATCTTCTGTAGTTTCCACAGTATGCATCCGATGAAGTGAGCTGTAGCTCACGAAAGCTTATGCTCAAATAAATTGGTTAGTCTCTAAGGTGCCACAAGTACTCCTTTTCTTTTTGCGAATACAGACTAACAGGGCTGTTACTCTGAAACTAGTCTAATTTTATTGTTCTACCACAGATAAGTGCAAAAAAGTAAAGAATACATAGAGAGAAAAAGATCAATTTTAAAGATTCTTTCTATTTTAATACTTTACTGATATCAAAGATTTTTTTTTTATTCTGAAAGTGTTCCTTTAAAAAGTGAAATGTGCAGGTGCAGTGTTCATTGTATCCATTAGTCATTACTTAAGCAGATTTGAAAAATAAAAATATAGTGGTTGAAAAATCACATGACTCTACTGCCTGGGAAAAAAGAAAAGGAGTACTTGTGGCACCTTAGAGACTAACCAATTTATTTGAGCATGAGCTTTCGCGAGCTACAGCTCACTTCATCGGATGCATACCGTGGAACCTGCAGAAGACATTATATACACACAGAGACCATGAAACAATACCTCCTCCCACCCCACTGTCCTGCTGGTAATAGCTTATCTAAAGTGATCATCAAGTTCTCTGTGTGTATATAATGTCTTCAGCAGGTTCCACGATATGCATCCGATGAAGTGAGCTGTAGCTCACGAAAGCTCATGCTCAAATAAATTGGTTAGTCTCTAAGGTGCCACAAGTACTCCTTTTCTTTTTGCGAAGACAGACTAACACGGCTGTTACTCTGAAACCTGCCTGGGAAAAAGTGTCTCAGCCCTATGCACCTTTCATGTGAACTAAGTCTGCACAAAACAAATGAAAAAACTCAAATACATATGTGCAGATATCGGGGGTAGCTGTGTTAGTCTGTATCCACAGAAACAAGAAGGAGTCCGGTGGCACCTTAAAGGCTAATCTGTTGGTCTTTAAGGTGCCACCGGATTCCTTGTTGTTTATGTACAGATACTTTTTCACCTGATTTTTTATCATGGTACTATGGAATCAGAATACACAGATGTATTTACACCATATTGTAAATATACATTTGCAATCTACGACACCTAGTATATCTAGAAAAATGACTCATTGCTAATCATGGATGTCAACAAGTACAGTTAAAACAGCTGAACATGATTACACGAGCACATAAATTATGTTCAATACCTGATCATCTGCATCTGTTGCTGACATCTATTGTCACCAGTTGGTCATTTTTCTAGTGTAGATCATTCCAAAGGGTGATGTATTTCTGCTTTGTTCAAGGCCTGAACAAACAAGCTATGCCCAGACATAAGTGGGGGTAGAATCCTCGCCCTGCAACCAGACCCAGGGATGCAAGACTCTTGTGAAGCAAATCTGTGTTATTACAGTCTATAGTCTGTGGGGCTCAGATTTGCAAGGTGTTAATAACTCTGGCCCTGATCCAACAAAGCACTTAAGCATATCCTTAACTTTAAGGAGATGCGTGGTTAGAGATTCTCTCTCCACTGAAGTTAGCAGCAAAACTTCTAGTGACTTCAATGGGACAAGTATTTGACCCGGCGTATAGAGCAGGGATTCTCAACCTTTTTCTTTCTGAGGCCTCCCCTTCCCAACATCCTATTAAAAACTCCACAACCCCCCCCAGCCCCCATCCTATTAAAAACTCCACAGTCTACTTGTGCCACAATAACTGTTTTTCTGCACATAAAAGCTAGGACCAGTGTCAGGGGGTAGCAAGCAGGACAATTCCCAGGGCCCCATGCCACAGGGGGCCCCATGAAGCTCAGTTGGTCAAGTTTCAGCTTTAGCCCTGGTTGGCAAGGCTCGGGGCCCTGAGCCTAAGCCCCATGCAGTGCAGCTTCGGCTTTCTGTCCTGGGTGCCAGCCAGTCTAATGCCGGCCCTGCTTGGCGGACCCCCAGGGGTCCCCGGACTCCAGGTTGAGAACCACTGGTATAGAGCATATGTGCGGCAACATATTGGCTGAGCAGAATGAACTAAGGATGAAAGGAAGAAGCCTGATCTCTAAATTTCCTGGCTTTTCTGAGTTTGGAAGGGAAGAGATATTTTCAAGGGTTGTAGGCCCACAATTCGGCTAACTTTTAAAAATTCTTTTTTAACTCTGACCCCCTTTTTTTTTATCTGAAGAATTAAAAATCAGTGACAACATAAAGTGAATTTAAATTAATATAAAATTAAGTATCAGAAGGGGTACTGCATCAATTGCTTTATTTATTTTCATATTTATTTCCATAAGGGCTTGCGCTTAACCCAGTGGGAGGACTCCCATTGACTTCAGTGAGCATTGGATTGGGTCCTGCATTTTCCTGTTTATCTGTAGCTGCTGCAGATTCTGAAGTGTGGTAGAATGCAATGGTCTTCTAGAAGAAGTTAGATCAGTTTTGCTATGGCGTATATGGGCCTTGGATAACAACACGAAACACAAGTGTCATAAATATAAAGGGAAGGGTAACCACCCTTTTGTATGCAGTGCTATAAAATCCCTCCTGGCCAGAGGCAAAACCCTTTAATCTGTAAAGGGTTAAGAAGCTAAGGTAACCCTGCTGGCACCTGACCCAAAATGGCCAATGAGGGGACAAGATTCTTTCAAATCTAGAGGCGGGGGAACAAAGGGTTTGGTCTGTCTGTGTGATGCTTTTGCCGGGAACAGATCAGGAATGCAGCCTTACAACGCCTGTAAAGTTAGTAAGTAATCTATAAGTAATCTAGCTAGAAAATGCGTTAGATTTTCTTTTGTTTAATGGCTGGTAAAATAAGCTGTGCTGGATGGAATATATATTCCTGTTTTTGTGTCTTTTGTAACTTGTTTTGAATCTGATTACCCTGTAAGGTATTTATCATCCTGATTTTACAGAGGTGATTCTTTTACCTTTTCTTTAATTAAAATTCTTCTTTTAAGAACCTGATTGATTTTTCATTGTTCTTAATATCCAAAGGTTTGGGTCTGTGTTCACCTATGCAAATTGGTGAGGATTCTTATCAAACCTTCCCCAGGAAAGGGGGTGTAGGGCTTGGGGGGATATTTTGGGGGAAGATGTCTCCAAGTGGTCTCTTTCCCTGTTCTTTATTTAAAACGCTTGGTGGTGGCAGCATACGGTTCAAGGATAAGGCAAAGTTTGTACTTTGGGGAAGTTTTTAACCTAAACTGGTAAGAATAAGCTTAGGGGGTCTTTCATGCAGGTCCCCACATCTGTACCCTAGAGTTCAGAGTGGGTAAGGAACCTTGACAACAAGACACTGTCACTATGAATTAAAAGGTTGGAGGATCAGGACAATTTATTTTGATTTTCTGGAAGGGATAAGTCTGGGTAAATATTTAGCTGCCTAATTCAGGTTCCAAACACACCCTGACACAGGGCTAGTCTACACTACAGCTTTACATCAACACAGCTGCACTGATGCAGCTGCATTGCTGTAGCATGTTTGGTGAAGATGCACTGTGCCACTGAGAGACCTCCCGTCAGCATAATTACTTCACCTCGGTGAGAAGCATAAGTGATGTTGGCAGGAAAACATCTCCTGCTGACATAGCGCCGGTGTGGACAGTGTGAAACTTGTGTTGCTTGGGGGAGAAGGGAGGCTTTTTTCACACCCCTGGGCGATGTAAGTTAGATCGACTTAAGTGGTAGTGTAGACCTGCCCACAGCGTGAAGTCTGTCAGATCTTTAGGTAAGAGCCTTTTCTCCCTAAGGAAGTGTGTGGATGCTGTAGTCCTTATGTGCTTTCAAATAACAATTGCTTATTGCACTCTGTAGGAGGTGGCATGTTCCTGTGCACATTCTGCTTTGTGCTCACCTGTTCCTGTAAGGTAGCAGAATCGTAGAATATCAGGGTTGGAAGGGACCTCAGGAGGTCAGCTAGTCCAACCCCCTGCTCAAAGCAGGACCAATCCCCAATTTTTGCCCCAGATCCCTAAATGGCCCCCTCAAGGATTGAACTCACAACCCTGGGTTTAGCAGGCCAATGCTCAAATCACTGAGCTATCCCCCCAATGTGACAGAACAATTTGATGTGGCAAATTGAAGGCACTTTCAGCGCTCTCTGAAGCAAGAAAGAGGCAGGAATCTCAAGGGAAAGGGCATGCTTACACAGCAGCTGGGAATGTGCTGTGGCAGCCAGACACCTACTAGTGCTGCTGGAGCTAATGTGCTAAAGGTAGCAGTGAAAAGGGAAGATTCCTATAGTTGGTATGGGACAATCTGTCAAAGGGTTCTGACTGAATTGTTTTTGGCCATGCTTGCAAAAGCCTTGAGATCAACTTGGTGGCTTTTATAAGTCTCTCTGTAGTGCAATAACTTTTGAACTTTGAATCTGATCAATTCCAGGATTTCTGGTGATGTTCTAGGCATCAATGGCTAGAACACTACTGACTTTGAGGAAAACTGGAAAACCAGAAGAGGGAGAATGGGGAAGACCCTGCCACCTGATTAACATAAATAGATCAATAGATCAAACAGCTGGTTGATGGCATCCATTAACACCTTCCAGTATAACAATATCCCTGCTTATCTCTGCCTGTCCTCCCAATAGAGTTTAACATTTTGAGGCCCTGAATGATTTATCTTGCAGGGGTGAGGATGGAAAGGGGAGAATGGGAAGGGATAGGGGGAACTGGGGAATTGAGGCAGGCACACAGCCTCTGGTGTGTGGAGGAGGGTGACAAACTGGGGAACTGGAGACAGTACAGGTATGGGGGGAAGGAGGACACACAGGGGTCCTAGAATCAGGGGAAGTGGGTGGGGGAGACAGCTCCTGGTGTGGGGGAAGGGAGTAATGGGAGTGTATGGAGAGCCCCTGGTTTGGGGGGAGGGGGAAATGGAGGATCGTGGCGTGGCGGGGGAGGGGGGGTAAGGAGAGCACACAGCACCCCTGCCAAGGGGTGGGGAGAATAGTAAACCCTGGAATGGGAGGATGGGGGAATGGAAAGCACACAAACCCTGGTGGGGGTGGATATTGGGGAACCTTGATATGGGGATAAGGGGGAACACAGAGCCCCTGGCATGGGAGGAAGGTGGGATGGGAGAGAGAGAATGGGGGGCACACAGAGCTGCTGGCATGAGGGGAGAATGGGGAACTCAAGTGTTGGAGGTGGAGAGACTAGTGGGCACATATAAAACCCCTGGCAGGGGGAGATTGGCAAGTGGAGGTTGGGGGGGCACAAAAAACCCCTATCTCAGGGTGAGGGGGGAAATGGGGGGCACACAAGTCCCAGGTGTGAGAGAGGGGATGGGGGAGGTTGCAGATAGTCTCTGAAATAGAGGGGGATGGGAGGGTGGCCCACAGGGAGCTTGGGAGGGGATGGAGGGATGCAGAAGAACCCTGTGTGTACAATGAGTTCAGCCTACACAAGCTCTGAAGTATGTGATCCCTTGTATAAAAATTAGTTTGAGAAAATTAATGGGCACACACTGATCCTGATCCTGCAAATGCACACGCTTAATTTTACTACTGTGAATACCCTTTTTGTCTTCAGTGGGACTACTCATTGTAGCAAAATTAAGCATGTGTGTTTGCAGGATTAGGCCCAATGTAAATATCTCTTTAATACAACACAGGGTGTATGTATTTAAAAAGCTGTGTAAGTCCTCTAGGTTAGATCCAATTGTTGGGTTTACAAATATTTGGAGACAGCTTGAGCTTGCGCTGGGATTTGCAAGCTCTGAAGTGGAAAACCTTTGGGCTTGATAGGACTCGGTTTTCTCATAGCTGAACTTCATTCAAATCAGGGGGCATGTTCCAGGTTCAGAGGGTTCTCATAGAATTCTCTGGAGACAGAAGTTACATGAGTGGCTGTCCTGTTGCAATCAAGCCCTGCTTCTTCTGGGGGCCTGGTGGCTGGTATAGCTGTAGAATGGGCACCACCTCTCCCAGGAACCAGTGCTGCCCTTCACTAGGGTGAATCCTCCCTGCTAGCACTAATATGCTTCTGGGGGAGGGAAAAAAGTACTCTCCTGCCACCTACAAGGGTGGCTGTAGGGCTAAATATGTCTAGTTGTACCTTTTAAAAGTAGCTTTATCCTAAATATGCTGCAGTGTCAGTTATTCTCTGCTGTTGGTTTTACATTTTAGTTCACAGAGGAAGTCAATCCTGTTCTTACTAATTGCTAAGTTATAGACTACCATCTTGGATGAATATTAAAAACTCCATCTTGGATGAATGAAAATGACAAAGGTCCTCAGGTTTTAACTTCTGTCTACAGCATCCATTTTTAAATGTTGCATTTACTTACATAACGGTAGCCGCTCCTCCTGGTGCCTCAAAGGATGCATGAAAATATTGTAACTATTTTTATTGCTGCACTCTTTTTACTATGTTTTTGTCATACGCTGCCTCCTGAGAAGCAGAAAAGCTTCAGAAGAGCAAGAAATGTGACCCAAATGCTGCGCCAAGTGTGCAGTATGTTTAAATGCCTCAAATACAGGGTTCTGGTTGCCAGCAGTGTGCCACATCATGAGAATTACCAACACTTTTCTATTCCAATTGATGGGGAAAGGATGGCCCTGGGGTTTTAAGGTATGGACTGTAGGGCAGGAATTTTGGGTTCAGCTCCTGGTTCTACAACACACTTCTGGTGTAACCCTAGGCAAATGACTTCATTTCTCTGTACTTCAGTTCCCCATCTATAGACTGAGGAGAGAAATAACTTTCTGACATCACAGATGTGCTGTGAAACTAAATTCATTAGTGATTGGGAGGTGCTCAGATTCTAGTGATGGTTTATAAGTTGACAGTTTTAATGTGGTATAATTGATACTGTTTAGATAAATTATAGTTGATGTGTTGCATTATTATTTCATGTTTGGCTTGTGGCGATTAACTGAAGTGCAATGTTAGTTTTGGTCAGTGTGGGGTGCCAAACTGGAGGGGGAAGAAGTGCTGAGAGAAGAGTGTGGCAGAGAGCTTGATTTTTAGGTGAAGTGGAGACATGCAATCCCATCCCTCAGTTTTTAGAAACAGTACTGGGTTAGTGTTGCTCTTGCTTATTAAGGTACTCTTTGTTATGTGCTTCTTACGTTAAGCCTCTAACTCTTATGTTAAACCTCACTTATTTGAAGGAGACAGAAAAAAATAAACTCTCTGACTTCATTCTTGTTTTGACTTTGTCCTTGTCCACCAAACTCAGGAGGATGAAGTACCCATTGCCTCACAAGGTCAGACAACCCTGGCTTAACCTATTCCATATGCTAGTGAGCAGGTAGAAAGGCAATGGTACAAAACTATTTTAGGTCAAGTGATCCTGTCTCTGAACTGCAGTTTGGTAATCCAAGGGTGTAATTATATATTTTCCGGTGTTCTATTTGTTTTATTACCATATCTAAAGACAGACTGTATAATATTTTGAAACCAATCTATTTGTTATTATTTATTTGATTTAGAATTAATTATGACAGCATGCCTGGCACTGCACAGGACACAGTTTGCAGTACATAGCTTACTACCTGTAAAGTCTAGAAGAAAGATAAAACACACTGGGTGACCCTGAGGAAGCAGTAACTGTATAAAATTAATGTTATATTCTTAATCAGGTTACTGAGCCTAGTTTTGTGGTGTAGCTGCATGGGAGAGTGATACATCTTACCTTACTCCAGTTTGCTCTTTTATGACTAAAAGGCTGCCTAGATCCTACAATTTATTCTATTCATAGTCAATGGGACTCTGTGTAGACTCAGGAGTCCATACACACACTAAATTCAGTTTCAGGCTTGGGGCTCAACTCTAGTGGTTATTCACAAATGTTCAGAAAGGTTATTTTAGCTCCTTTTCCATCTTTGTCACACTTTTTTGTATCCCTCTTAGTCCTCAGCAAAAGTTGCTGTCAGGGTGTTTTTTTTTTTTTTTTAAATTGAAGTTAGATTTCAACCCATTTGTTGATAACCATTCAATTTAAAGCTGCTCTTTCACCTATTTTAAAAGCAACTATTTTATTTATTAAAATGAAAACAAGCTGCAGGCAATAGATATGGGGCCACATCCTGCCCTCAGATTCCCACATATATCTTAGAACATAATTTAGATCATATTGCTTAATACTACTGTACAGCCAGATCCTGGAAACTGGTGCACAGCCAGAGCCATTAGGCTGCATGCTCAGAATAATGCCATTGGTACAGATTCTTTAGTCCTAAACTATGGTAGCTTCTACTGCCACAACAATCTACTATTAGTTCTAGCAGCAGCTCTTCATATTTCTGTGCCTGTCACAACCCTTGCTATCAGATGAGATTTCATAGGTTGGGGGTAGCTATCATTCACCAATTTCAAAGATAAAATAACTGAGAGCTTGTACAAGGTCACTACCCGTCGGCTGACTTGGGACTGGAACCCAAAGGTCTAATAGAGTCAAGTCTCTTCCTGTTTTTTACACAGTCTTTCAGAAGGAGTATGTCAAATTAGGTGCTTGTGTAACGAAAACTAACTGTGTGTGCTTCTGTGTCATCCTCTCGCAACTAATCACATTTAGAGATTAATAACTCTGCTACTACTTCTGTGATAAGAGAGTCTGTTCTTTAGTTCAAGCAACAGAAACCCGTGCTTTTACCTCCAGAGGTTCAGTCCTCTGCAGATGGCTCAAACAGAGATAATATTACATTTGGTGGTGCTGTCTGTAACTACTGGGCCACAATCTGCTCCCAGGGCCAGGAATAGAGAAGCCAAGAATCCCAATGCCCAGTGCTGTCTTACAAATACTTGTGTGACCCACTCACAATGTGTGTTGTGTCTCCTTCTGTGGGGTGGTCCACATATAAGGTAACAGAATGTCTTACCTTACTGGTTACTCCTATAGCTGAAATAGATTGGGTTGTGGTATGGATTTGAAGGATGTGTGTGCAAACCCTCTTAATACTAAGAGTTAGGATAAGGACACTGACTCATTCTGGGAGTGATTTTATATCGCAAAATATTTGTATGTAAAAATGAATTTAGATGTTGTGCTAATATTTGTTTTTTGTTATTGTAGCATTTTTATTTTTTGTAATTGGCTAATAGGAGTGGTCCCTTTAAGAACAAGATGTGACAGATTTAGTTTGTGTGTGACTGACAGCACTGTGTGGGAGATTTTGCCTGTCTGTCCAACAGAGTGGAAGATCCTGCCTGTGCAAGCTCAGAAAGATCAGAATGTTATTAAATAAACTCTCCAAAAAGTAAGCCTCATTACTGAAAATATACAATTAACACTTTTGGGAGACAAGATGCCTGTGGGCATTGTTAATGAGCTATAGAGCCTTTCATCTGAAGGTCACCAATTTGAATCCATCCCAACTCTGCCAGGATTAAAAGTTGTTCCCATCTAATGGCTTGTTTACACTACAGACTTTTGCTAATGCAAGTTACATCAGCATAAAGCCACCACAATTAGTATATCGCTTGTGCATGTGCATACTTGGCTTCTTGCGTCAACGTTGTGTGTACTGACCAAGAGCATGGGCGGTGGCATGTCTATGGCTCAGCACGAGATCAACTCTTGGCCTCCCTGGACTTTTGATACGCCTGATGTAGTTCCTTTGCTTTCACAGAGCACTGTGACTGGTCTCCGTTGTATCCCTTCTCCTGCATCCCCTGTGCAATTTGCTCAGAGAGGTCCATGTTTCTATGGCTGGTCTGTAGCTATGCTTACACAGCATCTTTTCCCCACAGGCCCAGGAGAGCCAATATCTCCTGTCTGCTCCAAGCCAGAGCGCATCTGGAGTGTGTAGCTAGCATGGTCAGCTGGGCAGTTGCACACAGCAATGGAGAGCTGCTAGGTGTGCTCGCCAAGATGGATAATTAAGGCATTTCAAAAAGTTGCAGGATTTTAAAGGTGGGGGGTGGGGTTTCTGGTCTCCATGACCCCTGAGCAGTGGAGTTCATAATTGTGACTAGACGGGTCAGTGTTGTGCATTGTGTGATAGCTGCTGGAGTACTGTTAGGGTTGATATAGGTAATGCATTGTCTACATTTGCACTCACATCTACATCTGCTGTGGCTCAGTGCTGCTTGGGGAGAGGGCATTACTATGTTGGCGTAATGGAAAGCTTACATCAGTGGGAGACCAATTTAAGTGTAGACACATGCACGACTAGGTGGACACAAGGCAGCTTATGTCTACCTAACTTTGTTGTGTAGACCAGGCCAAAGAGATGTTTGGTAGACCCTCAGTGAGGTGATGTGGTGGCTCCTACGTCACAAACTCACTTCTGTGTGTTGCACTACCCTGTAAGCTCTACAGGTCATGGGCAGTCTCTTGCTATGTGTTTGTACAGAGTCGAGCACAATGGGGCCCCAATCTCAGCAGGGTCCTCTAGTGAGAGCTCCTGTAATGGCGATCAAACTCACTGTACTCACTAAAGATTTGTCAAGTTGGCAGTGCTGTAAAGCTGCCACACTCACAGTGGGGACGAGCAGGGGAAGTTCAAACATCAGAAGACAGACCAAAGTACGTGGTTTAATCTTTTTTTTTTTTTTTTAAGCCTTACGATTTTTATGTCAGTCTCATGATTTTGGGGCGGTTTCTGACTCATGATCTTTGAACTTCTGAGGCTGGTAGTACTGGTGTGCACAATAAAATCCCATTGTTTTTCTTAGGGTTTTCTTTTATTTATTTAGATTAATACAGAACATAAATCATGCCAGTCCAGGGTCTAAGGCACCTTTGTCCTATATTAATAATACAAGTCGACTAACAAAGACAGAACTAGAGGATCTTCCCAAAATCAAGAAGCGGGGTTGGAATAACTCCGCCAGCCAGAGATATGAACTGTAAATGGATATATCTCAACCCTAATGCACCCTTTCCTCTCGAAAAGACTGGGAAAAGGGATTAGATATGCAGTATGCTCTGATGGTTAAAAAACATGGGCTATGTTGGACCGTATGGGGAGTAGAATGAGTTCCAAAGCTCAGGTGTCTCAGATGAAGATATACAAACACACAAAGTTCTTTTTTGTTCTGTAATATTCATAATCTGTCCTTTTGTGAGTGGTATCAGCAAATAGTGAGAGAATGCTCCGTAGGCGACACTTCCTAATAAAGGATTTGCCCAAAATCTTAAAAATGTATATATAAACAATAGCATGCTTTGAATATTTTGTCAATAATGTATTACAGTATTTGATGGCAGAATTTGTTGACCCCTAATATCAAGGCCTAATCACATTTCACTATTTGTATCCTTAGTTTTTTAAAACAGTTTAATTTTCAGAATTTTCTACGTACTCTGTGCAAATATGGTAACCTGACAATAGACAGGGATACATGGGAAGAGTATTTAGATAAGAGTCTCATCTATCTAGGGGCTTGTCTATGCGGTGCCTTAATGTGCACCAGCAGGGATGTAAATTCTAACACATTTTAGTGTGTTGTGCACTAACTGGCATCTGTGGACCGGGCTGGTCCACACTAAAAGTTCCCTAGTGTTCGTTAATGTAGTTCCATTTCAAACAGTGCTACATCAACATGTACTAAGGCACATATAGTGCATGCCAGCAGGGTCTACTCGGGCCAGTTAGTGCACGACACGCTGGTACTCATTAGAATTTACACCCCTGCTGGTAGGGGCACGAAGGGCACTATATAGACAAGTGTTTAGGGTTATGTACCAGTGCCCATTACACCACAAAGTAAACTAGATTGGCCATAGCAAAATCCATAGTGGGCTTATTTGAGCCTCTGGCTTTTCTCCCTTTTGAGATTGTAGAAAGTTCTGCTGGGGGTTAGAGGTTTTGTTTCTTGAGATATGGGGTGGTCGGTGTAGTGAATTCTAGTTCTGTTGCTAACATTGCTGTCAATTAGAAGACACTCCTAGAAACACATTAGAGCAGGATCAAGTCTGTATATCTGTAGAGGACCTGCTATCTGTCTGTCTGTCTGTCCATGTATTTAAACTATGATAAATGTCATGGTATGGGAGCATCTTCCAGGGATTATATCTAATTAGGAGTCTGATCCTGCACTTAGAGATTCCCTGTTTGAGTAAGAGTTGCATTATTGGGCCCTAGATGCATAGCCGTTCCTAGGGTATGGTGAATGGGGGTGACTGCTCTGGGCCCCACGCTTTGGGGGGCACTGCAGGCTGTCATGATTGGCCGGCGCGGTCATCCTGGAAGTGATGGGTCGGTCCTGGAAATGACAAATCTGTCACTTCCGCCCTGGGCCCTGCACCCTCCTTAGGGACAGCCCTGCCTAGATGAGTCTGAAACTTGAAAATTTTGATATACAAGGTTCATACAAATATTTCTTCATTTTCAATCTATGTGAGTTCACACCCCCTTAGTCTTGTTTTAGAGTCCTGGCTTCAAAGGAACTCAACATGCAATTCATTTGAAAGTGCCAAATTTAATCTGGTGTGTCATATCTGCACATTTTGCATGATTTTCATGTATACTCATAAATCAGCCCAGATTTGCTGAAAAGGTTCATAAACCGTAGCAAACCTTCTGATGAACCTTGTCTGACATTTAAGTTGGTAACAAAATACAACATTGGGGAGCTTTGCATGGTTTAACATTTCATACCTATCTATTGCTAATGCATTCTTCTAGCACAGACTAGGAATATATTCGACCCGCCAGTCTATGATGAGGTTCATCTAGTCTCGTTCAAGGTCTGGAGTGCTCTGCTCTTCTCCACAAAGGACTGGAGAAAAAATAACCTGTGGTGAAAGTTCTCCTGTAGCCCAGAAACTCGTCGCTGACTGTTCACCAGGGAATATTTGTTCATTTTGTTTTCAAAACTTTCCCCCAGCAGTATGAACCAAAGCTTGCTGTTTTTTTTTCTTTATTTCTTTCTTTCGTGTTAGGAAGTATGTTTCCCATAAAAGGTATTTTTTGGCAGCAGAAATACTGCTGGAGCTGAATTACAGTATAATTCCCTCATATCTAATTAGTTAATATTAGTACACTTCTGGTTTTAAAAAATATCCTTGCAGCTCCAAACAGAGGGGTGTAATTTAAATTACATTTGTCCAGAGAAAATGGAATAAATCAAATAAATTAAGGGGACATACTTCAGCTAACCAAATGTTTTCAGACTTAGGAAAGGAATATGAACATATCACATTTGAAAATTTAGAATGAATCCTTTTTTTTCTGAATTGTTCAAATACAAAAGAGTCCAAATTATTTTAAAGAATGAAAAATATATTGTTTTCATGTTCACATAATTTAGACATGGGTTCTGCTGATTTTCTGCAGTTTTTCCCAAACGTTTCACCTTTGTGCTGAGCAGAAGTAGGTTATGTTCCAGTTCAAAAGGAAAATCTTTGAAAAAGTTACAAGTCTTTGAACATAAGATTTAAAATGGGCTTACAATAGTGAGGTATGAGTATGTGATATTATACAATTTGAATTGTGTTGAGGTGAACAACTTGATGTGGATTGAAGTATGAAATCAGTATGAAATGCGATTCTGAATGTCTTTATCAGAATTAATAGGTCCTATAATGGCCATGGGGAGATGAAATTAGAGGTCTGGAAGCAACTATTGTTAACTGATAAATCATTCAAGTAGGAGAGAGATTTGGTGTAGTAGTAGATCCAAGGAAAAGTGTTGCTGACTGCTGAGGATTCAATTTGGAGCTGTAATTGGTATATGTGTTCTGATTGGTTAATATCTTTCCAAACCTCAATATTGTTATATTGTGCTGCAGTGTACAGTGGGAGCTTCTGTCTTATCACATGGCTTCAGCCAGTCATGGAGTATGGATATTTTTCTTGTATGTTGCACTAAAAATGTTCATTTAAGAGAAAGGATGAGTATTCTTAAGGCCAGGCAAACATATTACATTTCTCAACATTGCCCACTGAAAGTCAGAGCTTTTAGGAGTATTAATGTAAAATGATAAGTAGCATCAAGGTAGAGTAGTTGTGAAGGTGGTAAAAATAGTTTCCAGTCAGATAAGAGCTTTTATCTCAAACCTCTCTCTGGCTTAAACAAAGGATTATCTTACTCACTTCCCCTCCTAGTATATGTGCTACAGTAGCCGTATCTCTGTCTTTCTCTCAGCTATGAAATAGCTTTAAAGATTTAATCAAATAAAGTGTTAAGCAAAAGATAAAATGGGTAGTAAGAAGATACAATCTGTTTGTGGTAAGATACAACTGTCTATTTTCCTCTCTTAGGACTTCATAAGACTTCATTTGCTTTTCCATGATGACCTGTGTTAAGGGTGTTGTGTAAAAAGAAACTGTACTGCAGTGGTTGCTTTGACAGGAATTCTGGTTAACACAGCCTGAATTTGTCCTGCAGCTCCAACCTCATGCATGCAGTTGTGGCAACTCCTCCACTCTTTTCAGTTCAGGTGGCAGGGGGGTAGGGCCATAGCCCAGCTCTCTTGGAAAGTGCAGTGGCTTGACCTTCTCCGGGGGGCAATTATTGTTATTACCATAGTACCTAGGAGCCCTTGTCATAGACCAGGACGCATCGTCCTAGGTGTTATACAAACACAGAACAAAGACAGTCCCTGCCCCAGAGCTTACAGTCTAAGTTTGTGTGAGTCGGCTCCTTTTGACCGCATACTTCTCATTGAACCTAAAATTTGTCCCCTCATTTCAAGGGTGCTGGAACAATTTGTATAGTAGGGGTGCTGAAAGCCGTTGAACCAAACTGTAACTCTGTTTATGATGAAAACCATGTCAAGCCAGGGAGTGCAGCAGCCATGCCTAATTCCAGGAGCCATGCCTCATTTTGTTCTGTAAAGGAAATATACTTTTAGATTATATTGTTGATTTTATGTATTGTGCATTTAAGGCCAGATCTTTGGCTGGTGTAAAGGATTCACTTCAGTGGACCAAAGCTGATTTACATGTGCTGATTAAGTTCCAGTTATGTCAGAGTTCTACACATTCTCATACTGGGAGGTGCTGATGGAATAAATGAAAGTTTTATGATTAGAATTAGAATGGCTGATTTTTACGATGTGTTCTGTGGTATTGTAGAGTTACATAAGTGTCTGTAGAGACTAAACTTTGTTGCAAGCTTGATCTTCATCTAAAATTGGTTGACCCATCTCTCTTACCCTGATTCTATGTCCTTTCTGGTTCCCCCTTCCATGCATCTGCATACATCTTCCTAAACTCCTGTCCCTTTACATTTCTCCCCAGTCTTCTCCAAGTCTAACTATGGTACTAATTATTGATTGAACACTGACCACATAATAGGGTACCTGAAACCTCACAGCCATATTCTCTACACCTAGAATTGAGCAGCAGGTTGTGATGTTTTGCTCAGGCCACCCAGAACTGTGAGTCACTGTGTTACTGCTTTGCCTCACCAAGAATGGGCTTTGCTGCTGCTGAGCTGTGTGTCAGCTCTCTGGCACACCAGTTCATCTGCCTTACCAGCAAACTCTTCAGGCCTCTGCCAGTCTAATCCTTGTCCATGCTGGTAACAACCAGTGAACCCCAGTCCCCCAAGTTCCCTCTCACTGGACACTCACAGAAGTTATTAAGTTCTCTGCCTCCAAAGAGACAGAGCACATGACAACCTGTGAGGTTAGCTGAAGATTTACACTTCTCTTCAATATAACAGCACTGAGAAATGTTCTTGTAATAAAACAATAAGTTTTATTAACAAACAGGGTTTAAATGATTTCAAATGAGAGTGAAAGAGAGATGAAAGGTTACAAAGAAAACAAAATGTGCTTTCTAGTGACTAAAACTTAACCTTAGCAAGTTACAATCTGTGTCTAAGCAACTTTCTCATCTACAATCAGTTCTCAGAGAGTTCCACCACCTGGGTTGAAGGACCCACTTTTCTCAGTTTTCAAGGCCTCTTTTCTCCCTCAGGTGAGGATGCAAAATGGCTTTCTATTTCTGCCTGTATTTCCCAAAGTCCATTGTCTCTGTTTCAAAAGCCAGGAAGGCTTCCTGGGGGTACAGCTTCCATCCCCCATCGTGGTTCTTAAGTGGTCATTTCCCCCACTTGCCAGTTTGACGGCTTTGTTTACCTTATATGTAAATGTACTTTCATTGTTTCTGGCCTCGCCTTGCTCAATTTACAATGGAGACACAGTCAAGCAGGTGAAACAACATTCCTTTGTCTAGAACAGGCTGGGATTATGCACTGCTTGCCAACCATATTTTAAGAACATATTTTCCAGCACACATCTATTATTCTTTATACACCACCATACAAACATCCCACAATAATACTATCCATTTGCATATAACACCTTACATGCTGCCTTTTAGATACAGATCATGACTACAGTGTGTTGAGGCAATGAGTGTGTCAGGTCTGATGTGAGTTAAGGTATGATGTGCCCTCTGCCAGTTGGCATTGAGGGGCTTCCAAAGTCACACAGGTAGAGGAAGATTCTAAATGACATCCCCTGTCATGCTTGAAAACAGTTTAACAGAGAATGGGGAAGATCTGCCTGATGGCTCTCAAATGGGAGGATTTCATTATCCATCATCTTTAATATGTTATTTCATTGTTTTTGGATTGGCCCCTAATGAGTTTCGAGAGTTTAAATCAGATTGGTTTATAAAATCCGTGGGATAACAAGGTTATGTAAGGAACTCTGTATTCTTTTATTATTTTACAATGGCTTCACTGTATTACTCTTATCCCAAGAAATCCTGCAAAGCCATCACTGTCATTTGATGCTCATATCTGCTACATTGGTGACACATAAAGAGGTTCCTGGTGCATAGTGGGGTTGGCTGATGTTTTTGATCTATCATGATGCTTTCTCCTTCTGTTGTATTATGTTCAGCTGGGGCTCATTGTATGCATAATACAACCAAGAATGATTAGTTTGTTTGTCTTCCGATTGTAGTATGGTGTAAATAAATCTCCAGCTAAGGGGCAGGGAGAAAAACAGCTTAATGAATGATGATGTTAAGTGTATCTAGTATTAACAAACTAGGGCCAGACTCTAC
Organism: Caretta caretta; assembly: GCF_965140235.1. Classification (NCBI taxonomy): domain Eukaryota; kingdom Metazoa; phylum Chordata; order Testudines; family Cheloniidae; genus Caretta; species Caretta caretta. The sequence continues at coordinate 92,517,875 of NC_134210.1, read as the reverse complement.
TTGTGCACAATTTACACCAGTTGAGGGTCTGGCCTTCTTGTTATGCAAAAGTAATGAGCCAGAAAAGAGCAGGTTTCAGAGAAAGTGGCATTATAAAGAAATTTTGTTTATTATCTGCTCAGTGTGAAGACCTCCCTCTCTGTGCAAGATTGTTTCCCCTGAGTAAAAATTACCATAAATGTTCTGCAACAAGGCATCTAGTTAAATACTTGGGAAGGTGGCAAGAAGTATTTAGCTCTGCAGACACATGATTCCATTTTGACTGAAGTTGGTCAGAAACCTTCATTACTTTTTATATTTCACCTATCAACAGTGCCTGAGACAATCTAAATAACAGGAACAGGTAATGAAGCTGCTTTCTTCACTTGCTTTCTCTGTCTTTTTTTTTCTATAGTTACATCGCAAACCAGCGGAAATTAGAAAGTATCAATAACAATGAAGTTGGACTTTATGTTGGACTGAAAAATCTGTGAGTATCTGATTTATTATTTTTGTTTAACATTAATATTTGTAGTTTCTCTTACAATAGGATTTATAGGCCCCAGTCAATGAGCAGGGCCTTATTGCCCTGGGCACAATACAAATATGAATTAAAAAAAGACAGTCGTTGCCCCAAAGAGGTTACAATTTAATTAATTACAAATGATTTGGGTTAATTGTAATCCCAAATCTTATTCTAACCATAATTATTATTTATTAATCAATTTTATTTTAACTGACCAACACTAACAATTTTAACATTATATGTTTTCACAGAACCGTGGTGGATTCAGGCTTAAAGTTTGTGTCCCGTCAGGCATTTCTGAAAAACACCAACCTGCAGTACATGTGAGTCAGAACAGTTCATGTCTTGTAGGTCAGAACTACCCAGAGCTTATTACTTCCCTTCCCTTTCTTCTCATTCTCCTGGTATAAAGTGTTTTAAAGAAGGAGGTGTTTAAGGATCTTTTGCTAATAACTTTGGCATAAAAGTGGAACTGTATTATAAGCAAGTGGTGCGGGGGCAACCTGTTAATTTTGTTGTGCTGGATCATTTCTGCTTTGGACTTGGCAAAGGATGAGTTGTCCAGAGTCCTCTGTGAAAACAACTCAGAAAAATGACCAGCTCAGTTTCTTCTGTTTTTGTCGGTTTGCTTACATGTCCCTGAAGAAGATAGGTGCCTCTCAGTTTGGGCTTGTCTACACAGTGTGTTAGTCCGCACTAAAGGGGTGTAAATTCTAGTCCACACCAGCATGTCACACACTAACTGGCCCATGTGGATTCTGCTGTGGTACACTAAAAGTTCCCTGGTGAACATTAATGTAATACTGTGTGGGACCACATTAACACACATTAAGGGGTTTTTAGCACATGCTACATGGACCAGTTAGTGTGCGATATGCTGGTGAGTAGAATTTACACCCCCCCCCCCCGGTGCAGACCTATGCACAGTGTAGACAAGCCCTTTGAGAAACATAGAGCTGAACTCACTCCTACTTCTCATATTTAGGATTGTGGTCTCAATTCCTCAAGGTGCTGAAATGAGCAGCGGGGGTTTAGCACATTACATGAACTCTAGTTAAGGAAAGCATTCAAGTAAGTGCGTAAGCCTATCACTATTCAGCAAAGCTCTTAAGCACCTTCTTAACTTTAGGCATGTGTATGAGTGAATCAATGAGACTTAAGCCCAGGTATTAAGTTAAGCAGGTGCTTGATTAAGTGCTTTGTGTAACAGAGATGGATTGCTGCATTGGGGCCAGGACTGGGTGCGGTTATACTACAATAAATTCCCTTTCTGCAATTTTGTTTTCCAAGAAAAATATGTCATAGGAGGATAAAATTAATAGTAATTTAACCAAAAACATATGATATCTCAATTTGCTGGTAGCAGTAGTAGGCTGTTACCCCTTATGTGGCCAAACTATGAGAGGGAGAATGTAACACACATTTTACAGGCATGTTAAATTATTTCATCTAGTCATTAATAAAACAAATTGCTTTGACCAGAGCCATACCAATGCAAAACCATAGAAATACCATATAAAGAGCTACGGTTGGGTATATACTTGCTTTTCCTGTGACAATTGGTCATTAAATTATGATTTCCTTCTGAGCAGTGATACAATAGGGATTAGTAATCTTTCCAAACATATAAAATGGCTGGGTAAGACTGAAAATGATTACTTAGTGCCACTTGTTACGTTTACCGTAGATGAGCCAAAGTGATAACACAATTAGTATAAAGGTAGTTCTGCCTAGGCCTTTGGATTTATTATTTCTGTAGAAAAATTCATTTGTTTATTCTTTACATGATTTCTTAATGATTTTAAAAAATCTGCCCAAAAAGCCTGTTGTTTCAATGTCTGGGACCATTGAAATCAGTGGCAACGCTCCTGTTGCCGTCACTGGGAGCAGGGTGGACCCTGAGATGTGGTCTGGGCAATGAAAACTGTGAAAAACTGAAATCAGTCATGTTTAATTAATAGTAACCTTCTCAGCAAAATACAAAGGAAAATCTTACATTTCATTTTAAAGCAAAAGTTTATGTCTAGCCATTTGGAGCTTATTGGGATTTTTTTTACATACAAATATTCTTATGAAGATTAATGCTAATTGTAAGAACTTTAATTTTGCTAATGAAAATATTATGGCTGTAATCCTCTCACAGGAGAAATCTTTAATGCAGTCACAAGGCTTCACTAAAAAATAAACACTGTATTCTTACAACATAAATAATAATAGCATATAATAATATCAGATGCTAATGAATCTACTAACACGCAGCTATTCAAATGCTTTTTGGCATCTACTTATTTTCTGGGCCAAACCTTTGTAGCCAAAATGCCTTTCAACAACTGATGTACGATCATAGAATACCAGGGTTGGAAGGGACCTCAGGAGGTCATCTAGTCCAACCCCCTGGTCAAAGCAGGACCAATCCCCAGTTTTTGCCCCAGATACCAAATGGCCCCCTCAAGGATTGAACTCACAATCCTGGGTTTAGCAGGCCAATGCTCAAACCACTGAGCTATCCCTCCCCCCCAAGCTATCCCTCCCCCCCAAAATTTTGGCCCAGATCCCTAAATGGCCCCCTCAAGGATTGAACTCACAACCCTGGGTTTAGCAGGCCAATGCTCAAACCACTAAGGTTCAGTAATAATGTAAACAACAGAAAGTGAAATGCTCCAATAGATATCACTTAAATGTAATTAAGAGCCTTGCTAGTTTAATTCTGGTATTCTCATTGACCTTAGACTCAAATTACTCAACAATCACCTTTAAAAGCTATTAAACAGAACTGTTGTAGCAATGCTGTAATTCATAAACTCAGCAGCAGTAACAATGTTTTTTTTAATAGACCTGTTTAATGCACTTCCTTTACATTATATTAATACCTTTAAATGTAGCAATAAAGGTCACAAGTAGTGAATATTTACTAAAACATTAAAAAGCCATTGTCATGTACCAAGAATGTGCATAATTGTATACATTTTATATATTCAAATCTACTTTGATGTTTTTAGTGTGCTATCACCGTGGTAGCCGAGTGCTGTGGGCTTGACTAGATTAAGAAGAGAGATCTACATTACCTATATATCTAACCCTGACCTAACTACAGCCTTTCTCCTTTTCCCCGTTGTGTAAATACAGGCTAACAATTTTTATCTTGATATAGCTGGTTGAGATTGGCCTCAGGCTCCTCGCTAGAGTCGACCTTGAACAGCTAAATCAAAGTTAACTGTGCTAACTTGTATCTACAGTAGGGAACAGTTTGTGGTTAGGTTGGGATTAGCTAACACATGTTTAGTAACAGGGACTGGGGAGTTGATCTGATTTTTTTTTTTTAATCACAGTCTAAATGTGCAGTACAAGGGTTTTTTTTGTGTGTTTTTGTGATCAAATGAGAAACGGATCCGAAGTAGAGTGCATGAAGCTGGTTTAACCCTACTTTTGCCTCCCCTCCCTCATCTTCTCTTTACTTCCCAAGCTGTTGAGCAGAGCTTGGCTGTAGCTCAGGATCTAGGCCCTTAACTCTCAGTTAACAAAGTCTTATGTGTATATATACTTACTGTTGTGGATGCTAGCCATAATAATTCTTTACTATGATATTGAACTAAGGAGTTAACTTATAATTACCGTTCCAGAAAAAAACAACTGTGTCTTTACCAACCATCTAGTAACCCTGGTCTATGCCTATTCACTTACTGTGGATTGAAGGGACCAAAGCAGAGATTTTAGTAATCAATATAAAGTGCTCAGTTTATGGAAAATATATATAACAATAAATATACTGACATAATATAGTTCAAGATGATATATATAACATAGGGCTCAAGAATTTCAATTGAATTACATGCCAGTTTGAAAAATCTGAAGGCCCTTAACTGCACAGAAGAAAAGACTAGTCATAAAGCCCTAAATGTGTCAGCCCATAACCAAGAATGCAGTTGAGCATTTTTGTTATTGTTTTCCATAAATACAGTGAGCCTTATTCTGATCTTATGTGCACTGGCATAAGTCAGAAGTAACTCCACTTAAGCTACTTGGCTGGTGTAAGCGAAAGGAGAGTCAGGCCCATGGAGTTTCTTATCATTTTTCAAAATTGTGTTTCATAAAGATGGCGTAATCCTTGCTCCTGTGAGTAGCCTCACTTAAATCAGTGGGCCAGATTCTCCTCAGCCTTGCACCTTACCTAGTCATTTACACCTGTGCAAAGTGACAGTTTGGTAAGGTAGCATGTTACCCCCGCCCCCCCATTTCACAGGTGTAAATGGCTAGGTAAGGTGCAAGGCAGTGGAGGATCAGGCCCACTGATTTGACTGAGTTAAGTACTATTCATATAGGCATGGCTCGCAGTACTGGGCCCTAAAGCACTGGGTCACCTAACCTCCAGTCTCCTAACACAGAGTTTGTCTAGCTCATGGAAAGAAGTTAAGGTTAGGTCAGGGTTAGCTAACATGTGGTAGCTAATTCTTACCTACCCACAACATCTTCCCTGGTGTAGATGCAAATTACACCTTTAGCCTTGATTTATCTGGACAAGATCAAATCTACGGAGGGCTAAGGCAGACCATGACCAATTAAATCAAGGTTAAAGGTGTAACTACATTAATCCATGGTTTAAGTGCAGATTTCAATGCAACATTAACTATGGAACCCCTCTCGTGCCTTCGTAATACTGTATAAAATGCATATGGTATTTTGGCTCATAATACTAATTTGCACTGGGCTGTTGGCAGTGTTACAGTTTACTGTTGCTCTCTATACCATTAATTAGTGCACTGAAAGAACCACAAGAAAAAGTACCCCTTTTCTGATTTGTGGAGCAAAGGTGGAGAACATTTTTTTACAGGTTTGGGAGTGAGGCATTTCTGATTAAGATGAACATTTCTCTGACCTAAAAAACTTGAAAAGAACCTTTAAGTTAATTATATTTGGAAGCAGTAAATGCTTAATTGACATAAAATCCCCTAATGTTAGCATTTTACAATTTGCCTTTTGATCTCTCTCTTATTGCACACACGGTTTGAAAAGAGTAACTAAAAGGCTTATGTTGAGGATGTGTGCTAGCATGTGGTTGGGGTTAGATGAGCGCAGAGTGCAGTGCAGACTCAAAGAAGGTATGGGAAACACCCATTTTGCTTATGGATAAATAAGAATGTAACCAACATCTGGACTTTACACAGGTCCTTTTGAAATGAAATCCACTGTTTTTTCTGCATGGCTAGAAGTGTTGAAAGGTGAAAATTTTGTCCAGTGTTGAACTTGTTTATGAAGTTAGCCATCAAAACAAGGTGCATGTTGGATTACGAATCTTCAAAGCCAAATTGGGCTATCAGAAGAATTTAGATCCCTATCCATCTCCTGTTGAACTCAGTGGAAGGAAACCCACAGATTTTCTTGGTGGTTAGATTGGGCTCAATTTTCAAAACAACACTGTTTCTATATTTTGGTTATGAAAACCAGAAATACTAATAAAATCTAATGTTCTGTTTTCTCACAGTAATTTCTCCAGAAACAAGCTCTCGAGTTTGTATAAGAAGACTTTCCGCCATCTGAATTTGTCTGATCTGTAAGTAGTGGGTTTTTTTAAAATGAAGATTATTTGTGTGTTGGAAATAGAATAGCAGTCTGAGAGCTTTTAGGGCTTGATCCACTGAAGTCAGTGGGTGCCACTGACTTTAGTGGGGCCAGAGTTTCATCCCGTGTCTTTAGAAAAGGTAAGTTGTCTTTGGATGATGACATTGTTTAAAAAAGGTATTAATTTAATGCAATACTGGAGCAAAACACCATGACATTTGCTTTCTCTCCAGTGCAACACAAATTAATCTGTGGATAAAACTTGCTTTTCCTCATCAGCTTTAAAATGTTCTATTCTGAAATAGTTTCACATGAAACTATTGTTTTTTGGATTAATGAAGGTGGAAGCCTGAAGTACCTTCTCTCTGTAGTATAGTAAAAAATTAACCACTTGCAGATCTTCATGTTAAGTGTTTTCCTCATTTTCTTGTATTTTACTGGCCTTGCAGCAGTTATGTGTTTGGCCATTCAACAATGTTTTTCTTTTCCTGAAAACAAAATTGTTCTGAACTGAAATAGATTTTACATTACAAATATTCTATAGCCATGTGGTTAACATACATTTTGCTTATTCTGGTTGTTTAAACTATGCATCTGTATTCTAGGCTCTTTTAAGCAGGACGTATATATATGTATTAACATAGAACTTTCTCATATTTAATCATAAGTGAAAAAAGAGCCATACAATACTTCTGGTGTAGTAATTATTGGTATTCCTGGTTATAACCACACAGAAGAGGTTAAGTATTTGGGCCCTGGTATTTAGGGTTTGCTCCACTCAGTGTTGCAACACCTAACCACTTAAGGAGCCTGCAGGCCAGGGGAATTGTCAGTCACAAGGTAGGCATCCAGACTCCCCATACAATGCGTGGGGAATGTTAGGTGCCTAAAGAAGGGACTTTCAGAACCCAGTAAGCTGAACAGGTTGTTCTGAAATGGGAAGGTTTCTGGTTTCTCAGAGCTCAGTACAAGATCAGGGCCCTGGAGATATAAAGTAGACAAGTCAGAAATATTAGCCAAGAAGACTGTGTTGTAATCTCAGACATCTTTTGGAGTATGTTCTCATTTCAGTATAGGAAAAATGAAGTGCACAAATCCCTGGCACGAAAATGAGATTATGCCCCTTAGGTATGTTCTGTTGATGATTAAGGTAGTATAATCACTCTACAGTCCACAGAACTTCATTCACTGGAATTTTCTTTCATCATTTGGTAATCACTGAGCATTCAAATGGAAAGAATAGCTAGTTGCAAAATGCTTCCATTTGATCTGTTCTGTTAGGTATCTGTAATTTTTTCTAAAATCCCAAACACTCCTTACATTCCTCTCTCTGCACCTGTCCATCCAAAAAAAGGCACTTTTACCTGACATCTGGCACTTTCACCTCTATATTTGGTAGCTGATATCATCTCAGCTATAAAATAATGCTGTTTAAATTGGTGCACAGTATCTTAATGCACAAAGCAAGCTGTTGAAGCAAAAACATATTGTCTGGGGTTCTATTAGTGTTACTGAACAACTAGGAAAAGTTATGGAGCCATTTTTGCCCCCTGGATTTCACAAGTGTAACTGATAGCCTGATTTGGCTCAGGGTGACTATGAAAAAGTACTGACTTCAATTCTAAGCCCAAATTCTGCAGGCATTTATGTCAATATATAGCTGAAATTACTCCACTGTATTAAATTGAATAACTTCAGTTTACACATGAGCTATACTGACCTCCTCTGGACCACTCTGTTATCAGGTGACCAATTTCTTATAGGTGTCATGGTTGAACTGGGTTTTGAAAGGGATTTGAAGGTGCAAAAGGTAGTAATTTACAAGTTAGTTCAGTGAAATCACAGTGGATCATGTTGATCTTTTTGAAGATGTTAGTGTGATCCTGTGCAAAGGAAGAAGAGGGCTCAAGATTGGACTCTAGGAGGGAACTGAAGATTCTAAATAAGCAAGAGGGGTTGTTTAGTTCAATCAGTTCAATGAAGGGTTTTGGGAATTCAATTCCATGCGGGTAGGAAAGTAGTGCTTATTGGCAAAGCGTCTGGCAGAAGTGGAGTAGGAGAGAATACATTTGTAATGTAATCACGGGATTTATGCCATCGGCATTCAACAGTTTGGGAGCAGGGACAGAGGAAATGGATGTTAAGAGTGAGCCAGAGTTAGGAAAAATGGAATAATACTACTTCCCTACCTCATAGCACATCGCAAGGATAAATGATTAATGTTTGCGGTGGTTAGATACTACAGTGCTGCCGGGCCACATAAGAAGGTAGAGAGACAGGATGTAGAGGTAAGACAGGTATTTGTAAAGGTGAGAAGGCATGTGGGAACAGGGATGGTGGGGAGAGAGGAGGATATAGAGCTGGTAGTGGTAAAGTGGGGAGGACAGAATGGATGAAGGTGAGAGAGAAAAAGCAGGAAAGGTGGAAGAGACAGTGAGCTAGGGAAGAGGTAGGGTGTGCCTATTGGAAAAGCAGTGGGAAGACATGGTATCAATAGGACAGTAAAACTGTTGTTCAGTTGATCAGACAATAGGGTGGCAAATAGATTGACAAGTAAAGGAGATGATTGACATCGGTGAGAATCCAGAGAATGGAGGGAAAACTGAATATTGGAGGCGGGATCTGAAGAATAGAATGTTGCCCATAAATAGCTTGTGAGAAGTTTGCTTTAAATCTGACTTGTGGGTGTACTCTTGATAGAAGGCACTTGAATCAAAGTGTAAGTGAATGAAATTTCAGGCCAGGGTGATCTGGAAGATGTTCTCCAAACTCTGGGGAGAAGGGAAACGAGAAGCCACTTTGAAAGGATTCTGCTTTTAAAACAAAATTGTAGCTGCAACTGCAGAATTACAGCAAATGAGATGAAAATGTTTAATTGCTACTCACTGAGCCAGGAAGCGCATGGAAGGGACAATCATGCTTCTATTCCTCCCCTTTCTGCAGAATGTCACCATGGTTTGACTCCCATGGGAAATCAAATCACATTTAAAACAATGGAAGAAAACAGTTGCTTGGTTATTATTAACCAAAGCAGAGATTTTTAAAAATAAATTCTTATTCACACAAGTAGTGCCATTGAAATCAACTGGATGACTTGTGCTAATATAAATTATCCACAGAAGGTGTTGCAGCTCAGGTAGACAGACTCACGCTAGCTCTGCTTGAGCTAGTGTGCTAAAAATAGCTGTGTTGATGGTTTTAGCATGGATGGCAGCTTGGGCTAGCCATCTGAGTACAAACCCACTCAGAACCCTAGGTATGCACCCTGAGTTGACACCCCTGTTACCTCTGGCTACATTGCTATTTTTAGCATGCTAGCTCAAATAGAGCTAATGCATATCTATCTACCTGAGCCGGGAAGCACACTCCCAGCTGCAGTGTAGATGTACCTTATGTGTGAAACTTGGGGAAACATGTTACATTTCTGGGAAACTGACTCATAGGTTTGTCTTGATTTTCTACAAATTTGACATTTTAAATTGCTGCCTAATAATGAGAATGCAGCTTTTAATGCTTAAGGCAACAGATTTTGTGGGCAACAAGAATATAGCTTATGTGCATCATGGTCATTTGTGGAGTTTCATTACTCTTTTTATAATGAAATGTCTTTAGGGGTCACAAAGAAACCCTGACAAACATATCAGTTGGAACTCACCTGAGCTTTTGGGAGAAAAGGTGAAATCCTGGACCATTTCTGAGTCAGGCATCTGGATTGTCTCCATTATACTTCATGCAGGCTTATCACATTACACTGGGCTAAGGTTTTCATGAGTATTGAAATTAGAATCAGATAGGCTGGCTAAACTCTGATTGAAATTCCATATAGTGTGCTGTATAGCTGTGTGGTGTTTATACACTGAGTTACAGCCCTTTTTTTAGTTAGGTTCTGGTTGATATTAGTTAAAGCCTTTCACTGTGTCATCTTCCAGAGTCATACGGATGATTTCTTCTTAAAGGTGTGTGAAATTCTTGTTTACAACTAGAGTTGTTAAACTTTAATCATAATATGGGACTGAATGGGTCCACAAAGAGTCCACCACATACAGTGATGAAGTCTTTTCAGGAGTGTTCTTTATAAATCAGTAGACCAAAATCCACTATGGAACAGATTCTGATCTCCATGTAACTGGTAAAAATCCAAAATGATTTCATTGAAGTGAATAGAGTCACTCCAGATTTTCACGGGTGAAATTGAGATCAGAATCTGGCCCTGTGTGTGGTGTCTCAGATCGGTGATAAGCACCATGGACCAGATCTTCAGTTGGAGTAAATGGATTATAGCTCTGTTGACTTCAATGGAGATGTACCCATTTATACTATTGAGGATCTGGCTCCATAATTTTATTAAGCAAAGTATTTTGCTTCTAGGCTGCATTTGGAGTGACATTTAAAAACAAACCTCAACAAAACAAAAAACCACACTGCAATGTTTCTAGGCAGATAATGTCAACTGATTTTTTTTTTTAATTATTTCATTTTTGCTGCAGGATTCTAGTGGACAATCCATTCAAGTGTTCCTGTGATGTTATGTGGATCAAGATATTTCAGGAGACCAAGTTTTCTAACACAGAGACTCAGGATTTTTACTGCATAAATGACAACAACAAGAGGATACCCCTTTCGGACATGCAGATCCCCAACTGCGGTAATATAATTTAAAGTAAAACAGTTATGAAGTTAAGTTACTGCCAGGCAGGAAAAGCAAACATGCTTTCAGCTCTTGGCTTCAAGATGGTATATTTGCCGCTGTATGAAGTCTCAGGAGAAGATCCCTCTGACTCTTTACACCTTGTGGATTAATATTGTGAGTTTGAGTTAGAATAGCTTTTTTTTAATCTTTTAAAATAAACTGTTGCTCAGAAATGCATCAGAACAAAATATCTAAATATAGAAATGGTATGTATATTCATTAAATTGAAAAGGATGCTTTCAAGATGAACAGACCCAAAATGTTACCTACCTTAAAAATGTAATTTGTAGCTTTCACAGAATCCCTAGATTAATAGAATCTTTATTTTCCTTTAAAAATGAACGTTATTAGCATCACATTTTCAAAACTCAGGCTATAAATTGTGCCTGTTTAAAAAGAAAACACACAAGCAAATAATTCTGTATTTTTCCATGTAGATCGAAGTAACTGTGTGCAAACAGAGTGAGGGAAACCCTGCAGAGTCCACTTTGTATGGGTTACATGAAGCAGACTCTGCAGGTTTCAGTTTGCAGCATTTGGCAAAATACCAATTTCCACCGGTTTGAGGAGAAATTGTATGATAATTCTCATCTCCTTGCTTCAGTTGCTTCCTTCCACAGGGTCCTGGAACAATTGTCAGGTAGTTTCACTTCTTACTAGTTGGAAAAAGTATTCCTTAGCTTCAGATCTAGTGGCAGGGGGAGCAGCTGGGCTTGATTCCTCTCCTGAGCACAATTGTTTCTGACTCAAATTGCAACTCACTAACAGATAGTAAGTTTCATTTTGTTTTTCTTGATGGGGAGAGAGAGCACAATGAAGCAAGCTTGGAGGAAAAGAAGGAAGGAGGGCAAGGCAACACACAGTGGATAGATTTGAGTGGGGAAAGAGGCAAAGAAGAGTGAATTGGAGGGGGGACGGGAAAAAGGTAGAAATAAACTTTTTCTTCCTTCTGTTGTATCTGCCCGCTGCAGCTCTAACCTTTCTGTGAGTGCTTCACAACACCAGACTGCTCTTCTTTTCAGCACTCCCAACTGGGGCTGAAACCCATAACCAGGGAGGAAAACGGGGTGGAAATCAGATGAATGCTCTGTTTCATATAGATACTGTTGAGTACATGCTCCTGTCATGGCAATGTGTGTCAAGCAGAGCAGAGAGCGCTGGTGATTGGAGAGCAAAGAGCATGCAGGTATTTAGTAGCTCTCCCATGTTGCCAGCAGTGTCAGTGGATGAAGAAGGGAAGAGATGGGCAAGAGTGCAGGGGAAAAGCAGCATGGGATGCAAAATACAAATCTCTTTGAAGTACTCTGTGATCTCAGTCCAGCACTGAGCAAATTTCCCTTCAGCTGCTGCTGAACTTGGCTGCTCTGCTTTGAGGGGCCTGAGGGAGAGCTGCTGCATCTTCCAGGTCTTTGGGAGGACTGGGGGCAGTAGGCACAGGGCAGGGGTGTTGGCACAAAACACTAGAAGCCAAAACAGTCCCTGTTCTGCTGCAGCTGGTCAGAGCCAGCATAGGGACCCCATAATCCTTAGCTAGAACCCCACTGGTACCTAGAGATTCCCTTAACTCAACAGTTTTCTGAGTTCCCAGCACTAAGGATCATGGGACTTTTACTGAGTCATTGAGTGACTGCAGCAAGTTTGGGTGTGTTTCTCAGCCTGTGGTGCCTTGTGTGTGGGAGGTGTGCCTCCTGCCACATAAGAGAGCTTTGCAAGATTGCGGGAGTCATTGGCCAATCCGGTGGTCCTTTCAAAGGCCACTGCAAATGGTCTACACTAGAGCAGGAGAAGGAGGAAAGGGGGCTGGAGACTCTGTGTGTGAAGGCTGTACTTGAGAGGCCTGTTTTTTGGAGGAGAAGAAGGGGTGGTTGTGTGAACAGCAACACAGGACCACAAATTGTTCATGTGCCTGGTCTGATGTTCATGTTTGTGCATGGAACTTAAACATACTTGATTATGAGTAGACTTGTTTTTCTCTTTAACTCTTAGCTCACCCCTAAGTGAACATTTGTACCATAATATGGCATTACAGTTTACACCCTTGGGTGACACTACACAAACAAATCCAGAGCATGATATCAATGCTAAGTCTGCCATCTCCCAGGAACGTAGCAGACACTTAAAGGAGACAAATCACAACATCCATGTGAGCACGACCTACATTCTGAAACTCTTTTAAGAAATCATATATTGAGCTACTATTTTTAACAATATCTCTCTGATACTTATTTTACATTGCTTAGGTTTGTGTGGACATAATTTTCAGAAAACCCAGTTCCATAAAACTGTAGCTGTGGCTTCCGGTTTGAAAATGAGAAACCATATCTTTAATTTTTTCCCCTGCAGATATTTTTCCAAAGAAGTTAGTCTGTTTAATTTTCTAACAAAATACAAGTCAACAGAGGCTAATTGTTATCTAACTATAGGAAGAATGAAACCTTTGGTTTGGATTGAGTAATAAATGTCCATTCTTTACAGTTTTCTTCCCCTTCTTATGAATTAACTACCCCCTACCCTTTCTTTTGACTTTGATAGGTTTTGTGGGTGCTCAGGCCTTTGTAAGCTATATTGTCACCTAACAGAGTACAACCTTGCTAATTTGTCCTAATGACGACTACTACATTAATTACTGCAGATTGTTTAATTTTCTGAATCAGCAACTAAGCAAACAACTTTGATTTTAGATAAAAATTAAGGACACTGTCTGACAAAGTACTTTGTTAATTTATTCTGGCAGGTGTAATTAATTATTGATGGTAATACTGCATAGTATACTAGTAAGCATTTTGTAGTATAAGTCTTGGTAATAGGGCACCTTGCTACTGTGTGCTGCTAATAAATGGTTTCTTGGTTAGAATTCTCTGGTTTGCAGATCAGTAAAGTGAGAATTTGTGAGGTTCTGTGGCACTGTACTTATTTATGTCGTTGAAAAGTTCATTAATGGACTGGTTAAAGGCTAGTTGCAATTCAATTTTAGCTTTACAGTTGAACTTCCATAATCCACATTTATGGTGAAAGCCAATAAGAACTACTGACAATAAAGTACTTTTTCTGACCTCTGATCAAAAGATCAAATTTGGGATATTTTTCTGTAGTCAGTGTCGAAATGAACAAATTTAAAACTGTCCAGTGAGTCACCTGTTACCAGTGTCTGCATTGTATAGGTAGTAAAGAAATAATTTTCTTTCCCTCATATTTAATGCCTCTGTTTCTGCCACTGTTCGTAGATTCTCAACATCATTCCGTCTTGTATGACCAATCTACCTAATCAAAGATCTTATATGGCACCTAGTGTGGTGTTTGATCCATCTGTTTATTTTGATTATCCTTCCAGTGTTGCATATTTACTATATCATGCCACTTCGCTGCAAGTTATTTTTTCCTTGTCACTGGTTGTGTATCCTAGCCAGAGTTTCTTGGCCAGATTTTCAGAGAGCAAAAGCCTAATTTATTTGTTGTAGATGTGCCAGATATGGCAATTTCCTGCAGTGACCTTCAAAGACTTATGGTATTGAGTTTATGTAATATTGTGGACCTGGATTGTATGTAACTACTTTGTGGGGTATATGGGTCAAACATTGCAACACCATGCAGTATCTTTAGGAACATTATTTTAAATGAATGGTTTATCTATGATTGTGTTCTTCTGCATGGGGGAGGGCTACCCCAAGTCCTACAGGAATTGAAAAGAGTGGGTGGTGATTAAGGAAAATCAGCCAGGTTGTAACCCCCGAGAGAGGTACAACCTCCTGGCGAGGTTCACTTATGCTAGTTCAGAGTAGATTCTCCAGAGACCAACAGACAAAGGAAGGACTCTTGGATAAATATCCTGCTTTTAAACTGGCTCAAAGCCATCTTTTTGATCCAGCAAATGGATAGGACCTTCTGTCCAAGGAGGTCCCCAATGCTTTCTGGGAGGGGTTGGAAGGACTGACACCTGCCAGAGCCCAAGGTTGGAGCTGGGATGATCTTTGGTAAGCTTTTAACATGAATATAAGTTCTTTTATTGTTTCAATATGTTTCCTCTGTAATGCTTTCACCTTAAGAATAAATATGCTTGCTTATAAAGAGCTGTGTGGCATAACTGCTGGCAATTTATCTGTTTACAGCAGGGGTTCTCAAACTGGGGGTTGGGACCCCTCAGCGGATTGCGAGGTCATTACATGGGGGGTCGCGAGCTGTCAACCTCCACCCCAAACCCAGCTTGCCTCTAGCATTTGTAATGGTGTTAAATAAATTAAACAGTGCGTTTAATTTATTAGGGGGGGTCGCACTCAGAGGCTTGCGATATGAAAGGGGTCACCAGTAAAATAGTTTGAGAGCCGCTGGTTTACAGCCTTTGAAGAGAAAGTAAAGCACAGATGCTGGCCTGTTTAGGCAGTCTGGCTTGCTGGGATATCACAGTGTAAGGAGGATGCTGTGCAGCCTAGAAAAACCTGTCAGGAGTGGAAGAGATGCAGACCTTTACCCAAGTGAGGTGACAGCTGAGGAGCTGGGAGCCTAGAGTGGGTGCCTTTGAGGAATCATAGAAGGGGAATATAGGTGCCATTGCCCTGAACTGTGATAGTAGACATCACAATTTGTGTATGGATACAACCTGTGAGTTGAGGGAAGCTTATCTAAGAACTGCAGGATCGGGCCCAGAATTTGTCTCAATAACAGGATTTTTGTTTTCATATGGAGAAGGGCCTGACTCTTTTCTCTTGTAGTATTGTAAATCTTCCAGCTTTGCTCTTGTTAACTTGCATTATGTAATTGACAGAATTTCAGAAGGTGCTGCTCCTTGTTTGCAATTACAATCTAAAAGCCAGTTTGCTCATTTCTTGCTGTGTTCAGGAAGCCCTTTTCCAGTAATTTGTATAGGCGAGTGTTAAGATAGTTCTAAATAAATTAGACTCATGCAGGCTTTTCTCCAGACTCTGGAAATGGCCATTGTGTTGAATTTCGTTTCTGGAGGTAAATAAATATGAGAAATACCAAGTTAGAAGTTTTGTTAGGAACAGAGTGGGAGACATTATGGATTTTAGATGTTAGGGAGAAAATGAAGCCAGATTGAAAGATTGGCATGATTATTTGTTTAAATAATAGAAAAAATGTAATAATATTAGTGAATCAATAAAATAAGCATTGGCTCATAGGCTGTCACAACACAGCATAGTTCAAAACAGCAAGAAAAGGCATAATCCAATGGGTGTTGAAATCTTTTCTATTATCAGTCAAACTTCACAGATAAGGCTGATAAAAGTAGAACATAACAAGCAAAACTAGTTGGCTTTTAAAAAGGTCATAAACATTCTCTCTGCGTTACCTGTCAGAATATTCATTCGCCCTCTATTCTGTATTATTTACTTTGGCTCCAAGTAATAGCTATTATGCATGATGTACGCTGGCAAACTATTTTTATTCTCTTGGTACTGAGTTTTAGTTCTTATCTATGATCAAGATCTGCATGAATAGTGGTTTGTACGAGAGTTTTGACAGCAACAGGGTTTACACTGTAACTCAGAAGTTGAGTTACTGTTTTCTTATGCAATTGAACTTAATTAAAACATTTTTCATTATTAAGAGCTTTTAAAATGAAAATAAGCTTCTTGTCAGGAGGGAGGGAGGGAGTAGGAACCAGACTTTCAAAAGTGTAGGTACCTAACTTGTGCACATACTAACTCTGATGCATATGTACAAATCTAGATTATTCTCATGCACAGACCTCTATATCTGTTTAAATCAGGGGTTGTGTGTGAGCAAAATTAAACACACATATCTGTACACGCACTATCAAAAATCTGCCCCTCATAACGTAAAAACAACATTCCATTTTATAATTGTGACTTTCTCTCTAAGTTAGTTTGAAATGGAAGTATTTTATAATAGCCATAGAACAAAGAAATAGGAATATTTAGGGAAAACAGGGAAGTTAGTGTGTTCTGCTGGGTAGAGCAGTGGATTGGGACTTCAGAGACAAGGGTTCTACTTCTCATTCAGCAACAGGACTTCTGGGTGACCTTGGGCAAGTCACTTCAACCTTGTGTCTCAGTTTCCCCACCTGTACAATGGTGATCATGATACTTATCCACTTTGAGATGTACTGATGAAAAGTGCTTTTTAAGAGCTAGGTATTATTATTATTTCATCCTTGTAATGTAACTAAATAAAGACTGATGCTACTCCTTTCCAATAGGCTAAAGAAATGACTCTCTTAATTCCTTACAAAATGGAGGCTGGGTCAGGACTTTGCCTTCATAACCATGCACACTTGATATCAAGCGTGTGAGACTATTCTTTATTATTGCAAACATCTTGCCTGGTCTTCTTCCTGAGACCTAAAAAGTTCAAAACCTCCATGTTTGTCATACTGAAGTGTTTGACTTCACTTCTGCATTTTCAGTATTCCTAATTATAGGAATAGGAAATGTTGCAGGTAGAGCAGAGTGAACATTTACTGCTCCATACTAAATCTGTTTTTAAATAATAACTGCTGTACAAGAAGTCCTTTGCCAGAGATTTGCACTCCATCAATCCAACCCTCATTAGCTTCCATTAAAATTGTTAGCAGAGCTCTCGATTCACCTGTGAAGGCTTGTGTCTGCTTTGCACAGCTCAGCTGTATTGAATTCATTTGATTGCTTTGGAGACGTGAGGTGCTGCTGATAGCAGCACTGAGTGCTCTGGTCTGTCTGATTTTGCTCTGAAGCTCTTATGTGAAATGGATGTAACGGTCTCCTTGGAAGAAGCTCTGTGAAAGGCTCTTTGAGATATTTCTATCTTTTGGATTTTTAAAGGTGGGACTTTGCAGCTACAAAGGGAGGGAGAATGGAAATAATGCTTTCTATTTTGTGTAACTAATGCTTTGTACGTAATCTTGTAGGAGTATCCTGTTTTCAATGCTATAGAGGCATAGCAGAGCTGACTCCCACATGGTATTTCTGTTTATTTCATTGGAAATGTACCCACTTACCCCATGTCTGAATTTAGCTCACAGTTTCTGGGCTGCAGCTGGTTGCTAAATGCAACACAACAGGTGCGTCATATTATCAGCAATTCACAGATTTATGCCCCAATTCAGGAGAGAAAAAAAAGCACCTTTTGCCTTGTTTTTAGCCCATGCAAGCCTAAAGTGTGTGTGTACGTATGTATGTAAGTAAAATATCTTTTCAGGATTTGTAGCTTGTATTCTGGAAGCTGGTCAAATTTTAACTGCATTTGTCCTATAAAAATGTTCAATTTTTGAATGAAATATTTTTCTTTATATTTTCTAATCTTCAGCCAGGAAAGGTACATTGTAATTTGAGGAGCCATGTTCTCTTATTTCTTGACCAGCGCCACATCCATCCTCCAGAAAACGTGATTGGCTGGATAAAATGAATAGCAAGTTCAAGTATTTGTTGCTGGTGTTGCACTTAAGAGCAAACCTTATACTCACATGTGGGGGAAGTCTCCTCCCAGCATGAAGAATGCAGGGAGCAGCCGCAGATTGTTTTGGAAACTTGTGTGTTGTGAGCAAGGCTGGGTTTGGGCCCGTTGTATCCCCTGAACTCTAGAGAATATCTGTAAAGCAGGGGGTATTAAAAATATGTCGTCATACAAGTTTAAATATAATTATTGTTCCCCTGATTAAGCTCACCAGTCTGCAACTGAGAGTTGTATTGAGAAGATGGTTCAGGAGATTCCAGCAAAGGACTAAAAAGACCTTAATGAAGGTCAGATATAAATTGGCTTGTGATAAATGCATTGAATGTCAGTTCCCTCCCCAGCAAAACATCTGTTTTGGTATGCTGGGGGATGGTCCTTCAAGGTCTTATCAGAGCCCATCATCTCTGCTCCTGCCCTGGCTAGAAGGGTAGTTATGAAGAAACACTGCTCCAGGCTCAGAGAGAGAGGTTTGCACATATATCTTGAACTTAGCAGGAAACTTGGTACATCAGGGAAACCAACAGTTAAAAGAACAGTTTTTGTGTTCTTCTGCCTAACATCATCCAGCTGTGATTTCAAACTAAGGGCTGCAGACTTTAAATGAACAAATCTCCAGTTGACTTCAGTGGGAGTTTGGCAATGGAGTTCTGCTCTATAAAGCAGGGATCTCAAACTCAAATTGCCCCCAGGGCCACATGAGGACTAGTACATTGGCCCAGGTGGTGCATCACTGACACCTTTTCATATAAAGGTATAAAAGCCCCTGGCCCCGCCCTATTCCATCCCTGCCCCTACCCCGCCTCTTCTCTGCCTCCTCCCCTGAATGCGCAGCTCCCCGCTCCTCCCCCCTCCCTCCTGGAAAGCTCTAAGTGCGGCCAAACAGCTGTTTGGTGGCGAGAAGCACCTGAAGGTAGGCAGAGGAATAGAGACGCGGCACGCTGTGGGGACGTGGGGGGGACAGCGGATGAGGGGAGTTTGGCGGCCACAGGAAATAACTCCAGGGGGGCATGGGGATCTTGGCAGGCTGCCTCAAATAACTCCTTGGGCCGCGTGTTTGAGACCCCTGCCATAAAGGATCACAGAATGTGGGTTGATATTAATAAGGTGAAACTTTTATGTGTGGTTTTTTTTTGTATTTCTGTGCTCAAGTAGGTTGGGGGGGTGACTTTATCATAATAGAAGAAATAAAAACAAAAATAAGTGAAATTATAGAGTCAGGTCCTTACAAGAGTTACAATTCAGGCTCAGGTTCACATCTCTTCTGCTATCATAGAACATCATTACATCCTTGGTGGTGCTACAAATGTCCATATTATCATGAGTAATATCATAAGTCAAATTGAAAATCTGTCCAGTGATACGGCATAACTCCTCAGGCTAGCTCCTCAGGTTTCATACCTCAATAGCAAGAAAAATGTAGCTCTGAATCTGAACTCAGACTTTGTGACTGACCTCTGTCTCAGTGATGGGCTGAACATGGCTGAACTGTTACTGAGACAGAGGTCAGCCACAGAGTGTGGGTTCAGGTTGGAATATTAGTAGTTTGTTCAAACCATGTGATATGCACTTATACGGAGAGATCCTGGTTCCATTGAAGTCAATATAAGTTTTACCATTGACTTCAGTGGGGCCAGGATTTCACCTTAAAAACACTACACACATAGACATGTCTGTGTGTGTGCATACATGAGTGCTAAGTACTATTAATATGATTTTTGAGGCTGACTGAGGGATTTAGCTACATGAGTTCCATTAATTTCACGGGGAGTTGAGTAGCAGAATCCCCAATGCATCTTTGAAAATTTCAACCAAAGTATTTGTTCTTGCCTTTGTTGAACTACTGCTAGCTATGCACTGTAGAGAGATGGGCTGCATGATCACTGAACAGTAGAACCTCAGTGTTACGAACACCAGAGTTACGAACTGACCAGTCAACCACACACCTCATTTGGAACCTGGCAGCAGCAGAGACCTCCCCCCCGCCCCCCCCCCCAAAAAAAGAAAAAGAAAAATAGAAAGAGCAAGTACAGTACAGTACTGTGTTAAACATAAACTACTAAAAAAAAAAAGGTTGGGGTGGGGGGGAAGCAGCATTTTTCTTCTGTATAGTAAAGTTTCAAAGCTGCATTAAGTCAATATTTAGTTAACTTTTGAAAGAACAACAATAACATTTTGTTCAGAGCATAGGCACTGACTTACTCAGCTCTGCCCCAAGCCCTGGCTCCAACCCCTTCCCCCAAGCCCCTCCCCCACCTCTTCCTGCCCCCTCCCCCCCACCTCTTCCTGCCCTCACTCTTCCCCCTGCTGAACAGCTAATCGTGGCGGGTGGGAGGTGCTGGGGGGAGAGGAAGGAGCAGGAGCTGATTCGCAGGGCTGCCAGTGGGTGCTAAGCACCCACTATTTTTTTTCCATGGGTGCTCCAGCCCTGGAGTACCCACGGGGTCAGCACCTATGGTTCAGAGTTACGAACAACCTCCATTTCTGAGGTGCTCATAACTCTGAGGTTCTACTGTACCACCAGAGTTTGACTGTCCCTCTGTAATGTGGCTTCAGGTAATAAATGCACACTAATGGAGCCAAATTATTCTTTTTATGAATGAGTGTCTCAGGTTTGTTATCCAAGGATTTTGTATAGGATTGAAGAGCTCAGTACTGTTCCCATAAGTGCTGCAACTCACTTGAAGTCAATATGTCCAAATGTGCTCGTGATGAATAGAAGGTATTTTTTGACAACCTCTAATCCAAGAACTACCTGTTGAAGTAAAGTTTTATTACTTTGAATATATTGCACAGACAACTTTTCCATATGCTGTACAGTATTACAGCTAGAATTGCTTAGTTACTATGTACATATTACATAATTCCAAGTTACACAATTATTCTAATTATGCAACTTGGAAGTCCAATCTAATGTTCTTTATAACCGATGCTGTACTATTTTTGGGCACAAAGCACTTGGTCTAGGGAAACAATATATCATGGTATGACTGATAAGAAAGGGCAAAGAAAAACTGTGTGTGGTTTTTCAATAAAAACTAATGAGTTTAATTATTAAATGAAATCTATTAAATTAGACCTATGTAGACCAGTGAAAGGGCATGCTTAGTTCTGAGTAAAAGTTTATGATGATGTAACTTTATGCTAATTCAGTGAAAATTTAGACATCCCACTTTTACTTTTTATTCTACATTTTGTATTTTAAAATTTATGTTTAGCAACCCCTGATGAAGATGTTTGCATGTGAGCAACTTCAGGAAACTGAATAATCCCATGGATCTCAATGGGTCTGTTCACATTCATTACGTTTCTCACATGTGTAAGAGTCTTTGGGATCAGGGCCCATATTTTAATAAAAATTATCATATAGTATAGAGCACTTTCAACATTTTGCCATCAGTGAGCCTTGTTTGTATTAATCTGCCTTTCTTTATCTTCCTGTAATGTTTTACTATCGGCAATTAGCAAAACTACAAAAGTAGTGAAAATTTCTCTGTGTTCTTAGATGCTGTAGTGGTAGTCACTATACAAAACCCTAAGCTAGCGAGACTTTTACTATTTCTTTTCAGGTGAGTTTTATGGCTCTTTTCTGTGATATTTTAGAGCCTTGGTGGCTTCTGTTTGTTGTGACCAGAGAGGATTGTGGGGAACGTCAGAGAGACTTAACCAAACTAGGTGAATGGGCAACATGATGGCAAACAAAATTCATTGTTTATAAATGTACATTAAAGGAAAAAAGTTGCACTACTCCTGCACCTTACAGTTACTTTAGAACCTTGTATTAGCTCAGGAAAGGGACAGGGATAAAAATCTCTGCTCAGTGTGCAAGTCTGGTCACAAAAGTAAATGAGATGTCAGGAAACATAAGGAAAGGTGTGATTGAACAATAGAAAAAACATAATACCATTATATTACTCAATGGTACATCCTAATCTGGAATACTGTGTGTGTGTGTGTGTGTGTGTGTGTGACAGTGGTCACTTCATCTCAAAAAAGGATATTTCAGAATTAGAGGGGGTTCAGAGAATGATCAAGGGTCTGGAAAAAATCATAGAGAGGTTGAAAAGATTGGGAGCGCTTAACTTAGAAAGGAACATAAGAATGGCCATACTGGGTCAGATCAGTGGTCCCTCTAGCCCAGTATCCTGTCTTCCGACAGTGGCCAATGCCAGGTGCTTCAGAAGGAATGAACAGAACAGGCAATCATTGAGCGGTCCATCCCTTGTTGTCTACTCCTAGCTTCGGCGAACAGAGGCTAGGGATACTCAGAGCACACAGTGTTGCATCCCTGCCCATCTTGGCTAATAGCCATTGATGGACCTATCCTCCATAAACTTACATAGTTCTTTTTTGAACTCCGTTATAGTTTTGGCCTTCAGAACATCTCCTGGCAAAGAGTTTTGACAGGTTGACTGTGTGTTGTATGACAAAGTACTTCCTTTTGTTTGTTTTAAATCTGCTGCCTATTAATTTCATTAGGTGACCCCTAGTTCTTGTCTTATGTGAAGGAGTAAATAAATATTTCCTTATTCTCTTTCTCCACACAGTCAAGATTGTATACACCTCTATCATATCCTCACTTAATAGTCTCTTTTCCATGCTGAAAAGTCCCAATCTTTTAAATTTCTCCTCATATGGAAGCTGTTCCATAGCCCTAATCATTTTAGTTGCCCTCCTCTGTACCTTTTCCAATTTCAATACATCTTTTTTGAGATGGGGCCTCCAGATCTGCATGCAGTATTCAAGATGTGGGTGTACCATGAATTTATAAAGTGGCATTATGACATTTTCTGTCTTATCTATCCCTTTCTTAATCGGTCATAACATTCCGTTAGCTTTTTTTTGATTGCCACTGCACACTGAGTAGATGTTTTCAGAGAACTATCCACAATGACTCCAAGATCTCACCTAATTTAGACCCCATCATTTTGTATGAATAATTGGGATTAATTAGAGGGGACATGATAAAACTGTATAAAATAACAAATGGTCAAGTGAAGAAAGATCAGGAACTCCGGTTATCCCTGTCTCATAACCCCCCAAAAGAGGATATTCAATTAAATTAAAAGGTGGCAAATTCAGAACTAATGAAAGGAAATACTTTTTCTTATAATGTTTAATTAAACTGTGGAACTTGTTGCTACTGGCAGTTGTAGAGGCTGAGAATATAGCAAGATTCAAAATAAGATTGGACATTATGAATATCCAGAATTATCATAATTAATACTAACAAGAAGTTAGGAAGGGATATTAAACCTCATGCTTCGTGGTTTAAACCAATCTCGCTCTATTAGCGATCAGGATGAGATCTGGGGGAAGATGATCCCCGATTTGCTTAGTGTGGGTTCTTTAACCTTCCTCTGAAACATGAGTCTGATCAGTCACTGTAAGGGACAGGATACTGGACTAGATGTACCTCAGGACTGATCCTGTATGGCAATTCCCAAGTTCTTTATAGTGCACATGATAGTAACAGTGGTGCCACCCCACACTTTTTTATATAAAATAATACAAATTCAGCCAGCAGTAGCAAAGTTAGAAAGAGCACACAGCCATCATGCTTTAGTAAGCGAGTAGCTAAAATGCTACTTGGTCCTCCACACCCAGTTCAACAATCAAAAAGCACCACTAGAAGACATCTTGAAATTTTAATAGAAATCCAAGTAGTGCAATAGATGGTCAACAATGATTTTTGATTGGGGGGGGGGGGGGCTTATATGATAGGGTTCATATGAAACTGTGTGTTTTAGAAGCTCTGTGAACTCAAACAGCGACACACTTTGAGTAGTTTTAATTTGGCATGAGAGATGTCAGGCAGGTCTTGTCCAGAGAAGATACTGCTAGGAAGAAGCTGGGCAATAATGCCTTGATGGCTAAAATTCTTTCCCAGAATCAGGTATGACCACAGGAGTCAAATAGTTTTAAGAACTGGTGTGTGAGGGTGGCTGCATGGGGTAAATTATCTCATTACTTCTCCTCCGTGTTCCCTATCCAACATAATTAATATCTAAATGTTCCTTAGGATTTAGTTTAGTTTCCTGCCTGGCTGGATGACAGACACTGCTGAGGTTTGAAGTCATGGCAAGCAAAAGCAGATGGCCACCTTCGCTAACAGATTACTGCATCAAGGCATACAGCCATCCAGCTCTGTTTCAATAAACTTCAATGTATGATTTACAAAGTGAGCATAATAGAAGAAACCCATGATGCCTATAATCAGAATCATATTACTGTACTACTTAAAGCACTAGCAGAATTGCCTAAGCAGTTATTGTATACTCCTGATGATCTCAAATCTTATTAGGCAAGAAATCAGTGCCTGGAAAACGATTTGTCCTGCCTTTGCTATTACTACTTTTCATTTCATTTTTATTGAACTAATTAAACTTCAAGTGATATTTCAAGTTTCTATTGAATTTTTGGCCAACATATTAATGTGCTCTAATTAACACAAATCCGATATAAGGGACTTACTATGGGGCTTTATAATAATAATAAAAAAAATCACCTTGCTAAACTTGTAAACCTGCAGGTGCATGACGGAATTTGCTCCACCCTAATTAAAAAAATATAGATAGAAGCTTTGTTGCGGAAAAAGAAATCTCGCTGCAAAACAATACATAGCTAGGACAGCTGTTTTTTGCTGTGCGGGATATTTGAGATAAATAGCAAACAAAACATGTCTAAGATTGCTGCTGAGCTGAGCATCGTGGTGAGGGCAAAGCTAAAGTTATCTTTATATAGGGGATGATGGCACAATCTCACATAACAAAACTCCCGTGTTTTCAGCGTACTGCTTATTTTCAATGCAAACAAATATAGTTTTGAAGGACAGAAAAAATACACTTCTCACGTACCTGAAGAAAAGTTGATTTTTGGCCTAATATGCTGCTGACCATATTTTCAAAAGAGCCCTACTCCAGTTTATGCTCTTAAATGAAGCATTCGGGTTTTCAAAAGTCCTCAAAACATGACAACTCCTATTGTTCTGACAGTTGCCATTGTTTTGGGTGTTGAGCTGTACCAAAAACCTGACCACTTAATTTGGGTGCCTAAAAGGGAGCTTCTGGAAGCTGAACTCTTCTGAAAACCTCCTCCATAATAGGTTTGTGGAGCTAGATTCTCTCCTACACCAGAGCACCACTCAATGCAGGTGAAAGGGATGAAGCATCAGGTTCCAGCTCCCTTATTCTTTGGGTCAGGACTGATCCAGACAAAAGGTAGAGCAGCTTCCTAGCAAATGACACAGAGTAGCTGTTTCCCTGAAGCTAGTTCAGTCCTGTGGCTGAAGTACCTTAGAAATGGCCCTGAAACAGTTGAGGAGCAGAGGATTTGGACAGTTTGAGCTGCTCTGGCCCTTCCTTCCCTTGACATGCCCATAGCCCCTGCCCCTCCTACTCAGTTTGTCTCTGAAGATCTGGGTTTCACTTGTGTGTGACCTCTTTGTGGACTGGAGCCACTCCGATTGTATTGTTTGTGGGACTCTTTCCCCTGACCCTGCATGATGGCATGGGCTAGATTTTTCCCTTTAGTGTATATATAGCTCAGGGTACACTAGGAATACCACCACAGTGTTAATTAGGCAAAAGGAAAATGAAGATTTTTATTGCAACCACTACAAATGAGAAAAGTAAGTTGTATCTTATTTTCCCTCAAGAATGAAGGTGAGATTTTCAAAGGCACAATTGGAGTTAGGCATCTGAATATCCTTTCTACCTTTTGAAAATGATTCCCACTTCAATATCTTAAGGCACTTGAAAATAAACTAAAATTTTCTAGGGAGGTGGATTGGTAGAGTGGAGAAAACACACACAGTCACTCCTACCGCCACTTAAGGACTTCACTTACATAGTACCAAATGTGCTCTTTGCATTTTTTGACCAAATAGCATCTACCCCCAATGAATCTCTGATTAGCTGAGTAAGCAGAGTTTTCGATTATATACAGACTGTTGTCAAAGAGTTGAACAGCTCATTTGAATATCTACCCTATCTCTATGACAAACACAAACACTTATATATTCTTTTGCTTGTGTCACAGGCTTGCCCTCAGCAAACTTGAGTGTCTATAACCTCACTGTTGTGGAAGGAAGGAGCACCACACTGTACTGCGAAGCTACTGGGGTGCCATCTCCCAATGTATCCTGGGTTGTTGCTAATCTTGTTTCAAAACATGAGGTAAGTTTTACTTAGAAAAAGCTGGCTATCCAGGATATACCTGCTGAAGAATGTTGTGTGGCTGGTCTTAAGCTTATTATTTTTCATAATCAAAATACAAAATGGCAAATTTGTTTACCTTGCATTTTTCCCTCAGGTATTCTTCATCGACAATGGTTCTGGGACAAACATTTCTTTCTTTGAGAAAGTGGCTTTCATTTAAGTTTCTGTGACTCCAGTTATAATTGATAGCGCTACGGTTCTATGGAAGGGTCCTGGTAACATAAGAACAGCTGTACTGGGTCAGACCAAAGGTCCATCTAGCTCAGTATCCTGTCTTCTGACAGTGGCCAATGCCAGGTGCCCCAGAGGGAATGAACAGAAAAGGTAATCACCAAGTGATCCATCCCCAATCACCCATTCCTAACTTCCAGCAAATAGAGGCTTGGGGCACCATCCCTGCCCATCCTGGCTAATAACCATTGATGGACCTATCCTCCATTAATTTATCTAGTTCTTTTTTGAACCCTGTTACAGTCTTAGCCTTCACAACATCCTCTGGCAAAGAGTTTCACAGGGTGGCTGTGCGTTGTGTGAAGAAATATTTCCTTTTGTTTCTTTTAAATCTGCTGCCTATTAATTACATTTGGTGACCCTTAGTTCTTGTGTTTATGAGAAGGAGTAAATAACACTTCCTTATTTACTTTCTCCACACCAGTCATGATTTTATAGACCTCTAACATATCCCCCCTTAGTGGTCTCTTTTTCCAAGCTGAAAAGTCTGTCTTATTGATCTCTCCTCAGATGGAAGCTGTTCCATAGCCCTAATAATTTTTGTTGCCCTTTTCTGAACCTTTTCCAATTCCAATATATATTTTCTCGAATATTACATCTGCATGTAGTTTTCAAGATGTGGGCATACCATGGATTTATATAGAGGCAATATGATATTTTATGTCTTATTATCTATCTATCAAAAATGAATCAGGACAGTGAAGGTCAGGTGAGTTTTGATTGTCACAACACTCATTATATAGAAAATGACAGTCTGATGATAAAAGCTGTGTGTGTAAATTTACTATTCACAGGCCATAAATATGTGATTATACCAGGGTTGTGTTATAAATATGAATTATATCTTGTTTGTTTGGTTTTTTTTCTATAAAACAACAAAAACCAAGTGTAAGCCATAAAAGTCAATGTTAACTTTATACTATAAGAAATAGTGAAAACCAATTAAGTATGGACTTGCTTATCCAAGGTCACCCAAATAACTGACTGTTCCTCATGTCCCTACCCTCCTGTGTCCATGTTTCATATTGTGCATAAGATAGGATTTAATCAATGCATCTCCTTCTGATGAAGGAGATATTGATAAGGACTTTAACGAGTGTGCAGCCTATTCCTGCTGACAGCTTAAATCCGCTTTATTTACATTGTGCTCTGGAGTTCATGATTTTGGCTTTAAGTGGGGTCATCTGCTACCTTGGGGTACAAACTGCCTAAATTATTTTTTTTGGCCCTTAAGAGGTGCATGGCCCTAGACACAAAGGGTTAGATCCTGGTCTTCAGATCCTGTCTTGCAGTGCAAAGGGAACAGAGATTGTCTATGACAGGGGTGGGCAAACTTTTTGGTTCGAGAGGCACATCGGGGAATAGAAATTGTATGGCGGGCCATGAATGCTCACAAAATTGGGGTTGGGGTGTGGGAGTGTGTGAGGGCTCTGGTTGGGGGTGTGGGCTCTGGAGTGGGGTTGGAGATGAGGAGTTTGAGGGGTAGGAGGGGCTCTGGGCTGGGACCGAGGGGTTCGGAGGGTGGGAAGGGGATCAGGGCTGGAGCAGGGTTGTGGGTTCTGGCTGGGGTGTGGGCTCTGGGGTGGAGCTTGTGGATGAGAGGTTTGGGGTGCAGGAGGGTGCGAGGGGTTTGGAGAGTGGGAGGGGGATCAGGGCTGGGGCAGAGGGTTGGGGCTTTGAGAGAGGCTCAGGGGTGCAGGCTGTGAGTGGCGCTTACCTCAAGCTGCTCCTGGAAGCAGTGGCATGTCCCTTCTCTGGCTTCTATGTGGAAGCACGGCCAGGCGGCTCAGCACACTGCCCTTCCACAGGCACTGCCCCTGCAGCTCGCATTGTAGTGCTGGAGGGGGCCATTGGAGCATGTAGGAGCCAGAGTGGGGCCATGCTGCGGCTTCTGGGAGCCGCGTAGTGCGGCCCCCGACCCAGCGCCCCAGCCAGAGTGGGGCCGAGTCGCGTGGTGCGGCCCCCACCCAGTTCCAGAGCAGGAGCTCATGCACTGCTTAAAACGGTTTGTGGGCCCGATCTGGCCTGTGGGCTGTAGTTTGCCCCGGTCTATGAGCACAGCTAGTGATTTCCCTAGAGGGTATTCTCAGGAAGGTTAGGCTGGCATAGCTGGTTCTGTCTCCCTCTCTCCCCTCTCACAATGTCTTTTTCCCTCCTCCAGTAGGTAATTCCTAGATAAGTTACAACCTTGTGTCCTTCTTTCCCAGAGATTGCCTTGGATGTTTAAAAATGTTTACAAATTCCTTGGTGATAGGAGGAGCTTGCAAGCTGTTCATGGGCTCTTTCTACTTCCCTAGATGGCCCCCCACTTCCATGTTCTTCAACCCTTTGTTACTTCCTCCATTGTGGTCATATACATGGACCTGTGTAAAATGTATAGCATCTCCTTAGGGGTTGTGCAGATTTAAGAACACAGGGGGTCTGTAAAGTACAGAAAAACTGAATTTAATAGCTAAAATAACCTGCCTGAAACTAGCCAAATGCACCAGTCCTCACCAAAGCCAACAGATTAAAACAACTGGGGGAATCTCTGCTAAGCCTTTTTTTTTTTTTTTTGAGTTATGCACCAGAACAAATGTAGGATAATGCTCAAGAAGTGAAATCACCTCATTTTTTAAAAACTCTCCTATCTTCAAAGTGCCTTTTTCAATTTACTTCAAACTTTCCAGAAAAATTCTATCTTGGCATAATTTTATGCCTGTGAAATTTGAGTGCCTTGTAATGGAAGGCTAGCTTCAGCCTTACCTATGGAATAACACTAGTCTCATCAGTAGTATAACAGAGTACCTTCTTAAACTCCTTTACTGTTCACCACTATCCCTGCTGTTCTATATTTTGTTCTTCTGTTTTCCTTTTCTCCTCTCCCTCATGTGTCTGTTTCTGGTTCTCTGCTCTCCTCCTGCTGCTACTTCTGTCTGTCTTCTTTCCTTCCTCTCCTATAAAGAAAGATCCCAGAAAATGGCTCTGATCCTGCAAACAGCAACCGATGTGCTTCATTTTATGCATATAGTCCAATTGACTGCCACTGGAGTTTTCTTAACTGTGCACTTAGGTCCCGATCCTGCAGTTGAATCCCCATGAATGGACTGTTGAACTTGCTTCTTCTTAGCGTACATGCAATGTGTCTCATGTGGCATATGACCAGGATTCGTCACCGAATTTGGTCTGCTGGTTGGATCATTAGCTTCCTGGGCCCGGGCCAGGTATTAATGGGGAGTGCAATATGAATGTTGATCTATGCCCCCCTTGAACTTGCTGAGCACCAGTTACTTCAATGGGGCTGCTCACGGGTAGAGTAAAGCTACATTGCTAGCTTTGGGGTGAAATCCTGACTCCACTGAAGTCAACAGTTTTGCTGTTGATTTCAATGAAGCTAGGATTTCACCCTTATTAACTTTTATTATTTGTATTACTGTAGCCCCATTGTGCTATGTGTTGTAAAAAAGTCAGTCTCTTAAGGTCCTGATCTTGAAATGTGACACTCATGGGCGGATCCTTATACTTCAGGGAGTATCATTGAAGTCATTGGGTTCTACAGGTGCTGGAGCCCTTTAGTAGAGATTCAATTGCAGGCTCAGCACTTAAGTGCATATTAAGAAGAATCCCAGCAAAGGATGTTGTTAAGATGTTAAAGCAATAGTCCTAGCTGTTCATTTATTAATTTTTTTAAAAAAGGTTCCTTTATATTTAACATGAAATTAAAGACCAGAGACACAAACCAGAGGTCATTTTAAGAAACCAATTTAAGAAATCAGAAGCAAAACTTTTTTGTTTTAAGAGTGCCAGTTTACTTGTACTTCGTCACAATGTACTTTAATTTTGCAGCGCATATGGTGATTTTTATGATTTATTTAGTGCTGTAAATGTACACAGTGCTTTACAAAACACTGAGGCAATAACTGTGGGTTTTTTTTTTTCTATCTGCCTGTGCTCAAGCACGCGTAAGACAAATCATGGGCTTTAGTTCAGGTGGTGGAAGAGACCAGCTTACTGTAGAAAAGATTCAAGATAGGAAGAGGCTTTCAAGAGAGAGTGGAGGGAGGAGAGAGGGAACTTGGTAGTCAAGGTGTGAGAGAGCATGCTGAGCCCACAGCGTGAGTAAAGGTGTAAAGCCCAGAGTGAGGTAACAGTAAAGCATTGGTTGGGAGGAGTATAGGAGGAGAGAGAGCAAGATTAAGAGAAAATAAGAGCAGAGATGAATCTTAGGAGTAAATGATGAGGTGGAAGAAAGGAGATAAGAAGTAATAAATTTGAAGAAAAACAAGTGGTGATCAGGAATTAGAGAGAGAGAGAGAGAGACTGGAAAAGATCAGGGGCCGGATCTTCAGCTGGGGTAGATGTGCAATGCTCCACTGAAGCCAGGATCTGGCTCCAGGCCTAGGGGTTTAATAAGGCAGTGAATGGGAAAGTGAGTCCAAAGTTAAAAATTTCATGAAGTAGTTAACAAAAGAAAGTCAGAGGCAGTGGAATCAGCCTTTTCAACGTGGAAACAGAAGTTATCCAGAGCCATGGTAGGGGACTGGAGAGAGGGAAGGTGAGCCAGCCATCAAAGTGAGGGAGTGGGAGCTGGGAGGATTGTAGACTATGGCCATATGGAGCAAGGGAAGGAGGGCAGATGAAGGGAGGGACTGGATATTACAGGACAGGGAATAGAGGAGCCAAGTGGTTGACTTCGACATCTGCACTTGGGGTTCTGGCTTTCACCCTTAGTTATCTGAAAGTTTGGGATGTTTTGAAATGTTTGAGTAATTGAGGTTGTGCAGTGCACAGAGTAGAAATATTCCCTTTTTCCTTCAACTAGTACCACTGAGGGGTATAACTCAACCGGCCTGATTTATTCCTGATGTGATCTCATTGAAGTCAAAGGAAGGCATGTATCAGCATCTTCCTTAGTGGCATTATATGTGTGTAAATCAACACAGGCCCCCAGAATCAGGCCCAGTACATTGATTTACAACGTTGAATAAAATGTTGTGCAAATATAACACTCAGTTTTCTAGCAATAAGGTTAAGAGGCAGGGTAACTGAAAGACACCAGAGGTCTCAAACACATGGCGGCCTGCGAGGTTATTTTCTGCAGCCTGCCAGCTCCCTGCACACACACCCCCGCCCCCCCCCAGCGTTTACCAAGAGCGGCTCTGGCCTGGTGCGCACCGGGGGCAGGGCAGGCTCCCCACCTGCCTGCCTTGCCCCCGCGTCGCTCTGGGAAGCGGCCGGGACCTGGGGGAGGGGGGGTCTGTGTGTTGCCCTGGCTGCTCCTCCAGGTACCTCCCCCGAAGCTCCCATTGGCCGAGGTTCCCTGTTCCCGGCCAATGGGAGCTTCAGGGGAGGTACTTGGAGGAGCGGCCAGGGCAACACACAGACCCCTGTACCCCCTGTTGCTTCCCGGACTGGCGCAGGGGCAGGGCAGGCAGGCAGGCAGGGAGCCTGCCCTGCCCCTGGTGCGCACCGGGCCGGACCCGCCCCCGAACCGTTCCTGCAGCCGAACCCCCTGCCCTGCGCCCCCTGCCGCACCCTGACCCCCTGCCCTAAGCCCTCTGCCGCACCCATCCTACACTTGAGCCTCCTGCCCACCCCGCCCCCCTGCCCTGAGTCCCCTGCTGCACCCTGCACCCCCTGGGGGCAGAGAGGGGGCAGAGTTGGGGTGCGGATTTCGGGGAAGGGGTTGGAATGGGGCAGGGAAGGGGTGGCAAGAGGTGGGGCAGGACCTCATGGAAGGGGTGGAGTGGGGGCGTGGTCAGTGGTGTGGCCCTCGGGCCAATGTACTAATCCTCATGTGGCTCTCATGGTCATTTGAGTTTGAGACCCCTATTCTACACTCTGTTCAAGCCAAATACTTTTTCTTCTCGTTTGTAGAGTAATACAAGTAAGAGTCCTGCTTCCCTAACCATAAGGAATGTTTCATCTAAGGACAGTGGAATACGGATTTCATGTATAGTAGAAAATATTGTCGGAGAAGACCAAGCTTCTGCTGACCTTGTGGTGTTCTGTACGTAAACAGGCTTGCATACAATTTCAGCTGCTGTCTAAACTACATCAGCACAAAATATTTGGGGTATATATTTCTGGTGGGCATGCAAGGTGTTCATATGTTTAGGTGATATTCTTGTTTCAACAGCATTGCCTTTAATGCTGAGGAACAGCACAACCAGCAGTTGTGTAGTATTGTCCCTTTATTACTTTGCTCGGAGCACCCTTACATATCTGTGCTCTCATAGCTGCCTATCAACTTCCAGTTTGAACTCCCAAAAGTAAATTTCTGAAGTCCAAAATGTTCAAATGGCAGTGTAAAAGTGAAAAGGGCGCATGTGTATTTTGTATACATATAAAAATACCCACACATCAAAGATGGAGGTCAAATTGTTATTAATAATTTGAGATTTTAAAACTTTTCATCTAAGGCAATAACCCTGATACATTTTTTGTTTTAAATTAAAAAAAGATCAGCTTGTAACATTAGTTTTCCCAGGCGTATATTAGTTTGTCCTTGGCCTTGAAATAATCTACTTATCTGTCAAGTCCAGGAGAAGAGGATAGGCACAGGGGATAAAACATTGACCCCTTAACTCTAAGCTCTCATATGAATCTTTCTTAAGTGAATTAAGTAGGCTGTTTTTACAAGCTTCAGATATTGATCGTTCAGATCACCCCCACATTTTATTAAAAATGAGCATGCTTATTAGAGAAAAATCTTTGTTAGAGAAGTAGCTATAGATTAACTCCTTATGATTTCATACTTCAAATTGGGTATGAAATAGCTAAGGGAAAGAATATATGCTACGAATACTGGAATGGTGTAAACACGGAATCTTGGATTGGCACCAATATGATTGGTACAAAGGCATATAACTAGATGTAATTAGATGCAATTAACACAGGAAAATTCAGTCTGAATATCAAGGAAAACTTCCTGACAGTGAGATAATGTACAAGGCTGTGGAATAGCCTCCCAGGGGAAATAGTAGAAGCCCATAACAATTTAAAACTGGACTGGACAAAGTACTAGAAAATTACTATAGGAAATGATCCTGCAGTAGCAGGGGAATTCAGTGAATGAACTAATAAGTCTGGTCCATGGTTCTATGATGAAAATCATCTAAAAGTTTTCATGCCTATCTGAATATATTTCCAGTACACTTGATTCTGGCCAACTGTTAAATACCCTTTTTAAAATAGTACTTAAGTGTTTTGGTTAAAAACAGGGAGTAATAAAAAAACCCTTCACTGAACCTGCATGATTTATTAAAGTTGGTTCTTGTTTTATTGGAACCAGTTCACACATCTCATTTTAAAGAATCTTTATTGAGGTATTGTCCATTTCATGTCTGAATTCAGTTCACACACACAGCTGATGGCTTCCTTTATGAATATCTGCACTCATAAGCGCAAGGCTGTAGTTTCCAAAGCTTCCAATTTATTAGCTTTAATGATTTTAAAAAATGCCCTCAAGAATTTGAGGGCAAAAATGTGTTTAGGATATTCTGATGTTATTCACTCTTCTTTTCAATATAGTTGCACCAAATATCACATTTATTGAACCTCCAACCCCGGACCACCACTGGTGCATTCCATTCACTGTGAAAGGGAACCCCAAACCCTCATTGCAGTGGTTCTATGAAGGGGCTATACTGAATGAGTCTGAATACATCTGTACTAAAATACATGTTAGCAATCAAAGTGAATACCATGGCTGCCTTCAGTTGGACAACCCTACCCATTTGAACAATGGTGCTTATACCTTACTGGCGAAGAATGAGTATGGAGAAGATGAAAAAAGGGTTGATGCTCATTTCATGTCAATGCCTGGAGATGGTGAGTTTTCTTTACTATATTAGCAATGGCATCTTGATGATTATGTAGAGTTAGTACTGCGGGCCAGTTTATTTTTCTCGTAAAGTTTTCTCTTAAAATAATTTGTTGTAGATGTTTACAGATAATTGCTTCTTAAAAAAAAATCTCCTTGCATTTAAGAATTTTGTTTTTCAATTAGATTTTATGAAGTGAGCCCCATAGTAACTCTCTTTCGTGAATCCCGCTCTGTGTCTTTTCTCCATGCCCAGACAAAATTTTTTTAAAATTATTTTTCTGAAGTATTTTTTCCAACATATATGTTCTGATCCCGCAAATGTTGAGTGCCAGTTTGATATGAATCGAGGGTGCTCTCCTTTAGGAAGGACTAGGCCTAAGCTGTGTATCCATAAGACCATGTACAAGTGTCTAGAGAAAACAGAAGATTAATGAAAATTCTGCAGTGCAGTACCGCATGTAGATGCCACTACATTCTTTAGGACACTAGAGGGAGCAAGAGAGAAAATAAATAACCAAGAGGCAGGAGGGACATTTATGTGTGGTTTGCTATACTCCATATCAGTGGTTCTGTGCCCGGTAGCTGCTTGGGGCCCAGTCAGCACACAGTTTCAGCCCATGTGACATCCTCAGGGCTATACAAGTAGTATGTATGGATGCAGGCCACATAACATACAGAGAGCTACATATGTGGCCCACAATTATAAATGGGTTGATAACCACTGTGTATCAATCCTCTTTATTGCATCCTTGGCAGAGTCAGGATATGAGAGGTACCCAATAAACTGCAGGGATTACCCAAAATGTGTTGTTTGCCTTGGTTTGATGCTTTATTCCCAGATCTTCAAAAATACATGTACAGTAATTGTGTGGCTAAATGGCAGGCAACTATCTGCCCATTGGTATGAAAACTTATGCTGATTGCAAAGGGGAATCAGGTGTGCAAATGTGCATGCATTTTTGTGCAAGAAACTGCACATTTGTGTCAGAAAATCTGGGCACTAGTGTACATTTCATTTCCCCTAAACATTAGTAGCAATAACATGTCAGTTGAAATAGTGATGTCCAGTCCTATGTAATATTTCACAGTGATGGAGGAGCTGGCTAGTTAGTCTTCCAGATTTTTCATTCTTTCACCTTCATTACAAGTTACCACTAGTGAAAATACATGCCATATTCAGTACTTCTAGCAAGCTGTTTTAACCGAAACAATGAGGTGTGTGACTGTTCTCTTCCAGGCTTGAGTAGGAGTAGGTACAGAACTGACAGAGAGAGCTCTAGTTACTCCTGCTGCTCTTAGAAGCTTCTCTCCTCCCTTTTCCCCCTAGAGTCCTTTCCTTAATAAAACTGTTACAGGAACAGACCATGGTTTCAGCTACTGGCAGCTTCCAAAAGTGCATTATAACAATTCAATAAAACAGTCCACTTTACCTACATACTGTTTAAAATGGAAAGTGATATTAACTTGGCTGCATTCGCTTAGAAGAATAAACCGTTTTCCCAATAAGTTTAACAAGGCCACTTTGAACTTAAAGTGAATTTTTTCTTTGAACAAAATGCCTTTTTATTGGCACATTTTCTCCTTCAGGTTAAAAATGTAAACCACCTTTCCCAGTAGTGGCATTT
This sequence comes from Caretta caretta, assembly GCF_965140235.1. NCBI lineage: Eukaryota > Metazoa > Chordata > Testudines > Cheloniidae > Caretta > Caretta caretta. The sequence continues at coordinate 92,481,838 of NC_134210.1, read as the reverse complement.
TTAATTATAAATCAGACTTTAACATATCCTTCCATTTATACAGACAGTGTTTGTTTATTCCTTCAGTTTTTAATTCATAATTAAATTGTAAATCTCAGAGACAATCCATGTTGTGTTCTGTATGCATAACCCCATTCTCTGAGGAAACTAAGTTTCATAAATACATTGTAGAAGAGACTATCATAAGCACAGATAGGATGTGCCTATCTTAAAAATCACTACATATGCAATATGTGGCTACAAACCAGTCTTAAAATTTAACTGGAAGAAGCCATCTACCCAGGCAGACTCCCCAAAAGTTTTTCTTTATGAGATTTTTACAGAATGCTATTTGTGACACTGGGCTTTAGCAGGTCCTACAGAGTTGATCTGGGTTCCTCCTTTTTACACTCCCAGCTCTTCTGCCCTGGAAGCTGAAATAAAGTCAAAGGTAAAAAATAGAATCTCCTTATGTTTCACTCAGATTTAATTGTTGCTATCTAAAGCACAACCACAAGTTTTGGAGCCCTTAAAAGGCTTTTGTTCAGTTATATCGTTACTCTGCAGTTTCATTGTCTGTCCAACATACTGTACAATGAAGCATGAAGATAGGCCCACACCCAGGCATTATGTTCATTTCCATGCCTGCATGATAGAAATTAAATGCCAGCCCTGATGTTTAATGGGGTAAGGTATCTTCATCAAGCTTTGAACTGATTCTGTGACTCTGACATCACTTATGGGCAAATGTGCTGAAGCTAAAAACAAAGACAAATAAAAAAAAACCCTACCCATAAACTATAGAAATTAAAATGAATGATTAAACTAAATAAAAATGAAGCAACAAGCGCTTTCAAGCATGAGATCATCAACATAATACTCTACCTTAAAACTTGCATCAGTCATGATGCAGATAAGATCCATTCCAAGAATTTCTCAGCCTACGTTGTGCCCTTTGCAGAACAGACAGTCTCATGTGATACTTGCCTGACAATGCAGGCATAAAGGTAGAGAGCTAATTTGTACTTGGAGCACGTTAATGGTATCACAATTATCACTGTGAACCACATATTTCACTAGAACCTTTGTTTTAAATAGTAAGGGCCAATTTATGTGATCTGGAGCTTTGGTTCCTGGCCTCATATCTATAGCTATCTATATATATCACAGATATCTTTGTGTGAGCAAGTTAGCAGAAATCCGTCTGAACCCTTCTCTGCCTACAGAATGTATCTTATGATGTGTATGTATCCAGCTTGATGGATCAATGCCATTCAAACTCATACAGCTCTGAACCACCAACTATCCCTATATTTGAGGTGATATTTAAGTAGGAGGTGTTGGTTCAGGGTAGGATGACCAGACAGCAAGTGTGAAAAATCGAGATGGGGTGGGGGGCGTAATAGGAGCCTATATAAGAAAAAGACCCAAAAATCGGGACTGTCCCTATAAAATCAGGACATCTGGTCACCCTAATTCAAGGTCATTAGTTCAGCTGCTTAACGTAAGTTTCCTTATTTATTACTTGCCAAGATAGATAGATAGGTGCCATCCTAACTGGAGGTAACATTATCTGAAACACATTTTGTTTGTTCTAGAATAGCGAGGGAGTGTCCCATAGTAATGCTTCCAGGAAAGGGTTGCCTAAAAAGTCACATAATCTCAAAAGGCCACTATATCATGTAGTTTCTCAGTTGAATTCTTCATCAAGTTATTTTTATGACTATTTATTTATGGTAGCACTTGCTGTGTTCTGGGCACTTTCCAAACATGCAAGGACAGTCACTTCTCTGAGGATTTTATAATCTGAACCTCTTCGTTGCAGGATCAGGGCAGCCTAAGGCACCATTATCTGGGAAACTTCATAGCTAGCTTTGCCTCCCCCCCCTGACAATCTAAAGAGCAAATGTTCAGTTTGCTTCCAGATGAACATAAGAGTCTGAAAAATCCTTTTCAAGGAGGAGAAAACATCTTTAGCTCTTAATTTCAGAAGATACCCCACGTCCACAGACAGAAGTGTCTGAAGATGATTCCATGAAAAATCCAGTCACCGAGCAGGAACTAGTCCTGATGTCATTTCCATGTTAAAGCACCAGTGACTCTCCCAAAAATTATACAGTCCAGTCAGCTCATTTTCACCTCTTTCATTGGCTCATCCCACTAACTGGGAATAACTTGGAATAACTAAAACAAATAATAAAGGATTGACAGTATATTTTAGCTACTGAAAAACAGTCCAAGGACAATAACTTAAAAATGGAAATATCAAAATAATAGCTGTTATCATAGTTTTATGAAGGGGATAGCTAGACAGAAATGTGACTTTCCCTGAACTTTTGGGTTTTCAGATGAAAGCTTTAGTGAGTATAAAAGGTAACTGAATGGAATATGTTACTTCCTAGCCTTTACCTCACAGGCAGGGATTAAGTCTTTATTTAATCTGTGATCTAATGGGTTAAATTAATCCTTTCTCTAATGCTACCTAGTTGGACCAGGAGTTAATTTAATTCTGAGGGCCAAATCCTAGTCCCACTGACATCTAATGGAAGTTTTGCCATTGAGGTTATTGAGCTCATGAGTTAGCCCAAATACTTTGTTTCCTTCAGATTGTGAATAGCAAACATATACAATTGCCAGTGTACTCCTGAGAATTTTTTCACATAATTCAAATGTTTTATATTGGGGGAAAAAATTGTATCGATGAAGATTTTCAAAGAGAGAAGCCACATCAGAAGTAGCTTGAGGTTAGATAACAAATGCTCATTGCACCTGATGTTTGTTTCTACAGCTGGAGGGGCCATTCTGATGGGGGCACCTTAATCTGCATTATAACTCTCTAAGCATTAAAATGTCTGCAAAGGCATTTTAAAAATTGAGCCTGATACTCTGTTGCATTCTGTAGATGTTTTGCAGCTCCTACTGTCCTACTTCTCACCACAGATTCCCAAGCATTTAGCATAAGAAAAGCATCAATTAACTATGTTCCTATCCTAATTTATGATGGCTTTGTACCAGTGTAACTCTCTACTGCTGTGGAGTTACTCCTGAAGTACAATGGTGTAAATCCGAGCAGAATCATGCCCACTGAGTTTGTTCTTCCTACTTAAAGGGTTTAAATATGTTTTAACTAAATTTATTTAATTTAATTAAAATTTTAATTAAATGTAGAACAAACAGTAAATATAGAGAAAACGTAATTAGGAGATTACTGTATCGGACTTACACAATACAATAGAAAACATCAGATAAGTATAAATGGGCATCTTGAAAGATAGTGTATAATAATAAAAAAAAAAACCTTTCCAAGTGGAAATAGATTGATGCTATAATATGAACAGAAGGAGTTCTGTGCACTGAAGATTTGCAGGATCATGCCCAGATATATGCAGTAGTAAGAAACGGGTACAAAACGACATCAGAACTGTATATTGGAAAATGTAGATTCGTTTTGTCCATTTTAGTTGGCTAAGGACTTGATTATCTAGTTGGCCTGCACGTGGGACTCTCATTCTCTTCAATGAGAGTTCTGCCTGTGGGATCAGCTATGAAATTGGATCCTTAGCAGTGCAATTCCAAGTAGAGTTAATGAAGTTGTGCTGCTTAGTCTATTAGTGACTTTGACCCTTATTCTTTTGTGATACGCTGCCAGCTGACAATATCACAATTCTAAAGGAGTTTTTCCTCATAGTGATTTAAGTTAAGAACTAGGTGAAAGGCCGTGCTGTCATATGGGTATAATTTGTAAGGTGTACACAAGCCAAAAATGGCTGAGAACTTAAAAACTGGACAGTAACAGACCGCAGATATCACTGGTGGTTGAACCTGGTGATATTCTGAACCAAAAAAGTTCTCAACTATGCTTGTAGCTTTTTCCATCGCTTCACACTGATTAATGGACGTTCTAGGCTTGAGAGTAAGATCTGGAGAAAGTGACAATTCTGGAATCTTACTATATAGATTACAAGGCCAAATACACCCTGGCCCAAGTCATTGCCCCTCCCATTGAAGTTAACAGACCAATTCTGGTCCCATTAATATCAACTACAGTTTTGCCATTGATTTTAGCAATAGTACATACTGTAGTTATTTCAGATTTACACCCATGTAACAGAGCACAATTTGGCCCAGTCTGGAACCATAACTGTCTTTGCCAGAACTCAAGTTAGCGGTAGGTGTCAATCAGATCTTTCATATGAAGCAAATGTTGATATTTTGCATGTCTCTGAAAATAATTAAAAATGTAATTGAATAAAAAGCCTGTACAATGTATTTTGGTTATTTGAATTTGTGGACAATTGATATTATATAATATCATTGCTATGGCTAATAACCTTTTAGCTCTGAACAGAATTCCTAAAAACTATTACTCTTCATGCACATTTGCAAGATATTTACAAACTCTTTCTGTTCTCTTTTTCCTGTTCAGGTAGTGGCCCAATCCTGGATCCTGAACTTTATGGTATATATTTTGATTTTCTTTTTTTTCAAAATGTACAAAAAAGAAATGACAAATTCAGTAACTCAAAAACGGAAAGATGAACTGTTATCCTGAGTTAAACTTAAATATTATTTTAACCTGAACCAAATATTCTTTATTTTGATAGTTCTTTCCCTGCCTTATATTATTTTATGATAAATGGTTACAAATAGAGCTTTCTACTGCTTTCTCTGCTGCTGTTGGTTCAGACTAGGAGAAACATAATGCACTGCTATAGAATGGTTGTAAATATCCCCAGATGGAGGATTAGAGCTATTGGTGGCCCAACTCTTGGATTTGGAGTTCTTGTGATCCTTTCAAAGTTCTGTTTTTTGGGGGAGACTGAGTTCATTATCTTTTCTCCTGTAAGTTAGTTAATGTTTTGATGATTCAATGTTTATAAAAAGCATGTTTTACTGCTTGTAGGGAAGCCTATGCTACATCTCAGAGAGAGTAAAATTTCCATTAAAAATGAGATTTGCACAAGTGAGAGCCCCTATAACTTGTTTTTTTTTCCTTTTCCCCTCTTTACTCCTTTCCTCTGTGTCTCTGTATTGGTTTTTCATCCCACCTCTCTGCTCATTTTTCATCCTATTTTTACTCCCCTCTCACTCCCCTTTTCTCCAGTCTCTCTTGTATAGTCAGAACTTGCACCTGCTAACATCTGAGTGAAAGTCATGCTTTTGAACCCAGGGTATTTTAGTTGGCGCTGATTTAGACAAAATGTGTTAACCCATCCCTGATGAAGACCCAATCCGTACCGCAACAGCAGAGCAGTTTGTAAACTTGCAGTTATTCTCTAACATCTCTGGGCTGTCCTTCATGGGTTAGGGACCTTTTTTTAAAAAAAAAAAATAATGAATTGAAAGTCCGTGTGACTTACGTGCTGTTGAAAACTTTATCCAAGCTTAATAAAGTATTGCCTTAGCTTAGGTTACAGAATTTCTTTTTAACCTGATAGTAATATGTTTTTTAGCCTCTTCTGATATGGCTCGCCAAACTATTACAAGATGAACCAAAAACAGTTACATGTAACCATTGTGAAATTGAATAGTGTTGGCATTGGATCCTAACCATCTACAATTAAGTTGTAGAAAGTACCATCAGGAGGAGATTAATCTTGTTTTAACACAAAGAATTTGAGGACCAAATATTGGGAGAAAAATCTGCAAAACAGTTGGCTACTTGTTATATAATAGCTTTGTTGTATTTGACTAAGTGTGAAAGTCCATCTTCAGCAGTGCTTCCAAACTACCCTTTATGTTCTAGGTGGGTTTGGATCCTGCTCAGTTTACGGTTATTTGGATGAAATAGCCCATGACTTAAGTTTCCTTAAGCTGATTTAAATTTTATTGCTTTGATTCCATTCCATTCCATTCCATGTCATTAAACTTTAGCAAATGTGCAATTGGGGCATCAAATTGTCTTTAAGTGGTTTGGAAATATTAAAGCATAGCTTCCCCTCCCTTTTTTTCCAAGGAGGAACTAATGCAGGTGTGTTTTTTGTAATTTGGACAGTTTTTCCTACATGTACATTGGTTTTGATCTTTGTAATTCTCCTAGGCCTCCATTGTGTAAAAGTACTCAAGCACATGCATAACTTGCTGCATGAGAGCAGTCCTATTAACTTCAGTAAGGACTACTGACATGCTCACAGTTATGCATGTGTTTCAGTATCTTCTTGAAGAGCCTGCAAGTTCTAGTCCCACCCAAAAACAATATTATTCTGATATTTCCATTTCCCCCTTTTTAAAGTTACTGTCCTTGGACCATTTTTCAGTAACTAAAAGATACTGACTGTTAATTCTTGCTTTCTTTGAGACTCATTGTAGTTTTAAATTGTTTGTCTTAATTCATAGTTCATAGGTCTACTTAGAGGGATAAGCTATTGAGAGAGGTGAAAGTGAGCTGATTGGAAATACTATATAATTAGTTTTTGGGAGAGTCATTGGTAGAAACGTTTTAACATGGAAATGACTTTGCGATTAGTTTCTGCTCTGTAGTGAAAACAAGAATAAGTTTATCATCAAAGAACAGACATTTCTGTAATAATGAATAAGAATATTGGGAACAAATGGCTACATATAAAACAAAATCATAACTTGCTCTTTGGACCCTAAATTTAACTAGCAAGTTACCCACTTGTCTAAAGAAGCTTATCTCACTCAAAGTTTTTGCTAGTGTTTTCAACAAAGTCTGGGGGAGATCCCACTTTCATGAAGTAATTTTGCTGTCCATTTGCTTCCTACTTGAGGGATGACTAGGCATATCCTTTTCCCGCTCCAATATGCTCAAGCAAATCTTTGTGCACCTCTAGACGGGGTCTCTTCCCTCACCTCTGGGCTATTTTTCTCTTCTTATTAGTTTCTTTCTGAAGTCTCTGGCAGCTCTTTGTTAGCATTTGACTTAGCAGGGGCAACCATTAGCATTCTTACATGTAAACAGCTAGGATAAACATCTCTTGTCTGACAATCAGTTTTCACTTTTGTTGGTTGCATACCTTATGAACATAATTTTCAGTATATATACATAACTCTTTATATAGTGTCTGTACATACATTTCACAATGATATTGATGACCAGACAGGCTTTTTTTTTTTTTTAATTAAAGACCTCACATTACCCTCTTTACTAGAATGTAAATACCAGACTCAGGGGATAACAGGAATCCCCTATCATCCCCTCTCTGCCCCTTTCCAGTTGGCACTAATTGATTCCTGGGTCACAGTAGCAGTAAAAGGAAAAAAGTTTGTACAAAAAGTCAGATTCTGAGAGCTTGCTCCTGCAAGGTACTAAACACCTTCTGTAAGTTTCTGAGTGCTATCAACTCCCGTTAACTTCAATGGATGACTGGGTACTCAGTGGCTCACAGGATTAGGCTCTTCAGGAAGGAGTAGGCATATACTGACACTTGGATATGTGATGGAGGGGGGAGAGAGAGAGACCACCATATGGGGATGATATTAAACTACAGATTGGTAGATGTAAATTTGAAAGCTAATAATAGGGATAGTTGAGCAAGATGCAAAAGGGACACCTCTTAACCCTACTGAAATAACATGGAGTAGAGGGACTAACCAGGAGATGGAATGGAAAATATTTTCAGTTAAAAAAAACCTAAGAGTATCTCCACACACCCCTGCATGCCTCAGAGATTTGTGATAGGTTTTTGCAGCTCTCTCTCTGATAGTCAGACTGTGGTTTTGGTGCGGGTGACTAGTGAGACAGCACTTCATAGGCTTGCCAGATCAAGGTCTACCAATGAGAGGCAAAGTGGGACACTTACGCTACTCCTCCCTGGGCCTTGTGTTAGTGGTTGAGCCAGGCAGACTGGCTGGGTGGGGCTGAGGATTTTGTGTGGAGAAAGCCCTTTGTGGGATGTGGTCCATCCCTCTGGATTTAGCTCTGTGCTGCATATGGTAGTCCCCAGCCTTTCCATTAAATGTTTTTAAAACAAATGCTTACTATCCAAAGGTTAGAACTTGGAATACAGGATGTCTTTTTGGCAATAATATTTGGCATTTACATACCATTTTACATGTTCAGAGCACTGCACAAACATTAATTCTTTAAATAGTTAATCTTCCCAACATGTCTGTGGGGTAGACAAGGAAGTATGCCAGATAAAACCCCACCCACTGCAGTGTCACAAAATGGTTCTATTAGGTTTGCAAAGAGTGTGCTCATTTTATGCTGACACTTTGCACTGGTAAATGACTGCAAATGTTACAGGGCAGTGAAGAATCAAGTCCTAAAGTTTCAAAGTCCAACTCAGTGGGTGAGTCAGAGTAAATGTAAGTGCACATGGAACAACATACATACTTCTGATAAGTCCCTCAAGATACACTTTTGCAGGCCTTCTGATATGTAGAAGGGTAAACTTTATTGGCAAATATTGCTCGCCAAATTCTGCCCTTGGGTACCCGCAGGTAATTAAGGACAAAATTTGTCCCTCTGAAAATCTGATGGTCATATTGTGATATATTTTGGTATCTATGAATGTGTATTTTACCTTGCCATTGTGATTAGTTCTTGTATTATGAAAACAGATCCAAGAAATTAAAGTGGCCCCTGCAATAAAACTAGAAGAATAAAAGGGGTAAAGCTTCCATAATAAAGGCATTGCCAACAATTTCACTTCTAGAGAAAGCCAGCTGCTATAGCCACAAGAACCTAAGTACACTTAGACTTTTCATGCAGCAACAGATTTAGGTACTGTTTTCAGAAGGGGTAGGTCAAACACCCCCACCACTTTGTAATGTGGCAGGACAAAAGTGTTAGTGACATTAACTGCCAGCCTCCACAGCACCTCTTGAATGCCATATTGCTTGCGCAGATGGGGAATGCAGGCAGGGCCAAGGTGTAGTCGGTGTAATATGAAGAATGCTGTCCCCTTGCCTTTCTCTACAGTTTGATGCCTGCTGCAGATATGTAGCTGTAGAGAAGGGCATGGAGGGGAAATCACCTTAAGGCAACATTATGGTTGAGGTTTTAAATGTTAAAGTCAGGAAATTACAGTGAGTCTCCTGAAAGCACTGTAAGGGTATGGCTACAGTTGCAGATGTAGAGTGCTGTGAGTTAAACCAGCCCTCAGAGAGCGCAGTAGAGAAAGCGCTGCCGTGTGTCCACACTGTCCGATTCAAGCGCACTGGCATGGCCACATTAGCAGCTCTTGCAGTGGCCACAGAGAGCAGTGTATTGTGGTAGCCATCCCAGCATGCAAGTGGCTGCAACGTGCTTTTCAAATGGGGGAGGGGTGGGGTGGAGTGTGACAGGGAGTGTGTTGTGTCTATGTGGGGGGGGGGGAGAGCATGTCAGCATGCTGTCTTGTAAGTTCAGACAGCAGCAGATCCCCCTCCCCCTGCCTCTCAAGCAACATTCCACACTAACAGTTGCTTTGTTCCAGAGCAGATAAACAGCCGGCTGTCAGAAACAGAGCTTTGAAAGGGCATATCTGCATTCCTGCAGCCAATTCCAAACAATGACAAGAGTGGCCACTTGATTTAAGGGGATTATGGGATGTTTCTGGAGGCCAATCAGAGCACAGTTATGCAACACCTCGTTCACACTGTTGCTGGGGCTTTTCAGCCGAGACAGCACCAAGCGTTCTGCTTCTTGTGGAGGTGGATTACCAGGAGGGCTCCAGCTGCAGAGTCCAGGTGCTCTAAGTGCCTTGCCAGTGTGGACGGGTTGTGAGTTAGGGCACCCAGTGCTGCTTTAATGCGCTCTAACTCGCAAGTGTAGCCAAGCCCTAAGTGAGCCACTTTGCATGCAGAATGGGTATTATCTATTACAGCTGGACTAAATCCTGGCCTTTGGCCTATTATAGTGCAGACCTAGGAGAGTCAACGTGGTCTGGCTGGGCTGCTTTATATCAAAATAACCAGATGTTGAGCTGGTGACAGGGAGAGCCATGTAGATGTTACAGTACCAAAGAACCCAGCCCCCAAATAATGGCCATAGATGAGATGCAGGATGCTCTGCAGCAAGGAAGTGTGTGTGCACGCGCTCATGCATGAAAACTGAACGTGCGCATGCAGCATGTTGCCAGTGTTCCCAGCTAACCTCTCCAAAATGGCACTGAGCGCCAGGCGAAGATAGGTGTATTAGAGTGCAGATTCTCCCCTCCCTTGTGGCAGTTTTGAGGACAGAAACAGCACTAATGATCCTACCCCACTTTCAAATTCCATTTATAGACTTTTGGCATTGACATTTCTTCTTGATTTAAACAAAATATAAATTGGAAAAACAATTGTGATGGACTGACTGTACATTTAAATAATCACACTAGAATTACAATTGCAACAACTGTACTGATTACATTTTATTTGAATGTTTCTCTCTCACGTGCACACACATTTTAGTATGTAATCCTAGAAATAGATGCAGCTTTGCATTTGTTTTGTATTTAGTCCTTGTTATCTTGGAATAATGCTGGTGGAAAATCCTGCATTTGATAAATCCATTGTGCAGTTTTCTAATAATTATAACTTTGTTGGGCCAAAGTCCTCTTTCAGTAGAGTTATTCTGGATTTATCCATTGGAACTAAGAGTAGGGTGTGGTCCATCACATCTGAAGAAATTAATTTAAGAAATGTCTGGCGCGAAAACTTTTTCAGGATTAAGTCTATGGCAAGTTAGCAATTTGGAACCTAAAATGTTCTTGAGTTATCCAAGTACACAGAATAATGTGTTTAAATTTTTTTGACATGAGACGATCTGTCCCTTCACACTTTGATAACTCAAAGCTAGCTAAATGGGCTTTTGCCAAAATCTCAAAAATAAATCGCAGGATAATTCTACACTACAATTAGGAGTGGTCCCCCTGTCTCTACCCCTAGCCTGGATAGACCAACTTGCACTAGAGTGTGCTAAAAATAGCAGGATAGATGTTGCAGCATGTGTGACAGCTCAGGCTCTCAAGCCCACCTGACCCCCTGGATGTAAGCTTGGGTTCTTATCTCAGTCTTCGCTGGAGCTGGAACATCCATACTGCTATTTTTAGCATGCTAGTTTGAGCCAAGCTAGCAAAAGTTTATTTATCTGGGCTGGGAGGCTCAGTTCCAGCTGTAGTGTAGACATACCCCAGAAGTCCCCAAACTAATTTTTTTAAAAAGCCTCTTCTTTGGGCTTTGGCTGAGCATAAGGCTAAAACAGTTCAATCTTGAGGGCAGTCTTTGGTTTTTAGTCACAAGCACCCAAAACCAGGTTCATAGTAAAAGTCCTTCCTTAACTTTTAACTCTGGCTTCCCTCGGTAGTATATATTACAGCGTAGATCCATTCTCTGAAGTTTTACATAAGCAAAACTTACACGGTTAAAAAACACCGTCTGGAGCAAATGAAGCTTTTGGCTTTGTAGATCTCCCAACAGAATGCTCAGTTGATACAATAGAAACAATTCATCTTTTACAAGGAACTCAAGAGTCTCAAATGTTTCAAACATTGCAGTATTATAGTAACTGAAATAATGATGACAACCTTTTTTCCCCCCTCCCTAAGATTATGAAACCACACCTAATGATATTGGGGACACCACGAATAACAGTAATCAAATCACTTCTACGGATGTTTCCAACAAAGAGAATGAAGATAGCATCACTGTAAGTATATACATTGTTTCCTGGTTTGTAATCTTGGCAGACTTTCTGACTATAGAACTGATGAAGCTGTGATGGGACACTAAACTAACAGTGTACCAGAGCTGTTGCTAGAATTGTTCAAGATGCCCTTTTCAAAAAATGGGTGTGGGGGGGAAGAGTGAGTGACTTTTCATCTGAATAAAGTGGATCCTTAACTTGTATTACTTTTCTGACCAACTCTTAGAGATGATCTGTCGTGCCATGTTGTTGTTTTTCGTAGGACCTAAAATACAGTAATTTTATTTACAAAGTAAGAGATTTTCACATCCTTAAAATTCAAGGTAATTTGAAAGGCTCTCTCACCGGATTTATAAATCCGGTAGTCAACTGCCGCTCGTAGTGAAGTCATGTTATAACGAAAAATCAAATTAGAATTCTGTATTTTAGCACCATTTTTCATGGGGTTGTCATTAAAGGATAACATGGAGATTTTTAGTAGAAACAGCTAATTCAGTGGGCCTGACTATCTACTTCCTTTCCTCTGTGTAATCATTTATACCTGCACAAAGTGAATGTAAAGCACTGTCATTCTGACTGCTTAACATTTAGTGTAAATTACTTCACAAGATAGAAGGCAGTGAAGAATTGCACCTTGTGCATGCATACATGATACATGAATGGGAGGGAGAATTGTGAGCTATGGAAGACTAGAAAGTGGTGGGTGGGCAGGAGCTACAAACTAGATATTGCTTCAGTACATACAGGGTTTTTTTAAAAAAAATTAAATATTCAGGAATAGCTCAGGAGATAGAATTGAAGGAGGAAAGAAGTTCAGGATTTTAAAAAAACTATTAACAATAGATATGGGCCAGTGGGAGTGATCTCAAATCAGTTCCCCCATTCTGTTCCTGTCAGTTAGGGACATCAAGGCCCAAAGTAGGAGCTGAAGTTCAGACCTGTAGGTGTGGGTCTGGGGCAACAAATCTCCATGAGCATTACTTCAGAGAGCCCCTCCCCTCCTCTATCCCCACACTGTCCCTTGTGGGACTTGTGGACAGCCAGGACCATCTCATAATCTGCAGAATCCGGAGGGGTCTGTGAGAGGACGGGTCCATCTGTGAAGAGGCTCTGTGCTGCACAGTGGCTTTGGTTCTGGTTTCCTTGTCAGTGGCTGTGCCCCAGGGGTACACTGTGTCAAAGGTAGTCGCGCCTCAGGCTGTATTATCTGTTCTGATAAAGCTCCATAGGGCTGCAGGGGTGGATGGCATGCAGTCTCTGTTCTCTGCAGGGTGGGAGAGAGCCTACATAATGGTCCCCTCTGTGCTCTTAGATCTGATTGTCTCTTTTTTTTCCCTTTTAAAGAAAACTTTCCCTAGTTTGATTATTCTGAATAAATGTTGATTGCTTTTGAAGACATTTCATCATCATGCAACAGATTGAACTGTTCTTGCCGTCTCTTTTAGGTGTATGTTGTGGTGGGGATTGCAGCATTAGTGTGCACTGGCCTAGTGATAATGCTCATTATTCTGAAATTTGGAAGACACTCCAAGTTTGGGATGAAAGGTAAGAAGTGTTGTTTCTTATAAGTTACCTTAGTTGTCATAGGTCTGACCAACACACACCACATGCCTCTGCTCCTGAAGTACCGATGATAAACTAGAAAGAGTGCCCTCGCATATCAGTCCATGCCTTTGAACAGTAGGCAAGGAGCTGGTCAGAGAGGGATAAATACAGAAATAAAGGGCCTTGAACCAAACTCTGATCCAAACACATGGTTTTAAGCAATCACCTGTTCTCTGCTGGCCTGATTCCCCCCCCCCCCCCCCACCACCACCTGAAGTCCGTTAGTAGTACCTTATTCTGCAAGACCAATGGGACTATTCATGGGGTAAGATGTTACTCAGTGTAAGATGGCAGAATCTGGCCCCAGAAAAAAGAAATTTGCTCTGATCTGCATAGGATTATTAAAGCCACACTTGGTAATTCAAACTACAATTTTGGAAGCAGGTATCTGTTAGAGCTGCAACAACTGGGGTACTGCTGCAAGTGCTTCACCGTCACATTAGAGTTTGCACTGCAGTACCATGCCATAGGAAACAGTACTTTTTGAAATGGCAGTCAGCCCTGTCTGAGGGGTGATGAGTGTGAAATTCTGAACCTTTTATTTTTTGTTTAAACCTTCAGTACTAGTCCCTCTGCCCATTTCTGGAGATATTAGAGGAGGTGTGTTTTATAAAAAGAACTTGTACATTTGGTGAGGATAGGTGATCAGGGAGTATTTCACTGTGGACCAAAGGGTGACCATGTTTTGTTCTTGGGCTGAGGGTCTGTGGAGAGGGTGATAACTAATCCCTTAGGCTCCTCATCTCCCTTTATCTTTCCTGGGACCCCAACCACACTGGCAATGCCTTTTAATGATCCCATAAAAACTCATTCATGGTTTGTGGCTCTGACTGGGCCCTGACACTGAGCCATTCAGATCTGTCTGATGTACCGTCAGCTCTGGGATTCTTGAGGGGGAGAATTCCTAGAGCAGCTGAGACTTAAATGGAGAAGAACTGTGGTCAGTGCAAAGCAGCAGACATACGGCCTGAGATGATATACCTCCTCCACACATGCCTGCATGCTGTTCCCAGTCTTTGGAATCCTCAGGGGCGTTATTGGGGATGTGAAGCCTGAAGGACAAAGCTGTAAAGTTTCAAAGGGTAGACAGAGTTATATTGGACTGAAAGAAGGTTTGGAGTATGTTTTCTTTTATGCTGGGTTGCATTAGGAGAGAACAAGAAAGCCGGATCCAAATTGTAAGGAAGGATGGTGAGATCTCTGGCATTTGGATTCTAAAAGTCTTCGTGGAATAGCACATTTATTATGTTACTATTTGTCCATACTAATGTCTGAAGAAGTTCTTTACTAGCAAGTTATATCTCCCGTCTGGGAGAGGTGAGAAAAGTTCATTTATTTTCAAAATTAGTCAATCTTGTCTGATCTGCAGTATGGCATCAGTGCTTTTCTAGCTACAAACCTGCCTAGAGCATGTTTGTGTACGGACTTCTTTCTTTGTGAGTCACTGAGTAAAATTTTGAAACTGCAGCAACTTCAACATGGAGTTTATTTTCATTTTGTTAATCAAAACAGTGAGCAAACTATAGCAAACAGTTCTGGATCCTAAGCACAAATGCTTACTCCTTCGGGTACACTCCCTCAAATGTCTGTCCCTAGTAGGGACTTTTACTCTGAGGATTAATTTACTGTAAATAAATACCAATTGATAGATTACACTTTATAATCATGAAATAGTATCATTAACTGTAAACAAGTCCTTGAAGGTCTGTGTCAGAAAAGGACCACATTCTTCAAAGTAAAGATGGCCCTGAATTGATCCATGTATCTTCCAACTTTGAAGTTTTGCATCTAGACCTGAATTTAGGAACTTGGGTTTATCCTTAGCCCAAAGCTCCAGAGACACTTTTTCAAATTATTACCATTATCATCATTATTAGTTTGTGTTACACTAGTGCTTAGAGGATCCATCAGGGATCAGGTCCCCAATATGCTAGATGCTGTAAGTGTATGTAATACAAAAAAAGTATCTGCAGCAGAGAGCTTGCAGTCTAAGCATATGATTGGAGACAAGTGACGATAGACTAGTTGTGGGCTTGCGGGGGCAAGGAAGAAAGGTAACAGTGGAGAGATTCTATTTTGTACAATAAGCACCAGTCACAGTATACTGTATTAAAAATTTGAAGCTGTCATGTAAACAATAGAACCAAACCTGCTGCTCCTGAAATCATTGGGTGGTTTGCCATTGGAATTGGCCCCAAATGAGGAAAAGTCAATTTACATTACATGGTGCATTTTAATCCATGTTTTATTTGGGCCAAGAGGAAATATTAAATTTGCTGTGGAAAATTTGTATTTAAACACGGCAAAATCGTCCTTTCAAACGAATGTCTTCCCAAGTGCTTCTGTGAGCATTTTGCATTCACCAGAGAGAACTTCCTGAATGATACAGGCCAGGGATACACAAAGGGTTTTTACTCCTTTTTCTGTTATCTTGAGGGAACACACTGCAAGCTCCTCAATCACCACGTCATTCAACATTCTCTCCACCCTTCCTCAAACAATAGTCCAGAAAAAAACAACCCAAAGCAGGCATGTAGTTAATCTTGATAAAGAGCAGAAAGGAGAAGTAAATGATCCTTTCCAATGTAGCTAGCATCTGCAAATGGGGATAATATATTCCACCAAATGTCAGAGGTACCAGTCCAGAGTAAAATGGTGCATGGAGTATGGCAATATTTCCCCATGAGGAGTGAAATTCATGCCTTACTTGCAGTCATGGCACGTATCAGCATTTCCAGTGCAACAGAATACACCTACTCTACTCAGGGCTAAAGTTGCCCTGGCTTTGTCTGTGCAAGGATCATTCATATCCAACTCACTCTGTGCCCTGGCTCAGAGCTGGAGGCAATCACAGTCAAGAAACCCAAGCATGCTGTGAGACTAGCTCTCAAGGTGATGCTAGCCTCCTCATAAAGGGACAGAAAGGGGTAGATTGGGGCTTCCCCCGGTCCAGCAGTGCTGCCCACACCCAGGGGAGCACATGCTGAACACTTTCAAAGACTGCCATGGTGATCACGTTCCTCCTGATCTCCTAGGTGTGATTTGTGCCTGCCTGATGTGCAGGGCTTCTGGGAACTCCCACTGGGCTAGTTCTTCTCCGAACACTCCCTGTGCACCATAGCCAGTGGCTTAAAGCCATAATGTATTGCTCAGTCTATATCTAGTCGTGTCAGCAGAGTTTTATAAAATAACTTGTATTTGGGTTTCTCATTTGGTTTTACATAACTGAGAGTGAGGCGATGGTGGACAGGAACATTTTTGGTGTTCATGCCATGCTGTTACTTTTTCAGATTACAGTAAGATAGCTCTGCGGTAGACTTGAGAACCTAAAAAACCCTCTCAACCACGTAAGTGAAGTGAACTGTGGTTGAAGTTGGGGCTTGTATTGTGTCGTAGTATAGCTGCCAACTTTGGTCTTATTTCTCCTTCAAGTCATGTCCTACCTCTTGGACTATGGGAAGGTGTTGAGTCCTAATGTCCTGATGATTAACTTCAAAAATTAAAAGATATGGCTGCTTGGCATTCTGTTCTTGAAGCTCACACAGTATAGTCAGCACTGCATGCCAGATGTTAATATTCTTCTCTCCCCACTACGACTCTGAACTTTCAAGTGTATGGAACTTACAATACTAAACGTGTAAATGCACTTATATCTGATAAAACCTATGTGCGTTCTCTGTTGTAATGGCCGTTTCTTTTGGTGATGGCTCTAAATGCGATTACCTTTGTCCTAGACTTCTGTACATTTTCTGAACATGGGGCCGAGACCTTTGGACACATAGGGTTATAGTGTAGCTGAAGAAACCTGTTGTTAATTTCTTGAATATATTTATTAGTGGGGTCATCGAGATTTGTGCATTGGTCTTGTGCAACTTCTTGGTTTGCATGCTTGCTGGAGGATGTGAAAATTCTTGTGGTAGGTGTATGTCTGACTATATCCATCTTCTAAAACTGGAAGAGCACAAGGGTCCTAGAACAGAGAGGGCTGGAGTGAGTTCATGAGCCCTACTGAGGAGATTTATGGAAGAATACTTCTGGCTTCCTTTCAGTCTACCTGCACGATTGGAAGAGAAATACAAGTGAGGTGACCAGCTGGGAAAGAAACCCATTTTTAATTTTGGAATGGTTAATTAGCATCAACATGACACTGAGAGAATGGAAGAGGAGGAAGAAATCTGATGGAATTTGGTGATTAAAGCCTGAATATAGGCAAAAACTCAGAGGGTCACATTTGAAACAGCATAATTCGATTCAGAAATAATTCAAAAATAATTGCCAATTTGAACCAAAATTAAGCGTGTTTTTTGTACTGGGAGGAGCTGTTAGCAATAAGAAACATAACAAGCTGAAGAGGTGTTCTCATTGCAAAGACAATACTTGGGGTCCCTAATGCTCTTTGCTTTTTAAGAACTCTGGGGAGGGGGAAAAAAATAATTAATCCCAAGTACTATGAGAATTGCTCTTTGGTAAAGGCCAAATGGGACTTTTATTGGAACCAGAAAGGGGGTGAGAAGGGGAACCTCTTAAGAAAACAACAAATAGATTCTGACAAAACTTGAGGGAAGCATGTGTATGTTTAATTCCTTTGAGGCAAGGGATATTTGTGTGTGTGTGTGTGTGTGAAGCTGCTGTCAGTGCTTTAAGATTTGTGCTGTAATCCAAAGAAAAGGGAATAAATTGAGTCTGAAATTCCTATTGTACTTAAGCCGTGCTGGAACAGTTCTCAAGTCTGAGCTTGGTAGCACACTCTCCAAAGGCTACTTTTATTCCTTAAGATACCTCATGCATCCTAAACAGGGAATGTATTTTTGAATGATTTTTATACTCCCATGAGAGCATGTATGGAAGTCTGCATTTGCAGTCTGAACAAATAACAATATGCATCAATTTCATAAATAAGTCAATGACCTTTATATAACAACTGATTCAATTTATCCATTTTTTTAAATGCTGGACCTTCAAGCTCTTGCAAGTAGATTATAGTGGCTTCTGTATGTAAATTTGTCAAACAGTCTGTCAGGCTTGTTATGTTTTTTCACTAGCTTGACTACAACAAGACCAAGTCCAACAAGACCTCTCATATTTTGTGTGTCTGCCTGCATATAGGTAAAGAACATGTTTCTCTCATCTATTTCATGGTGGTTTTTTTCCTGAGTAACTTCACCAACCCTTCTATACAGACCTTGAGCATTCTTTACAATTTTTTAAGTTAAAAAAAATCTTCTAAACAATATTACTATCCACTGTCTTAAACTTTCTATCTTTCACCAGAGTATATTACTTTTCCTGACAAACTCTTGTTACATTTTGTATTTCAGTTTAAAGATAATACAGGAGAGCACAGCTAGAAACTTGGCTTTGGTTGTGACATGTTTCACATTTATCTTATGATATTTTAGTTTGAGTAAAAAATACTGTGCAACCATATGAATAAATGAAGCCTTAAATCACCAATATTGTCATTCAGCACTTGTGGTAACAGCTTCTCTGACACAATGTATCATCCATCCATTATAGTAAGAAGTCTTTAACCCTCATTTGCCCAGCTAATCAGATTTATGACTTTAAATAATGGGGCATTTGGGTCAGGTTGGGCTGCTTTGTCATTCTATTCTGTGTATGTGACAAATTATGTGTAGGCTCAAAAGTTTTTGCACATTCCTGTGGAAAGAGCATCATTGCCAGGAAGAGGGGTCTCTTATCCCCTACTTGTCTGTGAGCAGAGAATGTGGCAGATGCTCAACTGTGTTCTCCGTTTGAAAGTATTTCACTTTTCTGTGCATGGCGGGGGGTAGAGGGCAGAGTCACAGCAGCATGTGACTTCAAAATATCTTTATTTCAAAATAAACTCTGTATCCTTTACTCTGGTTTGTGTTCTTGAGAGTTGAGAATGTGCTAAGCAAGTGGATTAAAGGACTGTTAGGGAAAAGGGGAGACATACAATTTATTTTTATTCTACCCAATATTAATGCAACCCTGGATCAAGCAATTGTGCTCCCTATGAACTAAGGGAAGAATCTCAGGATTACAAGGAAGGTGCTGCTTTATGTAATTCCTTCTTGGGAAAGACCTGTAATTTACAAAACATAATTAGGTTTTCAAGCTCTTTATGTATCTATAACAAGCCTTCAAAGAGCCCATTATGGACACTTTCTGTCTTGTATGCCAAATAATTTAGAAGAACCATGCTCAAAATATGGGAATTAGAGGCAGGACATCTGGATTTGTTTCCCAGGCCTGATACAGATTTGCTGTGCAATCTTCATCAAGTCACTTAAACTTTCCATCCCTCTGTTTTCCCATCTATGCTGTGGTGGTGGTAATGCGGACTATACCTGCCTTACAGGGGTGCTGTGAGATTCAATCCCTTTAATGACAGGTCTTTAAATTGCTTTAGTATTATTTATTTCTATGACTGTTAACTAAAATGGACCGGAGCAGATTTAACTGAAGATGTATGGTGGCGATGAGATTCGTAAATAAGATTTAGGAAGAAATTTAACATGCTCAAATCTGTGATGTCCTTGAGGTCACATGTGTAAAAGCAAAGGAAGGGAGCTGGCTGACATCAACCAAAGATTGGATGATGTTTTACACCATTGTTCCAATGCCACCTGTGACACTGACCACCACAGTGGCCTTGGGCAAATTGTACAAACTATCTGCCGCTGCATCACCCTCTGTAGTGTGGGGATGGTGACATTTATGGGTGTTTTGGAAGATTAATTTGTTAATGCTTGTAAGTTGAGGATGCAAAGTATTGTACGGCAAGAGTGCAAAGTGTTGTTGTTATGAACTGATCCCTAGCAAAAATGTCATATGACAGACTTTACACAGATCTCTGGCCCATCAACCATTCTATAAGGCTATAAAGAAGCCTTTTTATGCAGGCATAGCTCTCCCTCCACTAGCAAAGTTGCTGCCCTAACATGCCCTCTCCTGGCTGGGTGTGGCATTGCAGCATCCTTTTGCCTCAGTTGCCCCCACTGTCCTTTGGTCAAGTCTAGCCATAAGTGTCCTGCTTGACCACTTTACAGAGACCTGCCCCTTCTGGGGCCATCGTTTGTTTTTCTTTTTTTCTTTTTTTTTTTTTTTAACCAAAGTCCAACAAAAATGTATACAAAACCAAGCCGTCAGCCTACTGGGGCTTAGCTGGCAGCCACCTCGTTACCAGCATGTCTCTGCTGCTCTATGTCTTGATTAACCCCACAATCTAAGGGCTCCTCCCCTTACACTGGGGTGCAGGCAGCTCCTCAAGGCTCCCATCTCAATCAACCCTGGAGAAGCCTGTCTGGTCTTTATTCCTTTCTCCTTCTCAGCCTTCTTTTAAGGCTGCTTCCCAGAGGGCATTTTCTACCTCCCTTTTTGGGTCTCTTCCTGATCTCTATACTCTATCTCTTCACAGAGAGTGACTGTAGCATTTCTCCTTACTAGCAGCCCCCTTCTGCTCTGAACTTCCTCTGTTTATGGTAACCACTCAGCTCCTTCCCAAGCTGGGACTAATGTTCAGTTAAGTGTGGCCCACCCTCCAGGGGCAGCTAGGTAGCATAAATGGCCTCTCAGGCCCACATTAACCCATTCAGGGCCTGCGTGGGGTATGCACCCCATCACACCTTCTCTTCACTATTATGGCTTATTGGGTTAAATTCATATTCCTCAAGACTGTGTGTTTCTTGATTTTGCCCACCACTTCTGCTGCTTTAGCTTGTGGGTCTGGTACTATGATGGCAAGTTAGATAAAGAGCTTGGCTACATTTGCAAGTTAGAACACATTAAATCAGCCCCGGGTGCCCTAACTCCTGAGGTGCCTGCACTGACAAGGCACGTAGAGCGCCTGGATCCCACGGCTGGAGCACCCTGGTAATCCACCTCCACAAGAAGCATAGAGCTTGCTGCGCCCTAGCTGAAATGCCTGGGTGTCAGTGTGGATGACGTGTTGCATTACGGCGCTGTGATTGGCCTCTGGAAACATCCCATAATCCCTTGAAGTCAAGTGGTCACTCTGGTTATTGTTTTGAACTCGGCTGCAGGCATCAGATATCCCCTTTCAAAGCTCCATTTCTGACATCCGGCATGCTTATCTGCTCCGGGACAAAGCAAACCATTACTGTGGAATGCTGCTGCAGCAAATGTAGGCGTTTGTGTATGTGTGTGAGAGAGAGAGGCGGGGGGTGGGGACTGTTGTCAGGGTTTCCCCCTGCCACTGTCTAAACTTACAATACAGCATGCTGACACACACTCTACCCCCCAAAACACTGTGTCTCCCCCCACATACACCCTGTCACGCTCCACCCCTCCCATTTGAAAAGCACGTTGCAGCCACTTGCACACTGGGATAGCTACCCCCATGCACTGCTCTCTCTGGCATTGCAAGAGCTACTCATGTGGCCATGCCACTGTGCTTGCAGCTGACCGTGTGAACACACGGCAGTTCTTTCCCTGTTGCTGTCTCTGAGGGCTGGTTTAACTCCCGGTGCTCTACGTCTGCAAGTATAGCCATAGACAAAGTGCAGCTAGATGAAGAAAGTAATGAAGTGCAGGTTCCTAAAAGGAACAGCCTTGTGGATTACACTCAACACATGGCAGAAGGGAAATTATTAAGTGATTGGGAATTTTAAGCTATGGAATTGTAAATGGCATCACAGAATATTGTCCAAGATCTCCATGCAGTTATTAAATTTAAAATGTAGTGGTAGAGACGTGCAAATATTGGAATTTTTTTTGTTCACTGGCAATTCTGAAAAATAGGGGAAAAACTGGTTTCAGGTCAACCTCACCCCAGTATTTGAAATCTTTGTTGAATTGAATGAGTTAAAAAAAAATTAATTTCAGGTCAAATTAAGCTGAAAGGTGTTTAAATTTTGACCACTTTAGAGGGTTTTAATTTTTTAAAGTAAAATTATAAACCAAATTTCAAAACTGTTATTTCAGATTGCAAAAATTGAAACTTTCTTCATTTTAGACTTTTTGAATTTTTTTAACACACTTAGGCAAAACTGATAGAAACATGAAATGTTTTGGCATCGCTGAAGTTGCATTTTGTACAGAAAAAAGTTTTGGCCGCAGAGTTTTGCTCAGCACTACTTAGTAGTAAGGACGGATATGGAAGGAAGATTTATGGCAGCTAGAAAGGACTCAATGGTCAAAGGTACTGTATAGCTGGATATAACACCAGTGAAATGCTCTGTGCTCTGTTTGGGGTTATAGGTAAAATATATTAAAACCACATGTATACACACTTTCTTCTGAAGGCAGCATACGAGTGGATGATTGGGGCAGGGGTGCAAGCATATGGGGGATGCGTGAATACACATTGAGGTTGCTAAGAACAAAAGGCATGAAGTGTGGGGCTGGGGGATAAAGAGAGCAAAGGAATGAGAGAGAAATCATAGAATATCAGGGTTGGAAGGGACCTCAGGAGGTCATCTAGTCCAACCCCCTGCTCAAAGCAGGGCCAATCCCCAATTTTTGCCCCAGATCCCTAAATGGCCCCCTCAAGGATTGAACTCACAACCCTGGGTTTAGCAGGCCAATGCTCAAACCACTGAGCTATCTCCCTTGGCACAGCCTTAACCTTGATGTGAGCATGTACTCACCTGCTTCCAAGGGGACTCCTTGTGCAAGAGTTCACCATGCTGTGTGGGGCAAAGAGAAAATGGGGGCTCAGTAGTGCAAATTGCACAGGGTCTGGAGTAAGGGGCAGTGTGTATCCACCCTACCCAGGGAGGGACTTCCAGAGGTAGAATTCCTCCCCAAGTTCCCAGCATGCAGGGAGTTCAGATTCCCTACAACCCATCTTTCTATGCGGTCTGGGCTGGAGTGGAAGATGAAGAATTGATCAACAGCCTCTCCCAATTCCTACCCCTCTCTGCCCTCTTTAGGATAGACTGTGCCCTCAGAGCTGCAGAGGAAGACGAGTCCTAATGCAGCCCTATTGCGCAGTGGCATAATCGTGGCCTGCTCTTACACAGGTCATGCAATCGAGAAAGGGTCCTTGCTCCTGCTGACACTAGCACCCCCGTGTGAGGGCCAGCTACAAACTGGTCCCTAAGGAATTACAGAGAGCACAGTAGGCAGAAAAAGCAGGGAAAGGACGGTAAAGATGTGATGGAAAGCAATGTGGAAGACAGAAGAGATTACAGCTCATAATTAAACATCGCAATAAAATCAGCCATGGTGACAACAGGTACTATGTGGGAAAAAAACCTGGAATGTAGGAAGCAAATGGGGAAAGAGGAAAGAAGAAATGCAAAGGAAACTAAGTCACTATATAATCTGTAAATCCATGGTATACCCACATCTTGAATACTGCATTCAGTTCTGATCACCCCATCTCAAAATAGATATATTAGAATTGGAAAAGTTACAGAGAAGGGCAACAGAAATGATCAAAGGCATGGAACAGCTTCCTGACGAGAAGAGATTAAAAAGCCTGGGACTGGTCATCTTAGAAAATAGACGCCTCAGGGGCGGATATGAACCCGATCTATACAATCATGAATGGTGTGGAGAAAGAGAATAAAGAAGGGTTACTTACCCCTTCACGTAACACCACAACCAGGGCTTACCCAATGAAGTTCATAGGCAGCAGATTTAAAACAAACAAAAAGAAGTACTTCTTTACACAACACACAGCTTGTAGAACTCGGCGCCAGGGGATGTTGTGAAGGCTAAAAGTAGAACTGAGTTCAAAAAAGAATTAGGTAAGTTCATGGAGGATAAGTCCACCAATGGCTGTTAGGCAAGACAGTCGGGAATACAGGGTGTTCCTAAGCTTCTGATTGCCAGAAGCTGGGTCTGGATGATGGGGAATGGATCACTGAAATTTGCCTGTTGTGCTCATTCCCTCTGAAGTGTCTAGCACAGACTACCATCAGAGACCGAATACTGGGCTATACCGACCATTGGTCTGACCCAGTATGACTATTCTTATGGCCTTAAGTTAATTTTTTGAAAAAGGCCCCAATTCTCCTGTGCATTTAAATGTGCTTTGTTGCAAAGAAGACAGAAATCCATCAGATCTAGCCCCTTGAGGTTTCCCTTGTCAAAAGGAGAGCCTTGAAAGGCACTGAGAAACCATAACAGCTCCTTTGCAACACCAGGCCACTGGTAAAAATTGTAGGGCTGGTTGAAATGGGGCTGTGGCTTCAGTGTCTTTAAACCATTACGATCCCCAGCTAGTAGAATGGCCCTTTTGGGCTGTTGGCAGCAGGTGCAGTTTACAGCAGCTTTGAAATTGTACCTGGGAACTGGCCCAGCACTCACTGGCCTCAGGTTCAGGGGAGGACCCAGGTGTGGTTTAAAATCACCTTTGCATCCCCTCCCCCCCTTCTGAGCTGTGCTGAGTGCTCTTTAGGTGCAGAATCTGGGCCTAATTATATAGAGTTTAATGCCAAAAGGTTACAATAAAATGCATGTTGTTTAAAGGTTGTTAAATCTTTCACGAAAATCACTTCAGAAATGTATACCAGAAGCTCTTGAATAGTCTCAGTGGGGACCACACATTTGTGCTGCTCAAGATATTGCTCTGCTGCTTTTACAATACCTGCCTGTGTGGCCTGGATTTTTCCCTTCTTGTTCCTCAGTTGTTATCCCACCTTTTAATGACCAATATCTGTTCTGTCTATGTACTGATTGATTGAATTGTCCTAATTTCTCTGTCAAACTTTGAGCAGGTCAACTTCTTTCATGGTTTCTGAGCCTGGGAATCCCGTGTTCTCAATCTGGATTCTGGAAAATGAGATTAGATTGGTGCATAAAGTCCTGTAATGCCTGGCCATATCAGATACTTATCAATTCCTTCACCAGAAGACCACAATCTTATTATGGTGAAGTACCCTTTTTGTTGTGGCTGTGTAAAAGCATTCAGTATTGAATTTCACATCACTAGGAAATAGTCACCTTGGACTTGGAGATTAACTTTTTTAGATCACTCTGTAAAATGCACATGATTATCTCCTTAGAGCTGCTTGATGCCATTGTAATTCCATTGACTACACTGAAACTAGTCCTGATTATAGTGAGAGTGAAATCAGAGGAAAGTTGCACTGATTTAAATATACTTCAAACTAGTGGTGCGTGAATCTCAGAAGCTCAGAGATTGAATTTGGATTAAAAAAAAATTCAGATGCTTTTTTGAACTTTACCTGAACTATCCAGACTTCTTGGGCAATGTTGGTCCGGAGCTGCCATGGGAATAGGCTTTATTAACAAGTTTCAACACTCTTTGCTTCTGGCTGGTCTGGAAATGTTCCCATTCTCATAATATTTCAACTCCTGACACTGGAAGTTGGGATAGAACTCAAAGAATGGATTTTCTTGCAAGATTTCTGGTAATTCCTGTTTCTGGATGAGCAAGAAATGCTGTACAACAATCACTGTTGAAATATTCACCACTTCTGTAGCTATCTTGGATGGAACTGGGAAGTACAAAAATTAAATTAATTTCACAGAAATTAAAAATGAAGGGAAAAGGTAACCATACTTCTTAAAACTCCAAAAAAGTTCAGTGTGGGTTTGGTTTCAATTCCAGGGGGAGGTTCAAATAAGATTTTGTCTGAATTTAATAGTCCGTTCCTTATCTCAGACACACAAATTGACACGTATTTTCCATCTTTAGCGATCAGTATGACTGGGACAGCCTTGGCATTTGACTAAGTGCCATCATATCTCCAGAAGAGACATCAATATGGAATTCAATGATTGTGCTAAAAATAGCACTGATGCTTAATTTTGGGAAAAGTAGAAACCCTAAGTGTTGAAAACAAAAACAGAATTAGTGTCTTAGGCTAGTGACAGCAGAGTGGGGCCAAACAAGGCCCCTATGCTAATTGATGTCTTCATATGGAGCTTAAGAAATGCATTAGGGTATATGCTGGACTTGCAAATTGGAATGAGTTTCAGCTTTTTAATTACATAGTCTGAAGCTGGAAACATACAGCTTCCGCAGGTCTTTACTAGTTGAGTGTGAAAGAGCATGCAAGAGAGCCCCTTATTTCCCTCCTATACAAGGAGTGCAGGCATTTCATGAATCCAGATCCACTGCAAGGGGGCCCTGTCTCCTACTGGATCAGTAGACAAAGCTGGTTTTATGTGGGTGGCTGAGCACAGGCCACACCTGTTAGTGACACAGTAACTGTGCTCTGTCTGTCTTCCTGCCTGCACTGGAGTAGTGCACCTCTGCACTGCCTCTTCTCTCAGACTGCACACAGTTCAGCCCTTCTCATTTATTGACCTTAAAAATTATACCCAAATTCTGTCTTCAGCTGCAACCAGGCAGTCCAGGCATTGATGTCTCTTTGGCCCATAGGCTGGATTAATGTGCTGTAAATCATTCAGCTGTTGCTGATAGAAAATATCTGTGGGGTTGCTGAGAGAGGTGGGGTGAAATGAAGACACAGGGCTCTATGACCTTGGGAAAGAGCATGGTGGCCTCACCGCTGAATTTATTTTTCAGAAAACTCCTTGTACCACGATCAATCCAACTCTGTCTCTTTGGCCACCCACTCTGTCTGGCCTACGTATATCTCATGCTTTCATTTTTGCTTTTATTTTCCAAGCAATTTTCTCCCAGCCTCTCTTCTTTCTGTTCCTTGCCCCTTTCTGTCTCATTGAATGCTGCTCACTTTACTGATTTCTGAAACAAGAGAGGAATGATGCCTCCGCTGTGGAACTGAGAAGCTGATCTAGGAAAATGAGACCAAATTTTATTTCTTTCTGAGATTGATTAATTAAAAGAAAAGGGAAGTGGACCGGGGAAAGAGGAATAGTGATGGGATATGGGGGGAATCTCCTTATGCTGGTCTGTTCAAGTTATTTGGCACTTTTAAAAAAAACATAATGTTATAATGAAATAAAGTGGGCAAAGTAACTACTGAGAGAAGTCTTATTTCTTCTGGGTTATTTTTATTCTTAATGTCAAAGGTTAATGCCACTGTTATTTCTTCAACTGTCTGGCTTAGCTGAATGCCCTAGGGCATAATATGCAGTAAGGCAAGCTATGTAAGAAGTGTTTTTAAAATGTCAGAGAAATATCCTTCATGTCCTCCACAGATTACCAAATACTTTCTCTGAAGCTTTTAATTAGCATTTACACTATGGACAGGTAGACAGGCGGTGTCCTCCCCATGCTCTAAATGGTCAGTTGGGAAAATGGAAAAATAGGTATGCATGAGAACTCAGAGATGCAGCTGTTACTTTTAATGTCCATAAAGCATTGTGTGCTGTGTACAATGAGGGA
Organism: Caretta caretta; assembly: GCF_965140235.1. Taxonomy (NCBI): domain Eukaryota; kingdom Metazoa; phylum Chordata; order Testudines; family Cheloniidae; genus Caretta; species Caretta caretta. The sequence continues at coordinate 92,454,440 of NC_134210.1, read as the reverse complement.
GGAAGTAGCCCAGTGATTAGGGAACTAGCCTGAGACTCGAGAGAGTTGGGTCCAGTTCTGTGCATTGCCACAGACTTGCAGTGTGCTCTTGGGCAAGTTGGTTTCTCCTGTGTCTCAGTTACCCACCTATAAAATGGGAACACTAGTACTTCCCTACCTCACAAGAGTGTTACTAGGATAAACTCATTACAGACTGTTATATGTTCAGATACTATGGTTAACACAAGCCATACAAGTACCTAAGATATGCAAGCCCACAAAGAGTTATAGTTCTGCCTCACTATGCAACTATTGTATGAACTGTCACTAGCCCTTAAATCTGAGGCTAAAAGACCTTGATTTCTGTGTATTAATATTAAATGACCTCCTCCTTTGTAAATGCACATTAGGTAGCTACACATTGTAAAAGAGAGATGGGAACCTGTTTATATTATAAAAAGCATAAAATAGATGTGGCTTTAATAAGAAAGAACTGGATACTGTAGTATCCAGTGATATAGCTAGTCCCAAATGTGGAAGTGGAGATGTCAGGGTTCCACCCCCCCTGAACTCTGGGATACAGATGTGGGGACCCGCATGAAAGACCCTCTAAGCTTATATTCTACCAACTTATAACTTAGGTTAAAACTTCCCCAAGGCACAAATTCCTTTCCTTTGTCCTTGGATGGTATTTCTGCCACCACCAAGTGATTTACACAAAAATTCAGGGAAGGGTCACTTGGAATCCCTATCCCCCCAAGCTCCTTCAGCCCCTTTCCTGGGGAGGCTTGAGAACAATATACCAACCAATTGCCTTAGCAATGTGAGCACAGACCGACCCTTTGGCTTCAGGACACTGAAAATCAATCAGGTTCTTAAAAGAAGAACTTTATTTATAAAGAAAAAAATAAGACTCACACCTGCAAAATCAGGATGGAGGGTAACTTTACAGGGTAAATAAAAGATTTAAAATTCACAAGCCAAAACAAAAGATAATGCATTTCCTTGCCCTACTTACAATTTCTGTGATTTTAGATGGATTATTCCAGGTATATTTTCAGGAGATATTGTACCTGCTTGGCTTCTCCCTCCATCCAGAGAGGGAACAACAAAGAGAACAACAACAAATCCTTCCCCCACCCCAGATTTGAAAGTATCTTATTTCCTCATTGGTCCTTCTGGTCAGGTGCCAACTAGGTTATTTGAACTGTTTAGCCCCTTACAGGTAAAGCAATTCAGTACAGCTGCCAAGGAGTGATTTTATGCTACTACGTACATAAAGGTTGCTACCCTTCCACCTATATTTATGACAGGAGATATTGTATGTAATGATATAGTATATTTAAGCCTTGTGGGATCTGTGAATGTAGCACATTCACAACACGCTTTAGGAATGTCTGTGCATATATTTCTAACATTCACTTGCTGTCCCCAGATTTTTAACACTGCCCCTACATGCAATACACACACAGACCAACGGACCTTTTAGAATGCATCAGAAATTTACCTTCAGCTGTGGACAATGGATATTGTCATTTTAATTCAGATAATAATAAAAAAAAAAACACTCATGAAGTCAATGAATTGAGTTAATGGAGATTGATTAGTCCTCAGTTACTCTTGGGAGCACTCAAACACTAGAACTGGTGCTGTGGCTGGAGTGTTTCTTGGAAAGGACTTCTGGCCTGAGCCCATCAATGTTTGTGCGCTATTTTCTGTTTCCAAAAGTTGACATCTCTTTGATTTGTGATGTTGCTGCACAATATGTTTCAAAAGGAAAATAAAACAAAAATGTATTTATTTTATTTGTTGCTTTTGCCTGGAGGCCAGTATTTGTGCTTCCCCAGTTAGTGTTTTAGCAGGTGGAGCTAACTACCTGAAATACCACTACTACTTTTGCACTTATCAGTGTGTATATTTCAGTAGCTATTTTCCCATTAGCCTTGTGAAAGAGCATTAAGTGGGTATTTCAGACCCAGTACATCTGTATAATATCACAACAGTCTCACAGAAATGTTCCTTTTTCCAGGTTAAAACCTGCCCAATGCACCTACGTTTTCTCTGATCCATCTGTGGAGGATCCATTGTAACTTCCTCTCCATCACCTCCCTCAACTGATAAAGCACCACTCTGTCAGTCTTTTCACTTTTTACTGTGACATGTGGGAAAATATGCCAAAAGCAGCACCTCATTTCAAAAGTCTCCAGCTGGCTTAGAGCCAGTGGTTCATTTGCTGACCTGCTCTTACACTGTAGTTACTTGTGGGCTAAACTAAAGCATCGAATATACGTCTTAGCTGGCAGTAGTTGCAAATACAGGACTTCTGTCCAGTGCTAGACTCCTGAGGATTTCTTGTGTCCTTTTGTAGCTCTGAATCACTGTAAAGTAAAAATCCTGCATACACTGCATTTTCTTTTTATGTTTTCTATATTTCTTAATAGTCATTCCTGTTTTTTCCTCAATATGGGGTTTTCCCCATGCATCCATTTCCTCTGTATTATTATTTATATTATTACATGAAAGCATCAGGGACCCATTCAAGATGAGGGCCTGTCATAAATATAAAGGGAAGGGTAATCACCTTTCTGTATACAGAACTATAAAATCCCTCCTGGCCAGAGGCAAAACCCTTTCACCTGTAAAGGGTTAAGAAGCTAAGATAACCTTGTTGGCACCTGACCAAAATGACCAATGAGGAGACAAGTTACTTTCAAAGCTGGAAGGGGTGGGGGAACAAAAGTCTGTCTGTCTGTGGGATGCTTTTGCGAGAACAGATCAGGAATGCTCTTCATAACTTGTCAGAACTTCTGTTAAGTTAGTAAGTAATCTAGCTAGAAATGCGTTAGATTTCCTTTTGTTAAATGGCTGGTAAAATAGGTTGTGCTGAATGGAATGTATATTCCTGTTCTTGCGTCTTTTTGTAACTTAAATTTTTGCCTAGAGGGATTCTCTATGTTTTGAATCTGATTACCCTGTAAGGTATTTACCATCCTGATTTTACAGAGGTGATTCTTTTACTTTTTCTTTTCTTTTAAGAACCTGATTGATTTTTCATTGTTCTTAAGATCCAAGGGTTTGGGTCTGTGTTCACCTGTGCAAATTGGTGAGGATTTTTATCAAGCCTTCCCCAGGAAAGGGGGTGTAGGGCTTGGGGGGATATTTTTGGGGGAAGATGTCTCCAAGTGGGCTCTTTCCCTGTGCTTTGTTTAACACGCTTGGTGGTAGCGGCATAGGGTTCAAGGACAAGGCAAAGTTTGTACCTTGAGGAAGTTTTTAACCTAAGCTGGTAAGAATAAGCTTAGGGGGTCTTTCATGCGAGTCTCCACATCTGTACCCTAGAGTTCAGAGTGGGGAAGGAACCTTGACGGGACCCCATTGTGCTAGGTGCTTTATAAGTGCACAGTGAGAGAGACAACCCCAAAGAGCTTGCAATCTAAGTACATATGACAGATACAGGATGGGAGGGGAAAGAGAGGCACAAAGAATCAAAGTGACTTACCCAAGATCACCCAGCCGGTCAGTTGCAATGCTGGGAATAGAACCTACATCTCCTGATTCCCAGTCCAGTGAGGGTGACCAGATGTCCCGATTTTATAGGGACAGTCCCGATTTTTGGGTCTTTTTCTTATATAGGCTCCTATTACACCCCACCCCTGTCCTGATTTTTCCCATTTGCTGTCTGGTCACCCTAAGTCCAGTGCGTTACCTAATAGAGAATGCTGCCTCCCAATTTCCCTCATTCCTATGCTTCACATATCTTTGGCTAAGATTCTTTTGACACCATGGTGATATGTTCTCGTTAATACTGTCATTTTGCTATAGTGTGCATTTTATCTGTTTTCCTTTGCTTTATCTCAGTGTTCTTTAAGTTCCTGATTCTTTACACCAATAAAACGTTCTTTGCCAAAAAGCCAAAACATAGGTACCTCCAGTATTTATTATCTCTGAGTGGCTATTGTGGCTGGTTACAGCTTTGCAAACTCCTTCATGCAATGAGCCATCAATCCCTCTTAAGAGTGACCTTTTTATGACTTTTAAAAAAAATAGCATATATTTACTCCTTTCCAGGCTTAGTAAAATGAAACGAAGTTATGGCAGTTTCTACAGTAATGACTCCCTAAATATTTCAGTTAAAAACTTCACTGCCTACTCCTTTCATTTATACCAGCTTTACACTACCTTAACTTCTGTTGGCTTTCAATTTGCACTGATATAAGTGAGAGTCAACTGACATTGCTTGGTGCGTGTCAGAGGCTTAGGGGTTATCAGTATTCAGCTGAAACGGAATGAGTGGCAAAAAACCTGGAAGTCACTAAGGTCAAGAACTTAAAAACAGATTGAACATTTATATCAAGAATAGCCAGAGTTGTTATAATTAATTATAACAAATTTTGGAAGGGATATTTAACTAGGGTAACCTCAGTTATCATGGGAACTTCAGCCCCTTTGAAGTTTACTATTACTTCATAATTAAACTGATGGCTTGTTAGTGTTTAAAACTGAAATAAGGTTCTTTTAAATTTTTTTTAAATGCACTGCACACAATAGACTGTTAGTCTCTAAAGATGGTGTTATGGTGAAATATCTGATTGCATACCTGTGAGTAGAGGTAATAGAGAGTTTGTGGGCTTTATTTTCATGTATACTGAAGCCTCTTTACACTGCCAGAGCAGTGTAAAGAGGCCTTAATGTATATGAGACTCAAACTCTGTGAGCATATTGATTGGGGGGGCGGGAGGGGGGGGTTAACCTCTTTTGTGGAGAGGTGGTATAGATTCCTTATGCAGTAGACAACGCCATTGTGGTTGGTTATGTTAACTTCCATATCCATCTATGAGATTGTTTATATAGTACCAGCATGATATAATAGCAGTCATTGTGGTTGGTTATGTCATCTTTCATACCCATCTGTGAGATTGTTTATGTAGTACCAGCATAACACAGGAAACTAAACCCTCTCCTCCAGCTAAATACAGCTAAATCCGAGTCTTGGCCTTTAACTCGACATTGTGCCAAGAACACACATGGTTCTGGATGAGAATGGTGTAATAGAATGGTGCTTAATCTTAAATAGCTTACTGGCTGAAATACTTTCGGTGATTTAGAGCGTTGAATTTTGCACTTATATCTGAATGCGTCTGTTTACGTGTGCAAAAATCCATCTTCATTGCTCTGATTCAGCAAAGTCCATGCTGTTGACTTAATGAGGCTTTTCAGGTACTTAAAGTTAAGCGTATGCCTAAGTACCTTGTTGAATCAGGGCCTTTGTGCACAATTCAGGTACGTGTGCACAGAGCTGTTCATATCCATGCAAGTAGCTGGGCCCGCACATTCAGCAATTTGTATATACCAAATCCTGTGCTCTCAGAAGTATTGTAGGCAATTGAAGAAGCTCTTCCAAAATGTGCCCCTGGATTATTTTCTAATGATAATTTGACAGATCTTTACATTATTACATTTACGTTACATTTGGGCACCACACTTAAGAAAGATGTAAACACATTGGAGAGAGTTCCAAGGAGAGCAACAAAAATTATAAGAGTTTTGTAAAAATACAACCTATAAGACAAGGTTGGATGAATTGGGTATGTTTAATTTTGACAAGAGAAGGCTGGTGGGGGTATAAATCTTCAAATACATAAAAGGCTGTAATAAAGATGTCTGATAAAGGCTGTAATAAAGATCACTTGTTCTCCATGTAGACTGAGGGAGATTTAAGTCGGATTTTAGGAAAAACTTTTAAATTGTAAGGATACTTAAGGACTGGAACAGGTTAGCAAGGGAGGTTGTGGAATCCCGCATCATTGGACGTTTTTAAGAACAGGATTGACAAACACCTTCAGGGATGATCTAGGTGTACTTAATCTGGCCTCATTTCTATGATTCTTTGATTATTCAGATATATTCTTGTTTCTCCAGTGTTTTCATACTTTAATCTTTTATGTAACAACTTTGTCATTTTGGATTATTTCATTTTGGATTTATTCCTCATGATTCACTGTTTAGGATGTGGTTATGGTTCTGAGGCATTCCTATTGTTTTGTCTCATTTTTTTAAAAAGCTGCTAAGTATGCAAAACATATGTACGAAAGTAGTAAAAGAAAGAAAAAAGAAATACAGGGAATTTTAATTCTGTGAATCCAATTTCACAAAGTCACCTGTTTGGTTTTCTCTACTTGAAAAATTGTATTTACTTGTTATGACTGAAGATTTAGGGCCAAATTCACCACTGGTGTAGATGGATGGAGATCCACTTAAATGGATCTGCACTTATATACAACAGCAATGCTTTTGGTCCTTAATCTGGCAGGACAATTAATTTTATGTATTTTCTGAGCTTGACTCTAAAGTAATGGTTTAAGTACCTTCCTGTAGAGAAGAAGGATAAATTAGTAAATTGGGCTAAATCAGATATACCTGTCCTGATCTAAAACATGAGTCATATTAAGCTTTGGACAGGCATGATAAATGTTCTGTTGTTTGTATTACTGAATGGACCCCCCTGGTACTAGACACTGTACAAACACATAACAAAAAGAACTTGAAATCTAAGTATAAAGCAAGAGACAACAGATGGATACCGACAGGCGGGGGAGTACAGGGAAGCACTGAGACCATATTGGTCAGCATGATAGGCAATGGTCTCCATGCACCAGCAGCCTAACTGTAGTCAAGTTTTTTGTAGGCATCGTGGCAAAGGAGAGTTTTATGGAAGATAATGAGGTAGCTTTGTGGATATTTATGGGAAGCTCCTCCCAATTATGAGAGGCATCATCGGCTGATTGGAAACAGGAGTCAACATCTCAACAGTGAATGAGAGAGAGGCTGTGAAAGGCCTTGAAAGTGAAGACAGCATATATTTGAAGCAATAGAGAAAGGGGAGGGATACGAAGAGATGTGGTCAAAACAACAGGGTAAGAAAGTGATCTTTGCAGCAGCATTCTGAATGGATATGAGCAGGGCAAGATGACATTTGTCAAGGCTGGAGAAAAGGATGTTGCCGTAATTGAGACAAAGATGATGAGAGCCTGGACAAGCCTGTGTGGATGGATAGGAAAGGCTGTATCTTAGAGAGGTCATGTAGGGAGAGGACAATGTCATGGAAGCCACAGGAGGACAAGATTTCAAGAAGAATGTATTCATTGGTGTCAAAGGTGGCTGACAAGTCAAGGAGGATGTGGATGGAGTATTGGTTCTGAGATTTGGCCAGGAAGAGGTCAAGAGCTGTTTCAGTGGAGCTCATGAGGTAGAAGACAGAACGAAGAGGGTTTTGCAGGAGAAGAAATCTGGATAGCATGTGCTCAGTGAGCTTAGAAGGCAGGGAGGACAGGGCTGAGAGCCCAACTGGTGCTGATCATCTGGATGCCACAGAAAGGCTGAGAGCTGCAGATTTCCTCCCCCTCACCTCTTCATTCAACCTGCAGCCAACAGATCATATGGGTCATAAATGTGGAAGCTGAAGTTGCCATGGATGAGTGTGGGAGATGAAAAGGGAGAGTCAGGAGTTGAAAGTAAAGAGGAAGGCTGATGGGGAGGAATTGGGTGATGGTAGACAACAGCAATGTGGAGCCGGGGAGGGGAGTTGGATGCAGTGTTGGTCAGTAGAGGAGAAAAAGTGAAAAGGGGAAGTGGGAGGAGTTGGAAGGGATGGGAATGGGAGAGGAAAAGCCCAGTACCCTGCACTGGCTCCTTTTACACTTGGGAAAAGGAACAGAGTGGTATAAAGGGGCACTAAAGGCGCCAGTTCTGGCTGGCAGAGGATTCCTTTGGCACAAGCACTGTAGAAGCCATCTGTAAGGCTGGTTTATGAGGATCCCCTTGCAAGTCCTGTAATAGGGGCATATTGGGCATGGGGCTTGGAGGAGCATGCAGCTCCATGGAGATGCTGGACAGCCTGTAGAAGCTGCTGTAATTTAGAGAATCCCCCAGAGCTGTCTAAATTACACCAGAGACAGCTCCTGCCCCTGGAGACGTTTAGGATTGGGAATATTCAAAAGTGATGTTAAAGCCACTTTAGATCCCCTCCTGCTGGGCTATGAGTTCTGTGCTGCTCCACCAACGGGCACAGCACAGAATATCATGCCCCGTGCTTACTTGTATAGTAACTAGCACGATGGAGGTCATGCTCCTTATTGGGGCCCCTGCTCACTACATGCATACCAATAATAATACAGACATTTTTCTCTTCTCACACTGATACAAATCTGGAATGATTCCATTGAAGTTAATGAAATTACATGTAAGCCTGATGTGTCGGTGAAACTTAATCCAAAAAGTGACAACTGTTTCACAGATATCTATCCGTTCGCCTGTCATTCATCATCAGTTTTGGGATATCAGCCAAGTGCTTTTTTGGGTTGTTAGGTAGGAGGGCAGCGTGGTTTTTAGGGATAGGAGGCAAGAGAGCATTGGAAAATTCTTACATATGCTTTGTCATTGTGGTAGAAGGTCAAAGAGAGGAACAAACTGGTGAGGAGAAGGAGAGGAACAAGAAAGATGTGGCTAGGAGGCTGTGTACACAGATGGCAGTGGAGGAAATATGGACTGAGCATTACAGTATTTGGGATCACTTTGTCCTGAACAGCATGTCTGATACACTCTGATTTTGGGGGTACCACAACACTGTTGAACCCACTGCAAGAGTGTCCACAATGAAGTGGGTTTTTTCTTACTTTGCATCAGACAGCCTAAGGGCTTGTCTACACTACCATGCAGGGTTGATCTAAGATATACAACTTCAGCTACATGAACAGCGTAGTTGAAGTCGACGTACTTAGATCTACTTACCGCGGTGTCTTCACTGCAGTAAGTCGACAGCTGACGCTCTACCTTCGACTCCGCTTGCTCTCCTCGTTCTGGTGGAGTACTGGAGTCAACGGGACAGCACTCAGCGGTCGATCTATCGCGTCTATAGTAGATGCGATAAATGGACCCCTGCTGGATCAATCGCTGCCCGCCAATCTGGCGGGTACTGTAGACAAGCCCTAACTCTATGCTAAGTGTGCAAGGGGCTCCCAATGACAGCAGCTGTGTGAACCTGTGCCATAGAGGGAGCAGCAGCACGTGTGAATGTTGAGTCTTTTGGGAGAGCTGGGTCTGCTCTTATCAGGTATGAGAAGGCTGGTTGAATATTTTTAGTGGTGTAACTGAGGGAGAGAGGACTCTGGAGATGCAGATAAAAGAGGAAGGCCCAGGGCGTGGAGGGTGAAGTACATTTAGAGTACTGCATGAAAGGGATTAGCCTTGGCTATTACCTTTGTGGAGCTGGAAGACGCACTAGTCCAAAAGGAAGCACAGTTGGACCTGGCATGCATTGTTGCCGAAACAAGCAACATACTGCAGTGCAGTAGGCACCACTGTAGTCTAGCATGGGACCAGTAGCAGAGAACTGGTGTGGAGGATCCCCTTTACCCCTCAGATGGGTGTGGGCTCCTCTGACACTTGCTGGTGCTTCTTAGAGAGCCTGGACGGTCACAGACTGCTCTGCATCTGAGAGCTATAAGAAAGATTTTAAACTGCATCTCAGCATTAATCAACGTGGCTTGGGGCAAGTATGATGGCATTTAAGGCAGGCAGGCAGGGCCTAGGGGTGAACATCGCCAGCTACAGCAGGATCAGAAGAACTGGAGATGAGACAGTACATGAAAAGTTATGCACACAGCACAGCAGCAGCCAGGACACCTCTGTGAATAACATGGAGACAAAGGATTACTAAATTTGACCTGTGCAGTGCACACGGTCGCAAGACTGAATGCAAACACATCAGAGTATAATAAAATAACAAAGTCCATCAACAGCTGGCCTTCTTCACAGCAGTGAGCTGCAGATGTTTCAAAGAATAAAGTGAGTTTCTGTGTGTGTAATATGTAAATTTAAAATAATGGTAACCAAAATGAGGTCTCCCTTGCTCACCCACGTTATGGTTATTTCTGTATGTACAGCAATGGCTGAATAGAACTGTTGTGCAGCTGCACAAATCAAAAAGAAAGGAGAGATGGAGATGTGGTATGGTGATTGACACTGTTGAGTGCAGCAAAATAAGGACAAAATTCTTTTACTGGATCATTTTCTGTTGGTGAAAGAGACAAGTTTTTGAGCTGCAAGCTTTTGAAGAAGAGCTCTGGATAGTGTAAAAGTGTGCCTCTTTCACCAACAAAGGTTGGTCCAATAAAAGATGTTACCTCATCCACCTTGTCTGTCTTCCAGAATGGTTTTTACAATATTCTTTGACATTGTGGTCCTTCACTATAACAAATCTTCAGCTCATCTTTTACACTGTGCTTAAGGAAGAGAGCAAGTGAATCTTTCTTACCAGACTCTAGCTCACTTGTTCTTTCAGCATAATGTTTTCATTTCTTTAGGCAGTTTTATCTTTAGGGTGAAAATTGTAAATCTTCATGAAGATCAGAACTGTTATATTTCAGAGTTTATGCCAAAGGATAATCTCTGCTTTGAAACAGACTGGTTTACACTGTATAAATTGAAATCACAGGCTTTCACTTCCAGTTACACAGTCCATTTGTGTACCAGATATTACTTAAGATTCTATTTGTTAAATGAATCCTGCACCATTAAGTCTGGAAGCGGTGACAGTGTTATAGTGTCATGTTACTGTAGAAAAGCCCCTGAATTTGACACCAAGTGGACTAATTTTCACCTCTGTCAATGGCATTATATTGTCCTTGGAGCAGAGGTTAAATTAAATATTCCCTTTTTCTAATGTGCTGTTTTCTAAGAATGATTACTGATTTCTAGACATTTGAAATAGAATTAGTGATGGAAGCAGTCTCTCTCTCTCTCTCACACACACACACACACCAGTTACTCTAGAAGCTCTCACTTATGCATATGTAATTTGAAGAGTTCTACAAACGCACCGCAATGTGTTAATGGGAGCAAGAGCACTTGGATTTATTCCCTTTACATAGCAGCTCATGAACTGAATAACCATCTCATATCTATAGTTTCCTGATATCCCTTTCTCTATTTGATTCTCTTCTGTGGAAAACACCTTGGATTAACGGCCATTTGGCTGTTTGCCTATCTTCCCAAGGTTGGAAAACAAAATTGCCATGTTTTTGAGAAATCTGCTGAAATCTCTTTAATAATTGTAGACCCAGTCCCTTCAGGTAGCTGATTTGTTTAATAAAGGCCTCCTGGGACCAAGAAGGCTCTTTTCCTCTAATTATGCCTGCTCTGTAGAAATAGATTATCAGATATATTCAGTATATATCTCAAATAAAAAAAAAATCAATAAGTGAACCAAAAAAAAAAAAGCCACTATGGCTAAGCAATAGAGTAAAAGAGGTGGTTAGAGACAAAAAGACATCCTTTACAAATTGGAAGTGAAACCTGACTGAGGAAAATAGAAAGGAATATAAACTCTGGCAGGTCAAGTGTAAACATAGGCAGACCCTCCTCCCACCCAAAAAATTTAAGAGCAAATAGCAAAATACAAAAACTAGCAGCAAAAAACAAACGAACAAACAAAAAATTAAGTACATCAGAAGCAAACAATCAATGAGGCCACTGGACAATTGTACTAAAGGAGCACTCAAGGAAGACCACAAGGCTGTTGTGGAGAAAATAAATGAATTCATGGGTGGTGGGTGAACCTATGGTGTGGGGAGGCTAGCCCCCAGCCCTGTGCCTTCCACCCTAGGCCCCGCCCCTTCCATGTTCACCGGAGCCTAGCTCCCACTTTGGCCGCTGGCCCCTGCCCCAGGTTAGCACCCCCGAGCCCTGGAGCACTGGAGAGCCAGGCAGCGCGGCCCCAGCCTCCTAGCCCCGGAGCACCAGAGCGCCAGGGAGCGCAGCCCCAGCCTTGCCGGCCCTGGACCACCGGAGGGCCAGCCAACACAGCCCCAGCCCCCCTGACCCCAGAGTGCCGGCCTGCGTGGCCCCAGCTGCCCTGGGCCATGCCATCCAGCCTGACCCCCAGCTGGTCGGCCCCCTACCCCTGAAGGCCCCCCCCGGCCGAGTGCCAGCCCCAGCACCTGGCCAAGCCACCTCACTCCCTCGCAGAGCACGTGGCGGGTGGCACGGCCCCAGTGGCGGGCGGCACGGCCCCAATGCCGGGGTGGCCCCAGCCCCAGCAGGCTCCCTAGAGAGCAGACTGCCTGGGTTGGGCCTAGTTGTAGCTGCACACTGCAGGTAGGAGGGGCCTGGGATGGAGCGTGGGTGGGGCCATCTGTGGCTGTTTTGGTAGGGACAGCCTTCCCTTGCCTACATTATGCGCTGCCCATGAATGAATTCTTTGCATTTGTCCTCACTGCAGAGGATGTGAAGGAGATTCGCACAGCTGAACCCTTCTTTTTAAGTGATAGATTTGAGGAGCTGGCCCAGACTGAGATGTCAGTATGGAAGTTTTTGGAACAGATTGATAAATGAAGCAGTAATAAGTCACCAGGCCCAGATGGTATTCACCAAAGAGCTCTGAAGAAACTGAAATATGCAATACCAGAACTACTAACTGTGATATGTAACCTATCACTTAAATCAACCTCTGTACCAGATGACTGGAGGATAGCTAATGGAACATCGATTTTAAAAAGGGCTCCAGAAGTGATCTTGGCCAGTAAGCCTAACTTCAGTTTCAGGCAAATTGGTTGAAACTATAGGAAATAACAGAATTATCAGTCACATGGATGAACACAATATGTTGGGGAAGAATCAACATGGCTTTGGTAAAGGGAAATCACGCCTCATCAATCTATGTGAATTCTTTGAAGGTGTCAGCAAGCATGTGGACAAGGGTGATCTACTGGATATATGGTACTTGGACTTTCAGAAAGCCTTTGACAAGGTCCCACATCAAAGGCTGTTGAGCAAAGTAAGCAGTTGTGGTAAAGGGACGGTCTTCTCATGGATCAGTAACTGGTTAAAAGATAGGAAACAAAGGGTAGGAATAAATAGTCAGTTTTCACAGTGGAGGGGGTAAATAGCGGGGTCCCCTAAGGACTTCTGCTGGGACCAGTGCTGTTCAACGTATTCATAAACATTCTGGAAAAGGGGGTAAACAGTGAGATGGCAGAGTTTGCAGACGATACAAAAATTACTGAAGATAGTTAAGTCCAAAGCTGACTGCAAAGAGTTACAGAGGGATCTCTTTAAACTGTGTGACCAGACAACAAAACGGCTGATAAAATTCAGTGTTGATAAATGCAAAATAATGCATATTGGAAAACATAATCCCAACTATATGTACAAAATGATGGGGTCTAAATAAACTTTTACTAGTCAAGAAAGAGATCTTGGAGTCATTGTGGATAGTTCTCTGAAAACATCTGCTCAGTGTGCAGCAGCAGTCCAGAAAGCTAACAGAATGTTAGGAACCATTAGGAAATGGACAGATAAGAAGTCAGAAAATACCATAATGCCACTATGTAAATGCATGGTATGCCCAACTTTGAATACTCAGTTCAGTTCTGGTTGTCTCCTCTCAAAAAAAAGATATATTAGAATTGGAAAAGGTACAGGGAAGGGCAACTAAAATGATTACGACTATAGAACAGATTTTATATGTGTGAAGATTAACAAAACTGGGACTGTTCGGCTTAGAAAAGAGATGACTAAGGGGCAGATATGATAGAGGTCTATAAAATCATGAATGGTGTAGAAAAAGCGAATAAGGAAGTGTTATTTACTCTTTCATATAACACAAGAACCAGGGGTCAGCTGGCAAAATTAATAGGCAGTGGATTTAAAACTAACATAAAGAAGTACTTCTTTACATAATGCACAGTCAACTTGTGGAACTCATTTCCAGGCGATGTTGTAAAGGCCAAAAATTATAACTTTGTTAAAAAAAGAATTAGATAAATTCACGGAGGATAGATTCATCAGTGGCCATCAGCCAAGATGGCCAGGGTTACAACCCCATGTTCCAGGTGTCCCTAAGCCTCTGATTGCCAGAAGATGGGACTGGATGACTTGGGATGGATCACGCAAAAATTTCCCTGGTCTGTTCATTCTCTCTGAACCATCTGGCACCAGCCACTATCTAAAGACAGGATATTGGGCTCGATAGACCATTGATCTGACCCAGCATGGCCATTTGTATGTTCTTTTGTTCTTCTGATACAGAAGTAATTCTGCAACATGATCAGTGTATGAAGCAGGATTAGTTAAACCAATAATGAGCATTTAAAAGATGACACTTCCTCTGGAGTTCATGAAATGCAATTAATAGCTAAACTTACCTTTAGGAATAAAGGAAGGTAAATAAAGAATAAAATTTGGGAATACTCTGTGAGTGGCAAGAAGAGGAGAGTTTAGAAGAATTGAAGGGTTTACTTGAGGGATAGTAGCAGAAAGGTACCTAAAGAATGTAGTAATGTGTAAGGTAAATTAGGGGAAACTTATCTTGTACCTTAATATACCCCTTTTCCTGCTCCTCACCATGCCCTTCCACACTCTCTTAGTGCATAATCTACTCCAAATGACACTCACTTCCATTGACTTTCCTGATATGCAACTTATGCCACTGTTTGAATCATCTTCTCATCATAGTATCCCCTTCAGTGGAGAGCCAATTTTTTAAAGAAAAGCTGTAAGGTTTTAGATGGAATGTCTGATTCCAAGGTTTCCCAGCCACATGAAAAAGTTCAAAGACTGGCATATCCTCTTCTTCATCAGTTGGAACTAGTGAGTATGATATGTAATTGCAAACATCGGTTGTTCAACACGTTTTCTAAACATAATATTTTACAAAAGGAAATAAGGAACACTTTCAAGTTGCTGTCTAGATGCATTTTAAGTTTTCTTGGATGAGCATGTGGTGTGCTTTCATGAGATGTATATGTGTGTGTTTATGGGAGGAAGTCTGGGGAAAGGTTTTACTTGAATGCATTTAGAAATGGAGTTAGGAGTGTGCTACTGGAATTCATTAATGATTCAGGATGGTCGGTTTCAGTTTCGCCTCTCTGTTCACAAGACGGAACCCAATCGATACTTCTCTTTCAAGGTCACCATTCATTCTTTTCCTTGTTCTTCTTCTGATCATCCCTCCTTAGCTTTCTGCACCAAAAGCTACAATATTTTGGAAGATTTAATTTCTGAGGAATTGAAATTAGTCATTGATATTTTTATCATAGTCAGATTTGGACTTAAGGCTATATTATGCATTTTTGAATATGCATAATATATGTCCAGTTTTGAAATTCTGATAGCGAGCAAATCCTGAGAAATCTGGATGCTTATCTGAGCTATTTAATTTTTTTAAAGTTTGTAAAATTGAATTGGAAACTGTGCATGAGAATGGGCTGTCTCCTGAGAATTCCAGTACTTCCTAATTCCATACTGAGAATAGTATTTGGTTCAGATTTGGGGCATTTCTGCTTCCAGAGCTGCAAGTTTGAGGTAGGAGGAACCCCCGAACAACTACTGATAGTTATCTGACCTTTTCCAAACCTATTAGGACATTTGGTTCAGTGTGAGAAGTTTGCCACTTATTAACTCACCAGTCTCACTTCTTGCAATTGTGTTGGAATCCTAAAGGTAGACCCAGAATCAATAGTTTAATTCCAGGCAAAGAAACAGTGATCCAACAGCGATGAAAACCTGTCTCCATCTACAGTAGCTTTCGTAGTCTGAGAAATGCAATAAGTGGCACCAGAGTATCTTAATTATGCTTCTGCTTGGAATGTCATAGAATATATTCTTAGCCATGGAATTTCCTATCTAAAATTTCCAGTGAAATATAGATGTGGTATTTTGACTAAAAACAAGTAAGAATTCTCATTGTCACATGAGTTAAGATCACACTTAAGATGGATCTGCTTTTTAAAATCTCAATGTTATGGTTAAGAAATTACTTCTAAAATTTAACTCAAGCTGAAAAAATATATATACATTTTCTTCTGAGACAGAAGTGGAACAGTTAGGAACACAGCTGAACAAATACTGAGAACAAATACAGCAGATATGAGTGAATGGGCCAAATCCTCTGCTGGAGTAAATGGCTGCTGCTCGGTTGACTTCTGTGACATTTCATGTGTTTACAGCAGCAAAGAATTTGGTGCAATATATTGTAAGTTGGACAAGGAATAGAAAAGAAAATGAAGGAATAATTTCTTCCTTCAGCTTCCTTGGAGAAGGCAGAAGTGTTCACAAAGACCGAGGAAAATCCAGACAGTCTAAGGCTCTTCAGTTTTGACATAATTCTGAGTTATCATAATAATTTCCAAAGTGAGCTGCTGGAGTTCAGCTATATTCTAGGACGTTATGAGCACCGTTAATCATGACTGTTAAACAAGGCAGATCCAAATTTGCAGTGGGTCATAACCCTTAATCAGTCAAGGAAAATACACAGTTTGCTTTATTCATTCTACTGACGTTATGTTTAATATGGTTCAAACAAGTTTTATATGCACTGTATTGATTTTATGCTGTTCATAAAATGTTGGTAATAGAAAATCTATTTTTCTATGTGGAATCAGTACCTTAATGTTAATATAATTTCTAAGGAAGAAATGGCTTGATTTTCTTAGTTACATGAATGGGTATTGTATGTATAGCTATACAAAGTCTGCAAGAATATAATCCAGACTGTATGTTCGTGAGTAGGATAGAGCGCTATATTGCTGACTGGGTTAGCTTCCCATGTATTTCTTATTCATTACTGATTAAGCTTAAGGGCAGTATTTTCAGATGTTGGTCCCCAAGTGGTGCCCACAAAATAGGTCTCTGTCAGTTGGTCATGGAAATGCCACTTTTGCATGCGATGATCAAAGAGTTATGCTCAAGATTACCCTTTGCTAATGTACTTTCCCATTTGAACACAACAGGCACATGTGTCCCTTTACAAGTACAGCTTAGTCGGGTGTCTGAAATTTTGGCCTTACAGGCTTGATCTTGCAAGTCTTCTATGTATAATCATTATGTCTCACCATCAGCTCTGTCTGAGCTACCCTTGGTGCAAGTCCCAAAGAGGTTGGCTAGTGGTAATTGTTAGGGGGCTTATTCCTTCACCCACTTACTTCCCTGGTCCTTCTCGCATGAACAGAGAGCAACAATACCCGAAGTCCAAAGGTGCAAACAATTCGATGTTTATTGGGGTGAACTTCCAGCAAGCATGATTCCAGTTTCCTTCCTTAGTATCCTCCTTCCCAGCTCTGACACCACAGAGCCTTACGCCTGTGTCCCTGTTCCCATTCCTACCCTTAGCCAAACATGATTCCAACTTCCTTACTCCCATTCCCTGTTCCCATTTCCCCCTTTAGCAAAACATGATTCCAATTGTCTTACCCCCATTCCCTGTTCCCATCTCCCCCTTTAGCAAAACATGATTCCAATTTTCTTACCCCCATTCCCTGTTCCCATCTCCCCCTTTAGCAAAACATGATTCCAATTTTCTTACCCCCATTCCCTGTTCCCACCTCACACACCCACATGCCCATGCCCACCCACACCCAGTCACTTCCTCATTGACTACAGATTATATAGTAAAACTTGAGTTCTGCTTAGCTACACCTTAACCAATCATTTTCCTGAAATTTAACTAACCAATCCTAACATATTGTAACATGATTATGTAACCAATTATATCCCACCACCTCAATTAGTTTAAACCCAGCAAAATTAATTATACAGCAGACAGGAACAATCACAGAACCAGACAGAGATTATACAGACAAACAACAGCAAAGTGGGAACTATAATGACAAAACAATACAGAAGTGAGGATTTCACATCCCAGCTATTGATAAGTGAGTTCTTGCCAGACAGGATGCTATCAAACTAAGTTTCCTTTTACATTTTCTAGGCACTTCCCTTTCTCTGGAGGTGATAGGAATACAATCCTGTCCTGATAGTGCCTAACAGCCCAATAGCACCTTATTTCAATGTGACTAGTTTGGAATGTGAGGATGTGACCGTTCGCTTCCCAGCTTATGGCTGCCTCTGCTGCTTAGCCAAAGGCCTGAGCCTAAGCACAGGGCCACAAACTGTCACAGTAAGAGAAGGCCCTTACACTGGCAGACAGTGGTTTTGATTCTTTCTTTTATACCTCTATCACTAGCCAAGTGATAAGAATACACCTAAATTCTTAGAGTATAGGCCTTTACAGACAGGCCTGAATATCTATATCCTAACAGGTTTCAGAGGAACAGCCGTGTTAGTCTGTATTTGCAAAAAGAAAAGGAGTACTTGTGGCACCTTAGAGACTAACCAATTTATTTGAGCATGAGCTTTCGTGAGCTACAGCTCACTTCAGAAGTGAGCTGTAGCTCACGAAAGCTCATGCTCAAATAAATTGGTTAGTCTCTAAGGTGCCACAAGTACTCCTTTTCTATATCCTAACAGTAATGTTATGCTACTTTTGTGCTTCCTTGATCCTGGGGGCAGCTGCTTGGCTCCTGACATATAAGAGCAGCTGTAGAGCTGGTTAATGGCCCGTCTGGGGCCATTCTGCTGGCCAGGATTGCAGGAGTGCAAAGTGCTGCAGGCCTGCTCCCTCCATGCCTGCAGAACGTCCACTATGTTGGGAGGACCAGGAGTAAGTGCAGAGCCAGGTACAGTGGCTGTAGGCTACCTGGGGATGTTCCTATGCCAAGGAGCAGCATAAAAAATGGGACAGAGAAGGGCTGAGGCTCTAGTCTATTAACTTTACTGGGAATCATTCAAGTATTATGAGCCAAATTCATAACTGAAGGTAACGCAGATGCCCTTGGCCAAAATCATCCTGGGGGTATGTCTATACTGGAGCAGAAAGTGCAATTTTCTGCTTGGGTAGTCTTAGCTCAATCAGAGCTAGTGTCGGTAAAGTGCTAAAAATAGCACTCTAGCCACAGTTGCACAATCATAGAACATCAGGGTTGGAAGAGACCCCAGGAGGTCATCTAGTCCAACCCCCTGCTTAAAGCAGGACCAATCCCCAATTTTTGCCCCAGATCCCTAAATGGCCCCCTCAAGGATTGAACTCAGAACCCTGTGTTTAACAGACCAATACTCAAACCACTGAGCTATCCCTCCCCACCCCAGTGGTCCAATGGATTGTACTCAGGGCAGCTAGCCCATCCCACCATTGTGCAGCTGTGGCTACACTGCTATTTTTAGTGCATTAGCTTGGTCAGAACTAGCGTGGGTATGTCTACCCAAGCTGGAAATTGGACCTCCAGCTCCAGTGTAGGCATATCTCTTAATTACTGAATATGAAGCAGAACAATACAAATGGTTTTAAACAGCTGTAAAATAAATGTTTGTGCTGTACTCATTTATTCATTGTGTTGGTGTAGCCCAAATGCAGTAACATAAAAGTATTAACTAGTAGAGGTGATACTCCTCATATTATTGACCCTTAAGAATATCAAAGGTGAATTATGAAGATCAGCTAAAAAAGTAAGGATATTATTCTGTATATTAAGCTGGGGAAAAAAAAAAGTTAAAGCAAGTAAAAATCTTTACAAACAAAAAGTACAATAGAATTTACACTAGCAAGCAATTGCCTTCATATTAGATTAATGTTAATGCATTCCATTCCAGTTCATGATGAAGTAAAAGGAGTTTGTCTGGTAGATCAAATGTGGCTTTCGCTGTAAGACTAGGATAATGAAGGTGAGACAAGAGGATATATAGTCTCATAAACTGTGGAATAAAGACCAAAGACTGTATTGTTTTTATGTATACCTAATGGACTAGTGCATTAGTAGGAGCATTGCCGGCAGATCAAGGGAAATGATTATTCCCCTCTATTCGGCACTGCTGAGGCCACATCTGGAGTATTGTGTCCAGTTTTGGGCCTCCCACTACAGAAAGGATGTGGACAAATTAGAGAGAGACCAGCGGAGGGCAACAAAAATTATCAGGGGGCTGGGGCACATGACGTACGAGGAAAGGCTGAGGGAACTGGGCTTGTTTAGTCTGCAGAAGAGGGGGATTTGATAGCAGCCTTCAACTACCTGAAAGGGGGGTTCCAAAGAGGAAGGAGCTCGGCTGTTCTCAGTGGTGGCAGATGACAGAACAAGGAGCAGTGGTCTCAAGTTGCAGTACCGAAGGTCTAAGTTGGATATTAGAAAACACTATTTCACTAAGAGGGTGGTGAAGCACTGAAATGGGTTACCTAGGGAGGTGGTGGAATCTCAACCCTTAGAGTTTTTTAAGGCCCAGCTTGACAAAGCCCTGACTGGGATGATTTAGTTGGTGTTGGTCCTGCTTTGAGTAGGGGGTTGGACTAGATGACCTCCTGAGGTCTCTTCCAACCCTAATCTTCTATGATTCTGTGACTACTCAATGATTTCATCTTAGAGCAGCTGTCCTATCGTAAAACAATATTCCAACTAGTTTTAGTTTTATTTCACTATATGTTTTTTGCATAAATAACCACATACACCTAAACTCGTGTATAATTCACAGTGCATTTTAAGTTCAGTAATGAATCTGTGGGATTCTTTTGATTGTGGATGTCAGGGTTTTTTAGTCAGGTTTGAAATAAACTATATATTTTTTGCAATATGTGATAGACAGGTTTGGACTGAGTGATTGTATCTGCAGTTTGCTATATGGTTTTCATAGAATCATAGAATCATAGAATATCAGGGTTGGAAGGGACCTCAGGAGGTCATCTAGTCCAACCCCCTGCTCAAAGCAGGACCAATCCCCAACTAAATCATCCCAACTAAATTTTGTTCATTTGCTCTACAATTTGGTGCACAGCTCAACATAAATCTGCTGGGTGTAAGCAAAGCCAGGTGTATCCCTAGAGGCCACATCTAGACTAGTAAATATGTTGTGTTTAAAAACATTAGCTAACACGTTTGCAAACATGATCTATTTTCCTAATACAAACAGGACTAGCATCACAAGATCTCTCAAAATAAAACTTCCTTAATTCCCTTTCATAAAGATCTCAAATGTTATCTGTTCTACCATTACCAGTTTATTTGACCAAATCTGATTATTATTTGATTCAATACCAGAAAAATTGATTTGTCACATACATTACTTTGTGAAAAACTGCAAAATTAGTCAAATAATGACTTAGAAAAATATTTGACAGCTGTAAATCCAGTATATGTTTACAAATAGTATATTGAGCACCTTTAAATAATCAGTAATAGAACAGTTTTTTGTCTGATCTGTAAATTGGTCATTCTGATTTGACTGTAATAATAATGTAATAATTTCACTAACTTCTGTGGTAAAACATGGTAAGTTTTAATGGCCTGATCCTAGTTCCTTGAAGTCTTTGACAACATCTTCCTTCACTTCAGTAGTGCTGGACTGGGCGCTAATGCCACACAGGAAAATCACTAAAATATTCTGTTTGCACAAGAGAAATTTTGGCATGCCAACTATCATTTGGCCTCTGTCACAGATTGTATCCACACACAGAATTATGGCCAACAGCGCACTGCCATTCACAGCACGGTTTGGCTCTGACTTTTTCCAAGCAAGGCTAACCCTTCTTCAGAAAGGAAGTGAAGGAGGAATGAATTTGGGCAGATTGGAATCTGCTCCTTAGCTCCACTATGGCTCCTTTCTGCCATGCCAGCACATATGGCCATAAAGCATAACTGGCCAGGTGAGGAATCTCCTGACATAAGGGAATCCCCATATGTCCCTTTGCAGCCCCTAGTGTAGGGGGTATAGCTGAGCACTGCTGTGCATTAGCAAACTCTGGGATGCTTAAATTGCTCTCTGTTGCAAAATAGGATTGGCCTGGTGCTTGGCAGTCTAAGGATTGGGGCAGTTTAGAAATGGCTTACGTCATCTTTGCTGCGCTGGGCATAGAGAGACTTAAGGATCTGGTTTGACGTGTATACTCATTGGAAAAACTCATGGAGCTGGTGTGGACCTAGGACATTGTCTCATTACTGACCCAAAGGGTCATACCATCTATCAAATCACTACCCCCAATTCCTACGGCACCCTACGTGTTATTCCATTATTGCTTTGGCTTTAATTAGAATGTAAAGTCATTCTCTGTGGGGAGACAAAGTGCACCAGGCACAGGGGATCCTGCAGCCATGAGCCTGCAGTAGTGCAGTAGCAACCCGTGATAGCTCCACTCCTTCCAGATCCCTTCCCTCCAGACTGCCTGCGGGGAGATCTGTGGGAGCTGATGTCTTTGGCTGCGTGCTGGAAACAGGAGTTTGGTCCAAATGTATTAACAGAGGCAGAGAGCTTAACGCTTGTGCTTTTCATGTCATTCAGAAAGTTACAAATCTTGGCACTGGCGCTCTCCCATGAATGGCAGCAGACAAACACGGACGTTTTGAAAAGAATTCACGATGTCAAGATGTGCAGATAAGAAGCCCAATAGCTCCTGCTGCAGGGATGTAATTAGTTTTAAATAAGAAGATAGCCTTAACTCTCAACACTTACTTCCTAATAGCCTCCCCTGGTAGGGTTGGCAATAAGCAGCTAAACCTAGGTATCCATTATAGGATGAAGTCTCTAATTTATTTTATGTTAATTAAGTTTATAATTACATGGTATCATTTAGTAAAACTGTTTTTCTCCCACAAGAAACTCACTGAGTTTTCAGAAGGGGCTTTTTGGCTGTAATTTAGATGCAAATAGCCTGTTAGATGTAGTTTGTGTTCAGTTCATTTGGTTACTGTTCAGTGATGATGTAGTAGGAGGCAACATACAAAGAACTGAAACCACTAGCGGAGTGAACAAGGAAGGGCCAGGCTGGGGTGGACACATATTGTCTTCGCTTTCGGCACCACAAAGTTGTGGCACAAAGACTGGGGTTGATTTATAGTCTAGAGTCGTATAACACTTTCCACAGAGTCCCCCCCTCCCCGGAGGGCTAGGAGCAGCCCAGCTCAGTGGTGTGCCTGGTGGGGGGCAGCTTCAAAATAGCTGCTTGCTGCCTTGGGAGAAGGGGGAAGATCATTAGGGGCCAGAGCCAGTGCAGAGCCACACAGCCTTGATGTGGTTATCCCTGTCTGCCTGTGGATCTTCCAAGATCCGCCAGGTTTGTGGGTGAACCCTGCTGACTATTCTGGGGATGTGAATCTTGCCCCAATGAATGAGAGGAGTGGTATTCCAGGAGATCCTCATGGAGACTTCCTTCCCCATAGCCCCCATATTCTCCTACAGGAGGCGCTAATCTAGATAAGGGGTATTGAAAGGCTGCTTTGCAGTTTATGCTTCTCCTATGATTCTTTCAGTCTTCATAGACTTGCTGGTCCAGTAGGATCTCTGGCAAGGGAGAAGTAATAGGGTTTTCCTTTTTCCAAAAAGTGAAATATTTTCTTGGCAGAAGCTCTTTCTTTATTATTCTATCAGAAGGCAGTCTATGGGGTAAAAAGCCCAATCCTGGGTTATATTAAAACAGCAATTAGAGGTGGGTGAATCAAATAGCGATTTTGCATGAATAGATCATGCTGAGCTATAGCAAAAGGAGTACAGATCAGCTTCTCCAGGCTGTTCTGGCCAGTCTCCTGCCTACTGGAAGTCAGGAGAAAAGAGAGGAAAGAAGACCAGGATCCCATTGTTCTTGGCACTGTATTGTCACAAAGTGAGATACAGTCCCTGCCCCAAAGGACTCACAGTGGAAATAAACAGGAGAAACAGAAGAACATAGAGGAGAAGTGACTTGCCCTGAGCTAGGATTAGAATCCAGGTCTCCTGACTCCTAATCCACTGGACCACACTTTATCCATCCTAAATCAATGGCATTTATCCATCCTAAACCAATCCTTGTGGTGAGTGTATTGACTGCCGAATGAACAGTAAGGGTCTTCTGTAGGCAGGAAAAGTGAATTAAATACAAGTAGAAGAGCCAGCAGCTGTCACATGCAAAATGTTAGGAGCAATCAGTGATTAGCATGTGTATTTTACAAGTATAAGTGGCACTCAGACTTCATAGCTTTATAATAGTAAAATGTCATTGACAGAAAGTATGAGAATTACTCAATCACAACTGGAAATACTGTATTAATATACATTCCTTTGATCATTGTAATACAACGTGAAGGATAATCTTGCTGTATATTAATGTGGTAATGGTATGTAATTCCATAGCTATTCAGAGTGTACCACAATAAGAAATATCAGCTCCTTCACTCCTTCTTCTGGAAATGTCCTGGGTTGGCAATTGTAGATTGAAGGCCATATATCGTATGTCTGGAATTCCCATTGATCTCTGTGGAAATTGCACACACCAGATTGAGGGCAGAATTGGCCCAGCTGTTCAGGTAGGGAGAGACTGAATAGTTTCTAACACAGGAATTACTCTGTTTTTCACGAGAGCCAGAGGTAATTACACTGTGGCCTTCATGTGCTGTGATTTTCCTTTTATACTGAAGTAAAGTGACACCTGTCAAAGCTGCATCTGTACTGTAGTGCATCTGTATGTTTAACATTCATATCGATGAGCATATTAAACACAAATGGTTGGGATGTCAGAAGGTAAGCAGCCCCTTTCCTTAACAGCTTTGACTTTTCAAGGCTACTGAAAGCTCTAGGAGAACATTTCTTGAAGTATTGATTGATTATTTAGGCACTCAAATGAAGGGCGGGATAATCTGTAGAGGTTCTGGTTTTGAAATGTCTATGCAGTGAGTAACTTTTAGGCTCTTTTCTGTGAATTGGGAATTCACACCAGTGTTAAAACAATTGATTTTTTCTTTCCATTGTCTTCTATAGCATTTACATACCATACTGTTCAGTTCTCTCAATTAAAAAATTTCTATATTTCTTTAAATGTCTATTTTACCTTTTCTGTGGTTTTCCTTCTTTTTAGCATTTCATCGCTTCAATTCCTCTGACTCTTTCTTGTTTTGGATGAATACTTATTCTCAGAATTCTCATGATGTCTTTTCTAATCTCAAGAAGCAACCAGATACTTCCAATCTGGGTTGCTTTTTTATTTTAGATTATGAAAAGCAACAAAATAAGAAAGAACAGAAGTAAAGTGTTTGTGAGAAAGAGAGAGCTCTGTGTGTGTGTGTGTGTGTGTGTTTTCTCTGAAATGTGCTGCATCCAGTCTGCCTTACAAATTGGCATATGCCCCTGCAGAGGCCCAGTCCTTATACATTTAATGTGGCAGTATGCAGAAAAGGTAAAAACAGGTACAAGCTACATAAAAACCACAATTCTTTCTTAAGCCTAAAGTATTCTGGTGGAATATCAGTAGTCAATGGGACTTTCCATGATCATAGAATTGTAGGGTTGGAAGGGACCTCAAGAGGTCATCAAGTCCATTCCTCTGAGGCAGGATTAAGTGTATTTAAATGTTTGTCTTACTTGTTCTTAAAAACCTCCAGTGCTGGGAATTCCACAACCTCCCTGAGCAAGCTGATCTCTGAGACAGGATGGATGACCTTTTAGTTGTAGCAATACCCTCAAATTTGCAGTAGGAGGTAGCATGATAGTACTGCATAACCACAGTGAGAGCTCAGAGGGCCATTGTGTCTTGGTGAAACAAAATGTCCTTATGAGTGGAAGAAGAGTGTGCAGCCCTGGGACTGGGTGCAGAATGTACTCGTTTTCCTGCCACTGAACAGGACCAGTTCTGCTGATCAGTGCAGCCCTCCCTGCCCATTTTGGGCCTAATGCCCACTTCTTGCAGTAGTGCTAGACCTCACCAGCCTTGCAGGGGTGAAAGTAACTTAAAGAACTTACTGGTCCTCTGGAAACCTTAGCAGGGGCGTGGCCTCAACCGGAAGAGGCAAGGTCTTTAAATACCCAGGCCCTTTAAATCAAGATTTAAAGGCCCAAGGGCTCTGGCTGCGGCTGGCAGCCCTGGGGCCTTTAAATCACCCCCAGAGCTACCAGGTGCAGAGGCAGCAGGGAACCCCGGGGCTCAGGGGTGATTTAAAGCAGAGCTCCAGGCCCTTTAAATCACCGCTGGAGCCCCGCTGCCGCTACCCTGGGGCTCCGGCAGTGGGACTCGGGTGGCGCTTTAAAGGGCCCGGGGGCTCTGGCCGCTGCGGGGAGCCCCGGGAGTTCGGGGGGGGGTGCTTTAAAGGGCGCGGGGCTCCCCGCAGCTGCCGGAGCCCCGGGCCCTTTAAAATGCGGCCAGAGCCTTGCTGCCGCTACCCCAAGGGCTCCAGCAGCGGGGCTTGGGCGGGGCTTTAAAGGGCCCGGGGCTCCGGCCGCTGCGGGGAGCCTGGGGCCCTTTAAAGCGCCAGCCTGGGGAAGCCGGTCCAGTCCGGCACGGCGTAGCGGCTCTTGCCGGAACGCCGTACCAGACCGTACTGGCTTACTTTCACCTCTGCAGTCTTGTGACTGAACATGAGCAAGGACTGTCACTGTGAGCAGTTCCTGCATGGGTGTGTAGGCTCCTTGCACCGTCTCTTTCTGCTGGGGTGTGTGTCTGTGTTTTAGATGTATCTGAGGTTTACTGCCTCATCTTCAGCATCAGTATCAGTTGTTTACGTGTCCTCTTTCTTGCCTGTGCCTGAATTATAAATTGTGCAAAACCTGCCCACTGTCTAGCTCTGAGAGCAAGTGATCTGAGCTGCAGTTTTAATGTCCTTGACTCTCAATAGAAATCAGAACAAGCACAATATCAGCAGCAGTACTGTAAAAGGGAATTTCTATTGGACATGGCACTGGAAGGTATGTGAGTAATGACTCTTCTTGGGAAACACACTATATGCTCCTTAAGAATGCTGAGCACGCTTTGTTTCCCTTCTGCCTATGCCTAGAAAAGGAACACACCTTTTAAGGTGTCGATGCAAGGGAATAGAATAAAAGACTCTTTCTAACATATGAAGCCTCTGTAAACTACATTTAGATATTTAGTGTTCATAGTAGGCAGGGCAGGGGACCATTAACCTTACCTACTTTTCATTCTCAGATCTGCTGAGTAAATGGGTCACATTTTACTACCTTTTGCTCCTAATTCATTTTATATTGAGATCAGCTTTATAGGGTGCTTTTATTAAAGTACATATAATTTTGTTTGACCCCCACCCTTGCTAGTTTTATGAACTTGTGGATCAATGACCCAAACCATTAAATAGATTGAATGCTGCCTACAACAGTAATGTTAATGGCTCCAATTTTATTAAGACCGTTTGCAAATCTCACACAGGTGGCAGTATCCCTGAAATGATAAACTGCGTGTCCATCTCTACTGACCATAAACTCAAGCAGTAGAAGAAATACTAGTAGTGATGGGAAAGAAACATTTTAAGTTTGGCAGTGTTTTGATGAATTACAGGGGAAAGGTATAATTTGTCATTTAAATTTGACCCTAATTAGCCCTCAGTCTTATAACCTATGATATTGTAGTGTTCTACCATGCTTGTCTTCAGAGGCAGAGCAAGTCTCTTGATTTCTATTCTCAGTTATACTCTTACTCAATGTTAGACCATATTTAGCAAGTCATTTAATGGCTCTCTGCCTTGGTTTCCTCAGAAGTAAAGTGAATATAATCATTAGAAATGGGCTGGACTTTCACAGTTTGAACCCCATGCAGCTTTCCACCCTCTGTGATTCAAAGGTGTTCAGTTCTGGGGTTTTGGTTCAGCCCAGGGATGGGGACTAATGTGAAATTCAGATCCAGCTTCTAGAATGCTTGGTTTAGTTATGAGGGTTTAGTTTGGCCCCTGCCTCACAGGCTGTTGTGAGAATTAATGTTTGCATCCTTTGGTAAATGCAGTACATGTTGCAAGTGTAAAGTATTATAAGTGTTCTTAATAGTATGAGTGTGAAATCATCACTGTATTACAGTATCCTGAGAGAGAAACATTGTTAAAGGTGGTGCTTTTTTAAAAAAAGGTCCTGGTAGTGGAGAGGGAATTCGAATGATTGTATTTGGAATTTAAAACACTTGTGTTTGAGCCCAGGCTATTTATTGAAACACAAAGCCATCCTGAACCCAATGCACACACAATCCTGGAAGTAAGGAAAGGCTTCCTCAGACTACTTTGTCCGCTGCTGCTATGTAGACATCGTTATAGTGAAACAGGCCAATAACCATTTTACAGAAATCCATCCACCAAGCTCTCCTTGCTTTCCAATAAAGACGAGGTGACACTTTGTCCTCGCTTTGCTGCAGCACTAGCCAACTCTGCTCTTTGAAGCAGTGGCACAGTTCCAAATAGCAACTAAGAGTAGGAATGAGTTATTTCATTTAATTTTCTACTTGAAATCAGAAACTAACACATTTGATAAGATTTCCCTTTTAGGTGATGCAACTGCATCTTGATTCCCTTTGCTTTCCTTCCTTTCACTTAGCAATTTTTAGTTCACTCCATATAAATCACGGTTCATTTAAATTGACCACAGATACATGTCACATTATGGTTAATTGCCTCTAAAAGTAAAAATGTAAATGTATCTTCTTTCAAATACTCTCTATGAATGTTAGCACTGAATAGCAACACTCTGTGTTTAGGCAGAGAAGAGAATGAACGTGGCCATTTTAACCAGGCTTAAAATCTCAGAAATTTTTTGTTTCAGCACCCCCACTTAAGCCCGTACATTTTGCTCTTGCTTTTGTGTTGGATGCTCTAGCTTATTTTCTCAGTTGGCAGGTTAGAATCTCTGAAATTATGCAAAAGTTTAGAGAATCTGATGTTCCAAAACACCTATATTTGAAGCTTACTAGCTGAGCAGCAGAATTTGGATAGTAAAGAACAGATTCAAAAGCCATTGAAGTCAGTGGGAGTCTATTAGCTTCAGTGGGCTTTGCATCAGGTCCTAAATGACCAAAGAAGTTCACCATTTCTTCAACCTCAGTAGAAATAAAACTAGCAATTTGTGATTTAATATCTTCTTGGGTTTTATGGCACTCACTGCATCCCAGTCAACCAAAGGTCACATTCTCTTTTTCTCACATTAAAATGTGTAGAAGAAGAAAAGGATGCTAAAAGATGTGACTCCTGGAAGTTTCCTTTTGGCTGCTTTGACCTTTTAGGTATCTTGAGTCACTAGTGGTATATATTAGAGAGGGTTATAGCCAGTGAAAAGAACTATGGTTGAGGTTGTACAAGATTGGCAGAGACCACCCCCATGCATCTTGGACTATCCACATACCAGAGCTACTCCCAGCACTAGCATGGCGGAATTAGCTGCCGTGGTGCGTGGTGCCATTGACTACCAGAATCCTTGTTGCTCAGAGGGGGCAAAGGGGGCTTCTTGATGTGTAAGAAGGATGCTACTTTACTGAAACCTTTCCTTTCAGAATAAGCCTAGACCATATCAGTAGTGTATTTTTGCAATTTCAATTTTCTTTGTGTGTACAGTGGGGAGGACCATGTGACCACAAGAAGGAATGGAGTCAGAACCTGCCTCTTGCAAGTGCCCCCTCTCTGGCAGACACATGCCTGCAATTACTCAGTTTTGAATGGGGCAGCACCCGCCTCTTGCGGACGCCTCCTTTCTGGTTGGGTGTGAGCCTGCTTTTCTTTTTGTTCTTATAACAGGGTGGCACTGGCCTCTCATGAGTGTCTGCCGGGTCGATGGCTCTTTCAGCAGGTCTTCAATGACTCAGCCCTCTAGCCAAGTCACACACTCTGTCCCTCCTTCTGGGGTATACAGCATCTAGTTCTTTCTCATGGCTGTGGTATGGGACTGTAGTTCCAAGGCTTCTTCCCCAGAGGCACTGTCTTCTTTAACAACCGAAAGGGGCCCATCGTGGTACCCTCAGTTGGTGTCCTTTTGGCAGCCCTCACCTGGGTCAGTCTTCAACAAGACCACTAGGGCCCATTAGAATACTCTCCCACATCTGGCTAGGTTCTGTGCTCACTCCCCTGGGCTTAGCCTGCCTCACTGAGCTGTCTGCAGTCCTGCTGCTCTTCCAGCCAGCCAGCCAGCCAGGCATCCAGCCCTCCTCCTTCAAGCTCCGGGCAGCAACTGACTGCTCTGCCTCTACTACTTCCTTTTATACGGCCCTTTTGGCCCCTGATTGGCTGCTGCAGCGGTCCCTCTGGTTGCTTTTCTGAAGCCACTCTAGGCTGCCTGGAGGACTTCTCCTCTGCTCTTTTCTGGGGCGGGGTGAAGCAGGGCTGTGTGGCCTCCAGCAGGGGGCATCTGGATCTAGTCCACCCTTCACAGAAGGTAATAAAATTAATGACAAAGGCTAAAAGTCCAGCAGTTTAGGGCTTCAAAGGCACATTTATCAAAACCCTAATGTGAATAAAAAGTAGGACTATGACGGATCATATTTTTGGATTTGTCAAATACTGAATTCTAATTTATAAAACTCAGGAGAATGCAATTGCCAATCTGATGTAACACTCAGGGCCTGTGATTGGCCGTTGTACATCTTATTTGTATATGAAAATAGCACAATGGCATGCCTAAATTGGATATTTGCTGGCTAAAATGTATGTAAAAATTAGGGGCATAACTGGGAAATCAGGCCCTCAAAGATTTGGAAACAAAATTATCAGTTTTATTCCAGTGCTTGAAGAGCTGAATTAACAATAACAACAGTATAATACTGTATAATAATACAGTATAAGTACTGTATAGGAGGCTCCTCAACCGTAAGGTAAAAATGCTTTACAAAAGGTGTGGCAGCATTATTCTACACAATTTATGGAGATGGAAAATGAGGCACAGAGAGGTTAAGTGGGACTTTGTTGAGGGACCTTGACTAATGTCTCTCAGAGACTAGTGACAATCAAGAACAGGGCTCAGATCCCCTGACTGCTGGTTCTCAATTGACTGCATCAGAGTTGCACCCCCCCCCCCACTAGCTAGTTGTGCTTTGTCATCTGAAGGCATGATTTTAAAAATACCCAGTATTGGCCTAATTAGGTGCTTTTAACAATGCCACCTTGAAAGCACAATATGCAGCCTGCTTTTTTTACGGCACTCTCTTTGGGTATGTCTACATAACAAAGAAAACCCCATGGCTGGCCCGTGCCAACTGACTTGGGCTTGTGGGACTCGGACTGGGGGGCTCTTTTATTTCTGTGTAGACTTGTGGGCTCGGTCTAGCACCTGGGCTCTGAGACCTTGTGAGGTGGGAGGATCCCAGCCTGAGCCTAGAAGTCTACACAGCAGTGAAATAACCCCACAGCCTGAGCCCTGTGAGTCCGAGTCAGCTGGCACAGGCCAGCTGCAGATGTCTAGTTGCTGTGTAAACATGCCCTCTGAGAGTACATAACTTAGGAGACATGAATTTTAATATTATATTGCATATGAGAACATAAGAATGGCCACACTGGGTCAGACTAGGGATCCGTCTAGCCCAGTATTCTGTCTTCCAACAGTGACAGGTGCCAGATGCTTCAGAGGGAATGAACAGAACAGGGCTATTATTGAGTGATCCAGCCCTGTCATCCATTCCAACTCCTGGCAGCTTGAAGGTTAGGGACACCCAGAGCATGATCTTGCGTCCCTGCCCATCTTGGCTAATCGTCAGTGCTGGACCTATTCTCCATGAAGTTATCTAATACTTTTTTGAAGCCAGTTTTACTTTTTGCCTTTACAACATCCCCCTGGCAACGAGTTCCAAAGGTTGACTGTGCATGGTGTGAAGAAGTATTTCCTTATGTTTGTTTTAAACCTGCTGCCTTTTAATTTCATGGGGTGACCCCTGGTCCTTGTGTTATGCGAAGGGGTAAATAAGACTTCCTTATTCACTTTCTCCACACCATTCATGATTTTATAGACCTCTATCATATTCTCCCTTTGTCGTCTCTTTTCTAAGCCAAACAGTTCCAGTCTTCTTAACCCCTCCTCATATGGAAAGTGTTTCATACCCCTAATAATTTTTGTTGCCCTTCTCTGTACCTTTTCCAATATATCTTTTTTAAGAGGGGGCATCCAGAACTATGCTCAGTATTCAGTGTGTGGAAATACCATAGATTTATATAATGTGGTGTTTTGCTATTTTCTGTCGTCCTATCTGTCCGTTTCCTAATGGTTCCTAAGGACTGCTGCTGCACATTGAGCAGATGTTTTCAGAGAACTGTCCATAATGACCCCAAGATCTCTTTCTTGTGTGGTAGCAGCTAATTTACACCCCATCACTTTGTATGTATAGTGGGGATCATATTTTCTTTGCATAGTTACTTTGCATTTATCAACACTGAATTTCATCTGTCATTTTGTTGCACAGTCACCCAGTTTTATGAGATCAGTTTGTAACTCTTTGCGGTCAGCTTTGGACTTAACTATCTTGAATAATTTTGTATCATCTGTAAACTTTGTTACCTCACTGTTTATCCCTTTTTCTGGATCATTTACGAATACATTGAACAGCACTGGTCCCAGTACAGATCCTTGGGGGACTCTACTATTTACCTCTCTCCACTGTGAAAACTGACCATTTATTCCTACCCTTTGTTTCCTATCTTTTAACCAATCACTGATACATGAGAGGACCTTCCCTCTTATCCCATAACAGCTTATTTTGCTTAAAAGACTTTGTCGAGGGACCTTGTCAAAGGCTTTCTGAAAGTCCAAGTATATTTTATCCAATGAATCATCCTTGTCCACATGCTTGTTGACACCCGCAAAGAATTCACATAGATTGGTGAGGCATGATTTTCCTTTAAACAAAGTCATGTTGATTCTTCCCCAACATATTTGTGTTCATCTATGTGTCTGATAATTCTGTTCTTCACTATCATTTCAATCAATTTTCCTGGTACTGAAGTTAGGCTTACTGGCCTGTAATTGCCCGAATCACCTCTGGAGTCTTTTTTTATCCTCCAGTCATCTGGTACTGAGGCTGATTTTAGCAATAGGTTACATTCCACAGTTAGTAGTTCTACAATTTCATATTTGAGTTTCTTCAGAACTCTTGGGTGAATACCATCTGGACCTGGTGACTTATTACTGTTTAATTTATCAATTTGTTTTAAAACCTTCTCTATGTACTGGTTAATGTTTGTTAAAGAACATTAATCTGACCACTGTATTTATGAAAGTCCTCTATATCAGCGACTAATATTGGAACAAAAGTATTACCATGTTCCATTTTAAGAACACTGGGCTTTCTGTATCATCTGGGAGTAAACTGCATATGTGATCTGAATAGATGTCCTCAACATTGCAAAACACTGAGAGAGTACAGTGTTGGGCAGAGCGTCTAAGAAAGACACCACAGTTGGGAAAAGATATGGAACTCTGATATTGTGTTCTTTTCACTAGTCCTGTAGATCTGCTAGCCACAGCTTCGAGTGATCTGACAGAGACACAAAGGTAGCTACCTTTCTACAACAGTCTTAAAAGTGGGTGACTGATATTTGGTCAAGGTCTTCTTTCTGTACCAGTTGCTGGATAACTTCTCCTCTTCCTCCACTTTTATTTTGAGCTCTCCAGTATTGGCTCTGTAATATATATTTTCTACTACAACTTTCTGAATGGCAGCTTATGCAACAGCAAGGATTGTTTTGAAATAGTCTTAAACCTGAGACCCAGAATTCTGGCAACTATTCCAGTGAATGTCAACTGTTTTGCCTAAACTTTCTTAACTGGCTCCCTTTGAAGTCTGAGAAACCCAGTTAAGGACTTGGTAGATAGGACATGACATGTCCTTTCCTAACTACCACATTCCATAACGTTTTAAAAGTACTATCTCGGTGACCCTGAATAACTTGACAGACAGAGGACTGGTGAACAAATTGTCCCTGCCTAATCAAATTGCAAAGTTTTTTTTTTTTTTATTTCAGTGGAAACCACATTTTACTTAAAAGTTTCTATTCAGTGTCTGCAACTCTCTTTACATCTCAACTCTTTTATTTTTTTCGTGTTCTATTTCACTGCACCTCCATCACTCTACCAATGATGCCAGCCTCACCACTTCCTTTATTTCCTTGTCTCCTTCTGTCTTTGTGCCATCTGCTGTGTCACACCATTTGCCTGGATTGCCCTCCTTGTCTCAGTGAATCAGGCCCCCATCTTCTTGTCATTTAATCATCTTAAAACTCTTCTCCTGCGAGCCCTATGAATAATCCATGATAGTGTAACACCATCACCTCTTCTATCTGGGGGAAAATATTCCAAGTTATCACTGTTGGCATGCGACTGAGGTTTTGTTTGATCTTTGTCTGTCAGGCCCCAACCTTGCAATTGAATCAATATGCTCAAACTCTTGTGCCCATGAGGAGCAACATTGACATGTGGGAGTTCATGAAGGCATAATAGCCTGGCCGTGTGAATCCAATTGCAAGACTGAGGCCTTAGGTGTTCATCCTGCAAAGACTTAAGCACAAGCTTAGCTTTATGCACCGGGAGTAGTCCATTGCCTTTAGGGGGATTACCCCAGTGCTTAAAGTTAAGCATGCACATACATTTTTGTAGAGTCAGGACCTTATAATGTAAACTCCTCAGGTCAGGGTCATAGGTCTGGTTCTACTTTCACACTGGTGTAATTCTGCTGACTTCACAGGAGTTACTCCTTATTCACACTGGAATAACTAAGAGGAGAATCAGGCCCCAAGTCTATTTGTGTATAGTACGGTACCAAGCACTTATTCACACTTAACAAATAATAATAATAATTGTACTACTGAATGAAAACTAGGAATGAAATTGGCTCTCAATCATTTTCATTGCCTAACATGACTGAATTGCAAAAGGCAAGCAACAAGTTTGAGGCTGGAAAAGAAAACTTAGCTCTTTGAAATTCTTTCACGTACAATAACAACGTTGGTGTTAGTAACGTGTGATAAGTTTGTTTATATATATAATGCATATAATACACAAATAAATATATAATAATTTGAAATGAAACTTCTTTAGATTTAACAATGAAAAAGCCCCTACAGATGCTCTGCGTGTCCTAGCAATAAACTTTCAATAACAATGATGATCATCCAGCAACATTAAATACTGATATACAAGTTAACTCTCGCAAACAGCAACATTTAAAAATAAAGGAAATGGAGGTAATGATCTATCACAGAACAATTGAGGTGATTTTAATATATACAGTGTAGTGATATTAATGTGCAATTATATTGCTTTGAACTCTGCATTATGGAGTTCTTCAGGAACCCACAGCATGGCCTTAATACAGTAATTTAATTTAAGATCCTTTATCTATGTGAAAGGGGGAAAGCAGGAGAATTGTCAGGATTAAAATTATCTAAATTGTAATAAAAGCACTGAGTCCAGCAATAACATAGTATTCTTTAGGAGGAGGTAAGACACTCAGCACTACATTACCTTATGTAACTAATCCTCTCAGCAGCAATCTAGCCTGAAGCCTTCCTCTCACAACAGTTAAAAACAGTGCCTGTGCAGAAACTGGGCAGCTCAGAAGTGATACACACTTGTACTGAAATTATATTTTACCATGTGGATTAGCCAAGTCTCTCTCTCTCTCTCTCTCTCTCTCTCTCTTTCTCTTTGTTTTTGTTGGCTTATGCTAAATCCCATAGATTGTTTCAGCGAAAAGGAATTTTGCACACACCCTATTGAAAACGTGAAGTAGCGCACCCAACCAGCTATATTTGGCTTCCATGTGTGCTATTACCTACACCCAAACAAAACATGATATTATCTACTAAAGGTTTTAATTAGCAAGAAAATGAATTGTAAATGAATTAGTCACTTTTACTTACTTTCTAACAGTCATATTCAACTCCTATTGAAGTCAATAGCAAAATTTTCATTAACTCACATCGGACCAGGATTTTGCTCTAAACCTTTGGTTGTTTGGAGTGAGCTGATGTCTAGATAAGGTTTGATCTCTTCACAAAATTGTGAATTTACTGAGACGAGATCTCTTAAAAAAGACCTCCTGATGAAATATATATTTTCAGGAATACAGTGCTTGTAAATCCAATTCTCATATTATTTCCTTGGGTTTTTTTTAGTGTCATTAGAACAAACAATGGTGACAATAAAAAGTGATGTATATAATAACTGCAGTCAGACAACAACAGCCTGTGTAAGATGATGCTGTGCTAAGAAGTATTTATGACTTAGAATTAGGTGTGTGGATTGAATCCCAATCCAAAACTGGTTTTCCTGAAGGCTCTCAGCCTTAGACAACCATCATTAAGGTTCACATAGTGGGCTTGATGGTAGATTGAGGGAAAAATTGATCTGATTTAAAAAAAAAAAGCTCAGTTTTTATTTAGTCATTGATGTAGTGCTTGCTGATTTTTAGAGGTAGTTAATCCATTATGAAAAAATTGGTAACTTTCTCCTCGGTTATAATTTTCTCTTTCATAACAAAGTAAATCAAAGATGTTCATGACACTGAAGGCTTGTTCCAGCGCATAGCCGGTGTAGAGTGTTGTGCATAGAAACACAAGGTAAAGAGTAGTGAGCACCTGGGAACCTGATGCTGCATTAATAAGAGCACTGCAGTGTGATTGCCAAATTTCTTTTGCTAAGCAGCCAGAACAGAGCAAAAAGAGAGTGGCGGGGGGGGGGGGGGGGGATGCATGCAGATGATCACCATTGAGACCATGATTCCTCAGAAACTTCCATGTTCTACCCACATCTACTCCTTGTTTGGCAGCGGGTCTGACTAAGGCTCTTCTGCTCAATGTAGAGGACTATCCCCAGTGTTTATCACTACTTGTTCCCATTTATAGTCTCTGTTCCTATAATACTACTGAGTCAATACATGGTGCTATGCTGCAGATAGCCTTACACATTTAGTGTGTCAGCATTGATTGGCATTTAAAACTTGATAGAAATGTTGTGGTGCTGGTTCTGATACCGCTTTTTTTAGGACGAGAGCATACTGCTGGGAGGATACCCATATAAACAAAGCATAATTATGCCTGTGATACATGCCGACCCCCATAGTCTGTATCTACTAGTTGTATTGTATTGCATCTTACTGTGAATATTCTGTGTGTTCAACATACAAATAGCATGCATTGTAATATTTGATTTTTAATTAACTAATGAAAACCACGTCCATAGAACACCACAAATTATGCGTTTTCCATAAACCATGTACAGTTTTTATTTAACATTTATTTTGCACATTTTGAAATGCATTCCATGTGTATTTGTTTTCTTCTTTATCTAGTGTTCATCTTTGTTTATTTCCTTGTGTTAATTTTTCCTTGAATTTTGTGAAGCATGATTTCTCATATTTTATTTTGTTTCTTT
Organism: Caretta caretta; assembly: GCF_965140235.1. Lineage (NCBI taxonomy): Eukaryota > Metazoa > Chordata > Testudines > Cheloniidae > Caretta > Caretta caretta. The sequence goes on along the minus strand of NC_134210.1, from coordinate 92,417,513 downwards.
TAGGTTTTGTTTTGTTTCATAAGATCCCACTGGATGGGTAAATGAAATAAGGAAAAAAAATGAGAGAGGGGCTGTTGAGCTTGTTTGTTGAAGCTGCACACTAGGGAGTGGACATTGTTCTTGTCCTGTGAATTGCCACATCCTTTGGACTTCTCTTTTAGACATGGGTTGTGTTTGGAAGATTCTAGACGTACACACAGCTCATTAGTTGTTTTGGAGACATCAGGGCAAAATCAGCCCTCAGGCCGCTATCAAACTCAAGAACGCCCAGAAATAAGCTATCAGATTCTTTTTTATTATCCTGTTTTTACTGTGGCTTCAAAATGGCATTTAAATGAAATTTGGTTACATTGTTTTCTCTGTCAAAAAGTTTTTCTGTTTGAACTTAACTGGAAAGATGTTTGTTTTGAGAAATAATATTTATTAAAGGTGAATTGCAAAGTTTTTTCATTTAAAAAATGAAAAAAGAAAAAATCAGATGTTTAAGGCCCAGATTCTACAAACTCTTTTGCATGTGCTTATCTTTAAACTTGTAAGTAGTCTCATTGAATTCAGTGGGACTGTTGATGTACTTAAAGTGAATTGGGGCCTAAAATCTTGAAGCAGTAAACATATAGGTCTGATTCTGTAATCCTTATTCCTGTGAGTGGTCCCATTGGCTTTACTGGGAAGATTCTGGTGAGCAAGAATTACATGAGTTAGAGTTACAGGATCAGACCTTAGTCCATGTAAGCTGATTCAGCAAAGCCCATCCTTGTTGAGAATATCACTTAACTATGTGCTTAACTTTAGGCATGTGTTTGTGTCCTTTGCTGGACTGGGATGGTTTGAGCTGGAGCTTAGAATACAGATGCGAAATTAACATCTTTTGGTGTTGATCCTGCAAACCAAACATACACACATCACATGCATAAGCATTTTTAGGATCAGGGCCTACACTTGAAACATAATTTTTTAAAGTAATTTCCATGTCAAATACCTGCCGAATCCTGAGTTCAGTACTTGAGCTTTCTTATTCAGAAGGTGACGTTGGTAAGAAAGAAGAAAAAAATCAATGAAAAATGTTTTTGAAATTAAAAAAATGAGTTAAGAGGATTCCCAAAAAGGGAAGCTGAGATGAACCTCTATAGAAATAAATGATTGTAAAGATGGGGTGTTTCCATTTCCACACACCAAATTTGTGGGTTTTGAATGAATGAACAGTCACTTTGATTTCCTCATAGTCTGTTAGAAGTTGAGGACATACTATATGCCATTTATGGTTTATCTAGATAATAAATGTTGGTTTTGGTTATTTATTTTAACATAGGATATTTGGAAAAAAAGGAAGGGCTTCAGATTACTTTCTCTATTTAGATTTGCTTTTCTTTCTCTTTCCCTTTTCCGTTCACCCCATTTTTAATTTCTACTCTCTCTGTATTGGTGCGTCTGTGTGCTGTACTCTTTTTCAGTGTCTAGCTTTCGTCTACTTTACAATATTCTGTATTGCATCATTTGTTTTTGCTTGTTTCCTTCCTTATCTTCCCTTTGTTCTTTCTTTTCTTCATTGTGTATGATCCTTCCTTCACCTTTAAGTCTCTTTCCCAATCTCTTCCTCTTTCTCAGCCCAACTCTTTGACTGTCTTCTTACATTCCCTCCAATCTTTCACACCCATCATTCACTCTTCCCTCGGCATCCACCCTGAAGGAGTCTGCCTCTGAGTCTGGGAACATTTGTACTCATCTTGTCCCAAATAGGGAGTTATTTCTTTCCCCTTTTTACTGATAGGAGGAGTGGAGTTCTGGGGTGTTTCCTTTCCTTCCCACAAGCCAAAAGGCTCTAGTGAGGTGTCCTCTCCTGCTGTTCACCTGTGTAATGGATAGAGGTGGAGTTGGAATTCAATATATGTTCAAATTCCACAATGTCTTAGGTCAACCTACACATGCTTTCCTTGGGCAGCAGCATTTGATGGAGGGTAACAATTAGGGCTGTTCTTCACAGTCGGTCAGTTGGAGTGATATCAGCTAAACCTTTCTTTTGTTCCTTGAAATAAAATCAGAAAACATTGGCCTTCTCTCTTCCAAATGCATAAGGAAGTGCTCTTTCCAATTATATGTTTTGGAGATGCCTATTCTTTTCTACCCTACTGATCCTTTTAACTCATTTTTTTTAATTGACTTTTGCACTGACATCTTGTTTGCCCATGCATCTCCAACTTTATTTAAATTGCTTCTGATGTAACTGGGCCTGATTCTAATCTCTCATACACTTGTGTAAATCAGGGATAACTGAACTAAAGTTAACAGAATTACAAAAGGATAGTACTGATGTAATATCAGAGCTTGGTCTGCTGGGCCAAATTCCAATCTCAATTACAATCATGAAAATTCATTGTGTTACAGTTAAGTTAGTCTGTGTTTACTCATATGTAAATGAGATAAGGATCTGACCCTTTCTGTTTTGGCAAGGAAAAGACTAAATGCCAAACTCAGAATTTGGCAACTAAGTTAAGGAAAAGATGGTTTTGAAATATTTTTGGTTTTGAAATTTAGTACATACATTCCATAAGTGATTTAGGATCTTACCTGACACTACTTGTGATTTATTTTGTAACACTTTGCAATTCAACTTTAAGGAACAATAATAGGTTTGAATTTCAAATAGTTCTACTCGTACTGACACAGTATTTTGGATTTTATGTCACCAAGACATTAACAAATCGGAACTGATGTATGCACCATTGATATCTATATACAGATATAGATATCTATCTATCTAGCAATCAATCACTGTAGGATATCCTTGTTGAGTATTTTGTATGATATCTTTTTTATTAATCACTAAATGCACTGTTACTTAATACAGATATTCACAGAGCCTTATGGATTACAGCATGTGGTTAGTTACTACTTTTTTTTTTAACAGTGACAATGTTTAAATAATGGAACTAGGCTACCTGTTTCTAAAATATTTTCTTTCCGTTACATGAACACATTAGTCTCTTAAAGCTAAAGGGAGCTGAACTTTAAGCAGGGAGATTGCAATACACCCTAAATTGGTATTTTTCAGCTTGATTGTAAATGACATTGCCTGTCACTTTAGAGGTTCTAATCTGCCCAAATGGTGTGGGTTTACAAAGAGCTCATCTAATTACAGAATTCCCAACTCTTTAAAATAAAGTGAGATTCAAACCAAGAATCAGGTAGGAGCCATTAAAATGGTAAAAGTCACTGAACATCCAGCATGTGATACTAAAAACCTTTTATGTTATTTCACTGAGCAATAAAAAGTTCATGAAACATTTAAAGGACAAGTTTAGAAGTTTGCCAGACCTGAAAGGAAATCAAAAATATATTTGTATTATTACACTAAAAGAGGTTTATTTATGCTATAATTTGTTTTAAAATGAGGATTAGTAGATCAAGCAGATAAGAGCATTAAAAGGACATATGGTAAAACCCTTCTGTTGGTGAGCAGTTACTCACACAAATAGTTCAAGTGACTTCAGTGGGACTACTGCTCACCAGTGTAAACAAGGGGTTGCACAATCAGGTCCTTTTAATAAGTAAGGGTCTGCTCCTGCTCCCACAGAAGTAAATGCGAGTTTTGTGACAGAAGCACATCCCCATCAGGGAAGGAAACCTCTCCAGGAAACCTATGAACCATATTTTAGTTAGAAACCATTCCACTTAATATATTTCCTGTATTTATTATTTCTAATTCTTTGTGGTTATTGACCAGAATCTGGTCCTCTCTCCTGGCACAAATGGCCCCTAAAAGCATTTCCCCAAGGATTACAAAGCTTTTTATGGGTGCTTACCGTTACAGGTATTGGAATGCAGTTTCTGTTGATTCTGATCCTAACATAAAGGTCCAGTGTTTAAAGGATCCTCCATCCAGCTCTCAGTTTTGTGCCTACATTTGGGCATCTAACTCTCATTTTCTGATGCCAAGAGGTAGATATCCAAAAGCTATTAATTCAAGGCCTGTAAATTGGAAGCAATTAAACAAAACCTTAGTCCTGACACCTTTTTGATTCAAGTTCATTTTCTTTTGTTGCATCTTTACCTATTTGAGGTCATAGCCATCCTCTTCTGTAGATGTAGTGTTGGACAACCACAACTGATGTCCATGTTCACATCAGAGAGTACTCAAAAGCTTATCTGAAGTAGAGGTGAATGTCTTCTTGGTTTGGGGGCTGAAACAAAGCACCGGGGAAAAAAACAATTTCAGGCTGAACAAACTGTTTAATTCAGTCTGAAACAAAATGTTTTGTTTCTATTTTTTTACCCTTTTTTGTAAATAAATCTGTCTAAATTTATAAATGAAGTGTTTCAAAATGAAAAGTTGAAACATTTCATTTTAAAAATATTGACAAAACTTTTTTTTTGGAAAATATTTTCAATTCTTTTTTGGCCAAAACTATTTGCCGAATTTAACCCAAATGTCTGAATAGATTGGGTTAAACTGGATTTTTGGCAAATAAACTATTTGTCTGAAAAATCCCACCCAACTCTGATCTGAAGCTTGTTCCAGTTTTTTGAGACTGCTTCATTCTTCCTTCCCTACAACCCTCAAAGACTTCACTGACTTCTCCCTGTCCTCTCAAGCCTTCAGTAGCCCCCTACTGTCCTTTCCTGTCATTCTCCAGAAAGCCCCATCTTCATCTTTCTTGCCCTCTACCAGGTCCCTTTGCCTGGGTGTGCACACATTCTGAAGAGTTAATCCCAGGGCCCAATAGCTATGGATGCTTTTCTGGAGGGCTTTGGCACACTATGGGGGTAGGTGCACCCAAGTGCAATGTATGCCCCAAATTGTGCAAGGTTTAGAATTCGTAGCAGCAGAAAGAGTTCCTGAGTAGCTGGGCACATAATGTGGTTTTTCAAAATGGAAGTGGTGTGTTGCGGGGATGCAACATTGTAGAGAAAACTGGTGTTATATGTCGTTGCCTTGCTTCAACAAAAATGTCTAGAACAAAACTTTCAAAAGTGGCCTCTGTCTGTGCTAGCACTTTAATACCCATAACCATCCTCTGCTCTGTAAACATAAATGGCTAAGTTAGGTGGAAATAAGATGTTTGACTACTCTGTTTACTTACATAAGTGCTATTTTTAGGTCCATCTGTAGAGGATTAATTGAGGCCACTTTGCAGCTCTCCCCATAAGAATTTAAACTTTTTAAGACTGAAGTAATAATGGTAGTGGTGGGAATTAAAATACACAGCTAGAAACAGAACTAATTGCTTCTGTATTGTACAAAATAATTACAGTTGCATTAACAAGAACACATCTTCAGTTGGTGTAAACGTATGTTGCTTCATTCATTTTAATGGAACTATACCACCTAACACCAGCTGGCAACCTGACCCACTGAGTTCAGTGCAGAAAATGTACAGATCATTGCTTAAAGGTGCAGAGTCTCAGTTGGGATTAGGGTTGATTGAAGAGGTCAGTCCTGAGTGTCAGCATTCTGTTTACAGAAGGGGCTAGACATAGTCTCAATTCCAGGTAAAACTTTAAAATGAAAATGAAGGCAAGAGACTAGAGTTGCTACCATTTTCTTACATTTCATCTCATAGCCTGTTGCTAGGTTTTAATTAAATCACAGAATAAACTGGATGGTGCTCACATCTGTACAAGAAAATGGAGTTACTTTAAAGTTCAGACATTTGCTGAAAAATATAGAAGCACAAGTACTGCTGGGTAAGATTTCAGATGTGTATGTGGTGGGGAAGTTACTTGTACTGAACTATTGGTGGAAACTGGGTGAAATCCCTGGCCTACTGAGGTCAACTGGAGTTTCCTATTGACATAAGTAGGGCCAGGATTTCACCCTCTGAGTTTGATTGTGTGCGCACTTAAACCAGTTTTGTACCATTATAATGCCATTGATTTCATTGGATTGACTGCTGATTTACACCAGTGTGAGAGCAGAATCAGGCCCTCATCTCACAAATTAGGCATGAGAATAGAGGTTTCTTAAGTAAAGTTGAAACTTCTCTCTCTGCTGTTCAGAACTCTACACCTTTAGTTTTTTTTAAATGTTAGTTTCAGTATAGAAAACGTAACCTCTCTGTATCCAAAGTCTGTTTTCTCATGTATCAAGGGAAATAATGCTCCAAATGATTACCAACAACTAGGCATCCTAACATATCTTTTAAAAATACATTTGCTGTAATCCATCAACATGTTGTAAATCTTAGATTTTCCACTCCCAACATATGTTTAGAGCTGATTTTATATTTCTTGTAAATAATTGACAATCCTGTTTTTATTTCAAATACTATCTTAATAATGTGGACAGACTACATAAATGTACTTGCTGGACTTATTTTTAACAGGCCAATAAAGTTTTATAATTCATTATCATTGTGTCTTGTACTTTCTATAAATACTTAGCATGCACTTGGTATTTTACCAGTAATGTACAGTATTTTATTGGAAAACGTGTAATTCTATAGGGTGTGTCCTCAGTTATCACATGGTACCAGATGTTATAAATCAGTACAGTCTATGGATGTGTTTATTTAGTTGTGAATGATGGATTTAGCACAATTACCCAGAAATCCTTGTGACACAAACATTCTTGTAGGGTGAGTCCTGTTTAAAATTAAAAAAAGAAGAGTTGGGGGGCTAAATTTACAAATATGGCTTACAAAATGTGTGTGTGCATATCATTTGTGAACACAATCAAACACTTGTGTATTCAGATCAGATAACTGCACATATAACTGTGGCCTTGATCCTGCAAGAGAATACTTCAGTTGGGCTTTGCGTAGCAGAGGGGTCTACCCAAATGGATCCTATTTACATATGGGTTTACAGGATCAGAGCTTATGTGCTTCACAATCACACAGCTGGTGGGTTCTGTTTTGGAGACTGCTTAGATAATATGGTCCTTTAAAATAGATGTATAGAATATTGACTACTTGGGTGCTAGGAGAAACCATGCTGATTTTTAAAAAAAATAACTTTGAAAGAAAAATCAATAATATGGTTTGAAGATTTGAATGCCATTGTGTCACTGTGAGGTTGCACAGTGGTTTCCTGAAAGACTATATAGAGGTAGAAAAAACAAGTTAAGAAGGTTGAAACAATTATGTCATAACTCAAGCCCAAGTTTTGCCCTTTTTGCACAGGCATCTCATAGTTCCCCCTGGATTTCATTGCAGGAGTTGGAATTTGGCAGATTCAGATTTTTCATGATAAATGGTCATTCATGTCTGTGAAATGTACAGTCCCAGATTTCCCTTCGGGAAGGACTGTAGATCCCTGAACATTTTACCAAATCAGCTTAATATGGTCATGGGAAATGACTAATTTTTCTTAAAGTTGGCATGGTGACTGTGTCAGATAGCATATTTTACACAGATGCTTTCTCAGTAAAATGTGCTATTGCAGACAACATAATGGAGCTTCATCATCCAAAAGAAATGAGCCTGATGAAAGGCCCATTCATATATTTTAAAAGGTTTTATATATAACTTTCTACTATTGTAATTCAAAGGGATATTGTCCATATTAGTTTAGATCCAAAATATACGGTGGCTTTTTTTTTTTTTAAAAAGGGAGGATCAGAGGGGTAATAAAATGTTATATGTATAGAAATGTTTTAATGAAGTGAAAATGAGTGAAAAGTGTTAGGGTTTTGCCATGCAATATTTTGCTGTAGGGCTTGTCCCAAACTCAAAAGAAATGTACCATCTAGGGAGGAGAATGAAAAAGTGAAACAGACAAGAAACAAAAGTGAAACTGACCATTTACATTGTCCAAGATGAGTGAAGAAAGTAAACAAGCAGGATAAGTAGTAAAAAGAGATTTAAACTTTTTCAGTTATTTAAAGTTTAATAATCCAAGATGGCGGTAGAAAGACAAGCAATGATTCCTTTTATATATATATGAATTATATCTTAATAGTTATTTCTTTTAAAAAGTAGGTTTTTATAAAGAAAAATTATGAGAGGGGATTAGACACAAACATAAACTGCACACATTCAAAATTTTTACCAGTACATGTTATATGAATAATTGTTTTTGATAGTGCCATTTAATTTCTTCATTTTGAACATAGTGCAAGAATAAACTGTCAAGTTCATAGATTTTTTTTTTTGGTTTAATTCCCTATTGTTGAATATAGGGAAGGAATGAAATATCATCACTGTCCATGTACAGTAACTGATGCTTTATTCCTACATTGTGTTAATAATCACAAGGATTAATAGGCTGTAGCTCAAATACACACACACACAGAGCAAATCTTGCAGTTCTGAGTTTGGCAGTATTTCGTGTCATAGGACTACCGAATTGGGCCCAAAAAGTCAAAAACTTCTAAGCTTAGATGTTCAGATTATTCTGATGAAAGACCTTTTGAGGCAAAAATTTGTTAATTGTTAAAGTAAATAAAATATACATAAATTGCTAATGCAAATGTATTGGAACTGGGGCGCTGAAGCTGAGAAAACATTTTGGAGTCATGATAGTAAAAAAAATTAGTTTTCCTTAAGGTTTACCATTCAAACTTTTAGCATCCACATTGTCAGATAAACTCTTTAATGACCAAGACGATGGAATATTGGTGATGTGCACAAACAAACAGAGAGCAGAGTGTTTAAAAAAATGCAATCCATCCCAAAATATAAAGCTGCATTTAAAAATCCTATAAGGATTGCAAGAAATGGATAAAGACTTTGCTTCTAAACTTCACAAAATACCTCAACAAACAAATAAACAAACAAAACATAGAAAGGCAATTTGAAACAGGAGAGGAAATGCTTTTGCGTTAGATCTAATGATTGATCACAAGTTGATGCTGCCTTTGGTATGAATAACTTGCTGTGCTAGCTGCAAAGTAGCTGCATAAAATTAACTTGCTTGTTAGGCTGGTACCTCCCCTGTAACCCACTACTTTACCTTATTTTGGTGATTCAGCCCTTGTTCTCATAGCCCCCAATGATTTCATTGTGCCTGCATGCTTCATGATCGTAAACTTTACATACAATTCCAGTTATAAGCAACAACCTTAATCAATACAGTCTTAGTTAAAACCTCAGATAGAGTGCATTGCAGTAATGCAACCTCAAGATGGATAAGTGTGGCAAGACCTATCTCTAGAAGAATAGGTCACATCATCTATTTCCATTCTTTCTTGCCAAATGAAGATGATACAAATCACTCATGGGAGTTACTGTTGTCTGTGCATCCAGAAGCAACAGAGGATTCAATATGATGCCTGTGTTGTGATCCTGAGTAACCAAAAAGCAGGCATACCCTTCTATCAAGGGAGCTGATAAAATTTCCAATATTTGTTCTGATGAAATGAAGATGTAGAGATGAGTATCATGATCCACGCCTCAGGCCATATTTTCTCACTGACCCGCCTAATAGCCCCTATTAAATATAAAGGGTGAAACTCCTTGGGGACAGATGAGCAATTTCTCAGAAATACTTTGGAATGACTCAAGAAAGTAAGGAGCATAACTTCGTTCAAGAGGAGCTCCATCTACCCCTGCAAGGGTTAGCAGATTTATTAACACAGCCTCATTCTCCAGAGCATTGAGGCCAATGACAGATCTGTATGAATCAGCATGGAGACTTCATCCATTTCCAAGAGGAGGTCAGGACCCCTTGCTTACTTCAACCCTTCCTGCCCTTCTTCAGTAGCTAAGAGGGTGAGCCATGTCTGCACTTCCCTATAGGATTATGCCTAGCCAATATGCAGAGGAATGAGAGGGAGATTCACTCAGGTTCTCTTGTACTAAACACCTAGCAACTGCTGAGACAATTCCATGGACACACACGCACACACACACACACACACACACACACACACACACACATACATACATACTATGTTCTATTCAGACCTGTATATTTTTATAAACACAAAATGTAAATTAGATTGAATTAATGGGTCTGAACTTCAAACCAGTTCATGTTGCCTGACATACGAGTGATAAAATAGAAACGTGAAGGGAAAACTCTTAATTCTATTCTCTGATGGTCTGCGCACGTTGGCTTGCAACTGGGCATATCAACAGAGGACCAGTCCCTAGTGAAATCAATGGAAGACTTCCATTGGCTACTGTGGGCTGTTGGACACGATTGCTCAATGTATTGAATGGTTTTCCAGTCAGGTGCACTATATATGAAGAGAGATCCTGTTCTATGGGCCTAATTTCCCTCTTCATTATACCTTTTGTTAAACCAGAAGTAACTTCACTGCAATCTATGGCGTTACATCTGTGATATAATTTAGAGGTACGGTACTTGGATTATGCACTCCTTCGGGGCAGGGACCATCTTTTTGCTCTGTGTTTTTTACAGGGCCTAGCACAATGAGATCCTGGTCTGTGACTAAGGCTCCCCAGGCTAGTGCCGTACAAATAATTAATAATACATCAGTGCAACTGACAGGACAATCAGACCTGTATTGACTAAATTAATAAATTTGTCAGTCCTCGCTCTTTTTCTAACAGCCAGCCCTAAACCTGAAAAAAATATGAATGGATGATCAATGATCTCTACCTTTTATTTTGGAGGGAGGAAGAGGAGGATTTTCTTAATTTTTTCTTCTCTAATTTTTAATATATTGGTCATAAGAAAAGTGAAGAAACCGACCAAGAAATGCAGACATCACTGATTCAAGGTCCATTTGTGTAAAAGAATACTAATCAAAATCAGGTAAGTTCAGATAGCTCTGCAGTAAGTTCCTAGATCATTTCCTGCATAGAATAACATGGCAGTTATTTCATATAAATTTCTTGAAGTGGAATATTCTCAGGCCAGTCGTCTTCTCGTGTGTACTAATGCAGTCATTGCTTCTCATACATCAGCATGGGTTCCCCGTTGAAAGTTCCCATAGCCTATTTTAGGCAAAGAGTTCTCAATCATTTTGTTAGGATGGCATAAAAATCGTGTTTCTTTCTCTGGAAAGAAATGTTCATGTGTAATTGTATTTTTTCCCTTTGAAGAGGATCCCAGCTTTCCATCCCTTATCTCCTTTTCATATGTTTGTATGAATAAACCTGTACTCTTGCCATAAAAATGTAATGCTTTGAAATCGTGGCTGAATTGTTGCTTTTTATCAGGACTATGTAGCCTTTTAACTTGCAGATGTTGAAATCCGCTCTCCTAGGAGACCCCATTTCCAAATATAGTGATTTGAGGTGACGTGTGGTTTAGGGATCTATAACTTTTACCTCTGCCTTACTGGTCTGAATTCCACCAAGGATGGAAGTGACTGAAACTTCTAGTTATCTGATGGCTCTTTGCTAGCCTGTGTGATATTGTTTGGATCATGAATGATCTCAAGTGGACAGGTGTTCATGCCAGAAAAGGGTATCTCACTGGGAGTCTGGCTAGAAAGGTCAGGGACTGTATAGGCATGGAGATTGAATTATCCTGTCATCCCTCTAACTACTAATGGTTTGAATGCCTCAAGGAGAGGTAGTGTAGCAAGCTAGACTGCATAAGGGAATCTCAGAAAAATGTTAAAACTTTTCCTTTCTGGGACACACGGGTCTTGTCTGAGCTATGATTTCAACAAAAATTAGGCTTCTGTAAGACATATTTGCTTAATGGAGGTTTCAGATATAATTTTGCCCCATGATATCCACAGTAAGGAACACCATATGCATATTGAAGTTCCTTTTGCAAAGAGTCTGGTCAGATCCCTGTCTGGCTTATTTAGTGACCTCAGTGCCATGGCTCAGGCTCCTGGCTGTGTCAAGCAACATTTCATAAAATAAACCAACAGAATTTATTTGTCTATGATTTTGTCATCAGAGTTATTGACACAAAGGAATTGTGTCTGCCTGTGTGGTCCTGGCTGCAGTCTGATCCTTGTCTGGCTCACTAAGAGCATGTCTGTGCTGCAGTGAAACACCCATGGCTGGCCTGCATCAGCTGACTTGGGCTCACAGGCTCGGGCTGTGGGGCTTTAAAATTGCAGTGTAGACAACTGGGCTTGGGCTAGAGCCTGGAGACCCCGTAAGGGAAAAGGATCCCAGAGCCCATGCTCCATCCTGAGCCTAAACATCTACACTGTAACTTTATAGCCCCAAAGCCCAAGCCCTACTAGCCTGAATCAGCTGATGTGGGCCAGCTGAGGGTGTTTTATTGCAGTGTATATGTACCCTTAATTTCCTCTGCCTCCGGGCTCTGGAGAGGGATGTCTCTGTGCAGTATCAGTGAGTGTCCCCTCCTGAATAAAATATATCCACTCTCACTTACTGATCTGAAATTTTCTTCACTTCCTTGCACTTTGTCATCATTTACACTTGTGCTAAGTGGCTGTAAAATTGAACACAAAGGGGATGCTAACAAAATCAAGCAAATTAATTTTAAATTGAAGCTTGTGTTTCATTCAGACTGGAAATAAAGTGTAAATGCTGAGAGTAATTAGCCTTTGGAACAATTTGTCAAGATACGTGGTGGATTTGTCCTTATTGACAATTTTTAAATCAAGATTGGATGTTTTCCCTAAAAGATCTGCTCCAGGAATTATTTTGGGAAAGTTCTGTGGCCTGTGTTATGCACAAGATCAGACTAAATGATCAAAAAGGTACTCTCTGGCCTTAGAATCTGTTAATCTTTTTTTGCAGTGTTCACTCAATACTAGTCAAAACCTTTACAACATTATAAAAGGATTTTAATTTAATTTTAGTTTGATTTTTTTGCTGCGTAAAAAATCATTTAGAGAAGTTTTTCAGTTCATTTGTAAAATAGTGATTTATGCACATTTTAAAATGTGTTTGTTTAAACAAATTAAAGGACCTAGTAAACCAGTTCCATTCTGGGCTGTTAGGTGATGAATTTATATGGTATACATTATAGTGTATATATCTGTTCAGAAGACACTGTTGAACTCAAAGACCATAACTACTTTGGTCTGATTTGTAAATCTATGTTTACTATTATATTGATTATTACTATGCAAGTTATTGTGGTGAACACAAATATGGTTTTTATGAAAAACTATTACTGAGTATGAACAGTAATTCATTTTCTAACAATAATTGCTGTTTCAAAAAAAGCCAAAATGGCATAACTTGCAACATAAAATATCAAAAAATTGCATCAGTCCCATTCTTGAAATTAAGTTTTGCTTTATTTATAGGAACATAAAGTGGCATCTGTTTTGTTATCCTCTTTAAAATGTCGATAGATGTGTTAATCTCTCTATCTTCATTCTCCTATATGACAATTTTTCAGCCCAGGAGTAGATTTTTGCAAACAAATTGCGAACTTTTGGAAAAATTCTTCAGACAAGATCCTCAGCTGGTGTAAACTGACATAGTTCCATTGACTTTTTAGTTGGGTTGCAACACTATACAGAAGTTGAGAATATGGCCCCTGGTATGTGAAGAGTTGATACAGTTTTGTGGGCAGGGCTCCCGTGGTTTAAATCTGACCCCTTCTTCCCATAGAAAACTTACAGGAAGGGAAAACCATCCATGAATTAGCACTTGTAGAGTTCTTGATGCATTCTTGTAAGCAATGCAGGATTAGTGACAGCATGGAATGGTGTAGTGGGAGCAACCTGCAAAACCTAGAGTACGCAAGGAGTCATGGGGAATGCAAAGTACCACCCTTTAGAACCTGGCACATCCCCAGGGATAATTGGTTCCTCTCTGTTAGTTGCTGGATTCCATTCCCCCAGGAAGGAGCCTAAAGAAGCCTTGATGCCATTGCTACTTCCTCCCAGACCTCCTCCTCCTCCTCCTCCTCCTAAGTCTGTGTGTTCAGGCTCAGAGCCTTATTTAAAGCTTTTTGCAAGGAGCACATGCCCAGGCATGCTCCCAGCACTGCAGAGGCATGGGTTTCAGAGAGGGTGTAGCATGTTGCATTGCCTCTATTTAACCCCCATCACTCTGGTGTCATGGGTTTCTTTTTCACCCCTCTTTACTCATTCTGCTCCTGTGTGCCTTAGAGTGGAGAGGTGAGTAGAACCTATTGACCTGAGGGCACAACTTGAATTCACAGACAAGTGAAAACCACATCCCCTAGTAAAGGCCTGTTCTACAGTCCCCACATGTGCGTAACTCCCACTGGAGCCCATGGTAATTGTGTGAATGAAAGAGCAGTGAAGGATTAGGCTTTTGCTAATCTTTACAGTTCTAGCCAGTGCCGTTTTAAGAACCTGGATAGATAGCTGGATAGATGACACAGATTATACATCACTGGTGCTATGCGCCAAATCATCTAGTCTTTAATCCCCATTCTGGCAAAACTCCCAATGAAGTGGATAGAAGTGTTGCCTGGGCATGAAGAAAGTAGGAATTTCAGGGTTTAATCCTATATTAATTTCTCAGCAAGAAAGAAGGATGGATTTTATGGATTTTCACTTAAACATTATGTAGACGTGAAACTGACACTCTTTATAACTGTGATACAAATATCTGTAATTACCTTTTGGCACTGTATTTTTGGAATAATATAGATCCATTATTTTAACCCATTTCTAACATAATTCATGTATAATCATATATTTGAGATGTTCCCTTTCACCGGCACAGCAATATAAAACTTTGTTTACCAAAAGTATATAATCACGCTTAATAAAAAGAGCGTGGGTCTGATTCTGCTATCATTTATGCTGATTTAGACCTTTGTGATTCTTGATTTACGTTCGGGGTAGGAGAATCGGGCACTTCACATACATTCTTTCCATGTCACTGTTTTCTTTCATGCAGCTTCACACTCAATTTTTTGTTTCATTTTTCCTTCCTTCCTCTCTCCTAAAACTATTTTATTTGCAATTTGGATTAATAAGCAATTTTTGAATGAAAAATGGTGTACATGAAATATAACAATGTGTTTGGTGCAAAGGATAACTTGGCTAAAAAAATGCTCAGAAAATTCATGTACCATAGTAAAATAATCCGTGAAAATTGGCCCTTTTCCAAGATTGAATCAAATGATTAAAATCCTAGAATTTTGAATTTTTTTTTTTAATTCATTATACGTTTGTTGGCCTCTGTCACTAGTGTGTGCCTACGTGGCAATGTCCATGCACTAAAATGTGGTGGGCATGTGGAAGTATGGTATTTGTGTACATACACACAGAATTGCATGCCTAGTTTATGTGGAAATACATGGGCACATCTTCTGAAATCTATCCCTCTGAGACTCATACTGAGTTTGTAGGTAGCCGTTACAGTTTTAAATCTTGAACTGAGGCAAGTGAAAAGAAGGTTTGTGATCTTGTACAGTCTGGTATGATTGTCAGGCTCTGCAGCTTGTTATTGCAGGTCAGTACAGAGATGCACTAGTTGGGGAAGTTAGCACTGTGTTTTTGTTTCTGTCAGTGCTAATGCTCTCATGATAAATCAAATTCACATACCACTACAAAAATATTGTGTTGCTGTATTAGATTACCAACCTTTAAGGGCTGAGACTAAGATCATGTTAGCATCTTCTTCACCAGTTCCTGCTTGTCAATGTGTATGTCTACACACGGAGGTGGGGATGCGATTGCCGGTTGGAGGAGAGACAGTTGCTCTAGCTCTCATCAAGCTACCACGCAAAAATGGTAGCACAGGCAGCAGCTTGGGCTAGCCACCCAAGTATGTACCCACAGGGTCCAGGAGGGTTTGTACATGGGGCTGCTAGTCTCTCCTGCCACTGCCCATGCTGCCATGGCTATGCTGCTACTGTTAGTGCTCTAGCTTACTGAGAGCTAGTAGGACTATGTCTTCTCAAGCTGGGAATCACCCCGACAGATCTAGTCGTGCACATACACAGTATTTGCATTTCCATGTGAATGTGGTCTGTTTGATTAATGTGTTTCTAAGAAACGGCCATGATCAGACCTTTGGTAGAAGAGGCAGTGATGGAATACTTAAACAGATAAAATTCCATTAATGTATATTACAATTATTTAATGTTTTTTTGCATCAGCCCAAGAGGCCCCACTCAGGATCATGACCTATTGTGCTAGGTGCTGTGCAGGATGACAGGAAGAGATGGTCCTGCCCCAAAGAGCTTACATTCTAAGAAGCAATTTGAAAGAGACAGAGAAGAGGAAGGATGCTGGACAAAGTTGGGGAGAAGTTGATATTGGCAGTTGATCAGGGAGGGAGCTGTACAGCTCTTTAGAAAGAAAGAGGACATTTTCAGAGCCAAGAGAACCAAGTGGGAGAAGTTGGCATAGCCATGGGACTCTTGCCAAAGGTATCGAGCCGCATGGGAGTAATTGTAAAAGTATTTCACAAAACATTTTGAGAAATGAAAAATTGTTCCATTTTGAGCCCTGAAAAATGGAAACAATGAAATTCTAAAATGTTTCAGGACATTCTTTCTGTTTTCTGATCATCTCTAGTTAAAAATCAGAGGCCATTGGAATCTTGACCGTGTTACGGCTGCCATCATACCGGTACATCTGGGGCAGCTGACTGTAGCACGAGTGAGATTTTTTGGAAGTGAGGAGAGATGTGGTCGGAATGGGTCTGAGAGGAGCTGAAAGATGGTGTGGTGGGGGAGAAGTTGGCTCCAAACAGCAACAGCGAGGGTGAAGTAGATCACCATTATGGCTTGATTCTTTGAACTTATCATTCAGTGTTGTGGCTCACAGCACTGGGCCAGCCCATGGAAATAGGCTGAAGTTAAGTGAAAATGAAGGGACAAAGCAAATTTAAAAACTTTTATTGAAGTTAATGTTTAAAATCAAGTTTACACAAGTTAAGAAGGAAGGTACTGTACATCTGGGGTCAGGCTTGAGTTATGAGAGATTACAAGTATCGGTTACAAGGTTCACAAGATACATACGTAGTACATAAGCAGCATAGACCTAGATTGGGGTCCGGGAGTTTTTAAAGCGTCAGTGAATAAGTGATCTTGGGTATGCCACCCATAGAATGTATTTAGAGTCCAAGTCACTATTGGTGTAGCAAATAGGTACATGGGTGGGGTGCGTCCCTTGGTTCATCAGGGAGGGAAGTGGGTTATTTCCCTGACCAGCATTCTTGTTTATTCGTACTGACGGTGTCCCGTGATGTGCTCCAGGTGGATGTCTCTGGACCACCTGATCGTGTCGGACACCATGAGCTGTCTCATGAGACAGGCAGAGCGCCAACCGACTCTGCACGCTCTCAGCACCAGCTTGTTGTGGGGGTCCCACACACCCAGGGCTCCCACGACCAGGACATGGATCTGGACGTCGTAGCCCTGGGCCTCAGGGTGTCAGCCAGTGGGGTGTATTTCAACGACTTATGCCCGCAAATCAGCTGGAATAATTTTCAGATCTGCATTTGCAGAGCATTTTCAGGGTGTGATGACTCCATTGTAAGTGAGCACTGTGCTTGTGGAAACAAGAAATATGACTCTCTGAGCCAATCCCACTTTATTTTTTATCCTGGGGCATATAGGGTGGAATACTTGTCCAAACATTGCAGACAAAAAAAGCATTAGAATTCTTTTTTTAAACAGAGACCAAAAATATTTACTGGGGCATGATCTAAATGCCACACTGAAGCAAGTATTGTTTATTTGTCTGTTCGGTTTCTTGCAAAATCACAGAAGCACCAGCTGCCGGTGTGAGTTTTGAGTATTGGAGGGTAATGATGATACAGGTCACCCGTGGGACGATGGAGAGGTGATTCCCATGGCTACCTTGTGGAACTCTGCAGCCATTCAGGATTGCTGTACACAAGGAAATGTTTTCAGAATTGAGGCTGTTGCAGGCTGACAGAAATTTCTATGCAGGGAACTCATCACTGATGTAGAAAGTAAATCTATAGTTTCTGAGTACTCTAGGGAGAACACTTGTACAGGAAGCCACTGAAATGGCTACTGCAGCAGAGACAGAAAAGGAACCAGTTTCACTACTGCTAAGTAATTTAACATAAACTGGGATAAAATATTATCATTTATTGCTGCTTTAACTCTTTTAGTGGGATGGTATTTAATAAATCATATCCTCATTGTAAACAATGCAAATATGAACTGGTTTATTAGTATGGCTCACTTCGTGACAATTGATATGAGACCTTCAGCACAGTAAGGTTTAAACAGAAATCCTAAATAAAATAAAAACACACAACTATGAACTAATGAGGTCTCCAGTGCTGTGAGATACATTTTATTTACCTTAGAAGGATCAGGCTCCAGTCATTTGTGACTTTGCTTATGCTGTCCTTCCCAGCCTCTGGAAACAGAGGCCCTGATTCTCCTCTCTCTCCACCAGAGCATACCAGTAGTGGCTCTGTTGGACTTGTGGAACTATATCTGTGAATAACTAGCGGAAGTGATAGGTAAATCAGGTTTGAGTATAGTAATTTGACCACAGTCCCGTGGTCTCTCAGTATAAAATATAAAATAACTAAAGATAGCTACTGTTTTAAAGAAAAATCTAAGGGTAGATCTGACACGTATGATTTTAGTTGCTGGTTTCAGAAAACGGTTTGGAAAGCCAGCTTGTAAGTGGCCGGGGAGCTAGCAAACAGGAGCAGCTAATGGGAGTTTTGCAAGGGAGTTTAGAGACCGTGCGTGAGAGCCAGATACATCTAATAACATTATCTAAACTTAGGCCAAAACTCCACCCCCAGCCCCAAAGAAAAAACGAACAAAGCACACATAAGGAACAAACAAACAAAAAACTCTACAAGAGTAACAATATTGGTGGCAGAATTCCAGCAGCAGAGTTTCCAGTTTATTGCATTGAGTGCAGCATGGGTGATTATCTGCCTTGTGGTCAGGTGTCATAAGTGTGTGTTCAGTGCAAGCAACTCATGGCCCTCACAAACTGAATTCAGGCTCTTGAGACCAGAGTGAACTGGATGAGCTAAAGGAGACAGAGAGGTATATAGACAAAACTTTCTGGGACACGGTAGAGCAGTCCAACCCCAGAATGACAGCCTCTGTGCTGTTGAGGAGGATGGAAGTCTCAGGAAGTAGAACATCAAGCTGGAGCTGAGGGACCCATAGTTGAGACCCTCCTTCCAGCTTATGTCACACTGAGGATATCCCTCTGGGGGAGGGAACCCCAGTTATTGTGAAGAGATAGGTAATAGTAAGGGGGGATTTGATTATTAAAATATAGGTAGTTGGGTTTGTGATGACTGGGTGAACCGCATGGTGAATCGTCTGCTGGGTGCAAAGGCTGTGGACCTCTCAAGACATCTAGACAGACGTATGTGCAGTGCTGGAGAGGATGTGGTAGTCATGGTACATGTAGATACCAGTGACATAGAGAAAGGTAGGAGAGATGTCTGGAGGCTAAATTTAGGATGCTAGGAAAGAGATTAAAGTCCAGAATTCTCTGAAATGCTTCCAGTTCCATGCACATGGTCAGTTAGTAGGCAGAAATGCAGGGTCTCAATGCATGGATGAGATGATGGTGTAAAGAGGAGGGATTAGGTTTATTAGGAACTGGGGAACCTTTGGGGAAAGGAGGAGCCTGTTCAGGAAGGATGAGCTCCACCTAAACCAAAACAGAACCAGATTTCTGGCATGTAAAATTAAAAAGGTTGTAAAAGGGTTTTTAGACTAAGAGCTGGGGGAACAGATGTGGAGGAGCACATGGTTCAGACAGACACATCCCTTAGGGAAGAATTTTTTAAAGAGGAAACTCTATATCCTAGCAAAGAGGAGAGGATAGAAGTTGATAAAGTACAGGTAGGAACTGAAGAGACAAAGTCTAAGAAAAAAAATAGTCCAATTCAATTATATTACGTGAAGGAAGACAACTAAATATTAAGAAATTTTATAAGTGCTTGTATACAAATGCAAGAAGTCTAAGTACTAAGATAGGTGAACTTGAGTGCCTGGTATTAAATGAGATTATTGATAAAATAGGCATCACAGACTTAATGGAACAATGATAATCAATGGCACACCGTAATATGATGTACAAAATATATAGAAATAACAGAATAGGTTGCACTGTTGTGGGAGTGGCACTACATGTGAAAGAAGCATAGTGTCAAATATTGTGAAGATTTTAAATGAATCAAACAGTACCATACAATCTCCATTTGATAGAAATTCCATGCTAGAATAATAAGGTAAGTCTACACTACAAAATTAAGTTGACCTAAGTTACATTGATGTACAGACACTGCAGAAATTAAATCGCTTTTGCATGTCCACACTACGCTGCTTGTGTTGGTGGTGCACGTCCTCACCAGGTGACTTGCACCCATTTAACTGTCAGTGGGGGGCATTGTAGGATGGCTTCTGAAAGGCAGCAACAGTCGATGTAAGCAACATAGGGTCTACACTGACACTGCATTGACCTTACTACATCGACTTAAGTGCTACACCTCTCGCAGAGGTGGAGTTAAGTCGACATAGTGGGTGGGAGCTACATATTAGTGTAGATGGTTACAGAGTTAGGTCAATGTAAGCTGCCTTACATCACCCTAACTCTATAGTGTAGACCAGAGCTAAGAGTATAGCAGTAGGAATATACTACCAACCATCTGATCGTAAAATGTTTGTAAAATGTAAAATGCTCAGGGAGATTAGAGAGGCTAAAAAACAGAAAATGTAGTAATAGTGGGGGATTTCCACTATCTCCCTATTGACTGGTAACGTGTCACCTCAGGACGGGATGCCGAGATAACATAAGAGCAAGTTGGACAAACACCTCTCAGGGATGGTCTAGATAATACTTAGTCCTGCCTTGAGTGCAGGGGACTGGACTAGATGACCTCTCGAGGTCCCTTCCAGTTCTATGATTCTATGATTTCTAGACAACATTAATGACCGTTTCTTGGAGCAGCTAGTCCTGGAACCCACAAGGGGAGAGGCACTTCTTGAGTTAGTCTGAAGTGACACCCAGGATCTGGTCCAAGAGGTGAAAAAAGCCAAATCATTCAATAATAGTGACCATAACATAATTAAATTTATCATCCTTGTAGGGGAGAAAATAAGAAACCCACCTCAGTAGCATATAAATTCAAAAAGGGGAACTACACAAAAATGAGGAGGCTAATTAATCAGAAATTAAAACGAACAGTCACAAGCGTGAAATGCCTGCAAGTTGCATAGAAACTTTGAAAAAAACACAATAATTGAAGCTCAAACTATATGTATACCCTAAACATAAACAAACAAACAAAAAAACAGAAAGAGGACCAAAAAAATTGCCACCATGATAAACAACCGTGTAAAAGAGGCTGTTAGAGACAAAATACATCCTTCAAAAGTTAGAAATCAAATCCTAGTGAGGAAAATAGGAAGAAGTATAAACTCCGGCAAGTCAAGTATAATTAGACAGTCCAAAAAAGATTTTGAAGAGCAACTAGCAAATGGCATAAAACCAACAGCAAACATTTTTTAAAGTACATCAGAAGCAGGAAGACTGCCAAACAATCAGTGGGGCCACTGGATGATCAAGATGCTAAGGGAACACTCAAGGAAGACAAGGTCATTGAGGAGAAGCTAAATGAATTCTTTGTATTGGTTTTCAGTGCAAAGGGTGTGAGGGAGAGTCCCACAGCTGAGCCAGTCTTCTAAGATGACAAATCTGAGGAACTATCGTAGATTGAGGTGTCAGTATAGAAGGTTTTGGAACAAATTGATAAATTAAACAATAAGAAGTCACCAGGAACAGACTGTATTAACCCAAGAGCTCTGAAGGAACGCAAATATGAAATTGCAGAACTACTAACCGTGGTATGTATCCTATCACTTAAATAAGCCTCTGTAACAGGTGACTGGAGGATAGCTAATGTAACACTGATTTTTTTTAAAAGGCTCAAGAGTCAACCCTGGCAATTATAGGCTGGTAAGCCTAACTTCAGTACCAGTCTAATAGGTTGAGACTATACTAAAGAACATAATTATCAGACCCATAGATGAACACGATATGTTGGGGAAGAATGTGGAGAAAGTGAATAAGGAAGCGTTATTTATCTCTTCACATAACACACAAATCAAGGCTCACCCAGTGAAATTAATAGGCAGCGGGTTTAGAATAAACATAAGGAAGCACTTCTTCATACAATTCTCAGCCTATCTGTCTAACTTATTGCCAGAGGATGTTGTGAAGGCAAAAAATAGAGCTGGATTAAAAAAAGAATTAGGTAAATTCATGGCTATTAGCTAAGATGGTCAGGGATACAGCCCCGTGCTCTGGGTGTCCATAAACCTCTGACTGTCAGCATCTGGGACTGGACAACAGGGGATGGATCCCTTGATAAATTGCCCTGTTTTATTCACTCCCTCTGAAGCACCTGACACTAGCCAATGTTGGAAGACCATTGGTTTTACCCAGTATGGCCATTCTTATGTTCTTATCCCTTTTCAGAAAGGGAACTGACCTACATGCCTAAAATCAAGCACGTGCTTACATGATTTCCTGATTAGGGCCTTAAAGATTTAGTCTGGGACTCTCAAAACTGGGTGCCTAATGTTAGGATCTTAAACCCATATTTTGGCACCTAAATAAGTGGCCTGATTTTCAAATGTGCTGATCACCCAGGAGCTTCTATCTCATGTACCATTCAGAAGACCAAAAATTATTTGCCAAAGTTTATTCAGTAGCTAATTTCAAATAAAGAATAATTCTGAGAGAATCACAGAAAATTCACAGGTAGGAAAAGAAGTGAAATGCACTGAATAAATTGCTTGCTCAGCTCTGCTTATTATCCTGAATGAGCTGGCTTTGGGTCCATTAATATATAGTTTGATATAAGGACCATCAGGAATTCTTTTTTCTGTGGTTTTCATATCCAAGTAAGCTCTGTGATATTTGCAGTTAGACAGTTCAAGCATCAAATATTGTGCAGGATTATTTGCACCTACTTAGCCAAACTCTGCTCTACTTGTTCCCATGCAGTACACTGAAGACTGATGCTGCAGCATTTCAACATGAGCTGAAACCAGCAATTATTTAAACTGTCACAAGCAATCCGAGTCTTGTGAGATTTCCAAACCAAAGAGATTCTGATAGGCTTTGGAAAAGTCTTCAAAATTCAGGCTGGTTTCAATAAGCTGAACCTTTGAACACTTTTCGATTTGTCTATCATTATTGATTTGGCTAATAATTAGCTATGTCATTGCCCGCCAGTGTAAGAGTTAGATCTGTTTTCACAAGCCAGTTTCAAGAGCAGGGAATGCTCAGGGGACTGGTTGGCTCAGGAGATAGATGATTTTTTCACTTAGAGGCTTCTGGTTAGAATTCAGTCCACATTCCTTCTAGCTAGAAGTCATTCCAGCTCTGGTAACTAATTGTTTAGTTCACCTGTGCAAAATAAGTTGATGCTTTCAGAGCTGAATAAATAGTAGTAACAAATTTTTGCAAATATTAGTTTGAATTTGAACATGAAATTTCATTTGACTGTGGTTTGGAGCCATTTCCTTTTTGCTTTCTGTGAGCATTTGAATAGCTGAGCTTCACGAGTGTGAATGCTTATAGAAAAATGAATGTTAAGCTCCCAGTCTTGAATGTTTGCTGAAAGCAAATGTTGAGTGTCACAAAATAGAAAAAAATGACATGTGACTTATGTAACTAACAAATTTCCACTAGCACAACTGCTCAGAAGCTATCAATATAATGGGGGGAAAATTGGGAATAATTTTCTATAAAGACTACATTTGAAAAAGTCACAATCTTGTAGACATTTCACAAGCAGGAAAAGAGACAACATTTGATTAAGAAATGGTGCATTATGAATAATTAGACTGTGGCTGGGACACTGAGCTACAAAGCTACATTCTGAGTAACTGGGTGAATCTTTTTCATGTTGTCACAACTGTGCACCAACTCCCAATGGTGCTTGGTGGGGACCTCATCATGTACACACAGAGAAAATAAATCCCTACACCCACTGTTTTAAATGAGGAACAGAGAGAGGGATGCATCAATTTGAAGAATAGTGAGCTAGACACTGTGTGGTGGGGAGAGGGAAAGTGAAAGGCAGAAGGAGAAAAAAATGACAGTTTTAAATTGCCTGCACATCACAAAGTGCCAGACAGCAGTTTGTGGCGCTTCTAGGCTCTTTCTATTATAAAACCTAAATTGGGAGCTTTCAGATTTATATGTTATCAAACAAACGGAACTGAAGTTCGCTGCTGAGTGACAAACGACTGTGAAAAGGCAGCAAGGCTTCTGGGAGAGGGGAGTAGGGGGAAAGGATGCAAATAGTCTAGTAAACCTAGAAAAAGAGAGCAAAGGTAGAAAAAATTAACAATAAATGTAGTCAAAAGACTAAATAAAAGACATTTTACAATGTTTTCCTACTAATTTTTCTTATACTTAACTAGGAACTACTTTTCATAATGGAAGGATGTTGTTATAAATATGTTGCACATACCTTCTCAGAGCTGTTTTTAAAATAATGTATTGTAAAATGAATGAGCTGTAGTCTACTAGCAATAATCCATTATAAGCTGTGCATTAATAGACTACTAGGGCACTTCTCAGGTAGTTAAACCTACAGTGCATATGAGGAATACACAAGTATCCTACAGTTTACTCCCATCATGTCTTATTGCTATATATGCTCAGTTGTAGGCCTAATTCAAATCCCAGTGGACAAATGTCCACATCCATTTAGGGATCACCATGGTTGGCACACTTGGCCCCCACTGGCTTCTTTTATAGTTTGGCATGAAATAATGTTTGGGGTCATTTTGCTTATGTGGGAATGCCCTGTGGATGGTAAATTTGAATCTAAGAAATGATTCAGTCAAGGATAAATTGAGGCAGAAAGAAATCACTTTATTAATGATATGTTCAATTTCTAAAAACAAGTACACCACAACTAACAATAAGCATTTCTTCAAAATTTAGTTACCGATAGTTTGTTAAACAGAATTTGGAAGATGATCTGTGATCGTGCCAGCTAATCACGTCAAATAAAATGCTGCAGTTCTATCAGGCGACTATTAAGACATGGTGGCAAGGCAGTTTGCAAAAATTGGGCGGCTGCTGCTGCTCTCTGTGTTGTATCTGTCATGTGGATATAGAGGAGCTCATTCACCAGGCAGCCCTAAATTCTCTCTCTCACACACACACATGCAGAAGAGGAAAAGGGAAGGTTCACATTCAGATTAGTTGGGAAGAGTACATTGGTAAGAAATCATTGCATTAATATTACTAAAATGAAATGAAGAATAATAAGCATTTGATTTTAGCTGAATAATTACTTTTTGTTTGGCTCCAGTAAGCACATTCCATCTGATCTTTTATTCTCATAGCAGATATTTTTGCAGTGTCGTATTTTAAAACGATTGTTATATTACCCAAGTTCCCTGGGTACTGAAATCTGCAGGTGGCTATAATAGTCTGGATGATCTGTATTAAAAATGATAAATCATTTTCTTTCTTTCTTTAGCATTGTCTGCTCCCCCAGATACTTACATCTTTCTGACTCATATATATGTATTGATTATTACACCATCTCCCTGTTACACTTTAGGATCAGATCTGTGTTTCATTTGACTGCCAGTAATGATGGGCCACAAATTCTTCATATTCCAGTACAGGTCGCACCATCTGAGCTGCTGCTAGTATAAGTGTGGTCCACTAGCCACAAACCAGAAATGACAAATGACAAGAAAGAGGTAATACAGATCCAGGCTTTATTACCTTTCCCTCAGTGCTTCTGCACCAGGGAAAACCTCCCTTCAAGTAGGATACCAGGGCTAGCCATGCTGCTTGTTAGCCAGCATGCTCCTAACCCAGTGCAGAGACAGGATGGTAGGACCCAGGTGATTCACTGGGTACTAAAGGCAAAACCCAATTTATTCAGCCTGGGAGAGGGAACAAAGTGCCCCTTGCCTTTTAGAGTGATTTGGGGTGAACTCTGTGTGCAGATCCTGGCAGAGTTTGCCCCAGTTCTAATCACCTCCCTTTGCAGGTATTTCCACTTCAGGGATGCTCAAGAGAGGGGTGGGTGTGTGTGTGTGTGAGTGAGAGAGAGAGAGAACTGGGATCCTTTGTCATCAGCACATGGGAATAAAACTGAAACAAACACAAATATGCAGCTGTGACTCTTTTGGATTCAGAGCAACAACAAAAGAGCTGGTAAAAGATTTGAATAGCTACAGTCTGTGTATGTCAATGTCAATGGAAATGGCTAAAATTGCTTGTTCCTCATTCTTTAGAGGAGTCAAAGCATTTGAAACAAAAAAGACTTCTGACATGAAGAACGTGTGTTTTAGAGAAATTGCATTGAAATCAGCATGACTGAACTTTTGACACTTAACAATGTTGAAAATTGAATACTGTGAAGCTGACTAACATAGCTTTTATTTAATTACCCTCAATAGTACCTGTTACTTAAATTATTATATATAAGAAAGATTAAAATTTGTCACTGTAATGCATTTTTTCTGTATCAAAGCAAAACAGAGAAACACAATTTAGTCCTCTTATGTCACTGTAATAAATACATTGATTCTTATCTGAGCCAAAAGGTAAAATGAAATGAGAACTGGATCAGCTAAATGAAAGCTGAAAATAGAGTTATGTGATTCTGGTAGGGTTCATGAACTGAGTCCTGCAGGTTGGTTCATAGACTCATCGATTTTAAGGTCAGAAGGGACCATTGTGATCATCTAGTCTGACCTGTTGCACATTTGCAGGCCACAAACCCTCACCTATCCACTTCTGAAATTGAACCCTAACCTCTGGCTGAGTAACTGAAGTCCTCAATCATGGTTTAAACACTTTAAGTTACAGAGAATCCACCAGTTACACTAGTTTAAACCTGCAAGTGACCTGTGCCCTATGCTGCAGAGGAAGGAGAAAAACCCCCAAGGTTTCTGCCATTCTGACCTGGGGGAAAATATATTCCTGACCCCAAATATGGTGGTCAATTAGACTCTGAGCATGTGAGCGAGACCTAGCAGCCAGACACCTGGGAAAGAATTTTCTGTAGTTACTCAGAGCCCTCATAGAATATTAGGGTTGGAAGAGACCTCAGGAGGTCATCTAGTCCAAACCGCTGCTCAAAGCAGAACCAACACCAACTAAATCATCCTAGCCAAGGCTTTGTCAAGCCAGGCCTTAAAAACCAATAAGGGTGGAGATTCCACCACCTCCCTAGGTAACTGATTCCAGTGTTTCACCACCCTCCTAGTGAAATAGTGTTTCCTAATATCCAACCTAGGCCTCCCCCACTGCAACTTGAGACCAGTGTTTCTTCTTCTGTCATCTGCCACCACTGAGAACAGCCTAGCTCCATCCTCTTTGGAAACCCCCTTCAGGTAGTTGAAGGCTGGCATAAAATCCACTCTCACTCTACTCTTCTGCAGACTGAATAACCCCAGTTCCCTCAGCCTCTCCTTGTAAGTCATGTGCCCCAGCCTCCTAATCATTTTCATTGCCCTCCACTGGACTGTCTCCAATTTGTCCACCTCTGTTCTGTAGTGGGGGAACCAAAACTGGATGCAATACTCCAGGTGTGGCCTCACCAGTGCCAAATAGAGGGGAATAATCACTTCCCTTGATCTGCTGGCAATGCTCCTACTAATACAGCCCAATATGCCATTGGCCTTCTTGGCAACGAGTGCACACTGCTGACTCATATCCAGCTTCTTGTCCACTGTAATCCCCAGGTCCTTTTCTGAAGAACTGCTGCTTAGCCAGTCGGTCCCCAGCCTGTAGCGGTACATGGGATTCTTCTTTCCTAAGTGCAGGACTCTGCACTTGTCCTTGTTGAACCTCATCAGATTTATTTTGGCTCAATCCTCCAATTTGTCTGTCACTCTGGACCCTATCCCTACCCTCCAGCATATCTACTTATCCCTGCAGTTTAGTGTCATCTGCAAACTTGTTGAGTGTGCAATTAATCCCATCATCCAGATCATTGTTAAAGATGTTGAACAAAATTGGCCCCAGGACCGACCCCTAGGCATTGAGTTGTTGATCACTACCCGTTGAGCCCTCCCCATCTAGTGTCCCATCTCTGGCCATTGGGAATTTTTGCTGCTAGCAGTTGAAGATCGGTTACGTGACATTATAGGCAGCCTCATTATACCATTCCCTCCAAAAGCTTATCAAGATCAGTCTTGAAGCCAGTTAGGTTTTTTGCCCCCACGGCTCCCCTTGGAAGGCTGTTCCAGAACCTTTCTCCTCTGATGGTTAGAAACTTTCATCTAATTTTGAGCCTAACCTTGCTGATGGCCAGTTTAGATCTATTTGTTCTTGTGTCCACATTGGCACTTAATTTAAATAACTCCTTCCGTCCTTGGTATTTATCCCTCTGATGTATTTATAGAGAGCAATCATAGCTCTCCTCAGCCTTCTTTTGGTTAGGCTAAACAAGCCAAGCTCCTTGAGTCTTCTCTTATAAGGTAGGATTTCTATTCCTTGGATCATCCTAGTAGCCCTTCTCTGCACCTGTTCCAGTGTGAATTCAGTTTTCTTAAACATGGGAGACCAGAATTACACACAGTATTCCAGGGTTCTTGATCTCAAACATCCCACCCCAGCCTTCTCAACAATCCTGGGAGCAGCCCATTTCTTCCTATATGATAGATGTCTTTAGAGCAGACAGGTTCCAAGGAGGGTGGATAGGGGGAGAATAGATAGGCTGATGGAAGTGTGAAAGGAGGTTCACCAGCTCCCCAGCTGTGCAAAAACCTCAGGTGCATATTCATCAAACTTTTATGAGAGTGTCAACATTTTGCACAGCTCTAGAAAGCTTTTCTCTGTGCATCCTATCGGAAGAACTGTAATGCAGGGCAAGCTTAATGCTACTGAGCGCAAAGCAGGTCAATAATTAATATGTCATCTGCAAATTTGTTAATTAACATTAAATTAATTGTTATGTTAATACATAAACCTGCCAACTCTAACTCTTGTGAGCCACAAACCCCAGTGTCTAGAACCTAATTATGGCTCAGAGCTATGCATGTTGGGGGCCAGTGTAGAGGACATCCGCTGTTTCAGAAGTGATGGATGGAGGCATTGTGCCTGTGTAGGATTGAATCATGCATACTGTCTCCTGATTGCCACCACTTTCTTCACCTTTTGAAAAGGGATAACATATATTGCCTCCAAATGCTTGCTTGCCAGTGAAATTTGGGGGTGTGGCAACAGACATGCCAATGACACCATTCAGATGTGCTCTTCTCTGGTGGTGCTGCTGCTGACAGCAAAAGCTCTGGCAACCTCCCTCTGGTACTCGGAGAACAAAAGCAGTCCCATGATGTTTATTTCCTGTGTGGAAATATGGTGGCTTTGTCAACATTAGATTGAATTGGGGATCTCTAGAGTTGAAAGCATGAATCTCTATAGTTTGAGCTAAAGAAATAGGCTCTCCAGCTGGGAGTGGTAACAGACTCACATACTCTGTGGATCAGGCATTTAGGGGGATAGGAAACACATTCTGAATTATACAAGCCTAGGCTGGGGGGGCAAGGAAGGAGGCCTGCCACTGCCTCATAAATGCTGGGGTAGCCATATGGTATGGAGTAGCACTTTGAGCAGTACCATGAGTACAGTAGAAGGTTAAGCATCTATACAGAAAAAGCTCCACTGAAATCACACATTGAACAGATTTCTAATGGTGTCTGAATTCACTGAAAGTAGCTGCACTCCTCTGAGGTGGTGCTAAACAGGTTTGATTTGGGGTGACCTGTTCAACTTGTCTTGTATCTTAAACACTAGTTTTCTTTCTGGTCTATTTATGCCTTTTAATTCAATTCCCTGTATTCAAAGTGCAGCATATAAGACAGCAATCATATAAAATAATGTTGATGTAATTCTATTACTTTGTATTCTGTTGTGCTCTCTTCTCTTATTCACTGTAATAGAATTACTTAAACATTATTTGAGATCATTATTGCTTCAGAGTTTGCCTGCACTTGTTGAACTTAAATATGTGGAGGGAACATTCAGAATAGGGAGTGTAGTACCTGGGTGGATAACCTTGCTGAATAGTGACTACAGGATAATGGAACAGAGGGAGTAGAAGGTGAGATAGGGATTCAAAAAGTCAGCTGAAAATGGGGTGTATGTTCTGGTGAGAAGCTTGCACACTGGTTTAGTAAATCTGCCGGCCATGGGGTATATGCTTTGGCGAGCTTGCGTGCTAGTTTAATAACAGGAAATATTGAGGCTTTGCTCTCTGTGAAGCATGAATCTTGCCTGTTAATCAGGAAGAAAAAAGCACTTCATAGAATCAACAGCAAATATGGGTCTCATGGGGAAAAGAAACTTGAGTAAGTGCTTTTTGACAGCCGTGTATTTAAATACTTAAAAATACACAAAAAAGGGAAGAATCAATAGAGGAACAAAATCAGTGCAAGAGAAAGCTAAATGTTACAGTGGTGACGTGCATTCATGTCCTGCTCTTGCCTGGTAATGCAGTACCATTAATACGTCTCTACACAGGTTGATTTGACTGCAAGCCATTGCTTACGTTTCCTATGGAAACAAGGGCTTGAAGTAACATGAGCCAATACCAGTGGAAGATCTGGTGAGAAGTCACCCCAGATCTTATGAAGGAACCATGGAGTTGATGCATCAGCATAAGAGTCAGAAGGATCACTTGCAAGCGTGACCGCCTCTCTCTCATTTGTATTAATTGTTCTCTTCACATGAGAATGCTTCATAATACTTGTATGGGCGAAATTCATCCCTGTTGTAACAACATGACTTCAACCGTGAAGTCATACTTTACTGGCTCTAATAATTATCAGGCATCACAGCACAGGGAAGTTTTAAGGAGAGATTTAAAGGAGGCTAATGTATGTTTTTTCAGATTATTACAAGAGCTCTTTCCAGGTATTGGGGGTGAGGGGATTGCATGGGAGAAAGTACAAAGGTGCCTATTGGAAAATGTGACAAAATAGGCTATAAAGGCTGGCATCCTTGGCAGAGCAGGTGTTGAGAGCTGTGTACAGTGAAGAAGATAACAGGTAGGGGAGGGCTAAGCCATGAAGGGAGGAAGAGGATCCTCCAAACAAATGCTGAAAGATCAAGTAGAGAGGTAGGAGAGATAACAGGAAAAGACAGAGTCATGACAGCCTAATGAACAAGTGATCTGATATTCAAATGTGTTAAGCCAATGTTATCTTGCAGCCTACATTCTGATTTAGGATATTTTGTTTAAGCTTCCCCTGGCTGGAAGTGTCATGGGTCTCCAAAATAGCCCTCAGCATTCCAGGGAGGACTGTTAATAACCTGTGATTTTTTTTTTTAAATATCACAAAGACAAAATGTCAACATTAGTGACAATTGCTTTATATTGTAACAGGCTTCCCCTCCCCAACAGCTGGGGTGCAGGTGGGGTGATTTGAGAGAAGCTGGGGAATGGCCATTGAAACAAAGCATTCTTTTTATTTCTCTTTTACCTTAGAGTTTCATACAGTTGCCCATCACTGTAGGATCTCAGCATCTTCCATGCCAAATTAGTCGCAAAAGCAAAGTCCCTAGCAGACATCATAGAGTCTCAAGCTCTTCTCCTTTCTCAGGGTAAAACCCCTGCATGGGGCAGGGTGGTGTGGTGGTGGTAGTGGTGGGGTTAGTTTTGTTTGTTTGCTTGGGTTGTTTGGGTTTTTTTTTGAGCCACTGGTCTCCAGCTCTAGGGGAGGCGGGCACTATCGGTGGAGAGCTCTGGCTGCATTCAAGTGTGTTGGATTCTTTTTGATAATGTGTTCTGGCCTCATTCCTTTAGATGCCCCTGATGCGACAATATTTTCAAAGCTATCTGCAAGGAAAAGGACTAGTTTGCAACCCCTCTGCAGATCATGCCCTGCACATTGAGCACCCCTACCTTACGTTTATAGTTTCCCCAAAAAGAAAGGGAGCTCAGACCCACCACAGAACATTTTTCCTCACACTTGAACTCACCTGCTGACATGAACACCAATGTATGTGACAAAGAGATCCAGTACCTGAACACAGGAGGAAAGAAATCCATGGAAAATTCAGGCAGTTCTAGCTGCAGAGCCAAAAATATTGGTTGCCTTGTAGTGGTCATAAAGGAAGCCCATTGAGACAAATTCTCTATTGGTGTCAACAGGCAACAATGAAATGGCAATCATTTACACCAGCAGAGAATGTGGCCCGTTGAGATTACTTTTGGTGTTTATATATATAAAAAACATAAAAGTTCTTATTGCAGACTTGTTTCTGTAGGCCATTCTATATCAGTCCAGCATGAAGCCAGGAGACAAACTGAACTACAAAGAGTGAATATTAAAGAGGTCAAGTCAAAATGATCTTTTAAAGTAAGGAACCAGTCAAAGGGATGTAACTCCAAATGGTCAACACTGGGTTCTGTTATACTCTTTCATGTGGGACACAGTGAAGCACTGGGCTTTGAACACACTATCCCTGCTAACTTGTGAAACACAGCAGACAACAAGGGTACATCTACACTGTGACATGACCGCAGCTGGCCTGGGTCAGCTGACTTGGGCTCATGGGGCTCGGGCTGCAGACATTCGGGGTCAGGCTGGAGCCTGGGCTCTGAGACCCTCCCCATTTGCGGAGTTCCTCAGCTTGGGCTCCTGCCCAAGCCTGAATGTCTACAGAGCAATTTTACAGTGCTGCAGCCTGCGACCCACAAGCCCAAGTCAGCTGACCTGGGCCAACGACGGGTGTTCAATTGCTGTGTAGACTTACCTTAAGTGCACATAACATATGTCATTTGTCTTCTAGCCACAATCAATGGATAGAAGTAGATGAACATAAGGGATTGTTTGTGACCATCTGATCCAAAGCCTGAAAATGTCTTTCAGCAAGGCCATGCCAGGTGTAAACCAAAACCATATGTTCTTGCCTTTGAGATTTATCTGTTGCAGTGTTTTTCTAATTCAGCCTCTGTGAGCTTCTCCCCTCCTGTGTGCTACCATCAGTGTTCTTGTCTGAGCATGCTCAGCTGAGTCAATCTTAGGCCATTATTTAATTTGGACTTCTTTTCATCTTCTAACATGTGGCAAGGTAATATGCATTAGTTCAATGGCAGTCAATAGCCAGACATATCTCCAAAGCCCAGAGGCTAAGTACCACAGGAAGTCAGAAATGGAGCAAGAAAAGAGCCAGAAATTATGGTGTGACTACAGTCCAGTGGAATTCCTATAAAAAAATCCACTACCGCTCTTTTGCTTCACAACAATGGAGCAGCAGAAAAAAAATCTCTTTATTCTTATAGCGTGATTGTGAAAGTGTGTATCTTGGTCAGAAATATCGAAAATACTTAAAATATAATATAATCATTTTTTTCCAAATCTAAGGAAAATGCAGTTACAACCCTGTAGAAAAAATATCAAGATAAAATTATCAGTCTGGACCTAATTGTTCCTGTAAGGCACTAGCCACTGTAAGGGACAGCACAGAAATGCACTATCCCAAGGAGAAGTTGGAGAGCGATTGTGCATTAGGAAGCTCCATGGGGTACCAGAGGATTGCACCGAATGGTGCAACCTTCTACCCATGTTGCCAATGCAGAATGTGTGGGTGTGACCCAGGGCCCTGCTTCCTCCCCTCCCCATTTTTGATAATGTGATTGTCTCTGGTCCTTCTGTGGGGTACACAGCAGGGAGCAGAGAAGCTCCTTGTACCCTCCCACCCTCATGCGTCTCATGAGGAGCAGTCACAATCTGGATCATTTTCTTCCCTCCTGCCCCCCTACAGAATGTCAGCTTAGAAAAGAATTATTTTCCCTAAATCTTCCCACATGCTTACATCTTGGAAATGATGTGCACAGAGCAAATGGGTAACATGGTCGCATCCATGCTACATTTTTTCTCTTGTGCACAGACAGTACACAATGAATAAAGAGAGAGAAGCTCACTCCTGTAAGATATATTTTCTCATCATTTGTCTCCAAGGCAGACAGCTGTTTCTTATCTGGCTCCGGCTTCCATCTTCTTAAGACAAGAAATATATTCTTAAAAAAACCCAGTGAGGATGTTAGGCAGAACATTTCGGGATGGAGAAAACCCCTGTTTCTTTGGAGTTTTCTTAAAAGCTGCAACTGTCCCTTGAAGTGGTGGCTATTGACAGCCAATGAATTTCATTTCCATTGGAGACATTTTGTTTAAAATTTTCTTTCTGTACGAAGCCAATGTTGGATTTGAGAAAGCAAAATCAATAATAGGTGTCAGCAAATGGTTGCCCTGCTCATTCTGCCTTCGACAAGTAATTTTAGGTGACACTGTTTAATCAGGATGAGACAGTACTTAGACACTGTTTAAGAAATTACCCTTTGATTTGTGCTCTGGATAAATGATTCATGAAAGAGCAATTCCAGTTTCTTGCCAGCTTGGAGTGGCCACATTCAAATTGCATTCTGGAAATGCAACAGCGAAACCTGGTACAGTGAAGTGTCAGCTGCAGTGCTCCCCCTTGACTGTAATGTAATTAAGTCAGTGCATTACGGAAATGGAATGTAACTTCATGTAAAACGGGTAGTCTATCAAATAAGCAAGCGACAAAACTGTTTGTGTACCAGTTTATTCACATTTATCAGTGGGCCCTGGTGAAGTGGATGTTTGAATTGGTGTAAGTTTATTTGTCTCCTGATATGTAAAAAAAAACTTGCCATCTCTTGGATGGTGGATGTTTTAATTATATAACAGATGTAGAAAACTGAAATGGGCATTTTAAAATTAAGCAAAGGCCATTGTTTTCTCTTTTTTTCTATTTAGTAAATATAGTGCGCTTATTAGGAGATGTAACTTACAGTCAGTTCCCTGTACTGAATGTTTAAAAAGGTTTTCTTGATTGAGTGGACTAATAACAAATTAAGTGGACCATAACAAATCACTGTGGTCTAGCATTTACCCTCATATTTCAGATGTTGCTCAAATAAATCAGAAATTATTTGAAATCTAATTTGCATAACACAGAAGACCAGTTTAATTAGTTGGCTTAGTTTAGTAACCTCATTTACAAAGAAAGCAGCCACATTTTAACCACAATGCCTTGCATTTAAAAAATAATTCAAACTGGTTTACCATATAAAACTGGATGCCAGAGTCCTGATCAGTGCAAAATTGATGTGATTAGCAGATTGCTTTCCTTTTAACTATTCTGCTTACATTCCTATAGATGTGTAATGTACACCCCTTCCTTCCAATCCTGTATACGTGTGGGGAATGAACAAATGACAAAGGGATTTGTTTCTCATGCTAATCAGAGGCTGCAGAGGACTTAGAAGTGCCTCTATTAAGTTATATGTCTAAGAAAGCTTACAAGCTGTTGTAATAAAATAGATGTGGCCCTTCACACTAAAGATACATTAATCTAAAAAGGACTGCATTTTTGACCAGCAACATTTTTATTTGTCTGCCAGCTTAGTTGTAACATCAACTTGAGACACAGAAAGTTCAGAGACATGAGACTAAGGAGCGTTTTTTTCTAGAAAACTTTAGCAAGGCTTTTCTTGTTCTTCTCTACATTTTCCATGCTGTTCTATAGTAGCACAGATGCACACACAAACCCAAACACACATCAAATAATGTTGTGACATTATATGTGTAGCTAATATACCATCTCAAGAAATGTTTTCTCCCAACTGTTTGCTGTGTTCTGGACTTCATTATGTAAAAATCTTCACCAAAAAACAGGCATAATCCTTGTAGCTTTGCTAGTAGCATTCATCTTCTAAGGATCTGTGGAATCAGGAATGAGAAAAACAGCATCAGTATTAATACTTCACTAGATAAATTGCAGAGATCTAGATGCATTGCTTAAAGTTGTCAACCGTGACTTCCCAGCAAAGTGAAAGGCATTTGAAAAATTACCGCTGATGTTTCAGGCTAGGGAAAAACTACTTTTTCAAACAATAAAAAGGTTTCCTTTATGGACTACTAAACCAGGCTCAGCGTTTTAATTGGGGGAGGGGAGGGGAGAGAAACAGGGATGTTCCTGCAGCTGAACCCTCGAAATAGCCATGTCACATTATTTAAAGGCGGAATTCCTAATGGGATCTCCAAATCCATCCCCTATTTATGAGCCATCTCATGGAATGATAAAGGTGAAAATGGTTTGTTTTATGCAATGAAAATGAAAATTATGAAAATGGTTTCTTCAGTGGGAAGAGTAGGGAAAGTGCTGCCAAGGTTTAGCAGTGACTTGCATCTTCTTTCTGAGCTCCTGTTGCCTGCACAGAATTAAAGGGAAGAGAGCAATTAAGCTGTAAACGATGAGAGCTCCTGGGTTACTTTGGTTACTTATTCTGACCTTGCATAGGCTGTGATATTAGATCAAAGCCCCTTAAACCCACTTGAGAAGTGCACAGTTTGCATAACCATTAATTAATTAATCAATCTGACCATGTTTTATCTCACCTGTTTCTGTGGCTTAATTGTAATAATAATAATAAAGTGCAAAGAGAACAAAACAGAAGTGGCCGCTCAAATACTGGGTTCTGACAGGCTGCCAAGGTGAAAGAAATGTTCCATTGGGTTGGAACAGTTCTTGCACAGTGATGCATAGGGTAGAAGTTCGGTGGATTCCTTCCACCTGCCCTCCTTGCGTGTTTGCCCAGCACCTGCCTTGATCCTACATGTCCACTGAGCTCTGAATGTTGGCTTAACCCTCTTAGTCCTTCAGAATTCAGACAACCTCCCTCCTCAGGGAGAATGCATCTCACACACATATCCTGTCTCACAATAAGGCCATGACAAAGGAAAACATCCCACAGCTTTGTTTTCAAAGGCCTTACTTGTGTATGTTCTGAGTAGGGACTAATGCAAACAAGCAATGAATACAGGTTATAGCTTATTGCTGGAAACAACAGAAGAGTTCACTGACTTTTGATATTTCTCCCACTATACTGGATGTAGTCCTGTCAAGTCTATGTTATCTACCAATATAGGTACTTATAACACACTCGTAGTCATAGTATCTGAGTGCTTTAGAGGTTACCTCTGTGGAACGATGATCCTTGTGCATATAAAGGAGTCACCAAATGAAGCCTTTGTTTTAAGTCCCATATGAAATATGTTCTCCACCTCCCTCAACAAACATACAAAACCCCAGAGGCAAAAACACCAACTAGCAAAAAGAAGGCTACTAGCTAGTCGTGCATGAGGGCAGACTGGTCAGCCAAAGCAGGTGACTGAGGGAGGGGAAAAAAATGTCATGTTACAGGGGAATCTTTGTTTCTAACTCTAGGTCCTTCTTCAGTTATCAGCAATGATGATGATTCGGCAAGTCCCCTCCATCACATTTCGAATGGGAGTAACACTCCATCCTCTTCTGAGGGCGGCCCAGATGCTGTCATCATTGGAATGACAAAGATTCCTGTCATTGAGAACCCCCAGTACTTCGGAATCACCAACAGTCAGCTCAAGCCAGACACATGTAAGTACAGATGTTTATATGTAGTTTGGTCATTTATTTTTCTCAGCCATGAGCTGGGTTTCTTTACCAGAGCTAACGGGGAAATGATGTAACTTGCAGGGGTAGTGGGCGGGGGGTTAAATGTATGCAAATCATTAAGGACATAGGTACATGGGATGAACTGCTTTACATCTGTCAAAGCCAAAAGGCCAAATTCAGCCCTTGTGAGGAGTCAGTTAAGACAGCTACACAGAAAGCCTTATCCAAAGTTCACTGAAGTCACTGAGAGACTTTCCATTGATTTCAATGGCCTTTGGATTTGGCCCTTGCACCTAATATGAATTTGAGCCCGTGTATTCTCAAGAAAAGACTAATCTTGCTTTGGGCCAGAACCAGAAGTCAATATTTGCATTGTATTGTTATATACATTCTGAAATCAAATTACTTGTGTTGTGGCTATGACTGTAAATTCACTTTGAAATATATACATATATTTAAAAGTAATACTAAAATAGTGTTGAGATTACAGAGGGTGACAAATTTTATTCTTCTGCTTTATTTGTATAGTTCAGAGTTTATATTTTAAAAAGGTGTTTAATATTTAAGATGAAGCACTAGGTTTTGTTTTCACCTCAGACGAACAGTAAGTCTAATTGTCGCATATATGTTCTCAGTCAATCAAGTTGGAGGCATACGAAGTGAGCGGTTAAAAAAGCACGCCAGGCTTCTGTTACTGATCTCCAAAACAAATATTAGTTTTGCACATGAACATTTTTAAAGTTGGGGGAGGTTGTTATTGAAACATTAAATATAATAGTACAGCAAATAAGAAATATATTGTGGTCATCCACAAATATTTTGGATAACTACTGACATGAACATATTATAGCAGTTGAGGCAGTAATTGTTATAATCAGAGTTTCTTAACGGTTTCCATTCTAACTCACAATTTTCAGTCATTTGTAACTATCTCAAACTTTTACCTTTTGGACTGAAATTGTTGTGGCTTGGTCCCTAGTGGGTTTTTAATGCTTCATCAAAAAATGGTTTTGTAGCATGAGAAGAATGAGAAAAAATTACTTTCTTCATTATAAAAAAAATGCAATCTTTGTTTGTTTGTTTTTGTTTTTGTTTTTGGAACAGTCTTAAATAGCCAGAGGTTGAAAGTTGTGGTAGAAATGGCTCATATTGATGACAAATGCCTTTAAGTGTTCCAATAAAAATTATTCTCATTTGACCAAGTTATGAGCCTTAATACATTGTACACTTCACATCCCCAATAGGTTTTGTATAAGCTTTCCCTTAAATTCATAGGCTGCCTGATCCATTTCCCAAGGAATTCCGTGGAAAGACTCCCATTGACTTCATTGGGCTTTGGATCGGGCCCCATGTGTGTGATTGAGGAATGCTACATTGGGTATTGATGTACATGATTGATTTAAATATTCAGCAAAAATTTTAGTGTGGATGCACAAGCTGAGGCTTTTGCCTTAAAGCTTGCACAGTTTACAGAGTGTAACAGTAACCCTCCTCCAATCGCTGTGTGTTTTTTAACATGTGGAAAGGCGGAGACCAGGTAGGGTGACCAGATGCCCCAATTTTATAGGGACAGTCCCAATATTTGGGGCTTTTTCTTATATAGGCACTTATTATCGCCTTTCCCTCTCTCCATGCAAAGTCTCTGGCTTTAACAAAAATGTTTAAAAAATGTACGTGCTCTGTTCCAGAACAAAGAGGTCACTTGAGTTGAATAGGAGGTTGGAGCTCAGCTGTAGGAGCATTGCATCACAATTGAACAACACTAACTACAACTAATTTGTAAAAAGTTGTAAGTCAACACTCTCAGGTCCTGATCCTGAAAAGACTCAGGTCTTTTCTACTCAGATCTTAACTAGAGCAGCCATGTGCACTATGCAGGGGTGATTTCTAAAGTGCACTGATGTGTGGTGCATTAATTGCTCTGTGTAGACCCTGCTGGCACACTAAAAGTTCCCCAGCATGCTTTAGTAGAGTGCCTATTTGAAACATCCCGCATCCCAGTATGCATAACTCCACTGTGTAGATGTGCCCTTAAATGTGTACTTGATTTTGCACATTGTGAGTAATACCACTGACTCTGATTAAATTATTCACGGTGTATAAAATTAAACATGTGTGTAAATGTGCAGAGAATGAGGGTTTATGTCTTCACATTACTATGCATGATATGATTTGAATGATGAGGAAGGTGGAGATCTGTACATCAGGTCATTCCACGTTCTGCTACGCTGTGTTGATAATCTCAGTGTTTGAGATATTTGGGGCTTTATTATTTTAAACAAAGAGAACCAGATAAACTACTGTAGCACAATATAATCAAGACAAATCTGGTCTCTTCTATCACATTGAGCATGTCCAATAAAGAGGATATTTGAATTGTCTGAGACAAAAATGGTCTTCCCGTGAATAATTTCACACACACACTCTCTGTCTCATTCACTCACTTTTTATTACAGTGTTGCACTTGTCCTTCTCCGATCTGCAAACCTCCTCCTGATTTGTATTTTTGATACTTTTATAAGCTGTAAGCTCTCATACAGTTTTCCTGTTTACGGTAATACCAGCTCAAAATGTCATCTGGTTTCTCATCTCAAGTAAAAATAATTCACATTTATGTTTACTTCCTATCCAGCCTAAATACAGCTGTCGTCTAAGTATTAGACACCCCATCAATGACTGTCATGATGGAAAATGATTGTCATGCAGGACCCTATGTGATTAATATTTTTTATGCTGCATTTTTTGGGGGTTAAGTGGAATCACATTCCAACAGTAATGCTATATTTATATGGAATTTGAAGGAGCATGTTTGCAGTGAGTAGCAAGTGGAGTTGGTTTTTTCGTTCTCCATTTAAGTGATGTTTTAACCTATTGTCAAATACCTAATCCTGTAGACAGAGCACCAGGCTTCAACACCAACTCTGAGAAGTGTGTGTGTGTTTATAAAAATAGCAATCATCATAAATCCCATTTGAAATTCCATCACCAAAAAATCAGCACTTCTGCCACTGAAAAAAATTATTCCTGAGAAGTACCAGCATCTAAAAGTTGGCAATGAGGAGACTAAACATGATAGTGCTTCCTTCCTCTTTTGATACAGTCACTCAAGATGAAAAATCAGAACTGGTGAGGTTTAGTTTCAATAAGCACCCAAAAGTGTGGAGGTGAAATCCTGACCTCGATTTCATTCTGGATGCTTACGTAGACATTCACTGAATGTACTGATAGACAACTGAAAATGACCCGCCTGCTCTCATCCATGCCTATGTGATATTTCCCATTCCAGCCACTGGTGGTTAAACATCCAGTTTCCTCTGGCTGTCCAGCAAGCGCACAGGACTCTACTCTGGCTCCTGCCCATCTCACACCCCCATCCTGCTATGGCATGAACACTCACCTACTGGTGGCCTCAGGTTCCTCTGCCTTCTATTCAGGGTCACACACAGATTTTGGAGGGCCTGTGACAATATCTGACACAGGGCCTCCATTCTTCCAAAGAAATTACCACTGGGCGTGCAGGTTGTGTGGGAGTGATGGTTGAAGAGGCACTAATCCTGCACTAATCCAGCAGTTAGGGCTGGACCCAGCTCTCTGCTCCAGGCATTATGAACTGGTTTGACTTGGCTGCTGCTCAGGACTTAAATTCTCAGAGTATTTCCTGGAGCCCCCCGCCAGAGGCATTACGACTCAGGGAGTCAGCCCCAAGAGTTTAAAAATATTTAATGGAGCTTCGCTTCAGACAGCTCCAGCTGAATTTAAGCCCTGCTGCTGTTCTGTCATGACCCTGTGCACTAGGTTGTTACGCCACTCAGTTTGGGGGCCCTCTCAAACAGGGGGCCTGGGAAAACTGCTCCCCACTCGTCTATGCCAGGTGGACCTGCCTTTATTCGGCTGATCAGCCACTGCAGAAGGCCTGAAGGTTTCCACTTCTTTTTGCATTCTGTGATGCACTGAGTAACTTAAGGCACACCAAGCTTGTTTACCTGCTTCTACTTAAACTAAAGTCAAGTGTCAGCCGTTTTTGTTTGTAGGTACCTGGCTAACTGTGACGTATCTAGTTTCAAAAGGGTGAGAGCACTCAGAGCCTGGACATGACAAAATGATATTTGGTATGAGATTGTTTTAAACGAAGTTGCAGTGAACTGGGAGCAGCCTGTAGACTTCTCACTTGGGAATGGGACTTTCAAATGTCACTATCAGAAATGAGGCCAGACATTCAAGTGAAGTAATCTTCAGTGTAGGACACTCACAAAGATGACAAACCTTCCAGAGATTATCCTCCCATGGCACCAACTATAGTGTCTAAAACCTCACAGGCACAATGGCTAGCCATGCTGTAAAGGTCACTTTTTGTGTCTTGTGAATTTTACTAATTCTAGCGAGACATTGTAAGCTTCAATCTCATTGGCCCCTTCATTGAGACCAGGACTTTTCCAGGATTAGCATTCAACAATCAGGCATGGCTGCTAAAGTTACCAAACTGACACACCAAAGCTGTTGAGATAGGACTGAAAAGGTGCAACCTGTAAATGCAGTAGTGCATAGCTATCAAATCTGTTAAATCGTCACTCAGCGAGCTGCTCAGTACTTGGAATATATCAGACCATTACTGTTATGTTTTAATGATTAAGGGTGGAACTTCTCACAGTAAATAACACTGCCTTGTTGATAGTAATGTGAAAGACAAAAGTTCAGGACCAGAGATGCATAAAACATCAATGGGAATGCAAGGGTTGTGATTTACGGCAGAATTATTCCACTGCTTGGATAAGAACCTGCTCTGAAGTAAACTTTGGGACTGGAAGAGGCTAATTCTGCCATGAGTTACACCCAGGAAAATTCCATGGATGTCACTGTAGTTGCTTATATGTAACTGTGAAAAATTTGATCTTTGCTCTTGGTTTCTTATGTAAAGAACCAAATCTTGGCCTCAGTCAGAACAGTGTAAATCTGAAGTAATTCCACTGACTTGAGTTTCCCCATACTAGCTAATTCAAATGCCTTATAGTTACAACAGGCTCGTAGTTACAATCCTCCTTTCTCCACTTATTTTTTTAAAGACGTTCTTACTATAGCGAAATGACATTCTTGGCCGGGGTGTTAACTAGTTCCTGTGTGGTTTATCCCCTGGATATTTGTGCCACTGGCTAAGACACAAAGCCAGGTTTGCTTTAGAAAATGTGAGGAAATCTGTGTCCTTCATATGGGTAGCTCCTGGTGTACCAGGATATTTCTGATGTCTTTCTTAATCACTCAATCATCATTTTCCTCTTGTAGGTGTGTACTGCTCTGTATGCACATAGAAGCGCACATGCCTGAGTGTGGAAGTTTAGATGTATATGTTAGGCAAAAATCTGCGTGACATAATGGGATGCATTTTTATTTGTAAATAAAATAATGACACGAGCTTGTGCTTCATCAGATTAAAATGAAATGTTTAATCTGAACCGAAATTAACAAATTAAATATCATCTTCTTTTGATAATAGAATGTTGAAAAATAAGGCAGGGTTAGGGTAGACTCTAGTGAAAAATAATAAGTTATGATACTTAGCTCAAATGTCATTAATGTAACATTTATCCTATCTGTATGTGCCTTAATTCAGATTCTACTAGATAAAACTGGAAAAATACACTAGAACAGTTTGTTTTAGTGCAAAAGAAGCTGTCCACATCCTTGCTATGAATTAATGAGAAAATGATTGATTGCTAGTACAATAATCCACAACAAATGTTGATTAAAACAGACTAGCATTTCGCTCAGTTACAGTAGAAATGACATTGTTTCCAAGCAATGCAGAGTTTTCATGCCTTTTGTCAAACAAATGCCTATAAGAAAATGAAGTGCCTAATACTATATGATAATTAATATCGAGATGAGTGGGGCAGATTCTGTACCACAGCAGGGTGCAAATGGGCCTATGAAATAATTACTGTAAACTGATTGCTACTGATTTTGCAAATCTGCAAAACTAGCAAAAATTAGTTTACAATCTGTAGCTCCAGTCCTACAGTGTATTGCTAATTGCACATATGATGGTGATTTTTTTTAAAAATAGGAACTTTGAGAGTAACTCTCCTATATGCCATTTTGAAAACTGACAGTTTCATTAAGATATATGTCACACCATCTTATTAAAGTTGAGTCAAGTATTTTGCTTAGTTTTCTGTGCCCTCCAGTTACAAATTTTGTTAGTTTGCTAAAAGTCAGTTTGTGGCTTGTCATGACATTGCTACCTCACATTCTTCCCAGAAACCTGCAAAGCAGTGTGAGGACTTCCTGGGCCATAGGTCTGGGATCAGGGAGAGAGAGCAAGGAGTGTTGCCAACTCTTGTGATTTTTGGTGTTTCTTCTTAAAGCCTTAACTCCTGGAGTCAAGTCATCATTTCGGGTTTAAGTTAAAAAAAGCAAGTTTCTAGCCCTCTTGGTTGTGGAGAAAGGCAAATGAAAAGATCTAAATATTTATTATTTTTTAAATCTCAGGATTTTAAAGCCAGTCTGATGGTTCTGGGTGGCCTGGCTGCTGAATGTTTGAGGTTGGCAACTCTGGGGCTACCTGACTGGTACAATTCTGATCGAGTGGTGAGCAGGGAGGACACACAGAGAGGTGGAGATAAGCAAACATGCTGGCCAGCAGAGCTGAACACCAGCACAAGAAGTGGGGAGTATGCTACAGCAAATAAAGGGTTGTAGCAAATTACTCCCTCTTGGAGCAATGGGAGAGCAGAGAAGGAATGGTGATTCTGAATTGCAGTTCCTCCTTGAGGCTTTTCCTCCATGATTAGGGCACTGAACAAAGGCTAAATCATGCTTAGTCTCATCTAGGCCTGATCCTGCACCTATAACAACAGCAAACCTATTTGCTATGGTTCTCATCTTCCATTCTTGCAGAGATCCCCACACATACTGATGGCTCTAGGCATGTTTACGAAATTTAACACACACACCAATATGAAACCAAAACCAAACCCCAATGAGTGGACTGGCCAGATCAAACCACCTGCAGTCAACAATACTGCCCAAAGTAGTAATGATGAATAATCATTAATAACCTCCCACGTCTAGCTACACCATATCCAACATCCCTCCTGCTCACTAAAGGTCTGAGGAAAAGACAGGCTTCTTGACACCCCTTACAGGTTAAGAAATCCAAACTCTGTTGGTCTAAGTGGGGAAGCAAGAACCCCTTGTAGAAAATAAGATGCCAGTAGTCTTCTCCATTTTAAATAAGGAAGCTTGAGGGTCTCCATTGGTCACAGCGGTGATGCTGTTGCAAAGAGAGAGGCAGTTTCTTATCAAGCTAGGCCCCAAGTCCAGGCACCAAAGAATAATAATTATTAGAAACACAGAGCTCAAAATTTATAAACAGTTTTGCCCTTCATAAAAGTCATCCTGGCCTAGGATGACCAGATGTCCCGATTTGACAGGGACAGTCCCGATATTTGGGGCTTTGTCTTATATAGGCACCTATTACCCCCCAAGCCCTGTCCCAGTGTTTCACACTTGCTGTCTGGTCACCCTATCCTGGCCTAATCCTCCAACTAAACAAAAAAACAAAATAGCAATCAATCTAAACAATAAGAAAAGGAGTACTTGTGGCACCTTAGAGACTAACCAATTTATTTGAGCATAAGCTTTTGTGAGCTACAGCTCACTTCATCAGATCCTTTTCTTTTTGCGAATACAGACTAACATGGCTGTTACTCTGAAATCTAAACAATGTTCAGTC
The DNA here is from genome assembly GCF_965140235.1 of Caretta caretta. Classification (NCBI taxonomy): domain Eukaryota; kingdom Metazoa; phylum Chordata; order Testudines; family Cheloniidae; genus Caretta; species Caretta caretta. Next base: position 92,372,568 of record NC_134210.1, on the reverse strand, counting down.
AAAGCCTAATTAAATGGAAAAGCCTCACTGCATGAGCGGAACCTGTCAGACTTGGACTCAACTGGTCAACGTGGTTCCAAAGGTGGGAATCTTTAACAGAGAACACCACACTGCCAACATTAGCATGTTCAGACACTGACAGCCAAGATGTTCCAGTGAGCCTCAACTATCATGGTGGGATAATAAGGAAGGAAATATATTTATATTTTTTCCAATCAAATCATGCGTTTAATGCAGAAGATATTTATATATTTTACTGGTCAGGCTAGATATTTACAGATTCAACTGCGCATTTTATACAGCTGATTTGGTTGGATACATTACCACACAGGATGCATGACCTTTTTATTGTCCTGCAGACTTCCGTGAAGGAAATGTTACGCACGCCAGTAGTTATGCTTCACTTTTCTTCAGCTGGGTAGCAGATTTTTGCATTTTAGTCCATCGCAGTTTGAGTCCTACACATTTTGCTAATAATCTGGCTGCATATTTCCTTTGCCCAGCGCACAAAATGTAACACAAAATAAATTCGGTAGAAATTAGAATCTTTATCACCTGCTGTTCATCTGGGTTCTCAGCAGGCCACTAATTTCTTTAGTTTTTATCCAAATGAAATAAATGCTTTCAAAGTCTGAAGTCTTCAGCTTTAAGAGCTTGTTTTCCTTGCCCCCTGGAAAGTTCAAAACCAAAAAGAAATTAATCTCCTTTCTATTTTTTTGTAGAAGTGAACCTAAAAGATCACCATGATCCAGATTGACATTCATGAAGCAGTGCTGATCTGCACAAAATTGATTATTTTCACTTAGTAAAAGAGAAAAGCAGAAAGTTGTTACATTTTCAGCAAAATGTTCTGGGTCCAATTACATTTCACCACTCAGAACAGTGTGTGATCTTGCACTACTTATTTGCGTGATTACTGCTTACTCACACCAAGATGCCCACTGCTGTGAATGGGACGACGGACATGAAAAAAAGCATTGTACGTTCTGGTCCTTAATTTGTAAACTTTGTAGCTTGAGCAGCCTATTGTATGCAAATTCAACCAATGAAACGTGCTTTTGGATGTTTGTTAAAAGAAAAAGATCTGAACTGAAGTATGCATTTCGGTTAGCAAAGCAGTGTGGAACGAGCTAACGTGAAATGTGCAGCCTAATGGCTAATGCATATAGAGTGCCAGCCTCTGGAGTTGAAGCAGATACTTCATTAGTAAATTTGGCAGCTCAATTAGGCTCTGATTAAGCAAACCATCCCTCTTCAGCAAAGCACCCAAGTACATGCTTAAAGTTAAGCACATACGTAATGCGGAATAATGGATGGATGTGCTTAAGAGGTTTTCTGAATTGGGGCCTTAGCCAAGGACACTGTTGGATCAATAAAACAGGCAGAAAAACTGTTAAACAAGTGTAACTTCAATGACACCATTGAACTGGGACATTTGCCTCAGTTATTTGACTATTCAGCTCCGTCAAAAATCTGTACAGCACTTTGACTTGAAAGTATGTAGCTAAATCAGTGACATGCACCTGATGAATAATACCATACAGTCACACTATGTTACAGTGACTGAATGACCTGTCTCCAACTCCATGGTGTCTGAGAAATTCAAGAGATGTTCATTTTTTAATATATATTGAAAGCATTTTGTAAAATAATTTAAGTGGATTAAAAAGGAGAGTCCCTCTGTGAAATCTGTAGGAAAAAAATGTAATTTATAAAAAGAACTTCATTATTAAGAGCCAAGGTGTGATTCTTGCTCCTATAGAAGTTAATGGGAGCAGGAGCAGACCTCTGGTTTGGTATTCCTTGCCCCAGTGGGAGTTTTGCAGAAATGCAGGTCCCGGGGAAAAATAATAATATGTAGACACAGAGAACATGAGTGAAAAATAAGAAAAGAATAAATTCCAAAATATATAGTTTACATTTCAACACATAATGAATTCAACTTTGAGACATTTTTCTTTTGGCATAAAAAGTCTAATAAATCTTAAGGTAAGAGAATCAGAAACAAATGAAAAAAACCTCATAGCCAAAATGATTCATAACTATATCAAACATCACATTCTCTCCAATTCATTACCAGTGATTGCATCACAGTTAAGAAGTCTGTGCTTGCTTGATGTGCCTGGTCTCAGACAAAAGTGTTCCAAAGATCAGCTTGGAGAAAATGTTTGATTGCTAGTACAATAATCCACAGCAAATGTTGATTACAACACTTGTATTTCTCGCAATTACAGTAGAAGTGACATTGTTTCCAAGCTATGCAGAGTTTTCATGCCTTTTATCAAACAAATGCCTAAAAGAAAATGAAGTGCCAAATACTGTATGATAATTAATATCAAGATGAGTGGGGCAGATTCCGTACCACAGGGGGGTGCAAATGGGCCTTGAAAGGGTCAGAATTTCTCCAGTGTAGAAAGGAAAGAAAGATGTGAAAGGGGAGTATTGGAGTGGGATGGGGAATGGCTAGAGTCTTCTGGGCTATGGAAAAGCTCCTTGTCAGCTGTGGAGATACATGTCAAGGGGCTGCATCAGTCCAGAATCCAAACAGGAACTCTTCTGAACTATGCTTTCTGGGCTATACTGCAGCACGGAATTTGGGCCAGTGACTCTGATACCCATCGGCACAAAAGAGATTCTGCTGATCCTGTGAAAAATGCTTTCAAGAGGCAATTATACAGCAGCCTCAGGAGGAATCCAGACTAAGCTAAAATGTGAATAAATCCCAGGGCAGGATGTAGATGAAGCTTGGTTGGGATACACTCCTGAATTATGGGCAGTCTGAGGGTCAGAGAAAAAAATGGAAGGTAACTTTAAAGTGTTGCCAGCAAAAAAAAAAAAAAAAATCTAGCACCTGCAGAATACTTTGCACCTTCAAAGCACTTTGCAAACATTAATTAATTAATCCTATCGATATCGCTCCAGTTTCTCGTTGCCCATAACAGTACTTAAGTCAGAATGATAATGCTGTACTCCTCCACATAATTGATATAATTAATTAATTAATTTCAGTTTGTGTACACATTCTTTATAAAGGAGCTCCAGTCCTTTGATGTAGGCATTCCTTGACACATTTTAAAAATACATTTATACACATAGTCTATTCCAGGTTTCAGAGTAACAGCCGTGTTAGTCTGTATTCACAAAAAGAAAAGGAGTACTTGTGGCACCTTAGAGACTAACCAATTTATTTGAGCATAAGCTTTCATGAGCTACAGCTCACTTCATCGGATGCATTCAGTGGAAAATACAGAAGATGTTTGTTTTTATACACACAAATCATGGAAAAATGGATGTTTATCACTACAAAAGGTTTTCTCTCCCCCCACCTCACTTTCCTGCTGGTAATAGCTTATGTAAAGTGATCACTCTCCTTACAATATGTATGATAATCAAGGTGGGCCATTTCCAGCACAAATCCAGGGTTTAACAAGAACGTCTGGGGGGGTGGTTAGGAAAACAAGGGGAAATAGGTTACCTTGCATAATAACTTAGCCACTCCCAGTCTCTATTCAAGCCTAAGTTAATTGTATCCAATTTGCAAATGAATTCCAATTCAGCAGTTTCTCGCTGGAGTCTGGGTAATGTGCAAGCAGATCAAAGTCCAGACTAGTAATATATATATACTAGGTGCTTTAATAGGGCCAGTTTCACAAAGCTGAAAACAATTATGAGCCAAATTTACCAGGAGGAAGAATTTAATAAGAAAAAATGTGAATGATAATTGGGGATCATTTAGGAGTACCTTATTAGATGCCCAAAATTCAGAATTCAATAATCAATAAGAGAGCTGTGCTGGTTAAAAATCTGGTCTGGTGTAGAGGGGAAGTTAAGGTAGCTTTAAAAAGTAAGCGTGTGTGTGTGTGTGTGTTGCAAATTTAAGAAGGAAATGGGAGAACTGTCAATAATGCAGAAAAGGCAGAAATGTTCAATAAATATTGGTACTGTATTTGTGGAAAAACAGATTACATAATCTCATATGGTGATGATAACACTCTGTATCACTAGTATCTCTGGAGGACCTTAAACAGAAGCTACTGAAATTAGACATTTTTAAATCAGCAGGTCTGGATAACTTGCATCCAAGAGTTTTAAAAGAACTGCCCTGAGGACCTTACTGGACCATTAATCTTGATTTTCAATAAGTCTTGGAGAACTGGGGAAGATTCAGATGTCTGTAAGAAAGCTAACGTTGTGCCAATTTTTAAAAAGGATAAATGGGATGACCTTGCTAATTATAGACCTGTCAACCTGACACTGATCCTGGGTAAGAAAATGGAGCAGCTGATCTGGGGATCAGTTAATAAAGAACCAAAGAAGAGTAAAGTAACTAATGCAAACCTAAATGGATATACAGAAATTAGGCCCTGTCAAACTAACCTGATATCTTTTTTTAATGATATTGCAAGTTTGGTTAATAAAGATGGTAGTGTTCACATAATATACTTAGACGTCTGTGAGGCGTTTACTTTGTGCTGCACAACATTTTGATTAAAAAATCAGAATGATATAAAATTATCATGGCACACCTTCAGTGGATTAAATTTAGCTAACTGATAGGTTTCACAATGTTACTGAAAAGGGGAATCATCATCAAGCTGGTTCCAGGGCCTTCCTGCAAGGATAGGTTCTTTGCCCTGCGCTATTTAACATTTTTAGCAGTGACTTGGAAGAAAATAGAAAACCATCACTGATAATGTTTGCAGGTAACACAAAAATTGAGGGGGTGGATAATAATGAAGAGGATAGGTCACTAATTCAGAGTGATCTGGTTTCCTTGATAAACTGGGTGCTAATGCAATCCTGGGATGCATAAATAGGGGAATTTCAAGTAGGAATAGAGAGGTTATTTTACCGCTCTGTGTTTGGCATTGGTGTGACCTCTGTTGGAATACAGTGTCCAATTCAGGTACCCACAATTCAAGAAGGATGTTGATAAATTGGAGAGGGTTCAGAGAAAAGCCACAAGAATTATTATAGGAATAAAAATATACCATTTAGTGATAGACTCAAAGAGCTCAATCTATTTATTTTAACAAAGAGAAGATTAAGGGGTGACTTGTTTACTGTCTGTAAGTATCTACATGGGAAACAAATATTTAATAATGGGCTCTTTAATCTAGCAGAGAAAAATGTAACATGATCCAGTGTCTGGGAGTTGGAGCTAGTCAAATTCAAACTGCAAATAAGGCATAAATTTTTAATGGTGAGAGTAATTAACCACTGGAACAATTTGCCAAGAGTCATGGTAGATTCTTCATCACTGACAATTTTTAAATCAAGTTTGGATGTTTTTCTAAAAGATCTGCTCCGGGAATTAGTTTGGGGAAGTTCTATAGCTTGTGGTATACAGCCAGTGAGACTAGATGATCACAATGGTCCCTTCTGGCCATAAAATCTATCAATCTACAAGCCGTTTCTTCCCTCTGAGATGAGTCAGGCATTTCTGCTGACCACAACTGTGGCTGTATCGCACAGGGAGAGACAGGCAGTTTTCCAGATAAGTATTTCCCAGGCCATTTAGGGTTGGTAAGTATGTATAGGTGTGTGGCCATGTGTATAACAGGACACACCATACGTGGACAGGGTATGACTTTTCTAAGGCTATTAGGTGGATGAAGGTACCACACATACAGGTTTTGTATTAAGTGAACATTCACTGGATCCTGTCTTTAGTTAACACTGATGCCAACAATGACTGAAGTCTGTTATCTGCAGATGCCTAGGGAGTCAGTTTAATTGAAGTGCAAAACCCCTACAGGGGAAAGAAATAGCAAATAACCTAGGTCAAGACTCTATGGCACAGCCTTAAATTGTTATAGAGCACGGTTTTCAAAAGAATTTAGGTTTCAGAGGAACAGCCGTGTTAGTCTGTATTCGCAAAAAGAAAAGGAGTACTTGTGGCACCTTAGAGACTAACCAATTTATTTGAGCATGAGCTTTCGTGAGCTACAGCTCACTTCATCAGATGTTTACCGTGGAAACTGCAGCAGACTTTATATACACACAGAGAATATGAAACAATACCTCCTCCCACCCCACTGTCCTGCTGGTAATAGCTTATCTAAAGTGATCAACAGGTGGGCCATTTCCAGCACAAACCCAGGTTTTCTCACCCTCCACCCCCCCACACAAATTCACTCTCCTGCTGGTGCTAGCCCATCCAAAGTGACAACTCTTTACATAGTCAAGTCGGGCTATTTCCTGCATAGATCCATAATTTTTAATAATTTTTAATAATAATAAATTTTAATAATAAGTTTGTGTGTGTATGGGGGTGGGGGGGATGTGAGAAAACCTGGATCTATGCAGGAAATAGCCCGACTTGACTATGTAAAGAGTTGTCACTTTGGATGGGCTAGCACCAGCAGGAGAGTGAATTTGTGTGGGGGGGTGGAGGGTGAGAAAACCTGGATTTGTGCTGGAAATGGCCCACCTGTTGATCACTTTAGATAAGCTATTACCAGCAGGACAGTGGGGTGGGAGGAGGTATTGTTTCATATTCTCTGTGTGTATATAAAGTCTGCTGCAGTTTCCACGGTAAACATCTGATGAAGTGAGCTGTAGCTCACGAAAGCTCATGCTCAAATAAATTGGTTAGTCTCTAAGGTGCCACAAGTACTCCTTTTCTTTTTAAAAGAATTTAGGTGTCTAAAGATGCAGATAGGTGGCTATTAGGATTTTCAAAAGCACCTAACAACATTTGATGCTTAACTCCTGTTGAAATCAATGGAAGTGAGATGCCTAATCTGCTTGGTGCTTTTGAAAATCTCATTAGCACCTTTGAAAATCTGGCCCTTGGAAGCCTAAAGGCTGTTGAATGCCAATAATTCAGTGAGACAATAGGACCCAATGAAATTCAAATGGACAGGCCTCCATGGGACTGCTTTTTGTTGCATCTGAGGATCAAGATCCAAATTAAGGAGATGTAAAGGTGGATTAAAACCAGCTCTGCTCCACCCTCGTACTTTAAAAATCTTTCCTAAACCCAGCACTGAGAAGGAAGAACAGAGTATCTGAACTTTTATCGATATCAAACCTCCAGATCCAATTATTTTCAAACTTGGGTGTTTGGAATCTGTATCATAAGAACATAAGAGCGGCCATACTGGGTCAGACCAAAGGTCCCCTAGCCCAGTGTCCTGTCTTCCGACAGTGGCCAATGCCAGGTGCCCCAGAGGGAGTGAACAGAACAGGTAATCATCAACTGATTTATTCCCTGTTGCCCATTCCCAGCTTCTGGCAAATGGAGGCTAGGGACACCATCCCTGCCTATCCTGGCTAATAGCCATTGATGGACCTATCGTCTATGAACTTATCTAGTTCTTTTTTGAACCCTGTTATAGTCTTGGCCTTCATAACATCTTTTGGCAAAGAGTTCCGCGGACTGACTGTGCATTGTGTGAAAAAATGTTTCCTTTTGTTTGTTTTAAACCTGCTACCTAGTAATTTCATTTTGTGACCCCTAGTTCTTGTGTTATGAGAAGGAATAAATAACGCTTATTAGTTTCTCCACACCAGTCATGATTTTACAGACCTCTGTCCTATCTCCCCTTAGTCATCTCTTTTCCAAGTTGAAAAGTCCCAGTCTTATTAATCTCTCCTCATATGGAAGCCATTCCATATCCCTAAAAATTTTTGTTGCCCTTTTCTGAACCTTTTCCAATTCCAGTATATTTTTTCGAGATGGGGCAACCACATCTGCATGCAGTATTCATGATGTGGGCGTACCAAGGATTTATATAGAGGCAATATGATGATATCTGTCCCTTTCTTAATGATTCCCACCATTCTGTTTGCTTTTTTGACTGCCGCTGTACATAGAGTCAATGTTTTCAGAGAACTATCCACAATGATAGTTCAAGATCTTTTCTTGAGTGATCTTTCCCAAATTCTGTTGTTTGGATTCAATGTGTAATTTTGACTTATTATAGAGAGTTTTGAACTGCAAACATGAATGTGCTTTCATATTTTGTGCCCAAAGCCTGAAGGCCTGTGACTGCCTTAATAAAAAATAACTGAAAACAATATTAACCAAAGGATAACAAGTTCCAAATAGAGCAACAAAGAACAGAAAAAAAACAAAAACAAAAAAGAAACAAAAAAAAAAAAAATCCATCCCTGCATTTAATAAATAACATGAACAATTTATTCAGACTGAACCATGCAAGAGGAGTTCATTGGTGTCATTCCCATTCACATCAGAAAAATACAACACCTTTTGCTATGATTGGCAGTCTGTGCTCAAGAGAGGTTTGGGACTGAAACAAAAGTGAGGTTGCAGGCCAGGATTGGGCTGCATTGAAAGAGTTTTGTGGGGAAGCTTGCACAGCACCTGCTTGTAGTGTAATATACTTGGCTATGTAGACTCCACACAGTACAGGAATGTACAAATTGCCTTACTGTATCAAACCAGTAGTCCTTCCAGTATCCTAAAAGTTTCCGCAACCAGATGCTACAAAAGAAGGTGCAAGAAACCCGAAGAGAGCATTTACACAATAACCTGCCCATAGAGAAAATTTCTTCCTAACCCCCAACTGATAAAGGTTAGTATATTCTATGAAGCATGAAGGTTTATGTCCTTTTTTATTGTAACCCTATGTAACATAATTATGAATGTTCTTATGATCTATATTCCTCCTTCTCTGCAGATAGTGAAGCCAAACTACTATAGCGCTATCCAGGTTAGACTGGCAGGATAGGGATGAGGGTGAGCTTTGGGACTAGCCCCTAAGGCTTAGCCGTTAACTCACCCCATGACCATGCCACCTTTGGCTTTGTGGTTAATCCTGGCCCGTGGATGCAAGAAAAGTAGTATGAATGTATCAAATGATGAATGGTGCATTCAGTGTAGTTTTAGAACATGTGGCTAAGGATTCTCAGTATCCTTTGGTTTTAATCTTATAGATGTGAGATAGAAACTTTTACTTAATCCTCATCAAGCCATGTAATTCAAAGGGTTGTGTGCAAGTGCCCACCCCCATGCCCTAAGAGCATGTTTCCCTTTGCTCATATCTGAACCATTTTGTCTCTGGAGATCACACAGGTGTCACGCTGCTTCTTTGCACGCAGATGTAGGAAATCACAGTGCAGTACACCGAGAAATAACTTTAATTCAGCCGTTGCTGATAATCCTTATTCTGTTGGAAAGTGACCTTCTTCCACCTAATAAAAGTCTTTTGTGTTATCTAGCTGAGCCAACTTGTTTGCCAGCTGGAATCATCTCTGCAACTAATGTTATGCTTTCTGGGGATTCTTACCAGTTTGTATAGGATTTTATGCTTATGATTTTTATGTTTATCCCATTTTTGCCACAGCATTCTTGAGAAGCCTGATGTTGGGCCAGCCTGATGAATAAACATAATGCAAACCAAGGCAGGTCTTTTAGAATTAAAGAGAAAGAACAAAGTTGCAACTTTTCCTTGCAGTAGTGGCTTCTCTCCAATGGCTTGATCCAAAATTGATTTCCCATTAAAATCAACAGAAGTCTGTCTGTTCCACTGATTTCAGTGTGATTTGAATCAGGCCCAAGGTGCATAAAATAGAACATTTCAAACAGCAAACTGCAGAGTTAAATAAACCTACAATATTGGGGTTTTGTGCAGTGATTCTTAATAAATCTAACCCCATGAAACATTCTGTACATTCGCTCTACATGCTGTGCTGCCGTGGGAGGTCTATGCTGGGCTGGTAAACGCTCTTGTTTCATGTGCATGAAGGATTGCAATGTACAGAGTCATGTAGGAGGGCGTCAAAACAGAACAAAATGCACCAGCAGCAGTGTAATGGAAGCTTTGTCGTCTCAACCTTGAATATGTGTTGGAGATTAATCAAATTTGATGCATCAAAAGGATACAATTCTTTTTGTAAAAAGGACTAGATGTTATTTTTAATAATACAAAGTAAGTTTATAGAGAAACTTTGGAATTTTACCGGTGCTTTTTTGTGTGGTTTAGAGAAGGGGGCTTTGCCCGAGAATATGATACTTATTTTGCACCATATAAAGAGGGTTGTTATTGCAAAATCATGCCCACCCTCAGTAAATTCTTGGCCTCATCAGCTGTATATTTCCTTCCAAACAGCTATAAAAGTCTTTGAGGGAACATTTTGCTATGCTGTATCTGAGTTTCCTGTGTGTGTATGTAATATATACAAACACAAGTCAGAATCTGTGTGGTTTGTCAGCTAAATCATCTCAAGTGCTGAGTTCTTGAAACTCAGTTTGCTTGTTCCATGATCTCCAGTGGAGCAGAAAAAAACCTCAGCTGACTACGCAAAGGTTAGCTGAGTGTCCTGAAACTTTCCTCAGCGAGAGAGAGAGAAAAATCAGAGAAGTATTGAGAACAAAATGTCTTTCTGCATGAGCTTCTTGCTATCCTAAGATGTTGCATTCTTATTGAGAAGAGAGAGGGACAGTTATTTTGGAGGAAATGCAGTCTAAAATACAAGAGAGGATGACTTTTAGACTGAACACTCATCTAGAAGCTCAGGCTTTTGTGGTGAGGAAATGGATACTGTATACCCCTTGATTTAGAAACTTTAATATGAACATACTCAGGCCACAGTCATGAACTGTCCCTCACCCCCTCCAAGTCTCCATCCTGAACTACTCTGTAGTCTTAATTTTAGCAAATTCTCATAAGTCACATCACAGTTGCAGGCATTAGCTGAACTTCTAGCTGTGCACAGTATTTTAATAGTCTGAAAAACACACCATCATTAATCACACTAAGAAAGTCATATATCAAAACCTGCTTGAACCCATTCCAGCCAAAAAGAGCTTGTGCTGTTTTCTTTGCATCTCTGATCAGTGGCAACTCTGCTTGTCTCTGACAACAGATTATTTGGAATTAGTTTTTATAAATTAAAGAGTCATTTAGTATTGTGCAGCTGAGTGGTTCTGCAGCCTGATGCTGCTGAATTATTGAAATTCCCTTTACATATTATTGTTTAGATAGGGAAAATTGCAGGGTGACCATGAATAAAATTATTCTTTTGGGGAGATGAGATTTATTCAACATAATTCCATTATTGTAATCCACAGAAGGGGATGGTTTGATTCATCTAGGACAAGAGCTCTATTTTCCCCCTCATGAAATAAGGCGGTAAAGGAACCTTTAAAAAAAAATCTGAAATTAATAATGTATGAATTTTAAAAATTGAGTTCTTATAACATAGCACATAAATACAGAGAAATTAATACATCTAGTCTCTTAAAATGATAAGTTATCATAATAATGAAAATATAGAACAAAGGATATACTATGGAAACTCTTAAAAGTTTACCAATTAGCTTTGATAAATAGATACTATTACCTCTGTGTTAACAGTATTCACTGTACTTCCCCATGCTTTACTATAAGGAATATATTTTAATACTGCAAATTCAGAGAATGAGTAATTTTGATCTCTAGGTGTTATCTAAGGCAACTGGCATGTTGTTATGGGTGACCAATGTTCATGGCAATTGTCATAATAAATATAAACTCTTAGGCACAATCACTAATAAAAATCATTAGATGGGACAAAAGTGGACTGACATCACAAAGCTGAAACACATAAATCACACTCAGACAATAGGGGAAACTACAGGAAAAATACAAAAGCCCATGGTTTGCACATATACAAGCAATAACCAGAAAAGTCTCCAATAAGTGGCACCCTATGAGACAATGATGTGTACAAATTTTCCTCTTCAAGACAAAGAGAAGGAAGGAGAGGGTGGGGGGAAGGCAGGATATTGAAGATAAGAAAGACAAAAGGGCAGGCCCATTGCTCAATTACTCTTCATATCATTATGTCTCCAATTAAGGCAATACTTTGCCGCTGTGCCACTCCAAATTTCAGGAAATTGAAGTTACTAAATAGCTTTCTACCCTCCCTGAGAGTGTGACTGCAGAATTTGGGGTTCAGAAGCAAAAGAATTTGGGAGAGCTACCATTGCTTTTGATTACCTGACTTGTTAACAGCTGTAGTGTTTGATTAAAGGTCTTTTTAATTGCATTTCACTGGAACAATTTGCTCATTGCTGCTTTCCTTCCCACCTGCATTTCATCCTGACAGCCAGATACTTGAATGCGCTTGTCAGGTTATGAGGGAAATTCTAGCCACTTTTCTGCCAAGCCAGAATTCTGGCCACAATTAAGGGAAATGGAGGTCAGTGTGGCAGGGCCTTATATCTGTAGCTTCAGCCACATGTTGATATGGCTTTATAGCTTTTAAACTGAAGTTTATCATCTCTCTAAATGTTAAAGAGGGAAGTCCCCTTGAATCCCTGATGGCATTCAGTTATGGTCATGATTATAAAATGTCTCTGATCTTTGAGGAGTATGTGAGGATCAATAAAATACAGGACAGCGGAGGAACAAAATGCTCTTAAGTGTTTTTTTGGGGGTGGAGGGGTTCCTCTGCCCACAGCTATGCCACTGGAGATGTCTGTGAGTAAAGAATGGTGACTGCTTATGGGGCATGGAGCAAGAGAAACTTAACAACAAAGGGAAAATCATTGGTTCAGATGCTTAAATTAATTAGCTGGGATTTCAGAAAATATTCATGACTTGCAGTAGTAGTAGAAATGTAGATAAGAGCTGCTGCAAGATTTTCTTTGTTTTATTAATGTGTGTGTAAAACAGTGGCATCACTGAATGAGGAACTCTAAGGCTCAGTGTTCATCATAAGCCAAAAGAGAGGAATTAACCCAAAAGTTACTACTCTGTACCAAAGTTCTGTTATTTTATTGGAATAACAGGCGCATGTACTGTCTCAGTGAAAGGGAAGACCATGCAGGGCTTATATATTGATATATATGTCCAGTAATGAAAAGCTAAACTTCAAAATCTGGGCTGGGTTTTTTTTTACTGCTTCCGTTTTCACTTGTGGAGAATAACAGATTTTCACTGGAGATGTATTTGAGTCACACTGTTCAGATGTGGATACAAAGTCTATCAGCGTACAGATGTATTCCAAATCTTGGATTTTGGTTCAAGCCCTTCTCTTGCTTTTACCCAATCATGCTAACAATTTTTGCTATTGATTCCTGGCACAATTGATGCTGAGTTCTGGCTTCCATTCTCAGGCTCTTTGCAGTCGCACATAACTTTCCAAACAAAGTTCTTTAGAGATGAAATTTTCTCTGCTTATTAGCAGTCCAAAGGTAGTGATTGCTGGATAAAATTGAGAAAAACTCATTCTGATTGAAGTTAGTGGAAATCCATGCTGGTGTAGAGATCTGCCTGCATGCTTCTTTTTTCAGGCTTGGCACCCACTCCTTGTGTGCTGGAAGTCTTGAGTGCTTGGTTCCTACATAAAAATGCAAAGAGATAGAGGAAGTAGGCTCCTTGTATCTTCTTTTCTCCTTGTGTATTCATCTAGGACTAGGATAATCTAGACTTTATTATTTCCTATTCAGCACAACCCCATCCCAAAGCTCTTTGTTAATTATATGTTACAGTTGAGATTTTAAATGCACAGAAGTAAAGCTGTTCAAAACACAAACTTTTCCTTTCATGGGAAATTTCAACATTTCAAAGTTACTTTCCATTTCAAAGCAGAACAAAAGTCAAAACATTGGCCATTTTCATGAAATAAAAAATTCCCAGAAATTTCAAATTGGAAATGTTGACGTGGAAATTTGACATTTTCAACAAAATTTAAATGAGTCACCATTTTTAAATGAAATTTTCATTTCAAATAAATATTATGACATGGATTTCTTTCTTCTGAATCAACTTTTTGTAACCAAAAATCTTATTTCATTTTGAAATGTTGATTCAAAATACAAAAATTTGTTTTGATTCTTTCAACTGGAAAATCAAAAAGTGTAATTGAACTCAAGATTTCCCTGCAGAGAATTTCTATTTCAATTAAGCTACATTTTACAGTGGGAAATTACACAGGGCTTAATGCATAACTTTGAATGTCCTGACGTTTTTGCTTTTTAAAATATGAAACATTGTGTCACATTATTGCACTTGTTTTCCTTTAATTTCTTTGCTCTTTTGTTGAGGTAGGGGAAACTATTAAAAATGCGGTTGCATATATTTGCATGTGATGTCATACGGGGCCAGATCTTTTGGTTTTCAAGGATGACCCTCCATTGAAGTTGATGGAGCTGTGCCCATTTAGATCAGCAGAGAATCTGGTCCACTGAGTGCGATCACACTATTGCACATTGGAATGGATGCACACACATCTGTGTGTATCTGGGTTAACTCCCTGCCTTCCAGCGTGTTGTTAGAAGGTAGTGAGGGACTGTCTTTTTCAAGTGCTTATACATTTATTATCTTCAAACTACATTTCTTCAGATAAGGCATCTGCCATCATCACAACCTAAACTTGTGGCAAGTTTGAAGTTTTAAGGAAACTAATTTTGAGTTATCCAATAGCAAAAAATGCTATAAGTATTGTTTTTTACATTACAATAAATACAAAATAACAAAATGGAATTTTACCATATTTTCAAAATAAACCAAACCAAACAATAAATAACTTGGATGGGGGGGGAGGAGTGGAATTTCATCAGGAGAAATGTCAGCCCAAAATATAAATGTTCTTAAGTAATCCCTGAAATTAGGACTCATAATGAAAATGTCTTCCCTCCAAATCCTTTTACCACTATCATAACTCTCACATGCAGTATTTATATTGAGTCTCTGTGCAATATATTTGGTACACTCTATGAGAAAAATAGATTACGCTTATGCTATAAGGGACAAATATATTTTCTTGTGCTTGACTATTCAGTAATGCTGGATTTTTTCCTTCTTGTCTGTGTTGGCATTCTTTTCCTTAAAAGGAGAGGAAAGCACAATTAATTATTATTTATTACTCCTTGTTTGCATTATATTAGCACCTTGAGGCCCCAACCAAGGTCAGGACCTCATTGTGCTAGACATTGTACTAGCGTATACTAACAGCTAGTCCCTGCCTCAAAGAGCTTAAAAGCTAAGGCCCTGATCCTGCAGTCCTTTGCCCTCTGGTAGATTGTTGAGCCTGCATGCAACAAATTGCTGAATCAGGGCTGAATGGACAAGACAAAGGATGGGGGAAAGAAGATTTATTGTCCCCATTTTATAGATGGGGAACTGAGGCATGTAGAGGTTAAATGCCTTGCCCAAGGTCACACAGGAAATCTCTGGTAGACCCAAGAATTGAAGCCAGATCTCCTGATTTGCAATCCAGCACCTCAGCCAAAACCATCATTCCTCTCTGGTATGACATTCCCATTGGCCTCAAAAGCAGAAAGTTCTACCCAAGGAGATTTTCAGTTGAATTCTGCTGTTGATCAGTTTCTTTCTCACCAATAGGTGGAAACTGACATCCCGGTTTCTCAGGTGACACAAGGAACGATTCTGCCATCCCCAAATGAGGCAGGAAAAACACCATACAGAACAAGGATTTTTCCATAAGAAACTGTACCATAGCAACTGAAAAGACCTTGAAGCACATGCTCACACTTTCTCTGCTTGTTGCAGCCTGTTCATTGATGCAACAGGATATCAGAAATGTGAAGACCTGTTTTTTCTTATTCCTTTGGTGAGGATAATGAATGCTTTAACCGTTACTGCTTGATCATGATGAATTTATTGCAAAATTCTGTAATCTTTCCAGATCCATATCTAATGTCCAAGCCAACAGCCACCACTTGTGCACTAGCAAGTGTTGTCATGCTGCAGCTGAGGGGGGTGGGCGGGTGTGAAGGAACTGAACCACCCAAACCTCCATAATAAGAGTCACAGACTTTTGAAGCTGTAGGATCAATAACCAAATGGGACGCAGAAGTGTTTCCATCAGGCAGACAGTTATGCAATGTGTCACCTCAAAAATAAAGCGTAGTCACTAAGAAGTTGTGAATAATAAGCTAGCAAAAGTTTCTTTTTTTTCTACAACACCCTCTCCCCACCCCCCGCCCCCCACCCCCCAAATGGTTGCCCAGCGTAAAAGAGAAGGTCAAGGCTGCAACAAGCAGCTATGGCATTGGTTATGATGCAGGAAAATAGACAATTACTTGCTGAATTATGGACAGTATTTAATCAGAGTGGTGTGATTGGAGCTTTCTCTAGACAGATGTTTGGCCAGTTGCTGAGCAGCTGTTACAGGCTGTTCAAGATTAATGAATCTAAATTAACAGTACCTAAAATGCTTAAGTGGGAAAATGGGAGGAAATCTGAATAGTGCTACAAATCTGCTGAGGTCCAGAGATTTCCTTTCTTTTGAACTGGAATGGCCTAGTCATCCTCTTTTCCCTTTTATCCAGAGTTCATGATACTTCACCCTTTCCATATTTAATCTTTCCCCTGCTTCCCTTTTTCAACCCCATCAGCCTTCAGCAATTCATACTGACACTTCTCAGTGCAGACCCTAACCCTGTGCTGAAAAGACTTCTCACTTTCCTGCCTGACCAGTGACAAACCTCATATATCAATAACATGTGGTTAATTCCTTCTTTCTATTATTTCCTTTTGGCTCAAAGAAATAACTTCTCAAGGTAATAAGGATATTTTGTCTACAGCAAGCTGCACCTCTTGTGATCCTTTGTTAGACTGGCCATTATGGTTCTCATCCAACTCCCATGGAGGTCAATGGAAAGTTCTCATTGATTTTAATGGAAATTGGATCAGGCTGTCTTACTAAAGATGGGCCTGAACCACAGAAGCCCAGACCTTGTTCTGGAGATGAAGAGTTATGGGATATTCTGAGCTGGAGCTCTGAGTCTTGCCCATCTGTTCTTAGAATCAGATCACTCTCTTCTCAGTAGCACAAAAATATATACATTCTCCCCAGATTGCCTATAACTACTCTGCTTGTGAGAAGCAAGACTACTTTTAAGAGAACTCTGGTCAATAATTTTGTTGAAAGAAAAGGAAGAGGTCCATCCACTGAGAAGATTCACCTCACCTGTAAGAAATGTGTGAATTGCCAGCATTGGAATGTAATTTATCATCTCTCCAATTTCCGTAACAACAGGACTTTTTCAGAATCTGAAGTCTGAAGACCTCACGTTGGAATACTGTGAAAGAGAAGCATTCCAGGCACTTCTATTCAGAAATCTTGACTTGTTTACATTTATAAAGGCATGGAAGAGAAAATATATCAACAGTTTTTGGAGTGCTGGATGTATAATATTAATCCCCAAAGGCTTGTTTATTTCTTCCCAGAATGATATATAAAAGACTGTAAACCAACACCTGAATACTGGAATAAGAGAATAATGTTTCACAGTTAACGAAGTAACAGACTTAGCATGATTTTCTTTGGATGCATGGCAGGGTTTTTTTTGTATAATACTCTGAATTTTCTAATACTTTCAAGATATTGGGCCAGATTCTCCTATCACAGACATGGAGGTAAATCTGGAATAACTCCAGATTTCAGTGGAAATTACTCCTGATTTGCCCCATGTAATTGAGGACAGGATTGGGCCCCATCGTGTGTCAGATAACAGTGATGGAAACGTAAAAGGTAACAGTGTTGTAAAATCCTTTTGTCAGAGACATTTTGTTCTTCCATTTGTTCTTATTTCTGAATGTATTTTAATACATTTAAAACTTCTCTCTGAGGTCAGAAGATCTAGAAACATAAAAATGAATGAAACCACATACTGTAGCTTAGTATATGTTCAGACTTCTCTATGAAGGCATTGAAGTTAGTGGCACTTTACCCAGGAAGGAATTTACACCACTCTTTTGAAAACAGAATGTTATATAAGAACTTCATATTATTATAGTACTTAGTACTTATATCTTCAAAGCCCTGTATAAACATTGTCTAATTAACCCTCAGAAAAACCCCACCATCCTCCCGTCAGCTAAGTTAGCAACTATTATCATCACCATTTTCCAGATGGGGAAAATGAGACATAGAAAGATTAAAGGATTCACCCAAGGCTATATATGAGTCACTGGCAGAGTTGGTAATAGAATCTCGGAGTTAAGACTCCGAATCCCCTGCTCTGTGTGTCTGTCTAGGCTTCCATAGACTTTTATACAGTCACAGTCAACCTTATAGCTTCTGTATATTTTGTCAGTAAGGAAAATTAAATTAGTAAATTTTTTTGGATTTTGCATTTTTGGAACAGGCAGCGGAGGTACTATTCTCACGTCTAAGGAAATGTTTAAGGGGGCCAGTATGACCAAAACAATGATTATATCAATACCCTAAACCATAGTTCAATTTTAAGATATGTTTATGGAAGGACGTTACAGAGACCACTTTAAATGGTCTGTTAATTGTTGTTTTAGCGTCTAACTCCTTCCCATTCTCTTTAAAACTCCTCCAGGAAGTTATGCAGACTAGACGCACAGCATGCCTAAAAATAGTTTGAGGTACATTCTGGTTGTTGGAGCATAAAAGATAAAACCAAGCGTCCTGATTCTTTATCATGCACTGCCACAAAAAGCACGCTAAATGGAGCAGCCTTTCCTGAGGCCAACTTCAAACTCCCCCTTTCTACTCCTGGTAACATTTGAAGGGGACAGGAGAGCCCTGAATCACTTATAAACCTCTGTAAATGATTCTATTAATCTACCATGATGACACCTCTCTGTTAGACTGAATAATAACTAGGTGCTTCATTTACCTCAGTGTTTTGACTTAGTACAGTCTGTGTTCGCTATAAATATGCAAATTCCATTTCCTTAGCTGCAAGTGCCAGTTCAGAGTGAATTATACCAAAAATCCATCTGTTTTAGTGGTAACAATAAAAACTACAGTACCTTATATTTTCTTTAGTGATAAACTCCCCCAATTGACTTGCATTACTCCTAACTGGTTACACATAACAGCTAGTTATTACTGTTTATGAAGTTACTGGTTCACAAGATGCCATAACAAAGTAACTGAATACAGGGTAAAGGAACCCAGCTGGTACATATTGCTGTATGCAAAGGTTTCAAATTCAAAAGGACCAAGAGAGAAAGACCTACATCTGTACCCATTTGCTGTGCTTCCTGACTACAGAAACGTTAAGTGTACTGCAATGTCATGCCGTACAACAGTTGTAGCGAGGCAGTGGAAGTATTAAAAACTACAGCAGCCATATAGATGATAGGCAGGAGAAGGTCTTCCCTGGTTCACACATTTTGCTCGCTTGAAGAGACCCAGGAGTCGCATTTACATTCAGTTCAGTCTACACTGAGTGTTACAGAAGATTCAAGTGCAACTATTCTCCAGGAATGAAACTTAAAAGGGAGAGAGGTGACTATGATTTATGGTGACACCGATGAAGCTTTTATAGAAGATAATACATGTGTTCTGGCTATCACCATAAAATTAACTGTTCATAATTGATCAGAGCTGCCAACTCAGCTTGCCTATGTGCGTAACACTTTTCTTTAGGTGTCCATTATACCGGCGTAGTAAGTCAGAGCTCGAGTAAAGTTCATTCAACCATTCCTCTTTATGTTTCCTCCTGTTACGCGTGCATGCTGACATTCAGGGAGGTCTCATATCCACATGGAGGCTGGATCTCTGTGCCTCCGTGGATACACACCTTGGGTGTTTGCCACTTTTCCAGCAACAGTGGACTGCAGCTGTGGGTGGGCATGCATAGATAAAAAAATCTGATATTTTCCCATTTCTTTTGAACTGTCCAGAACAAAATGCTCAGTGCTGTTTCTCTCAGTCTCTCTCTTTCTCTATCCCATGCTTCAGGAGAGTGTAACTGAGTTCCTTATAGTGTGATAAATCAGCCGGTAAACTTGCATTATGGTGTGTTTGGGCAGCTCCTGCTCCTTAGTGACAGCTGCTTGGCACAGGATGTTGTAATTATCAACTCAAAAAAGAGATGCTTATAGGTGCTGAAAGCATAATGGCAGTGACTGCGCATGTCCTCAGCTTCCTCACGGGCCTCAGCTTTAAAAGCCCTGCTTAGGGGTTGGTTATATTGTTGGCTGTTGGCACCGTGGCTGTGGGAGGTCGCCGTCACTTTGGATCCTTTGGAGAGCTGCTATTCCCAGAAAAGGCAATGGACCTTTTTGTAATGTGTTAGCTGCTGACATATAACTGTTGCCACACAACTGGCATTTGTTGGTGCATTTGTGTTCATTCTCTTTTTCTAAAATAACGTTTTTTTTAAGGGAGGATAAATGTATCATACATGTCAATGACATTTAAAAAAAACCTTATTAATCATATGTCTGAAGAAAAACTCCAGTAGACTATTTGCTTGATCCCACACAAAATCACACCTCACACACTGTGGATAGTCCCATTGTGGAACCTGGTGAATGAAAGTGGCGGATAAGTGATTAATGAGCCTCCCCTTACAAAAGCTGACTAAAAGAGCTTGGCTTGTTGAGGCTAGCAAAATGAAGGCTGCGTGGGATATTATTGCTCTCTATAAATATATCATGAGGGTAAACACCAAGGAGGGAGAAGAGCTTTGGAAGCTAAAAGTTGATGTTGGCACAAGAACAAATGGGTATAAACTAGCCATGAATAAATTTAGGCTGGAAATTAGGTTTCTAACCACCAGACAAATGAGGTTCTGGAACAACCTTCCAATAGGAGTAGTGGGAGCAAACAACCTAACTGGTTTTAAGATGGCGCTTGATACATTTATGAACAGGATTATCATGATGGGGTTGTCTAACATAGCAAGGGACAGGACTGTCTGACCAAGGAGGTCCCTTCCAAGCTTATGTCCTCATGAATCAAAAAGACAACTTTGGAATTCACAGAGCCTGAGTGGGACACTTCATTTACCACTGTACATGACCTTCTAAGCCTTTTGCCTCTGCTACAATACTTCACTTTTAGTATCCATTGTGGACTACTCATAGTGTATAAAGTTTTGTATGTGTGTCTTTGCAGGATCAAGACTCAAATCTTTAATCATAATGTCTTTAAAGTGCCCCATGTATAAAGCATTTCAGTGTGAAATAAAGAAGCAGGCAGCAGTCATTTTATAAGCCTGATGACCAGGAAATCAGAACATCAGCCAAAGATTCAGGAAGCAGTGGCCAGAGCTAGAGAGAACAGCAGATTTCCAAAACTCTTTTATAGGGGAGGAAGGTTAGTATTACATCGATATGCTAAACCTGAGGGGCGGGGGGAGAGAATGGAAAAAGCTTAGAATTTTCTCAAAAGAGACCTGTGGGAATTTCCTTCTATTCCCTTTGTCAAACTGCATCTCTGGGTTTCCTGTCTTCATCTATGTGACCAAGTTTTGTTTCCTCTTTGAATTGTCATAAAAATAGTTGCCTATCCAGATATTATCAATGGAGACTTTGAAATCTTTTCAGGTATTTTAAAATCCTGCTGTGTGCTAGTTTGGTTTAGTTTCCAGTCATGATCTAATCAAGGACTCAGTAGTGTATTTACACAAATTCCACAGTCAGGGGGAAGTGCAGTGTTACACCACCATACGTGCCTAAGCTCAGGCTTTGGGGAGGTTTTTCAGACCCTCCACACTGCTTCAACAATCTCAGAACTTCCAATGAGTTTAAGTCACCCCAGGCATAGAAATCTACTCACCTTTTCCACAAAGAACCTATAGGTTTTTATTATGTAAACAGTTAAACATTTTACAGTATCTGATATTCATAGCCACAAAACTACACCGGCAGTCAATGGCGCAATATTCATCAGCTGAATTTTTACATATCACTGTATTATTTTAATTGAGAAGGACTGAGCATGTACTACATTTATATGGAAATGGAAGGGAAATCTTTATTACTGGGTATGTTCAAAATCACAAACAAGCAATCAGTAAGTACATTAAAATAGGTCAACATAGCTGCATCGGTCAGGAGCCTAAAAAAAAACCCACACTCCTGAATGGCATAGCTATGCTGACTTAACCAACACTGTAGAAGCAGCTCTACTGATGGAAGAACACGCCCGTTGATGTAGCCGCAGTCGCTCCATAGGTGGTGTTCCTATATTGATGGAAAAATCCCTTCAGTCAGCATAGACTGCACCTACACTACAGGGTTAGGCTGGCGTAGCTCTGGTGACCTAACTATGATAGTATAATCACTGTAGTGTAGCCATACCCTTAGTCATGTTCAATCCTGCTAACCTTCTCTTGATTTCAGCTGCAGGATCACACAAGCAAGGGTTGCAGGATAAGATCCTATGATTTCATATACACTAGGATAATTAAACTGTTACACTGTATTAATCTCTGCCTGCTTTGCAGTGTGTGCTAGATTCACCTGGTGCAATAGAGCAATAATCGAGAGTGTAATGTGTGTGTGTACCTTGTACGAGCAGCCGGTTGAAGCTGCTTTTGTTTTCAGTAAGCGGTGGCATTCTGAAACTACGTGAAGGGCCCCGAAGAAGCTACTACTTGGGGCACATCGGTAGAGCCCTGTGTGGTTTTTTTGCAAATGCAGAATAACATGAAATAAAATGAAAAACAGCAATTAAAGTGACATAAAATGAGAAACTCACCCCACAGCAGCAGCTCCC
The DNA here is from genome assembly GCF_965140235.1 of Caretta caretta. Lineage (NCBI taxonomy): Eukaryota > Metazoa > Chordata > Testudines > Cheloniidae > Caretta > Caretta caretta. Next base: position 92,350,155 of record NC_134210.1, on the reverse strand, counting down.
ATGGCTCCTGTCAGTAGGGCTGGGCCTGGCTCCCCATTCCAGTAGTCTGCATGATCCGGAAAAGATGAACCAACCGGTCTAAGCAAAATGGAATACGATAAAGAAACAAAGACCCGCTTCTGGGAGTTTAACTGCTGACGGGGAGAAGAGCTCATTTAACCTGCATCCCAGGCACTGCATTTTTATTTTTTTTTATGGTTTCATCAATCATCCGTTCTGCTCAGGTCTTTATTACAGTCCTAGCATTAGAGTTGGACCCTAGTTTGTCTCCAAAAGGGGAAACTGGGCTGTCTTCTTTTTAATGAAACACACACGTATTTTGGAAGGTCTTTCCCTCTCTTACTCCGTGTCGATGAATGACTGTGGGGAGCTCTTCCTCCTGAAACTGATCACTAGGGGTGGTGGAAGGGCAGCCCCCCCACTTGTGGTGTATGGGAGGGATCAACCAGTTGAAGTGTATGTCGGGGGGAGGGGTGCGGGGGGTCTTGCCTTGCAGTTGCCATTATTTATCAGTCACAGAGGCTGCGGTGTGATGGGTGTGGAACTGTTAGCCTGATGGGGCTCTCTTTTCCCTGGCCAAGCAGTGAAAAACAACCATTAGCCAAGGGAGATGACGTCTGTCTGTGTAACCTCCTTGTAATTCTTCTTCAGGAAGAACCCACCCTCCCATGTTAGAATGTCAACAGATAATATCAGCATTGCCTCCCAGCATTCTTCTGTGCCTGACTACAACCTGTGACAGTATCCATCCCAGGGAAAGGACAGGGACAGAATGATAGGAATGAGTAATCAAATAGCCATAATCCAGTTAAAATACAAGGAATGCAGGTAAAAAAACACCAACCCATCCAATGACAGTTTGCTTGGAGTACCTCAAAGAAAATGGAGTTATGAAGTGTGAATAATATTATATTTTCCTAATAGGAGGCAGCAACTCGGCAGCAAAGGGACTAACCTAACAGCCAGCCTAGTGACCGAGACGTATTTAACCCTAGCTAGTTGGATGGGAATTGTAAGAGTTCCTTCGGGGAAATGAGGTACAGATTATTAGGAGTAGTGGTGCATTATATTGTTTACAGGTAACCTGTAAGAGACTAATCTGGGGTTCTATGGGCTGGGTTGATTTTACTGTGACTTTTCTGACATCTGAGATTTCTTAGATTGAGACATCATAGGGCTGCAACAGTGAACTCAGAACTGGCCAGCAGACATAGCAGCTATAGCTCAAAGAAGTTTAGCAGCAGATTAGCTGATAGTGCTCTGTGGCACCAATCCAGAAAAGCACTTTAGCATCGCTTAATTTTAAGCACGTGCATAGTCCAATTGACTTCAAGTTAAGTATGTTTAAATCCCTCACTGGATCAGGGCCTAAATTCAATTTTCAAGTTTCTTTTGTAAGTCATCTTTAAAGGTTGGAAGTAAATCCTGCTGTCCTACTTCATATGGAGGTACATAAAACAGTTCTCTGTACCTTCAAAACCAAAGAGAAAAAAGAGAGCAGAGACAACTATACTGTAAAGGGAGCTCTCTTTCTGACTCTTGTAGAGTAGCACCCACTTACACCAGGCCTGAATTTGGCCCAGTGTTCCTGAATTTATGAAGCTGTCTTCATCTCCTGCTCCTCAAAGTTGGGGGTGCCTGTGTTTAGTGAGACCAAACATATAAGAGAGAATCCTCACTTCTGAAAACTAAGAGAGAAAAGAGTTAAGAGTTTGAAGCCAGTGTATTTATTAGACCAAGGATCGGTAACCTTTGGCATGTGGCCCGTCAGGGAAATCTGCTGGCGGGCCAGGATGGTTTGTTTACCTGCAGCCTCCACAGATTCAGCTGATCACAGCTCCCACTGGCCACGGTTCGCTGTTCCAGGCCAACCGGGGCTGCAGGAAGCGGCGTGGGCCGAGGGATGTGCTGGCCGCGGCTTCCTGCAGCCCCCATAGACCAAATGAAATAAATACCAGAGGAGGAACACATGCAAAATCTTACACAACCTATGCAAGAAACAGTAACTAATCTAACACCTCTCAGGTATAAACCTTAAAAGAAAACAACCACTGAGTCTCACCTAGAGAGATGCCACTGATATATGCCACTCACCTAGAGAGATGTCACTGCCACTCTAGTAAATGTCTTTACCTTAGCTGTCTGCTCTTGAATAGAGAGGTCAAGAGCCTAACCCACTAAAAACTGAGAGGTGAAGATCCATAATCAAGAACCGTTCTTAAAGAGTGCAGTGCTTCATCAATATGCCAGCATAACTGCCAGTAAAGGCAGTAGAAGCTGTGGGTTCTAAATGAAAGGTCACAGGAAGATTTAAGTCTATTTATAAATAAAGCAATTGGAAAGACTTAAATTCAGATCAGAGGCAGTCCTGACACTAGCCTGTTTGTCCACTTCTCCCACAAATGTCTCTGCACCTTCTTCCATGCTGCCCATTACTCATGGAAGACCCTTCCTCAACTAAGCCATAAAATCCCTCCCTGTCAAGGTTCCTCCCCCACTCTGAACTCTAGGGTACAGATGTGGGGACCTGCATGAAAAACCTCCTAAGCTTATCTTTACCAGTTTAGGTCAAAACTTCCCCAAGGTACAAAATATTACACCAGTTATCCTTGGAATGGCCGCTACCACCACCAAACTAATACTGGTTACTGGGGAAGAGCTGTTTGGACGCGTCCTTCCCCCCAAAATACTTCCCAAAACCTTGCACCCCACTTCCTGGACAAGGTTTGGTAAAAAGCCTCACCAATTTGCCTAGGTGACTACAGACCCAGACCCTTGGATCTTAAGAACAATGAACAATCCTCCCAACACTTGCACCCCCCCTTTCCTGGGAAATGTTGGATAAAAAGCCTCACCAATTTGCATAGGTGACCACAGACCCAAACCCTTGGATCTGAGAACAATGAAAAAGCATTCAGTTTTTTACAAGAAGACTTTTAATAAAAATTAGAAGTAAATAGAAATAAAGAAATCCCCCCTGTAAAATCAGGATGGTAGATATCTTACAGGGTAATTAGATTCCAAAACATAGAGAACCCCTCTAGGCAAAACCTTAAGTTACAAAAAAGATACACAGACAGAAATAGTTATTCTATTCAGCACAATTCTTTTCTCAGCCATTTAAAGAAATCATCATCTAACACATACCTAGCTAGATTACTTACTAAAAGTTCTAAGCCTCCATTCCTGTTCTGTCCCTGGCCAAGATGACTACAGACAGACACAGACCCCTTGTTCCTCTCCCTCCTCCCAGCTTTTGAAAGTATCTTGTCTCCTCATTGGTCATTTTGGTCAGGTGCCAGCGAGGTTACCTTTAGCTTCTTAACCCTTTACAGGTGAGAGGAGCTTTCCCCTGGCCAGGAGGGATTTCAAAGGGGTTTACCCTTCCCTTTATATTTATGACACTCCCCAAGACCCACTTCTGCTGTGACGGCTACAAGAAATCAGCCAACTAAGGAGGGCCAAGGTGATGGTCAATTGGGGCAGCTGATACTATTTATTTCTTCACAAAATAATACCTCCATCAAGTTGTGTGTTAAGCCAGCTATGTGACTGTGCAAACATTACCTTCAGCCTCTCTCACCTCCTATTATTATCTATGCTCATTGGAGACTAGATTGGGTTCCCATTGTAATCAATGGCAAAAGTCCCATTTACTTCATTGGTGATGGCTCATGCCCTGGTTGCATCTTGGTTCAAATTAGATTGCAATCTTGTTGGGACAAAGACTGTTTTTACCTCTGTGTTTGTACAATGCCTTGAACAACAGGACTCCAATCCAGATTGGTGTCTTGAGTAGTAATATAAATATTAAACAATAATAGTACACTAACAGTAATAATAATTAGTGCAGCTGATAAATAATAAATAGGTGGAGTGGACAAAAACAGAAAGAAAAGAAATGCAAACTCAGGGATGAGCTAAGATTTCTGCTTCAAGACACTGCTGGCTTTGTAAAGAAAGGTAAAACAGCCAGTCAATGTCCAAGTGCAGCAAAGTGCTTAGCTACACTAACTTGGTGTGTGAGTGACTGTGGGTGGAGCTAAGTCTTCCACTTTGCCTAAAGCAGTGAGAACTCTAGAGGTGGTGCTGCCTCAGAAGCAGGAGGTCATCAGGTTAGATGCTCTACCCTATCCACAGTGATTTTGTAGCCCTTCATTACAGGATTATCTCTGAAATCCAACCATGTTGTTGGTGAGTGACACATGCTGTTCAAGTTTGGCAAGCTGTTGGATCAAATCAATCCAATCCAGTCACTTATACCTACTAATTCTGACTCTGCTTCAAATGGCAAAAGAAGGTTGAGGGCAGCGCCTTGAAATATCTCATTGAACAATAGTTGTTGCAAAGAAGTTTTTGTAAAATATCTTTCTAACCATTGCATAGCCTGTCACAAAATCATTCTTATCAGCCATTGTTTCCCACTTATAGTCTTCACCAAATATGTTAAAACATTTAACAAACTCTGTTATTTTAAAGCATTATAGGGCTAAATTCTGTTCTTAATTACAGATGTAATTGATTTCACTGGGAAAACTACAGATTTACACTGATGCAGAATTTGAGAGACTGTATCCTGGAAAGCAGTGACTCTAAAAAGGATATAAGGGTCAAATAGGACAAGCGATTTAACATGAGTTCCCAATACAACAATGTGGCAAAAAGGGCTAATGTGATCCTTGAATGTAAAATGTGAGTAGTGGATGGGAGTAGAGAAGTGATTGTGCCTTTGTATATAACTTTGGTGAGACTGATATGGAAATACTGCATCCACTTCTGGTGCCCATACTTTGAAAAAAAGAAGAGCTTCAGAATGATGCAAGGGCTGGAGAAACTGCCTTACGGTGAGAGACTTAAAGAAGTCAACCTTTTTAGCTTAGCAAAAAAGAAAATGACAGGTGACTTGATCATAATGTGTGAAGTACCTTCACAGGGAGAAAATACTGACCGCTTAAAGGGCTCTTTAGCAGAGAAAGGCATAATAAGAACCAATGGATGGAAGTTAAATTCAGACAAAGTCAAATTAGAAACAACACACAATTTTTTAACAGTGAGGGGTCATTAGCTATTGAACAAACTACCAAGGGAAGTGGTGCATTTTCCATTTCTTGGTGTCTTCAGATCAAGACTGGATGCCTTTCTAGAAATATGATTTAGTCAAACGCAAGTTATTGGGTTCAATACAGGGGAAACTGACAGAAATTCTGTGGCCTGTGTAATACAGGGGTTAGACTAGATAATCTAATGACTTCCTTCTGACCTTAAAATCTATACAGCTATATAGCAGGACCTCTCTCTCTCTCTCTCTCTCTCGGCAAAACCTAAGTAAAAGACATTTTTATTTGCTGTTGCTTTTGACTGTTAAAATAGATGTTATTAAATTTTAATATTTTGTATTGCAAAGTGTCCTGCAATGCATGGGTGAAATCCTGACCCAGTTCAAGTCCATGATTTCAATCAAGCCAGGATTTCATAACAGTGTGTGAAGGATGCTGTGTAAGGATTCTGTAAACTCTTACTACCAAGAATAGACTACCCGAGGTACAAAACCCCAGGCTCAGTGGGAGTATTTATAGGGTGAGGCCTTCATACATCTTTTAAAATATGATTTCTTGAGTGTAACATATTTAGCTGAATAACTGCAAGAGGCCTAATTCTCTCTATTGTCAATGAGAGTTACACATTTGCTTGGAGATGAGAATAGGTCCTTTCATGCAGAATTCTCTATTGATATCAATGGGAGCTCTCTGTTTCTTCTCCAACTCACCACACCCTACTCCAATTTACAACTGCCATACCTCCCATTCAAAGTCAATGGGAGTTGAGTAACTGTGCCTTTATAAACCTACCCCTACATAATTCCTGAGTAACCACACTAAGAGCAGAATTTGACTCTAAAGTTTTTTGGTATATCTCCTTCTAGAGTCTCCTCCCACCCAAGTCAATGGCAGCATGATTGGGCCCTGCATTTGCTAACTGGTTTTTTCCTCAACTAATATTTCTGTCACATCATATTGTATATATTTGATTTATGTGTGTTGTTCTTATATTTAATCTGTGCCTGTTTAGTCACATTCACTGCCATTTTGTATTTATTTAGCACTCTGTTTTGAGCAGAAAGGTAACTGTGGTAGATACGATGTGACAAGTTGCAAATACGTATTCTGTGCAGATCTGTTTTGCAGCTGTTGACATACAGGGCTTTGGAATGATGGGATACTGTGTTTTGCATTTGACAATTTGTTATTGGACAAGTTATTTACCCAATAGTTATTTTATATAAGAGTATTTTGCTGTAGCTGTGAGTTCTCTGTAAAGCAATATTTAACAATTCTTATTTATTTTACTCTCCATTGTGATGTCCTCTTAGAAACTTGACAATAAAATCTCTTCACCACTGGGACAAACACTGATGTTTCTCTGTGTTTCAAATGGAGATGAAAAGAACAATGTCTGATTTGTTTATCAGCAATCCCTCTGTGATAACTTTCACTGTGTTCCTTTTAATATTTTGCTGTTAACTTCAGTGGGGCCAGGATTTCCCCCACATTCTCTGCCTAACAGTTACTAGGTGAGACACTCATTTTAAAAAATGTGATATGTGGTAAGTGGATCTGACCTGTCCCTCTCATCCATGAAAGGAAATGAGACAGTTTCATAATGATATGTGGCAGGGCAGAGGGAGAGGAAGCCCCAAAAGGAAGTGAAATGGTTGACCCGGAACCAATGCTATGGCATAAGGAATTTTCAAGCTCCTTCCCGATGAAAGATGGAGCAGCTGGTCAGAGTCCTGAATGTGGCAAGAATATCATTATTTGGCAAATGCAAGATTCCTGAGCTGATAAAGCTTCGGAAGAGCCTTTTCTAGTTCATCTAGCAGCTCTTAGAGTGCTTCAAATCCCTCCAATGCTACCTTAGTCACTGCCATACTAATATTCAAGAAAACTGGTGTGGAGTAAAAGACCCAATGTCCCAGATGAAGAGAGATCCAGGCTCTTATCAATAACTGAAATGTTCCTTGAGATCACCCCTTCCCCAGCCTCCTCAGAGTCTTCTTATCCATTAGCACAAAGGGGACTGTGGCCTGGTCTCTCTGACCACAATTGGACCACCCCCCAATCAACCTATATGAGGTCAATTTATTAACTCTCCTCACCTTTTTTGAATACCAACCATTGGGAACTGTACAAAAATTGTAATGACTGAAGAGTTTTGAACTGCATCATTTCCAAAATATCCCTATATCATGAGCAGTAATTGAAGACTTCTGTTAGTGGCAAGGGACTGTTTACTCAATCAATTATTGCCCAGTTTGAAGTAGATGAATTGGAATGGGAGCAATTAATAAAAGGCAAAGAAAGCAGAGCAATTAGATCTAACAGGATATGAACTCTTGGGCAATTGCTGCACATCTTTGTGCAGCCACAAAGCCTAAGTCATGCACCAGTGGCCCAGGAATGTGCACCCTATTTCAGCATGGTGCTTAATTTCTATTTGAAACATGCTCCACATTTGCTGAATTTGGGCTTCTCTCCAAGACACTTGACTGCAGTCCAGACTCGATATTTATTTTGTGGTGAATACTTAATAATATGAATAGAGATGAATGTAAGACAGTAAATACAGATTTGCATCTGTCAGGGGAGGATTTGGGCCTGGCTCTTGTTATAACTTTCTATCATCCTTTATTTTTAAAAAAATCCCAATGCTGGGGAGGACATGAAAATAAAGGGCCAGATCCTCAGATGATTTAAATTGTCTTAGCTCCAACAATTTCAGTGTCAACATACCAATTTACAGCACTTGAGGACCAGAACCAAAAAAATCTACGTCAAACAGTAACAACACACTTTAAAGGACTGGAATGATAAAAGGATTTGAGACCAGAGTCTCATAGAAATGGAATCCTTTGGTACAACGCACTACCATCATGAGAAAACAGGGAGCCATTCCTAGCTTGCGGCAGCAGTGTCCAACCTGTGGCATGGCCCCAGAGGCCTGACATGGTGTCTATCAAGGGTGACTGTTAGGAAGAACATGTGTATTTGATTATGAATGGGAAGTGTGCTCCTTGAGCCATACACAGTGATTTTTAATCTGAAATGTCTGAATCAGCCCTGTTGATATGAGGCGGAAAGAGGGGACACCACCTCCTCAACTGCCTCCCCGCAGCTCTAGGAGCAGCCCTGGTGTGGGCCCAGAGGGATCTGAGCATCTACTGTTCCTTCCCTATTTTGGTTGCTCAGCAGTTTCCCTGTTGGCCATCATCTATACTGCATGAGAGGAAAGTAGTTTTGGCTACTCCGTTGTTGCTTCCCTGACAGGCTGTGGAAGCCCAAGAGAGTGCTTTACTGGCACTAGCTGATCCCAGGGGATGGCTCTCCTCACCCACACCAAGAAATCCAGGAGAGGAGGAAAAAGAGTCACAGCTGAGAACCAACAACCAATTATGGGTCCCAGATTCTCTGCTCCAGTACAGCCTAAGGACTGTTCTAACTTGCCCCAGCTGTCTATGGTGCCTTAGAGACCATATGCCAGCTGAGGCTAGCTGGAGTGCAGAGCATACCAATCACCCTTATACATAACCCATGCACTAGGGGCTGTCAGAAGGGAGGTGAAGGAGTCAAATATGCTTATTCTGTGCCTACTGGGGTCTCCCCCATACTGAGGGAATCCCCATCAGGGGACTTGTAAGTGGCTTCTCTTCCCTTTGCACCACAAATGGAGTGGAGCATGCGAGAGAATATGTCCTAAAATCTTAATTTGGGGCCCCTTGCCTTTATGAAATAACATATTTGGCGCTCAGGCAGAAAAGGTTGGACACCACTGGCTTGTAGGAACCTATTGGTGGTGGGGCAGGAGTAGCCATGAGTTCCCTGCATTCCTTGCCTTATATATGGGAGTTGGGACTTTTGAAGTGCCAGGGCATGAGTATCACAGGCTCTTTTCCCCACTGAGAGCTCCTTCTCTTGCTTCCTACTGAGTTGCAGCCAGCACTCATGGAGACACTCTTCACAGGCTTGCTCTTATCTCTGGCAGGCAAGCCCCAGAGGAGGCACAGGTGGCCCTGGGGCTCTATGCTGGATTATTTCAGCATCAAATTGAAATATGAATACAATATTTGTATGCAGGGGTCAACATCTGCGGTATGTGGCATATATGTCCATTTCCCCTCATGCTGTGGCTGCTTTCTCCTTGTGTTCTAACACTGAGGAAGAACAGGGGCAGGTGGGTTTTTTCACTAGTATCAATCAGAGCACGTTCCTGAGCAGCCTATGGCTGTGTAGATAGGTTGTTTTCTAGAGGACCTTGCTCCCATTCTGTAACATCTGAATGGGCGGGCACTGGGTCAGAGATTGGTCTGTAAACTTAAATTATCCAAAGCTCACTGTAGCTTTCCTGTGTATTGATTCAACAAACATGTACAGTTTAGATGAGATTCACCCCTATGCAAACAGCCTGCAAGAGGTATGCACCACTTAGGTCCCATTTACTTTTCAGGTCTTAATTAGGATTGAAGTGGTGTATAGGCTTTGTCCTGGTTGTCCACAGAGGGGTGAATGTCAATGTCTGTGAAACCAAATAAATGGGGCAAATTAATTCACCAGCACACTTTGGCTGCTTTGTGCCACTCCAGCAACACAAAGCAGCTGGAAACGCAACTTAATTGACCAGTTAAACTGGGCTTTCAGCTGCTTTATGTAGCTAGCACAGTGCAAAGTTGCCAGAGTATACCAGTAAGTCTGGTCCAGTATTTTCAAATATTAAATTCTTTAATTAAAGTTTGTGTTCAAAAGGAAAGAGTAAAAAAATATGCTTAAGGGCTTTATGAATTGGTCCATTAGTAGTGAGTTCTTTCAGCAGATATTTGAAAGGTTCTATCAGCAACATTCACTAAAACCTTGGTCCATCTTGTGTTATTTTTTTCTTTTACCTTCGAGCAACAGTGTAAATCATATTTGTGAGAATGAAATATCTGCCTTATCCCAGCTGTAGCGTGAAACAGACAGAAACAGACAGAGCAAGTGGCAGTTTAATTTAAGATGAACAAGCGATAAGCAGAGAGCCATGGAGTAGATTGGATTTAATTAAAAGAGGGCATACTTTATCTTCTTGGATTATGTGAATGCTTTATTTTGTTTCCTCTTTCTCCCTCCTCCCCAAATTTTTCTTTGGAGCTGAATGAAAAGGATTAGCTGCCGTTAGAGAAATAAAAATGGAACTGACATGAGAGAGGCTTGGTCTACTTCCTGCATTTTTTTACTTGTGGAAAAGCAATATTCAATCTCATATTCAGAGGGGTCATCCAAGTCTACTGATGATCACCCCTCTCCTGATGACTGCCAGGGTCACAGTGTCATGTCTTTTAAAGCAAATAAACTGTACCCTCTCTATAAATATATTAACACACATTTCTTACAGTGATCTGGCTGATCTCTAATGACATCTATGGCATTCTTTCCACTATATGCACAGTACTGTACAGGAAAACCCTCCCCCTCCATAATGTACATATGCATCTGGGCACCCTCCCACCCTTTCCCCCAAATTCACTTCTAACATGCATTTTATGTTCACTTTACAGTTGTTCAGCACATCAAACGACACAATATTGTTCTAAAAAGAGAGCTGGGAGAAGGAGCCTTTGGGAAAGTCTTCTTGGCCGAGTGCTATAACCTCTCTCCGGAGCAGGACAAGATCTTGGTGGCGGTGAAGGTAAGAGAGTCTAGGATTTCCATTGTTAATTCATGGTTTCAACTAATGCTGTTTTTTTTGTAAATGATCCTGTTTGCCTGTTCAGTAAGCCCAGTGTAACTCCTGTGATATATGTGCAAGGGCTCACAAGGCTGATGGAATGTCAAGAGAATATGATATTTGATCTTGCTGTGGGTTATAAAATGAGAGCTGAGTTTCATAAAGAAAAGCGGGGGAAATGACAGTGTCACAATGGGGCAAAATCTTTTATGATCTATCTGAAATACGAGGAGTGAAAAATAATGGCAGAAGTGTCATTAAAAATACATGGGGACTCATGTTCGTATGTCTAAAAAAAACCCTAAACTATAACCAGCTACATGACTAGGTTACACATGTAACTGCTAGTCAACAAAGAGCTATTCACAAAGGTTCATGTGGTTCTTAGTCAACTGCCAAAATTTTACAATATCACTTCCTGGCCTAAACTTTTGGGTAGAATTGTGGTGTGCTCTTAAGCTGCTGCTATGTTGAAATCCAGAAGTGACTGCATTTCAGTGCTGGAAGGGGAATTCTTGGTTATAGGTCTCCATTCTGCCCTTCCAAAGAAAAACCAATGGGAGGAGGAAAACTAAGGAAAAAACAGCAATAACTATGAAGTTGCTGATATCTGGAATTATTCTCCCCTTAGAGGGGAGGAAGAGTTTATCACCATCACAGAAAGGACCGAACTGTGCAGAGCCCCGTGCTCCAGAGGGAAATAAGGGGACATCCCCACTGATCTTGGGGCATCTGTACAGTAGCTAGGCTACTCCACAGACACTCTCCTGCCAAGCGGCGGAGCTCCTGAGGATGGTTCCCAATCCCAACTGTGGATGTACAGTAGAAAACATAGTTAACTAATCCTCACTAATTTCCACTCCAAATTTTGGAGTCTGCTGGGGGCATCTTGTGAAAAAGGCAGTTCCTCTCCTTATACCCCCACCGTTGTTCTACCAAAACACACAAGGTTTTGAATGTGAAAAGTAAAAGCCCCATTAAGGTCATTGGGACTATTCATGAACGTAAGTTTTTGCAGAGCTGAACCATGAGTTAGGGAACAGAAACAATACCATGTGACCCATTTGACCATTCACAACGAAACAACTATGTGCAAATTTTGAATATTCATGATCCGTCCATAGAGTAAAACATCCCAGCAGATCTTCTTCATGTAAATGTAAACAACAAATAGATTTGAGTAACTTGCAATGTGGAAGCAGGAAAGGAGGCTAGATTTGTCAAATGAATAATTTCTTGCAAACATTCTCTGAGTTTGTTAAGCTCACGGGTCTATGGAAGCTTGCAGGTCTTTGCAGTAGTTTAATAAAATGGATGGAAAAAAAGAAAATGTAGCCCTGAAAGGATATATCAGAGGGAGGGAGGAAGTGAGGGGTTACAGATTACAACCTTAGGATAAGTGAATAATAACAACAATGCATAGCTCTTATATAGCACTTTTCATTCATTGTTTTGTGGAAGAGGTGAGATTGTTTTCTGACCAATTGATTAATAAATCCACACTTCCTCTCTTTTCACTCACTTAGCAGTGCAGTGGCATAATCAGCACCTTTCCATTCTCTTACTCCCTTTGTCAATCCTGAACGAATGGAGCCCAACAGGAAGTCACTTCAGGTGCTGTTTAAACGCTGCCTGCCCACTCCCTTCTTTGCTGCTCTTTCTCACTGCAGCTCACAATGAAGAGTACCCAAGACTTTGAGGGACAGGTGTCTCCATGGATTAACGGACACAATTGTGTCAGTTCACAGCACCAGGACTGGTACAAGGCCTTATCACAATCTATACTTGGGGTAGTGCTTATTAGCCATCTGACTGACAACCAAGGAAAGAATCTAAGCCCCATGTTCCATGGCATAAGCTACCATCTAACTGAATCGATTAGGAAGAAAATTTTTTTTGGGCAGGCTATTCCCTAATTGCCCATTTGGGAGTTCTTACTCCTTTATCTGAATTATCCAAAACTGCCTGCTGTCAAAGAAAATGTTGGACTAGGGGGACCAAAGTTTTCACCCAGTATGGCAATTACCGAGTTCCTATTAGAGTTTACATTCTCTTTACTTCTGTGCATATGATAGAGCAAGGTCCTGCTCCCACTGAGGTCAATGGTAAAACTCCCATTGATTTAAGTGGGAGCAGAATTGGGCTCTGAGGGAAATGTATCTTGAGGCAAGGTTCAAAGTACAATTATGGTATTTCTACCTTTCAGAGTTGTGGATAATTTAGAAGGATTTCACACCAGTAAACCTAGGAAAACCCCCTTGGGACTGAGAACAAACTAAAAATGTTCCTGTGAAAAAGCTTCTACCATCATAATTGAAGTGCATATTTGGTGACAAATATGTCTATCTCTGGAGGATTTAGGCAGCAAAGAAACCGAGGAAGTTGGCCCAGGGGTGAGCATCTTCTCACCTGTGTGAAATTGTTGTCACAGTTTCTTTTCATTCATTGGAGGCTCCTCTGGATCTTTGACATGCCTTCTGCTGGTTGCTGGGCAACCATAACAGCATTGTGCATGCATGTTAAGAAATAGCTGTTCTTGTGCCTTATAGAAGGAATTGGGTCTGACTCAAAATACAGCACTATCCTTGTGGGTGGACAAATATTTTAAAGTTTGATATTGATTCAGCAAATGATTTCAGAGCTCAGAGATTCAGAAAAATCTGGTTGTAGATAAAATCATATACACATCCAAATATCCATGCTTCTTCTGTTGAAAATAATACTATTTTTTGAGCCAGTTAGGTTTCATATATTTTGACCTCTAGGTTTTTTGGACAGTGCACGGTGTACAGGAACTCTTTCTGTGTGCCAGATCCTATGCACAAAAGACTTAAGTGAGATGTAAATGGTGCATAAGCCTTGTACGAGCCCTCTGTACATGGGGGGGCTATTCACTGCAAGGCAGTTCCAGCGGGTTTGGTGAGTGGATGGAGGAACAGTCACATGCCCCTCTATGCCACATTGCCACTCCAAACCACTACTGCAGACTTAGGGTTGCAGTACCCTCCCTAAGCCACTATCATGGGACTAGATCCATGGGCATAGGCTTGGATTCACTTGAATCCACTAGAGTCAGATGGAGGGAATTCCTGTGGAGCACAAGTCTGCAGCTGCTTCCTGGTCCTCTTGAACCCATGGGGGTGGAATGGGCACACGTGCCTCATATTATTTTGAGCAGCTGGATGTTTAAGTCTTGATCCTGATCTCAGAAACTCAGATGCACCTCACATATATTTTAGGCTGCAAGCTTGTGGTGCGATTCCTCTGTTTGTGTGCATGTCCTTGTGCGCTCTCTCATTAAGACTCAGGTGGGTTTGTATTTGGAATGGCTAGGCTGTGTTTCTGCCGCCACTACCGTGGTTATCCTGCTATTTATACAAGCTAGCACAAGTATGTGTACATGAGCTGGGGAATCACACCCCTCGCTCGTAGTGCAAATGTAGCCTTAGAGAGTCAGCTGCTTCACTTGCATAGCCAGGCATGCGTAAGTGGAGTAGCTGATTTTATGACGCAAGTTCCTGCTATTTCTGATCTCAGGATTGAATCATATAGATGGCAATTTGGTTGTAGATTTTTGTTCCAGTTAGAGAAATTCTGCCTGTACAATACACAGAACCACAAACACAACACAAAAGAAACGTGAGGATTTTCAGCTCATCAGATCTCCCCAGTTCAGAGAGGTTTTTAAATCAAACCAGACTTTGTAGTAAATACACGACTTAACTTGTTGCATGGCATAGGGAGGGACGGTGAACCCAATTAACAGTGATAAGAATCTCATGGTGAAAGCTCAGTGCACTGTGAAGGAAACATATCTATAGAATTTTGTTATTAATAACATTAGTAGTAATAATAATTATAATGATAGCCAAACCCTCCAGTCCTTGCTTATGGGTAACCACTGTTCCCCCTGTTCCCCCTGCTTTTGTGGGCATGCATTACAGCTCCACTGCATAGTGATGCAGGGTGGGGGAGGATACCAGAAGTCATTGTAACAGGTTCTGCACCGTGCACCATGGAGCACAGACCCAGAAGGGCAATTTCCAAGATGTTTCATGAATGAGGGCTTGGGTTGGGTTAGGGGAAGGGAAAAGTGTGGCCAGTGGATCCATGACTGAACAGACTCTTATCTGTGACAATTCAGGGTGCAGCAGATGTGGGGCTTTTGCAACAGCCATGGAGCAGCTCTGCTGTCTGTGGGGAAAGATCCCTTCTTCCCCGGTTGACTTCAGGGGAAGTTTTGCATGCAGAGATTTGGCCTCTTTGTCACTAATAATGAATTCATCTTTATCTCAATTTCTTTAAGACTCTTCTGTTTCCCCACTACAGTGAGAACCAGCCAAATGCAGTATTCTGTGTCATTTGTATGTAAATTCTGTTTGCTTATTAATTTTTGCTCACCACCAGTATCTCCATGCACAAGTGTTAGCTCTCTCTAATGCAGTAAAGTTATTGTGTATGTTACATAGGGGGAAACATGAGGGGCAAGTTGGGGAGAAGTTCAAGCAACCCCCATGGTAGCAGAAACTCTCAAGTCGACCCAGGTTTTAAGCCATTATTCATTCTGCTGGTTGACGGAAAATGTGTAGTTGCCATAGCAACTGTTTCATCCTAGGATAATTTTGCAGCTTCTCGGAGATAAAAAATAGTTTCTGAAACACACAATATGCCATCTTGATAGAACAAAGCTGTCAGCATTTTTACAATCTTCCCAAGGAAACGTGTGATGAGGAAGCACATATTTCCCCCAAATTTTATTTTTTAAATTAGTCCTCATAATTGCTTGTTTTTAAAAACTGTTTCTACAATGAATTATTTTTTGAGAGCTGTTATATTGACAATTAGTTGAATGAGGGCCCAACTACATTACAGATAAAATCATCACAGGAAACCACATTGTGACGCAGTTGTCCCCTGTAATTCCATTAGTTGCTGTAGATTAGACCTTAGCTCTGTTTCTGTACTACTCTAAAGTCCTGAACAATCTCATAATGTGTTATAACTTGGTCCCATAATGTGACTGTTCTGTGTCAGCAGATGGAACCTGAGTTTATGTTGCTATTAGATGACTTAGCTCCATATAATGATGTTGTATAACGGGAAGGTAGTGCAGCAGCTAAAAGCCATATTGCACCTGTGAGAGATAGGGCAACTATCTGCAATATCTTCGGGGGACAATATTGTCTTAAGTGTAAATGAATGGCTTGTGTATCACTGTGAGCCAGGGATTGTATACATTCCGTGAAGGGAGGATTAACACAGCTCTTCCATTAGTGAAAACAGTAGAGGATGATTAAGGCAAATCACTCAGGTTATTACACCTCCAGAAAGGTTCAAAGGATTCTCCAGAGACCGACAGGCAAAGAAGGGACTCTTGTATAAATAGCCTGATCTTAAACTGACTCGGGGCCTTCATTTCTGGTTTCTGATCTAAAGAGTGATATGAACTTGTAACCACAGGGAAAGCCCCATTGTGGGGTTTGAATGACTGGCACCTACTAGAGCTCTATGCTGCAGTTAGGGTGATCTATGCTAAACTTTTTAATATGCACGTAGGTTTTTTGATTGTTTTGGTATGTTTTCCCAGCAATGCTTTCACCTTAAGAACAAATGTGCTTGCTGAGAAGGAGGTGTGTGGTGATTTGTAACTGCTGGCAGTACATAGTGCACAGCTCTATGAAGAGAAAGCAAAGCGCGAGCATTGGTCTTCTAGGCAGATTGGCTTGCTCGGGCTATCACAAGGTAGATCAGGGAGCTGTGCAGTCTTAACAGTCCTAGTCAGAAGGGAGTGAGATGTGGGGCTCCACTGAAGAGAAGTGGCGGCAGGGAAGCCAGAAACTTTTAAGTGGGTGCCTTTGAGGGACCACAGAGGGGGAAATACAGGTGCAGTTACCCTGAAACTGTGACATCACCCTCTTCTGGTAATACTTGTGGGAGAGGGACACTTGTCTCAGAAAACACAATGAGGTTCAGAAATGCTCCTCTCAGGTAAGAAATGTTTGTGGGGTCATAGCGGAGGTAGAGGAGTGGTCTCCAAAATCTGCAGATCCTGGGATTTATAGGGAAGAAAACCCCCAACTTTGTAGAACCTTCAGGCTGGTGTCCAGCCTTTCTCTTTCCATCCCACATCGCCCGACCATCTGATCCTTATTATAGTAGCATTTCACTTTTTTTTAAGTGAAATACATTTGGTCTCTGCTTAACTTTAAGCATGTGAGTATATGCATTGAACTCAAACTGAGTCTTTGATTGGGGCCTTAGTTTTTAAGCTGTTGTGCAGAGAGATGACCACCTATAAGTCTGCAAAATGTTTAACTCAATTTTGATGCCAAACAGCAATAACAACAACAATAAAACAATTAATTAAAACACCTACAATTATGCTAAGTATTTTAGGAGGACCAGTTCTTACTTCAAAGAACTTACAATACTCACAGGCACCAATTCCAGATTGGGGTTTTACACTAATGTAAAGCAAAAGAAACTCAGGCCCTTTGTCTACTGCTAAGATCTTCGAGGCAGGGACTGTGTTTTTGTTCTATGTTTGTCCAGCACCTAGCAATGGGGTCCTGGTCCATGATTGGGGCTTCTACAAGTTACTGCAATAGAAATAATTAATACAGTAGAACCTTAGAGTTACGAACACCTCAGGAATGGAGGTTGTTCATAACTCTGAAATGTTCGGAATTCTGAACAAAACACAATGGTTGTTCTTTCAAAATTTTACAACTGCACATTGACTTAATATAGCTTTGAAACTTTATCATGCAGAAGAAAAATGTTGCTTTTAACTATCTTAATTTAAATGAAACAAGCACAGAAACAGTTTCCTTACCTTGCCAAATCATGTTTTTTAAAACTTTTTCTTTATTTTTTTAGTAATTTATGTTTAACACAGTACTGTACTATATTTGCTTTCTTTTTTTGGTTTCTGCTGCTTCTTGATTATGTACTTCCAGTTCCAAATTAGGTGAGTGATTGACTGGTCAGTTCGTAACTCTGGTGTTCATAACTCTGAGGTTCTACTGTAATAATAAATATGTGATGAAATATAGCAGAGGAAATACTATAAAAGTCTGTACTTTACTTGGATCTAGATCTGATATTTATAACCAGTGACACCAAAAATGTATTTTCTCTGTCCCTGACATAGTACTGCACCCTCATCTCCCCCCACCCCCACCACGTTCTTTATGTTTTACGTATCCCTTTCCATTTCTTCTCCAGACACTGAAAGATGCCAGTGATAATGCTCGGAAAGACTTCCATCGAGAGGCAGAATTGCTGACTAACCTACAGCATGAGCACATTGTGAAGTTTTATGGCGTGTGTGTGGAAGGTGATCCACTCATCATGGTTTTTGAGTACATGAAGCACGGAGATCTGAATAAATTCCTCAGGTAAATTCATGAAGGTGTTTCATTCTGCATAGGTGATAGTGGGCAGTGTTTCTGAAACCTGGGGAGAGGGAAAGTGTCTCAGAGCCAGGGCTCCAGCCCAAGTGAGAACCTCTGCACTGCTATTTTTAGCCCTGCAGCCCAAGCCCCATGAGCTCACGTCAGTTGACAGAGGCTCTCAGTGCCGTGTTTTCTTTGCAATGTAGACATACCGTAAGAATGAAAACCTGATAAACACCCAGTTAATTCACATTTTGTGATTTTATGTCTTGCCTCATCAAGTATTTTACCTATTTAGAAGTATCTTTAAATCATTTCTTTACATTTTTTACATTGTACCACATGGATTGTATTCCAGTTCCCTTGGCCATAGTTTTCCACGACGAATTCTGCAGATGGTGCTTGTTTATAAAACTTTGAGGTCTTGGCTAAAATGGTATCTGATTCCAAATCATCTTTGGTTTTGCAAATCCAAAGCTTGCCTAATGAAGTTTGGCAAAATCCAACTTATCTTGTGTTTCTTATTTCTCTCTGGTGCTGGGCCCAAATGAAGACCCTGGATGGAAACACCCCTGAACTTTGGGGGAGTTTGGATCCAGATCTGCATTTTGCAGCCCATCCCCTTTTCAATCTCTATTGTAAACTTGCAGTATTTTTTACAGCATTTCTCACCGCTTCTTTTGCTGCAGAAAGGCATTTGATCAAGCTTTTCTTCTGCAAAAGAATACTTTAGGTGGAGCAAGCAAAGGGGAAAGGAAAATGCAGTAACAACAGAAAGAAAACATTAAACTCCAAAAATAAATCTCTTGTATTGGAGCATAAAAGATCTAAGGAGCAAAAGACAGTCAGTAGTACATTTCAAAAAAATCACTCTTTACTGTACTTGTGACTTATAGTGTAGGGTAGAGAATCACATCATGTAATTTCTTAATTTATAAAAGATGAGCCAAAACTGAAATCTCAGATCCACATCTGAGATGGAAAAAAATTACAAGAATTTCAAGAGAGAGGAAAGTTTATTCCCAAAATCCACAGCTATTTTATGGCTCTGTTTCAGATTAGATCCAGGAATTGGGTTTGGGTTTGTTTCTTGATTAGAGAGTTCCACACTGGATGTAGGCGAAATCTTACAAGATAATAGACATTTGCAACAGCGTTTTTTCATGAAATTTCTACCTCTTGGGCCTGAAATCTCGTGAGAACAGCTCACAAGAATTTGGTGCTGTTGAATCAGAAATCAGACCTTAAAGATTATCCCTGATTTAAACTCAAATGCAAACCTCAAACCCAGTGCAAACCTAATCTAGAACTAGATCCATACATTCAGCCTATTTCTGGAATTTATTATTTATGTTTGTGTTCCTGGATAGATGTTATGACTCAAATATAGACCTAAAGGCTTCAGTGCCTTTACACCGGTTTAAGTTGGGTCCGAGGAGAGGATGGTAGAACTGAGAATGTGAAACTCAGTTACAGTAAACAAACTATTTCTTTTATTTTGAAGAGTATAATAACCATTTTTAACATTTACATGATTTTAGTACCATACTTTGTATTCTGCTGCTACTCTCTGCATATCCACCAGTTTATAAACAGCGACTATATTTCACGATGAGCTATGAATGTCCCTTTAAGAAACAAGAATCTCATCTTAACCAGCAAGGTCACCCTAAGCTTGATTAAGTTTTTCAAAATTGGAAAAGGTCATTCTGTTGCTCTTTGTTGCCCTTGATTCTTAACTACACAGTATGGGGCTGGGGGAGAGGGCAAGGGTGGGGACACAAGAAAGAATATTTTGTGTTTCAAATGTATAGAGTTATAGAGTTTAAGGCCATAAAGGGGCCACCAGGAGACTAAACTATTATGTGCCCCAGGCAGAAAATAGGTGTGACTGAGGTGCAACAATGCCCAAGGCCTCTGCAATGAAAGGGAATTGATTAATATACCCAGCTAATACCGGCAAGTGACCCACACTCCATGCTGCAGAGGAAGGTGAAAACCTTCAAGATCACTTCCAGTCTGACCTCGGAGAAAATTCCTTCCCAACACCACATATAGCAATCAGTTACACGCTGAGTATGGGTGCAAAAACCAGGCAACCAAACACCTGATGAGAAAATGCTCTGTGCTGACTCAGAGGACTGGCCCTCCCGATCCAGTGTCCCATCTCCAGCTGTGGCCATCTCTGATGCTGCAGAGAAAGGAGATAACCCCCCCAAAATATTCCAGAATACATTGGGGGTGTGTGTGTGAATGAAATCCCTTCCTGACCCTGTCAGGTGACCAGTTTAAGCCAGGAAGAATGAGCTTTTAGAAATGTAAGACATAAACCAGAAGGGAGCCCTGGGACTGTTGAGCCCTGCTACCCGCCATCACAAGCAACCCAATCATACAATTCCACTCATAAATTTGTCCACCTCTCTATTAAAAGTAATTAAGTTGTTTGCCCTCACAACTCCTATTGGGAGGCTGTTCCAGAATTTCACTCCTCTGATGGTTAGAAACTTTCTTCTAATTTCCAGCCTGAATTTGGTCATGCCCAATTTATACCCATTTGTTCTTGTGCCAACATTGACCTTTAAGTTAAATAGCTCTTCACGCTTCCTGGTGTTTACCTCCCACCACCGATGTATTTATAGAGAGTAATCATATCCCTTCTCAGCCTTTGTTTTGCTAGACTAAACAAGCCAAGCTCTTCCTGTCTCCTCTCATAAGATGGGCCCTCCATTTTCCTGATCATCCTAATAGCTCTTCCCTGCACCTGTTACAGTTTAAATGAATCGTTCTTGAAAATGGGTGACCAGAATTGTACGCAGTATTCCAGAGGAGGTCTTACCAATGCCTTGCACCATGGCATTAATACCTCTGTATCTCTACTGGAAATGCCTTGCCGGATGCATGTTTGGATCACATTGGTGACTCATAGTCACCCTGTGATCAATCAAAACACCCAGGTCTCTCTCTAAGTGACTTAGGATCCTACGTTCCCTTTTCAAAAGTGATTTAGTCCATTAAGTGTAATGCGACTTAGGCCCACAAGGACAAGCTTTCAAAGGTATTTAGGTGTGTATGAAGATGCAGATGAGCTCCTAATGGTGCACAGAGGTGCTTTTGAAATCCCACTTGGTGCCTGTCTGCATCTTTAGGCACCTAAATACCTTTGCAAATCTGACCCATAACTCATTTCAGTACTTTTGCAAATTTTACCCTTTATCTATAACAATACAGTTATGAATAAGGATTGTTCCATTAGGGGCCAATTGCTGAATCCTGTGTGTTGTCACAAAGGAAGCATTAGATAATACTAATGATCTAGTATGGTAGAGTAATATTGCTCGTTCTTGATTTGCCTCACAGTGTGCAGATTTGTAAGGATATGCAGTGATGTGCATCTGGGTATCAAAGATTGAAATCAACTCTTTACTATGTAGAGCTGCTATCATAAATTAATAGGTGCTGCCAAAAATAACTCATGGGCCAGCCCAAGAATCTGTTGGCCTTGTGCATGTACTCTGTACACTAGTACATGCTGCCCCACATAATAATAAACAAGCACAGAATTTGCTCTTAAGTGAAAACATTTGCATAGGGGACAGCAAATTCTGCAAAGTCTTCCTGATAGTTTCCAACACCTTGTTCCACCAGAAGGGTGAGGGTGTCCGATTAGGCCTTCTGAACCTACCAGTTCCAGGGATCTACTGGAGCCAGTGCCATCTGCATAGACGCTATGTTACCATCCTGCCTCCTTCCACCACAGCAGCTTGCCCACATTTCCCTGTTGGGATAGCCCTGGTAAATCTGACAGGGTTTCCCCAGTGTATAAAGTGCCCTGGGAGCCTTTGGTTCCACAGTTAGAGACTGGCTATATGAACTATAAATCAGATTTTTTTCTCTGGGGGAGATATGCAAGCTACTTGCTTCACTTTTATGGCCCTTCATTGCCTATCCCCACCCTGTCTATAACCTCTTCTTCTGAGACATTGACGCCACCTCCACTCTGCAAATGATGCCAGTCTTGACTGCCTGTTTGTAAAATTTCAACATTAAAACAAGCTGAAATTGTAGCTGCTTATTAGTCATCATTTGAAATATTTATGTATTTGTTTATGTATTTGCTGATTAGATATTGTTTTATAACTCCTGCACTCTGGTTTTGAAATATCTTAAGTAATACAGCTTAGCAGATAGTATATGTGCTACATTGGGGCGGTTTTATTAATAAGACGTATTTAGAACATAAAATGATTACGTTGGGACAAGCTGGTTAATCTGAACTTAAATTTGTCATTCCTTTCACATTTGTTACAGCTTGTACTGCAGATGAAAGGTTAGTTGTAATCAGTCTGTAAAAGAGCATCTATTTCTTACCCTGCAGCGCCACCCAAGGCCGTCAGGGGAAACTGAATCCAGAGTTTAACCAATGTACGACCAAACTGAGTATTGCTGCTTCCTGCAGCATAATGTCGTGTTTCAGGACTAGGACCGCATCCTGAAGGTCAAAAGCTTCCCTGTGTGTACCGTTGTGGCATAGGAGGGATGATGTAGATCAGGCGGAGTCTATGCTACTGTCTCTTACAGCTGTGCATTGCTGGAGATAAGGATTTCATGATTAACTAGGAAGATAAGCAAGATGGGTTCAACATTTAAAAAATGCAGAAGTTTAATTAGAAAAGAAATATGTGGTGAAAGGCAAATAGTTTTCTAAATTAGTAAAGATCTGCAGCTTCCTTCATGAGGAGGCCTATTAAAAATCTGTGTGATGAGGATGTACCGTACTTTTCATTATGAATTCACATTTGGGTTTTAGCCTGGGATTTCACATCCTGCCTTTACTCCTTTAACTGCCACCAGTTGCACAGCTGTCCATGCTCCATGGCAAAACATGTGCAGCTAGCTTTTCTGTAGTGCCAGCTGCAGTCCCAGGAATGTAACAAACCTTCCTTCATTTAGCTCCCAGATCTGTCACTTCAGCTGTGAAGTTTTTCTCCCTCCCAGCAATTTTTATATCATACTTCTGGTAGGTAGTATCATAATTTGATCTTGGGGATTTTGATTAATTTGCAAACCTTTTCCAAGCTCCTATACCCTCCTCCCAAGGATGAATTAAGGCTAAACATAACCCATATTGATCCAGAGCGTTTGTTTGGGGTGAGGAATGGGGTCTATGGGAAATCAAATCACTGAGTGGGGGAGGGTTGTTTAAAAAAAAAGAGGAGTGAGGGGAGAAGTTGGCCCATTTGGAAGGTCAAACCTACATATGTGGAGGGAAGGTGCTGCTGTGGAATAAAATAATGGGGCAGATTGGAGGAAGGGTATTCAGAATGTTGAAGCACATCAGGGTGGGGGATGATCAGGGC
Organism: Caretta caretta; assembly: GCF_965140235.1. NCBI lineage: Eukaryota > Metazoa > Chordata > Testudines > Cheloniidae > Caretta > Caretta caretta. The sequence goes on along the minus strand of NC_134210.1, from coordinate 92,326,646 downwards.
CCACTGACCTCTTTAGTCTTGCCTTAATTCACTGTTAGGGAATGGCGAGTAAAGCTTGCCCTAAAACAGTGTCAGTAATTACAACAGAGAAATTATATATATGTATATTTGGTTGTGCCACAACGAGCTATCAAGGACATGATCCCTGCCCCAAAGAGCTTTGTAATTTCTCATGTGAATGGGCTGATCAGTTTGTGCTAAGGATTTGCTGTACTTCAAAGCTAACCTAGAACCAGTGAAAGAAACCCAGCTTTCTGATCTGGCATGGCTGTGCCAACTGGAATGAGTTTTGTGAACTGTCCCCTGTGCATCAGGTGGGATTCACCACCCATGGGAAAGTCAACAAAAGGCACCTGGGATTGGTGGAACTACTTCATGTGGATGGTAAATTAAGGGTGAAAATCTGAAATCATTCCTCTTATTTCTTTTTTGTGTTCCCCAGAGTAAAGTTAGCTCTCTCACCTTAAATTAAATGATAATAATAATTATTATAATAAAAACACGTGTGTCATGTCCCATCTCCCTGTGGAAGGGGATATTAGGCTTTAGAAAGAGGGAAGCAAAATGATGTTACTGCAGTGGCCTTTCACCTCTAGAGACCTAAGTATAAATCCTGTCTTTGATGTTCTCCTGCTGCCATACATTTAGAATAACTGGCAGCCTTTGCCCAGGAAAGGCCCCTGTGCTGGAACAGCAGGGGCATAGCAGATTAGGATGGGATGTAATGTTATTAGTCCCAGTTCCTTACTTTCATGAGCAATATATTCAACCACCTCTCCTCCTCACCCTGAAAGAAAGAAAAAACAGGGAAGGAAAAAAACACTGAGACAAATTCATTCCTACCACACATGACTTTAGCCCATCACCTTTAAATAAGCCACTATTACATTTTCAGATTCCCTAATGCCAACTCCACAGTCACTCAAGTTTATAAGTGACCTCTTATTTCATGAGCCCGTATTTTTGTGTGCTCAATGCAGGGCACATGGACCAGATGCAGTACTGATGGCAGAAGGCAACCTTCTAGCTGAGCTGACCCAGTCCCAGATGTTGCATATTGCCCAGCAGATTGCATCCGGCATGGTTTACTTGGCATCACAACACTTTGTGCATCGTGATCTTGCCACCCGGAATTGCCTGGTTGGTGAGAACTTGCTGGTGAAGATTGGAGATTTTGGAATGTCCAGAGACGTGTACAGTACTGATTACTATAGGGTAAGTGAACTGTCACTTTCAGGAGTAACTGAGGTCTTGTTCAGTCATCTTATCACATTGCTCATACTGATGCCACTTTTAAACTGGATTATTCGCACATCCTGGACCCTTAAAGAATTGGATATGGACGGTGAATCTGAGTTTTAAAGTTTGGTAAATTTGGAAGCTTCTGGCAAGAGTTGATGGAGAGTCCTTTTGTTTATGTATGCCTGCTTTAGTTTTCTTATTAAAAAGGTTTAAAAAATCCTTCAGAGGTCAGAAATTTGGCAAGTTTACTAGTCTGCAAAAAAGAAAGGGTATCTTTAAAGGGATGATAGTTGGTCAAATTTGGCCCAACACTTAGGTATTATAAAAATGTGTTCTTACAAATGTCTAAGACTGGTGGATTGCTTGAATGGATATAACCTGTAGGCAACAGCACTGTACCTATGAAAATTATTTCAGTCAGAAAGAGACAAAGACGAAGGCAGAACCCTTTATTGGTGATATGCTCAGCATCCAAAAAGAAATGCCTCATAGCTGACGATAAGCATTTCCTGTCTTAAACTGATTGTGTTTGCTTTGTTTCACTCTGATGATGGTTGCACTTCAGTGGCGGGTGAAGCAATCCTGGTATATATGTCCATACGCTGTCCAAGATGATTTTCATTGACATACACGGGAGTCAGAATTTATCTCAAGAGTTTAATTTTTCAAATTTGCAAAGGACTTTGAAAGCCTTATGGATAAAATGTACTGTATACTTTAATGATCAGTATTGGTGTTATGTGATAAATATCTCTGTCATCTCCACCTTAATTTAGCTGCTGATTCCATAAGAGGACAGAGCTGATTCTGCACAGTTGTTTGTGAGAGGCCTGAGAAGAGACTGTTTTTACATATGAGTGGGGCGGGGCAGGGCAGGCTACACACAGGAAATACTGTGTAGTATTTATATTTACTGAGTTGTTTTAATTAACAGCTGAGAACCACAAATCTTTTTGTTTTTGTTGTTTATTTCTTCCTTTTTTCAGTGCGTGAAACCTAGCTTTTAGTAAACATATGAACCAGATTCCTGTCACATTTTGTCTTTGGGAATCTGCTATTTCAAGCAATTTGAACATTGTAATATAAGTATGACATCATTTCAAAACTTGAAAAAACATGTACTGTAGTGGTTGTTGGCTATACAGCAGAGCCCTGTTTATCAGATCCAATTGGGACCAGGGCCAGATCAGATGATCAAAAATTCAGATAATCCGGAAAATGGGAAAGTGCGAGGCTGCAGTGCTGTCTAGCGGCCAAAGGAAAGATCGCCTGCTTCTGGACATGTATGCACTGGATGTTCAGTTACTATGGAGAGCCGGATAATGGAAAGTTGGATAAACAGGGTTCTACTGTATTTTTTTTATATCAGAGAGGATTACAGCAGGGGATTGAGAATCAGGATTTGTGGAGGTTCTTATTTACATCTAAAATATCAACACTACTTACTGTGACTCAGGCAAATCACCACTCTGTGCTTCGGATCACCCCATCTGTAAAATTGGTATAAGTGAACTTATTTACCTTACAGAACCATTGTGAATCTTGATAAGGTATGTTTGTAAAGCATGTCGACAATCTTAACTAGAAGGTGTACTATATTTTCAATGCCATTTTTCATTATAAGCACCTTTGTTTTACACTTGCTCTTGAGCAAAAATTGATGATTCCAAGCTGCAGAAGGGCAGATGGGAAAGGGTTGGAAACATGGATCTAATGCCATCAACCTCAAATGGGGCAAATCCAGACTTGGCACAAGTAGGTGGAACTTTATTGACTTTGATAGAGTTTTGCACACTTACACTACGTCTGAATTTGACCCACAGTGCATATTCTTGCCATATCTGTACTCAGGCAAAACTCCCACTGAAGTAAATGGGAGTTTACACAAAGGGCAAGATCCCACCCTGGATGGCCCCAGGCCTGCAGAGAGCACAGGCCACATAGCAATTGGAGTTAACAGGAGGAATTCTGGATGAGTCAGGAGGAAAAGTGAAAGTAAAAGAGTGAGTTGTGCAATAATAAATGTGGGTATGGAATGAATGAGGAGGGAAAGTAAGTCTGTGGAGAGGGATGAGTGACTGAAAGGGCAGACAAAATGTTGATGGCAGCAGAACGAATGGGGGATAGGGTAGGGAGAGATTCTGCCTATGGGCCGGATCCTCAGCTGGTATAAAGCAGCATGGCCCTGTTGATGTCGATGAGCTATGCCAATTTACATCAGCTTAGGGTGGGACACACAGATGTTGCCCTTGAGTTTGGGCAGTCATTCCTTCTGCACACTGAGAAGAAGCTCCACTGCTCCACACCCAGCAGTCTGTGGGCAAATGCAGAAGAGGAACAGGGTCATGGCCTGCCTCTCACCTCACCTTTCAGACTGTGGTAGCACGTCTGGCACTGCTAGTAAGGATCAGGGACTTCGTTCCCCAATAAGATTCTGGCCAGCCCTGCCCAGAGACATGGGGGGGCTAGTCATAATGGGGTCCTGAAAGGATCAGGTCAGTAGTGATTTGCCAGAGGGCTGCCCAAAGAATTATGGCAGTGGCGGGGATGGATAGTGACGCTGCCGTAGATGACGTTGGGGTGCCTCTGACCTCTGTTTATAGTCAGGTAAGTCTTTTTAACAGTTAAAGTTTAATTAGAAGTAGGGAGATGATTCTTCCCCTGCGCTTGACAGTTATATCGACAGCGAACTGGAGGGATTTATACTGCTCCAAAATGCACTGCAAGGAATGATTTGGCGCTTGCCAAAATCCACACAAGTGGGTATTACTCTGAGACAATTGGTCAATCAACTGAGATTCTAGGTTTGATCAGAGAGGATTGTTTTATGTTTGTTTAGTTAAATGACGATGGTCCTCAGCCCTTGCACACTGTCAGATTGCTAATGGCCTTCTGCACTGTGTCAGTGCAGTCATACAGAGATACTGCAGAGATGACTGTGGAGAGAAATAACGGTTAGCTACTGGCTAGTGTGTGTGCAGTGTGGCATTGGCTGCACAGGCCTTTATTTATTTATTTATTAATCGGGGTCTGTCAGGAATCTTGGTGGAGTGGGGGGGAGCAAGATAATTTAATTCGCTAGTACAAACGCTAACGTGTAATGAAACTGCAATAGTTTTCTAAAGCCAGACCAAATGAGCCTGAGGGCACAATGAAATTGCAATGGCTTTTCCTCCCTAGTGCCGTCACCCACCCAAGTCAAAATAGGACGACTAACAAGCAATTAGTTTGTCACCTGCTTTAAAGAGCTCTGCTGACACTCTGCAGAATTACATTCCATTTATAGCAGCACATCCTTGCATTGATTTGAAAGAGTCTGTATTTCACAATGGTTGGGGGCTTTTATTTATTTTGCTGATGTCTATTTTTTGTTGCTCACGCTCTCATCCCTTAAGACTTGGGGTTTCCTGTTTTTCTTTCTGACATCCATTTGACTCATCCGCACTACTCTGTGACATGCTGTAGTGACATTGGATCATGGTTACAATCACTTTTCTGCGTATTCATTCCTGTACTCAGAGATACTATTTCAAACTATTTTATGCATCCACTTCAAGTTTGCAGGTACCTGCTCTGTACTTACATTTAATATACTTTTTTGTTTTATTTATTATAAACAAGAAAATAAGCAAGGAAGGTCAGCTTCTCACAGTTTCAGGAATAAGCTAACATGGATTTGTTTTAAATATAATGCCATTCCAACCTAATCAGAGATTTGCAGGATTGATACAGTGACTCTGGTGAAATCCTTACTGCATTGAGATCCATTGAGCATAGGCGTTATGTCATTGACTTCGCTGAGATCAGAATTTCACCCTCTGTCTTTATATGTACTTGTACAGCACAGTACACAGACAGGCCTTGTTCCTCATTTGGGCATCTATCAATAAAATATTAAAGGCTAGATTGTGATTAGCCCTTATGCAACCATACAAGGCATAGGGAATGAAGTAAGAACTTCTCTTCCCCACCTGCACGCCCACTAAAGAGCAAGTCAGAACTGCAGACCCATGTTCAAAAGAGCACAGGAGCTGTTACTGAATTGTTCATGCTTTCTCAGGAGCACCTGCCCAAAAAAGGGTGGGAAGGATCAGAAATTATTCAAAGCCATAGCAGCTAATCTGGCTGGCCATGTAGTGGAGCATATACAACACTCTAAGGGTATGTCTACACAGCAAAGAACAACCTGCGGCTGGCCTGTGCCAGCCAACTCAGGGTTTCAAGACACAGGACTGTTTCATTGCTGTGTAGACTTCCAGTCTCAAGCTGGAGCCTGAGCTCCAGGACCCTCCCATCCCCGCAGGTCCTATAGCCTGGGCTCTGGCCCAAGCCCGGAAATCTACAGAGTAATAAAACAGCCTCTCAGCCTGAACCGCAGAAGCCCGATCTGGCCACAGGTTTTTCTTTGCTGTGTAGACAAACTCGAAAAGGGATGTCACAAATTCCTCCCTCCCTTGAGCACTGAGGAGCTTCAAAGGCTCCATGCTAACAGTATAATCTAGTGTTTAATACAACAAGAACAACAACAATAATATTTAATAATAATAAATCTGTCAGGTGACATGGTTTCTCTGGCTTGACTTTGAGTGAGTCACTTAAAAGTGATCTGCAAAGGCCAAAAAACAGGGCTTGGGCCATTTTTGTTTCTTTTGATGTTTAAAGAGGGCCAGGAAGACTTTTTTGGAAAAAAAAAATCTGTTTTTTTCCCCTTGTTTCATATTTTTCATTTGACATTCAGGTCTTGTCTAGCCTAGTTGTGACTGGAGAACTAGTGAAATGATATCACGACTCAAAAAGCTGAGCAAGTGGAAATGGGAGCGATTTTTAAATAAAACTATAGAATTATTTGGGGTTTTGCTTTGTCTATTTGTTTTGTGTTAACTCCTGTTTAACTCCTATGGTAAATGAACACATTGGACAAAGGACACCTTTGTTAAAGATTAAATACTGCCTACCCCTTCAGTTAATGTGCAAGAACTCAGTACCCTTCTGAGACCTCAAGAAAGTTCTCCCACAATGATAAAGATGACCAGACTTGACATTCCTGATATTTCTGTGGTAAAAATCAAACAGATTTTAAAAACCCAACAACTCTCTACATCATAGAAAAAACAACAAAAAATAAAATCCCATTCAAAAAATCCTTTGCAGGTCATCTTAATCTTGAAAGTCCTGTAATTCTTAGCAAATACTATAAGAATGGGCCAGATTCTGATCTCAGATATATAGGTCTAAATCCAGCGCAACACCCTTGAAGTCAGTGGAGTTAAGTTGGTTTTAAACTGGTGAAACGGAGACCAGAATCTGGCCCAGTTATGTATCGTTATTCCTTAGAATATGAGCCTGATCCTAGCATTGTACAGCGTTCAGTTCCTGGCAACTGCCCATTATATGCTTTCTGGTGACTCAACATGCAAACTATTTGTAAAAGATAATGCTAGTAAAATAATCACCCAAGGGTGATCTCACTAAGCCTATTTCCAGGACAAAGTGCATGTTTGTAAAGAGAATTAATGTATGACAGCAAGATGCTAAAAAAAAGACAAAGTTGGGGTTTATATCTATTTGAGCTGTAACTAGCCAATTACAGAGCACAAATGTTTACAGCCAGGGACAAGTGTCTCTCTGTTTGAAAATGGCAGTAGTGGCAGACACCTCCCTACTGTCAGTACACAGCTGTTTACCCATGGGGGTGAGTTTGGCGGAGGCTGCACAGAGGAAAAGCAAGAAAGAGCTGTGAGTCAAGCAGCTTGCCAAGGCATCTTCGTAGGTGTGTGTATTGAATTGTCACAGTTTGAAGGCTTTTTATTAGCTGCTATTTCAGCATCTAATGCTCAAATGAAATTATCTCCTTCCCTATAAGGTCTTTTCAGCTTTGCTCCTCTGTCATAGACCAACGTACACATTGCATTGCGCAAAGAGCTAGAGTGTGACAGAGGGCTCCGATAGCCCTGGAGTATGCACACCAGTGTGCAGATGGTTTCACATAACTGATGATAATCCTATATACTGTAAATAATGGGCCAGCTAAATTAGTGTAAATCTGGAGTATCTCCCTTAAAGTCAATATAGTTACTTTGGTTTTACACTTGTATAACCAAGACCAGAATTTGCCCTAGAAGATTTTAGATGATTAATGTGAGCTTTCAGGAGGTCACCACTATGACTGTTATTAGGAGTTTATATACAACAGAGTAGAGTCATATCCTGGTGGCCAGGTTTAGAGCTGGCACACTTGGGCACAGATCCCTTGCCATTCATGGAGCTGCACTGACTTGTGCCAGGGCTGAATCTGGTTTTGGATCTCTGTTCATTCACAGATGTGGTAATTTCTCAAATACTGGTTTACATGTCAGCTTTGCATAGGTTGAACAGGTTCATAGACTTAGTTTTTATTTCTGTTTCCATCTGTTCTCCATTGACACAGACCATACACAGTATATCCTAGGAGGAGAGCCCAAGACTGTTTTGCAGAGAGCTTCTCTCTTTTTGCCTCGTAATCCTGACTGAACACAGTTGGCTAGAGGAAGGAGTGTCACATGCCCAGAGCCTTTAATGTGCTATATCTAACAATGGCAGGCCATTACAGTACATATATCCTCCATGTACGGAGATATTATGGATGCTAAAGTAAGAGAACACAATAATAAACTCATCTCTGTCTGGGCTTGTGTTGATCATCTGAGTTTGACCTATTGTATTTTGAGAGATCTGGGTTTTGGATTTCATGATGTTGGTGACTTGTCATTTCAGGAGCTTAAGAACTCTATCACACAATTCCTTTGATTTAAAAAGGAAGAGAAACCATAGACAGACATCTGTGAGGCTGATACGATACACAACTGATTTTGAATGAGTAATTATGATATATATGCAGTATTTTAGAAGACACATCACATTTTCAAAACCAGTCATAAAATGGCACATGCAAAATGCACATAAAATGACCCACTGCAAATGTGATAGGGAGTGTTGTGTCTGAGTGCTACCTGCCTGCACAGTTATTCATTTGTGTGCACAAAGTGTTTTTTGTGCACAGACAAACATGCATTTTGTGGGCACAGTTTAGGCAGGTAGAGCAAAATCCATCCTTGGTGTAATTCCATTGTCTTCACTGGACAATTCCATTGTCTTCACTTCACTTCAGGGATGCATTTGGCCGCTGGTTTAGAAAAAATAGATCATCAAATGAAAGTTTTTTAAAAATCATGATGAACAAATTTGTTTTGCTTAATTCTTAGACCACTAGCTCATTATGAACTTGAAAATTTGAATCAAACTCTAACTTTACGGGCTTATATTCTGCTTAAGGACTCTTAAAAAAAAAGTTGAGGGACGGCAGAGAGAAAAATAGGGTGAAATATAGGGCTGAGTAATAAACATAAAATTCTAAAGTAATTGTGGCAAATACAGTGGGCCTGATTCTGCTTCCAGGTATTTGATTTTCCATTGGAGTTGGGTGCCTAACTGCCCTCTGTGTCTTTGAAAATCTCCCTGTACACTAGGTTTACACTAGAGATGGTTGTCCATGAGGCACCACAGTGGCTCAGCTATGCAGAGACAGCAGTCTTGGGAGATATAGGGTAGCCAGGAAAGGGGGGAGGCATGATACACCCAAACTACAATTCCAATGAGGCACTGCGGGCAAGTACAGAGACTAATGTTAGCTCAACCCAAGCAAAATGTGTATATAATGTTTGGAAATGTAAAAGAATTTTGTTTTGATCAAATATGTCAAAACATTGTGACATTCCCAAATTGAAAAATTTTGGAACTTTTTTCTTCCACTATAAGTTTTGATATTTCTACTTTTTGTTCCAATTTTGTTTGAAAACAAATGTCAAAATCAGAATTTCCCAAGGGACATAGATTCCGGTTTTGATCAGTTCTGTTTTGCACCAGTGTAATACCATAGCATTCAATGAAGCTACAGCCAATTGACACAAATAAGAGAAGAATCAGACCCAGTATGTATACTGTGTGTAGGACATCCACCTGTGTCAACTTATCTTTTGGGGGATTCTTAGCACAGATGTCCATTTACTTAGAGTATCTTTTTAAAAAACGCATTTACAAAATTAAATCATCCTTAAAAAAACAAAAGCACACACATAGGTCTAAATTGGAGCAAAGCAATGATTCACAACCTGAAATTAGTTCTGTGAACCCTAGAGCTGGAGAGGCTTGGAAAATCCTGATCAGAAAGTCTGCCTGCTGCCAGTAAATAGGAGCCGGATCCTGGGAGGTCCTCAGCACCTCCTTGGGGGTGCTGGAAGGCCTTCACTCCTATTTAAGCCCTCAGCATCTGACAGGACTATGCCTTGGATCAGAAATCTTCTCACCACAAACCAAAACTTGCTGCACATTAGTTGTTAGGAGAGGGAGTTGTTTTCATATTCTGCTTATTGAAGACAATGGAAGTTTTGCACTGATTTCAGTAGGGCCAGGATTTCACCCAGGGTCTTTCAAAGCAAATTTTCAATCAATATTTACTTCTCTTTGTAAAGATGTGGACATAGATTGCTATGAGGTGTGACTCCTATGGTACCTGTTCCTGGACAGAGTACAGACAGAGAAAACTTAGATCTACATGCACACCACTTATAGCATTTTGTAATTGTGGGGATGGGCAAGGTATAAATACCGATATCAAAAGAAAGACACTGTACAGGAATGTATGTACTTACTCCCATAAGCATTCATTTGGGTTAGCAATCTGGAAAATGACAGAATTTAGGGGGTTAACAGTCAGAGTTGTTCACTTTGTGTTTTGTACAGCATGAAAAAAAATCTGGGAACAGCGTGGTAATAAAATCCGTTCCTGAGGGATCAAACCTCTCTGAGCCTTTCCACCACAGTCAGGAACTGGAATTAGCTCATCACTACTGCAGAACACTGATGCACCTTGTGGGAAATTGGCATTGCCTTCCAAGTGAAGTAGACACTGCAAAGAAAGGCCATCCAGAGAGATCAGGAGGAAAGGGAGGTTTCTTTTGAGAGGTGGTCACTGAGCAGCTCTCAACAGAATCTTCATTAGCCTCCAACAGGGGGGCTTTTTTATGCAAATAGCCTCTCTTCTTGAAATAGGGAAAGCGGTTGCTAAGCAGTTTTCCTAAACAAACATTTTTTCCTGGTCCAAGGACAATGGGGACATTTCTGCTAACAGAAGTGAAGAAGTGTGGAAAAGGAACAGTGATGATTAAACTGAAATATAATATGTAAAGGGGATGGCTGGAGGTGGTGAAGGAACTGTGTCAGCGAGTAACACAGCAAAAGCCTGCAATTCTGACTCTGTAGATTAATACATGAGTATAAAAAAGCTATTAACAGAGGAAGTAGAGGGTGTGTTGTATAAAACTAGGCTTATTCTCTTCACTGTAACAATTTTTGACTCACTGGAAGAGCAGGGACCCTGTAACAAACCCCTGCTTCTTATCTGGTGGGACTACACTTGGCAGAATAAGTCTCAGGTACCCAAATTGCATGTAAATAGGGCCTACTACCCAAGTATACTTTGTTTTACTTGAACTCTTGCTGTTCGACCAGTTGCCCAGGGGCCTTAAGAAGGCCCTGTCCTGCTGTTTTTCTTTACCAGGTGACAACTTTTAGGAGAGCAACTGTTGCCCCCTTGTTCTGGAACATTTAGTGGTCCTTACATATCAGACTGCCAGTCAATCAGTGAAAACACTGCTATCCAGGTCTCAGTGTTCCAAAAGACTTGTAATATGGATCAGCCCACCTCAGCCCTTCAATTTTGCTTATTTTTAATACTCTGCATACACTGTTTTAGAAGAGATGTAGGTGTCAACAGGGTTCTGAGATTGTTTCTTCTTTTTCAGTAGCCAAAAGAAAATGTGAAAAAGTATCAATGACCCTTATGCTCCTCCCTTCCCTCCCGTGGACTGGAGAAGAGCAAATCCACAGAAAAAAGTCACAGTGAGCTCCTGTGGAGTGGAGGCTTTCTTTCTTTCTTTCTTTCTTTCTTTCTTTCTTTCTTTCTTTCTTTCTTATAATGTCATATTGCAGAGAAACACTCGAAAGAAGAATATCTAATTACCTACTTCAGTGTCCTCAGTTTTACCCTCAGAAATTACTACCTGTTTGTCCCTTAGTGGCATCCTACACAAAACTGCTTCTCTTCAGGTTCATGAGTAGTTTATATTCCAAAGGAACCTATATGAAATTTGATTTACAACCAGGCTATGCCCCTATGTTTAAGTTCAACTAACATTGAGCCCAATTCTGAACCACTGAAGTCAATTGCAGTTTTGCCATTGACTTCAGTGGGAGCAGGCCAACTGAAATGTTAACACAGAGGTACCAGCCCTGAGAGATCATGCAAGTGAAGCACCTTAAAATATTTCCTTATTAAATAATGCAACTTTGTGCTGCTCTCTGATGAGATATAAATATTATCTTTCCAGTTATCAAACTATTCCCCCAAGTATGTTTGTGTGGGTCAAAAGTTTAACATGCTGAGTAGATTAACTTTTGCTTTATGTTTATGGAGGCATAACTCTGCTAGTGCTGCCTTCGCTGAGGGATCTGGTTAGCTTTTAAGTTGTATTTTAACTTTTGATGTGACCGAGAAGGATTCCTTTTTAACCTACTGTGATATTTTTAACCTGTTTGTGAAAGTAGTAAGGAAAAACAGATTTGAATATGGTTTTGCTCCTGGAACTGTTTTCAAACCTACGTTCTCATATGTATTACCGGGCCAAGAACCACGTGAAAATGAATTGCATCTGAGCTAGAGAGATGGAAAATTGTATGAAGTCAGAAATGTGTTTGAGACTAATCTCCTTTCAGAGAGTTATGGCTGTACCATCATTTCAGAATTGTGTCATGAGCACACTAAGGCCCCATGTCAATTCTACAGTGGGAAACTGAACAATGGCTGACAAGAGTTTTCAGCAATATGTATCCTGTTAGTGCTAAAATTGTATAATTGATAGTGTGGATAGGACCAAACCATCTTCAGCCCCATTATAGAAAACGTTCTTCTTGACAGCTGTGTGCTGCCAATTTTTTTAACAAGGGGTTCCTACATTATTGTCATCCACAAGCACTCAAAAGTCATGAGTCAGGCACCCCCAAAATCATTGGATTGGCTTAAAAATCATGAGATTTTAAAATGAATATATTTTGGAATCCCCAGCCCCCCTTCTCTTTCTTGAGCCATAACTATGAGGGCTAGAAATGCCTTTAAAAAAAAAAAAAGCAAGTTAAGATTCTCCCTGAGGGTACATCTACACTGCAAAGAAAGACCCATGACAGCGAGTGTCAGGGCCCCAGGCTACAGACTCAGGCTTGTGGGGGCTCATACTACGATGCTAAAAATAATGTAGATGTTTCAATCGGGCTGGAGCTCAGGGAGCTCTGAACCCATGTGAACAGAGTGAATCTTAGAGGCCAGGCTCCAGCCCTAGAGGGAACGTCTACCCTGCTATTTTTAGCACTGTAGTGTGAGCTCTGTGAGCCCAAGACAGTTGAAGCAGGCTCTGAGACTTTCTGCTGCCAGGTGGTTGTTGCTGGTTTTTTTTTGTTTGTTTGTTTGTTTTGCAGTGTAGCTGGGGTTGCCAACCCTCAAGGATTGTCCTGGAGTCTCCAGGAATGTAAGATTGATCTTAATTAAAGATTATGTCAGATGATGGAATATCCAGGAATACGTCCAACCAAAATCGGCAACCTTAATGTAGGCCTACCCATAATCACACAACTCTAGGAATAGGGACTTTAGGAAATACAAATATTGTGAGACTCATGATTATATAGTGAGTGTTGGTAACCTGCTCCAATGAACATTTTGTGAATCTCTTTAACAACACCGTTTATATCCAGGAAACAAACTACATATTATTTTTACATAGTAAAGAGACTTTTGAAGATAAGTGGACCTTGGAGCTGAAACAGTTTAAAATGCAAAATATTTACTATGATCTCGCTTTACATATTGAAAATGAATATGATGTGTAGCCTTACAATTCCTGCTAAAAGGCAAAAAGAGTCATGTATATTCTCATAGGGTAATCCTGGCCAGTGTTGAAGTCATGGCAAAACTCCCACTGACTTCAATGGGCCAGAATTTCACCCAGAAACCCTGTGAATCACAAAATTTTGTTTTTGATGGTATTAGTTCTGTCTACAACTGTGAGTTTAATAGATACATTTAAGGGGGGAAAAAATCTCCTTCAGCCTGTGGTAAAATCTCCATGCTCCAGGACCCACGCACTTGCAGAGGGAGGGGGAAGAGGCCCTGGGGAGCATATTCATGTGTTTTCCCATTTTAAACACAAACACTTTCCCACAACCAACTAGGAAGGGAGACAGTCCCTCAACAGTCCCATAAGGCCAAAAAAAAACAAACAAACAAACAACCCAGCTTTGCTGGAAATGGTTAGATTTTCTTTCTGAAAACTATATTTTGTATATTAATGGATAGCACAGTTTTCAGCTAATATATTATTTGAAATGAGTACATCTTCCCCCAGGGAATGTTTTGAAAATACCTTCCATTTGGCCCATAAAGAAAAAATAAAATTTCCCCTTAGAATTATTTTTATAAGCTGCAGGGATAACTCATTGCTAGAAGGCTTGATTTAACAGGATCCAGAGAAAGGGGACTCCATCAGAGCAAGGAAATCACCCCAGCTTTCCTTTCATTTTGGTGGTTGAACTTTATGCAGAAAAAAAATAATTAACTAAAGATATTTGAAAATCTCAAATAATGAATCAATCAGGTTGAAGTTTGCAATTGTTTCACAGACAGTTTACAAACAGAAGAAGAAACAACATACATCAAATAAATGATTGGTTACATATTATTTGCCTGTATCTCTGTACTATCAACCTTTCTTAGGATTCTGCTTAACTGCACAAAGTAAAATGCAATGTTGTCTTAAGAATAAATCTCCTTTGCAAAATGGTTTAACAGATGCCTGACATGATTTTTGGTGCATACATTATTTTGTAAAGGGCAGATGATGTGCTGAGTTATCTTCCAGAGTTTGTTCTATTTAAAGTTCTTTTGCAGTAGTTTATATGATGAGATTTAGTCCAGTGTAACTGGTTGATGATCTCTCTTTAGAAGATTTTTTCTGCTCGTGGGTTAGATGAGAGGCAGGGTCCTGAATTCTTGGCATTATATCATATGCATGAACTGTTTGTGTTTTGGATTTTTCAAGCAACATTTTAAATCATCTTTAGCACAAGAAGACATAAAGAAAAAGAGAGATCAGAACAGATATAAATATTTCATTTCACAGTATGGCAGAATAGCTTGTCTTATCTGCTACCTTTTAAAGCACCAGTAAAAAAGTTAGATTTCTGGGAGTCTTTTTATTTTGAATTTTTAGGCCAGGTGAATTTCCCATATCCACTTTGACTTCCTCACATATTCTAGATCCAAACTCTTTTGCCACGGAGGACTTTATTGGAGAAGAGAATCTAGCGCTGAGAAAGTCTTTGGGAGAAGTATATTTGTATTATAGGAAAGCCAGTGCACAGAGAATGAAATGGAAGGCCAGCATGATGCCTAAACACAATTTATGTCTACAAAATAAGGCTTGAATGGATTTTATATGTTGCCTGGGCCTTACATTGTCCCTCTGCAGAGGGGTAAATTTCACCCAAAATGACTGGCAGGAGACCAGTGTAACAACTCCTACTATTTGCATACACTCACATGTGCATACAGACAAAACTATGGTCTATTAATCATGTTTGGAAAAACTGAGTTTTGAAAAACAAGTGTTTGTGTGGTAGTTTTGAGCTGAACTAAATAGTGAGTTTGGATCTGAGTGTCTTTGCCTATTCCTCCATCCCATGCATTATTAAACCTACTGCTTTCTGTCTTTCTTGTCTTTATTATGTAGGACGAAGAAATAGGAAGGGGAAAGTGAGGTTGTATAACAGGTACAACTATATTAAGTTCAATAAAAAACTTTAGTGCAACTTTAAGATTGCACCGTTAAAATCACAAAAAGATCGGAAATGCACAGCAGTGTTTACTCAGTTATACTGCAGATCCTGAGATATAGTCTATGATATGAACAGTAATATATCAATGTACACATTTAATCAGAAAAAAGGAATACAAATGCTATATGCAACGCATCTGAGTTACATTTCTTTTGGAATTTTAATTAATAGCTTTTTCTGAATTTTTGTGATTTTAACGAGTCAGTCTTAATCTTGTATTATTTTACATTTAATTTCATAGGAGTTTTTTAAATAAAAAGCAGTACAAATAAAAAGGAAGAGGAAAACATCTGGATCATTTTGGCTTACAGAATTTATTAACTCCTTGTTCAGCATCTATTCGGCTTCTGTTGATTAATAGCATCACATATTTTCAGCTCATTTAGCATCCAGATATTTGGGTACAAATGCCAAACTTGTTCCACCTAGCAAATCTTCTGAGTATTTTTTTCCCTGATGTGTCAGATTATTTTGCACACTCTGACTGGTACCTGGAAGTGCATTTTTAAAAGGCTGACTGCATTGTTTTAAAACTCAAAAAAGATTTGATTCAGGTGTGGATCATATTTGGGAGCAGTTTCAAGAATGGGTAAAGTATTTTATCTGAATCTGTTTGCTCCATCTTTAGTTCTAAAAAGGAAACTTGAGTGAGACATTTTAAAATTTGGGGAAGACCACTTAAATAAAGACAGATCATGAGATAAATTCCCTATTTATCAGTCTGTCCACTACTCTGAACAGCTAGACAAATTCTCATGGAGAATAATAATTTCTTAGCTTTCACCAGAGCAGCTGGTGCCCTGGTATTCAAATCCAGTGCTGACCCTTGTTTGACTCTCAACTCTGACTTCTGCTCCAAACACTAGACCTTGCTTCTTATGTCTTGGACCTGATACTCTGAGAGAGTTGGGATCTAGTTCTGGATCCCAATTGTGTAGCTGGAAGCCATCTATGGTATTGTTATGGTTCTTCCTGATTAGCGTCAGACATAGCAAACATTGTTTAGTCCTTATCTTTTTCCACTCTCCCTGATATATCATAAATATTGTAAATTCAATATAAAATGTCAAAGGATGAAAACAGGTAGGAAAGCTCTTCTTATGCTCTGTCTGTATCTCACTTCTGATTTCTTCACCTTATCATTTCTTTCAAGCAGGGGGAAGAATTAAACTTTATTTTTTCCATCCATTCCCTCCCTGAAAGGTGTGCATGGCTTCCACCCGAGACAGGGTCGGCACAATTCCCGCTAGCTCAGCTAGGGAGAGTTCTCTTTCCACTCATCTCACAGAGATGCTGCCACAGCTCTTGAAATATCATGTGGTAGGAATGTAGAAATTACCATACTGGGTCAGACCAGTGATCCAGCTAGTCTAGTAATGCGCAGCATAATGCACTGTTCAGTGTGTTACATGTCTCCTTCTGGGTTTGGTCTATAGAGGCTGTGAGTCTGTTGCAGCCGTAGCTACAGAGTTTGTCTCTCTAGCTCAATTTATGATGATTCATACTTTTAGCTCTGGAGATCCCCAGTCAAATCCCGTGTGTATTGGCCAAGATGGTCACCATCACACTAGCGTTGAGGAGGCAGGGGCTTCCGGGACTGGGGATTGCAGGGAGGCTCCCTAGGCTGAGGGTCCTGGGATGGGGTTGGTATAAGGGTGTATGGACCCTGGTGGGGGGTTCAGGCTGATGGCGGGGAAAATGCCTCAGATGGGAAGAGGAGGGTCAGGCTGTTGTGTGTGCGTAGGTGTCCCATGTGAAAAATTTTAGGGGATGTTCCTGGCACCAATCCTTCTCCTGGATAAAACACCTGGCAGAGGATGTAACAGATATTAAACTGAGACTGTTTTTGATCTTATTCAAAAGGTTGATGTTTTCGTCTCAGTTCACCTCTCCCTACCACAACCAGAAAAGCTATCCTGTATGAAGTCATGATGCAGGCATTTATCTTGAAGTCAGCCTCATAATTTTATCATTTTTCTTAGTTCTCAGACTTGGAACAGTTTGAATTCCAACTCAGATCAGGTGCTTGATTTCCTGGATTTCTCTGGGTATATGTTTTAGGACCAGTCTTCAT
Source organism: Caretta caretta (assembly GCF_965140235.1). Taxonomy (NCBI): domain Eukaryota; kingdom Metazoa; phylum Chordata; order Testudines; family Cheloniidae; genus Caretta; species Caretta caretta. Next base: position 92,309,350 of record NC_134210.1, on the reverse strand, counting down.
TGCAAGCTTAACAGGGGAACTTTGGGAAACTTGAGAATCAAGCTTCATAAACCTCGAGGTGGTAGTGGTATTTTTGTGCCAGGATTGAAATCCCAGTGAGCAGGTCTCTGCAGCTGTAATTTTAATTACATAGAGATACTCCCCTGCCTTTTGCGGAGCAACTACCCAAAGTTAAAAGGAATCTGGAGACTGCTGGGTATAGGCAGGCTCAATTATAGTTATTACCAGACTGCTATTTAAAGATCAAAGATGACTAGCCTCTGAATAGCAAATCTCCCACCCCCCCATGAAACACAAACAAAACAAAATGTTTGCTTGTTATTCCAAAGTTTCCTAGCATTCAGCTAATAATTTGTAAGATCCAATGCTTCACTCCACTGCTCTTTCTTCTATTTAAAAAATCTGTCTTTGCTACTTCCAGAGTATATTAAACCCATGAAATTAAAAGGCAGAATTGACTTACTCGTTCTATTGCTCTGCTTCACAACTTTTACTTCCAGTGACCTATTTGGTTAATATGCTAGGCTTCAGTTTGAAATAAACCTTCCCTGCCCATTTAGCGTGTGTGAAACACTTATATGTGCATGTATGTGTTTGTGTGTGAGAGTGTATTCACATGCATGTGTAATCAGTATTATGAGTGAGTTGGTTGACACTCCTATATTTAGGTTGCCTAAAACTTTTCATTATAAAAGTTTCTTGCAATCTTATTTTGAGAAGTTGTAACATCTTCATGGTTTGTATCAGGTCTTTGAAATTAAGTAGGAAGAAACCCTGGGGGCTAGAGAAGTGCATTTTCTTTGTCTAATGACATTCCATTCAGGTTTAGCTGTTGAAAATTGCCACTTCCCTTTGGTGGCTTGTATTATCAGCAAAGTTTTGGCCACATGACAGAATAATAACTGAACATGAACCCCTAATTTGAGGCTGGGCCCACAATTCTGCTAAAGCAGCAGCCGCAGACACTACCTGGAGCAGCTCAGCTCCTGCCTGAGCACCTGGGGAGGATGGAGCAGGGAGGAACCAGACACTGGCTATGCTCAAATCCTCCAACCCAGTGTCAACACATGATCATGAAGCCCATCACTCCTTCTGGGGACACCACAGGGGGCAGGAGCTCCTTCCATCTCCTGAATGGGAGGTGAGATAGCCAAGCTGGACTCCTCCCTCAACCACCACCCAGACCCAGTTTTTGGCTCCAGAGGCCTCCCCCACAGAATAACAGCCTTCTCTTGCTAGAAGCTAATGTATTTCGTTCAGTAGCTCAAGTAGTAGAAGCTTCCTGAATCAAATCATGAGGATGGTGTGTGATCAGACAGGTTACATTTGGACAAAATAAGGTATACAGTAAGTAAGGCACAGGGCCATATGTTGAATGATGAGAATAACAAGAAATATTGAAGATATTCTCAATTCCTGTGCACTGTCCATCCTGTGCACAAAATGAAGTTGGAGTCCTTTTGAAAATATAGTATGTGATTATGTAATTAGAGACTGTATCATAATCACATGCACAATGGGGCTGAGTTAGGGTTGAACAGGCAACCTAAATTCTGGCATTTCCTAACTTTTCAGTGCTCGATTTTGCAACTGAAATGATGCTCTTTTAGTGTATTTACTATGTACGTAATTATATTGCATTATGGTATTATATTCATAATGTAATATATATAATGGTAGTATATTGCATTATGTATTATATTCATAATGTAATATATATACTGTATTATATATAATTCTAATTACTTATGCATGCACATCTTGTACAGATATACTATATCTGAATATTATACATATAATATATGTACCATTTATGTGGACATAATATCCATGTGATCGTGTGATAAATTGCACTAGCATGTGATAAATATATATATCATATGTCTATTCATTTATCCCTTGCCTTCCACTATACCATCTGCCCACTAATCCATCTCCCTGGACCTGTTCTAAACTTCCTATCCCCCTGAGCAGCTTCTAGCTGCCCCATTTTATTTTAATTCTGTGTGCGAGAGCAACATTTTCTCCTTCTTCCCCAAAATGTGGAATTTTCTACCATATGTCCCCACTATGAGGCACGTGATGGATAAGATTCTATTCTGGACCAGCTGGTGCTGAGCACTTCTGAAAACCAGGCCATTTATTCACGTGCTTGATGGACTTTAGATACCTTGCTCCTAATACATATCCAGGTGACCTCTAGTTGACTGTTTGAAGGTCATTGCTATGTGTAGCCAAGTGTGTGCTTTCAGTATTCATGCATTAACAGTGGCTGTCAAACAAGATATTTATTCAAGAGGCCAGAAAGGCCTTTCTTTTTTAAGTGAGCCTTCTCACATTTTCACTCAGACACATGCTTATGGTCAAATTATGAGGGCCCTCATAAATGCACTAGAGGTGGGAAAATGACATCTGTAATTTAGCAGCAGGTGTTGGAGAACACAGGTAAGGCCCCCTAATTAGTAGTGTCATTAACATTAGCATACCGAGATGGGCCATGTATGTATTGGTTGGACACATTCCCCCGGGAGGTCAGCAAAATTGCACTAGCATCACACTTAAAAGATTTAGCTGTAGCCACTTCCTATGCATACTCTCTCCCTACCCCAAAAGTGCCAGTGGGTACATTACACTTTTCATAGGCACAGTCCCACTGCCTCTGATGAAGCACAATTTTGTCCAGAGCTCTCCTAAGTGTAACATTGTATCACACAAATTCAGTATCAATATTGCCCTCCATTCTCTTTATAATCAGAAATGACTTCAAAACAGATTCAGTTGTAACCTACTATTCTTGACTCCGAAATGTGGGATTATTAAGAGAGTGTTGCTGAGGTTGTTTTTTTATGTTTTCCAGTTTCAAGGGCATGCCACACTCACTCATCTGAGGAATCAATACGATTTCTTAGATAAGAAAAAGCTGCAGGATTGGTTTCATAGCATCTTGAAAAAAAATAGCCATGTGATGGTCCATGATTTGAAATATCTGACATTGCAAATATTTGAAGACCACCCTATATACAAGTTACAGATCAAAATCAGCATAGTTACATTTTATGGGCTGGATGAAAATGTGGTTTTTTAAAAAAGATAATTAGACTATGAAAATATTTCCCCTTCTTTGTTCATATATCATAAAGCCTTAAATACTAGTTAAATCACTGTTTAGTATATGAAAGGTGCTACAGTTATCAACAGAGAAGAGGGAACATAAAAATAAAGTCACTTTATTTCTGCCCCCTAGAAATTAATAATTCAAACATGTATTATGCTATTGAATAGGAAATTGTTTTATGGCCTAAACTTTGGGGACAGCATGTGCTCCTGCCTGCCATCAAATTTAATTTCTTATTTGATAACATGATTCTCATTTGATTTGTTCTGTTTTTTGCTGTGCATGGATTCTGTAGATTTTGTAAAACAGTTGCCTGGAACTAGGTTAAGTTATATTTCTGTAAGTGACTCTAAATCCCTCCCTTTGTATTTCCTGTAATCTTCACAGTATTATCAATAGCTGTGACAAACCTGGAGTATTGCAGTCTTCTGAGGGGCCAATCTTGTTACTTTTTAATCCAGTGGGAATTTTTCCAGTGTCCCCAATGGGTGCAAAATCAGGTTTAAAGGGGCATATGGAAGAGCACCCAGAAAGCGAAAATCCAAGTAAAAGGCTAATTTTGCTGGTACCAGGTAAATAGGGGAATCACAGTGGGAATGGGGTTGCACTCTCTATATCTGTCATAACAAAGAACCTCCTTCCTGCTAATTGTAATATTGTTGTATTCAGGCTGGTGCTGTAGAGTAAGAACCCTCTCTTCTCTGTGCTCTTTGCTTCCTCAGAATGCCAAGCAGGGCCTGTTGTTGTGTATCCTTTGGTACGTCAGCTTCAAATCTAAACACCACTTAACTCCACGAGGTATTCTGACTTGGATCTTAAATGAGTTCCCAGCATTAAGCTGGTTTGTTTGAGTTGTCAGTAATGCCAGACATAGAAAAAAGAGCTAAAACATTTGTTAAGCCCTTTGCATGAGAGGGGTTGCCTGGGACATAATCAGCTCTGGTTTGCCTTTAGAAAAGTGCTGAACTGGTCTCAGTTCTTAAGAACATTCCCCTAGAAGAACATTTTTTCTTGTTTTGTTTTGTGAGCAAAACAGGTTTATCAACATTATGTTCCATGAAGGCTCAATGCAGTAATGAGTCATGTTGTGTGGAATTCTGACGTAAAAGGTTACATCCAAAGAGATGGCACATTGCTTTCATGACAGCTAACAAATAAAGAGGAAGCACGGGAAAGTTTCCTGTGAAAGCAGAGCCTTTGGAAATTATTCAGGAAGAGGTGAAAGCACCCTACCCCCTCCTCCACCCACCCCCCGAATATGTTTAGGAATCCCAAGGAGACAGAAATGAGCACACTCTAGGGTTCCTGTTGCCCCAGACCTTGGCTGTTGAAGAAAGTCCTTTGAACATGAGTTTAAAAAAAAAGTGCTTTAACCCCCTTCACCCTGCAAGATGATGGCTCAGTTTGCGTCTCAGAACAATAGAAATCCGTTTGTTTATGGGAGTCTAGCCACCACCAGTCCTGTAAGCATGATACTAATGGTCTGCAGTATATTTTCAAAAACTGGCAGTCACCCTCTGAAATGTAGTGTCTGTAAAAATATGAGGCTACGAGCTCCAAATTATAAATAGGGGGAGAAAAGCTTAACTCAGCTGTTTAAAGACAACAATATATGTGACACTGAAAGAATCTGATAGTTTTCCATTTATTGTACTCTGGATATGTGTGAATGTTTCTGTATGCTATAGTCATGGTGTGTGTGATGTCCTAGAAATAAATACATATCAGCCACCCCCACACACACACATACACCAATACTTCTGCCACAGCCACTACCTCCCACTCCTCCCCCTTTCTTTGTGCCCTTCCTCCAACCGTCTACTTTTAAGACTCACCAGTGGAATTTGCTCAAAATGTTGATATGGCAGGTTTTGCGCATTTGGAGACTCAGTTTCCATGGTAGCAAACCTCATCAGCTAGGGGCAGGCATTTCAGGAGGGGATGGGGGAGAGGGAGAGAGAGAAGTCATTAAAGTGTGTCAATTAGTATGCAGTGCCATCACTGCCTTTATAGTATGCTCTCACAAAAGCAGGCAGTGTTTTGTGGTGTCCCAGCAGCACAGAGCTGGAATGAATGAGAAGATGGATTCTCTAGCTTTTAACTAGATCCAAGCAAAGCTGAATGGCAGTTAGCCATAATACCGACATTAGCATGCACAAATACAGAGGGTAGGAGCTGGACAGGCGCACCGGACATGCTCCTTCTATCCTACGTATTTACTGTGTCTCCCCCCGCTCTCCCCCCATCTGAAAATAGACCACAAAAATAGTTCAATCTGTTAGAAAAAAGGAGACATTTCTTTGGTTTTCCAGTAGGCAGGAACAGGGCAAAAGTATGAAGAAAACCCAATGATATTGTTATATTTGACAATATCATAGACAATGCAGCAAAATTTACCTGGGTAACTGGTAAAGCAATAAACTCAGATTAAGAAATTGTATTTTCTTGGCAACCAACCAGGTAATTGAGAGCAGCAGACCATGGCTTTCAGATGAGATGCAAAACTGAGATCATGGCCACTTGTAATCATTAAAGATCCCATGGCCCTTTTTCATGAGAGCAGAAGTGTAAGATCGAGCGTCTTGGCCAGATTCCAGTTTGATAAATTATGTTATTCTAACCTGAATTCCCCTCCCATTTTCCACTGGACACTTATTGGCCTATGTGATTGGCAGGTTTTCTTTGCGCTGTTAAGCAGCTGCAGCATTTCGCCCTAAAGTGGTTACATTTCAGTTATGGATGAAGTGGTATCTATGTGTAGTTTACAAAGAAGTATAAATTTTGTAAGCCCTTTGTTGTATTTCTGGAAGAAAGGTGCTGTATAAGTGTAAGTAATTTTATAGATTAATTACAAGAATTAATTCTGTTGTAATAAATATCTACTAAAATATTGAATCTATAAAAATAGTGCCTTCTACCCATGTTAGATGGCTCAGTTGGTACCACTCAAGATTTGTGTTCTTGGGTTGCTTTATAGATTGATCAAGTTCCAATCCTCCCCGTTATTTTCATTGTTAGAGTAATCTGCCCCAAGGACATTTGAGATGGAAAAGTCTTGTTAATTAATAATTATTGTTTATTTGTATTTGTTATGTCATATAATCCATCCGATTGTTAATGCGGGATTATTCCCCACAGTATTCTTTCAGTCCTTTATTAAATATCCAGCTGTTTTAAGACATGGATTATTGATCCCACTGAATGGAAGGATTTTTTTTTCCCTTGAGTCTCTATAAGGCAAATCCTTTCTTAAGCCAAAGCTTGAGGAGCTTGTCTGCGTGCTGATGGGTTCAGCAGGGAAAGACATCTTTCCCACCAGGCTGTAGAGATGCTTAATAGCATTAACTCCTGTGGCCCATGTGCTCCTCCTTCTCAGGGACAATAGCTTGTGGAGTTGTGTAGTGGCTGATCCACTAGCCCCATTCCAGCTCCTCCCCAAGCCACACTGCCAAACTACCTGTGTTACAACACTCTGGGAGTCGCCCCCAGAGCTGTGCTCCTTAGTATACAGGGATGTGCACCCCATGTGAGATCTCTCCAAATTATGACCCAGCCTCCTGTGCAGCAGAATCATACCGCTTCCACTGAGACCTCCACAACTGCAGAAGTGGCCAGGTGTCCGATTTTCTTGCTGTCGCTTTAAAAATGTGGTTTGTTGTAGAAACGGTCAAAAAATTTCCATTGAAAAATGTGGTTTCATCTGAATTGTTCTGACCATTTTTTTATTTTTTGGAACTACATTTTTTTTTTTCAAATGGATGTTTCAAATCAAAACCACATTTTTGATTTCAAGGTGGCCATTCAAAAAGTTTTTTTTTCAAAATGTTGATTCAAAACAAAAAATACCTTTTTAATGTCCAATTACTTCATTTTGATTGAAAATCTTGAAATTTGCCAGTCTAGCATTTCAATTCCAAACTTTTCAAACTTTTCATTTTGTGAAAAAAAATTAATATTTTGACTTTTTGTTCCAGTTCAGAATGGAAAGTAATTTCAAAATGTCAAAATTTCTCATGACAGGAAAATTTTGTGTTATGAACAGCTCTTGTTTGTTGAATAGATTAGTCCAAGAGTAGTTTGTTTAAATCTGTTTTGGCATGAGGAGGATATTTACTTTCCAGTCCTAGGGTAGTTAGCTCCCATTAGTACCCCTGATGCATCTTTTTTGTCCTGTCATTACAATCTAGTTTGAGATGTCTCAAAGTACAAATAGTATGCATGTTAAATAGAGAGTCATTATGAAGCTTCTGTTAATACATTCACATATTAAATACTCCCCACCCTTCCACCCTGCATTTGTACAGTGTATTATTAGCTGTTTTTCCTTACGCTTCTACATGAAACAAATAGATCTAGATGCAGTAGCAGGCTCGATTTCCTGCAGACTGCTTTATGTACCCGGAATGTCCTTCAAATAATATTGAAATTAGAATCCTCTGTCACCATTGCTTCATAATGCTGTGGAAAGGTTCTCGTTCTGTCATCTGAGTCCTAGCTCCCACTTGCAGTGTGCAGTTCTGTCACTTATTTAAAATGGTTCCCCCTCTATGTGCACGCGTAACTGTTGTTATGATTATTTATTTATTTAATTAATTATTACTGTAACACATTCATTGCTATTCGGCTGCATGCCAGGAACAATAACTTTTATTGAGTGAGTGAGATTCATCACTGTGCAGAAGACTAGCACAAGGTATATGGCGCTCTTAAATCTCCCTATGCCTTAATTTAAGAGGTTATGTGGAATTTAAGTGCTGTGGCCTTGTGCTGGCTCTCTGCACAGAGCTGGATCTCCACTTTGGTGCGTAGCCTGGGTCAATTTTCACAGAATTTAGGATTAAGACAGAAATAACATAATTTGTATTAAAGGTTAAGTCTGTTATTTGTAAATTTTAAATAATGATGTTTCAACACACAGTACATAGGTAATAATGATGATAAGGGACTGTAAATGCTGTGTTAGTAAACGTGAGGCCCATGCTATTTGGAGAGGACTAAAAGCTGCTTAAAAGCGGTGGCTCTGCTGCACAGGGTCGGACACAAACACAGCAGCTATTCCACACAGGCGCACTGCAGATACACGCAGGCTATGTCCATTACTTCCTCCCACGTCGGCAGCAGCAGCAACATATCCCCTGGGATTTACATTCGTAGTGGACATTGAGAGTCACTCGCCGGAGGTCTGTGAGAGTTTCACACAGGCTAACTTTCTCAGGAATCCCATTGGAGATGGCTGAAATGTACAAATCCCTGCAGGGCCTTCTGACAGGGACTCACAATCATCAAAATCCTCCAAAGAGTCAAGGAAAATTGGCCTTGCAATACATTGTCTCCTGCAGTTAAGTGCCCTTGGGGGACCTGCAGAACTGTGGTCAGCATGCCATTTTTCACTTGTGTCCTATAGGAGCTCTTGTAAAGAAGAGACTCGATTCCTCTTTGTCTCCTCTCCAGAATAAATAATCCTTGGCGCTGTTCCTGAACAAGAACACTGCACTGTATTTTTGTATGTCTGTCAGTGGGAGCATGTGAGGTGGGGTAAATATTTGTGCACAGCCTGAGGACTTGTCTACACAGGAAATGACTGCATGGCAAGCCAAAGCATGAATCTACAGTGCACCAGCTTGCCATGCTGTAGTATCCCAGCGCACTGGAAGTCCCAGAGTGCATCTTGGCTTACTACTACTTGAAAGTCCTCACCTTCGTCCCTTATCCACAAGAGGACAGAATACAATGGAGGAGAGGGTTACGTTGGATCCAATGCTCAGCAATGTGTAGCTCAGTGGATCTCAGCCTGTTGGCAGCCCCCTGTGTGGTAGATAGAAGGATGGACGGATGGCCATCCCACTGTGTCCTCATGTGCCAGGATATAGCACAGAGATGCTTTTTCTTTTTTCTGCCCATTTGCTTTCTCTCCTCTCCCTTTCTCTCCATTCTTTTTCCTCTCTCATCTTGTTTTTTTCTCTTTTATTGATTTCTGTTTTTATTTATTTTTAACCCTTTTTCTTGTTTGTTGCTCCCTGCTCATTCCCCAAGGTCAGATTGTAGAATCATTACTTACTCTTGTATATGTTTACTCACAAAAGTAATCAGTTCTGCAGAGTTCAGTGAGATTCTTCCAATAAGTAAGTGCTCACCAGTAGGAGTAAGAAATCCACAATCTTGTCTTCATTTACCACTAACAGCAACCACTGGTGGCTCTGTGGAACCAGGACACAGACTCCTGGGTCTACGAGTGGCTTCTCTAGCTAATTATATTAGAGGCCATCACAAGAGGACTCTCTGATCACTCAGTAACAGACTTAAATTTTGGCAATTTTGCAACAGAAAAGCTTCAAAAACAGACTCCAACGGGAAACTGCTGAACTGGAATTAATTTGCAAACTAAATTTGCTACTCTGAAACCTGTCACAAGAAGACTGTGGGTTTCAAGAAGCTGCCTGTCACTATACCCAGATCAGCACAATTGCAGAGAGGAAAGAGAATAGACACAGCTTTCCCCATTCTTACTGCTCCTTTCTTATTACTTTTCAATGAAAAATGCAGATGCAGGGCAACTGAAACATTCTGTGAATTTGTATCAGATTCACTGAATTGTTTCAGAAAAAAAAAAACCCATCTAAAAACAAAACTCCAAAAAAATTAAAAGGTTTCATTTCTACATTTTTGAAACAAAACGTTTTGAGTTTTAATTTGGAAAAACTTTGTTTAGAAATTTCCTTCCACTTTTATTTTTTTTTAAAGTTTTTAATACTCAAGATCACAAGGAAACCCATTGTTCCACCTGAAAAGATTTTTTAAAAACTTTTTAATTCACTGAAAATTCTGAAAAAGTTCATGTTGTGATTGACCCAACATGATTTCCCCCCCCCACACTTTTTTGGAATTGCCACCAAACCGAAAATCACTTATGTGCGCAGCTCTGATTGTTACAAATTATTCATTAGTATTTTGCACTCAGTACTGACCACAGCCATTCATACACACTGGAAAACACATTCCTTTCCTTCTGTGTTGTCCTGCTGTCCCCTGTTCCTCTTCTCTGCCCCACACCTCTCCTAGGCTAATCTGGAACCCTCAAGGAGTCTGATTTACTCCCACTCCCAAGATGGAAAACACTGGCTTATTGGCTTCCCTTTTCCTACTTCCATGTCGTTGCCCTGTTTGGAGAGTCTATGTCTGGTGCCATGTTAAGAAGCCCCTTAGAAGGAACATTACACTCATGAATTGTCAGAATTAATTCATACTGGGCAGAAGCTTTGGGTATATTATGTCATATACTGTACTGTTGAGCATCTTTTCAAACTCTGGCCAATAGGAAATGACGAGCGTTAAAAGTTTTTGTTTTAGAAAATTACACACAGGCAGTAGAATCTCAGGTGGTTAATTCTCACTTCACTAATTCCCATACCCAATAACTCTCACACAAAAACTGGCAGCCTCATTTCACATTCCAGCAAAGATTTAATAGCAAAGAGCAACAGCAAGGTCTCATATCATTAACAGTTTATTACTTTTACAAAATATACTACAGTACATTTACTACTAGGCTATGAAATATTATCACAAAAAGTTAAAACTAAGCTATACTTGTCCAAAAAAATGAGGTGCATTTTGTAATGGAGTATTCACGACCCTTTTTTACATCCTTTTATTATTATTATTATTTTATTATTTTGCTTCCTAGTTCACAAAATACAGTAATCTTATAATAGGGCTCCTACTGCTTTGTACAAATTGATGATGTCTCACTGTATAAAGTTTTCGATGGAATTTAAAAAGCAGATATGTTAAAAAGTAGGTCAAATATCAAACCAACCAATCTTGTTTAAATGAATGTCATTCAGAAACAACGATCATGTTAACTCATCAGACTCCTTTGACCATCTCAGCTCACCTGTCATGAACTGGTATTGGGAATTATGTGAAAGGTGAAACAGATGAAAGATAAAGTAGAATCAAGAGTTAGCTAAAACTGATTTCAGAGGATGATGGAAAGCTGGAATATCCATGCATGGCATGTTTGGGAACAAAAAAGGACCTTGTTTAGTACAGTGGTTCTCTGACCTTTAGGTCACTACATAAGAGAAAGATCATTTCATGGATCACCTCTTCTCCACCTTTAACTTCCCTCAGCTTGGTTCCTAAAATATTTCATTCTGTGGTATACCAAGACTGTCAATAGAGACTGCTGGTGGTTCAAAACCACAGTATCAGAGGTTTCATATAAACTGAATGAGCCAAATAACTGAGAAAGGAGTTTGGGGTACAGATAGGCTGCAGGCCTTGCAGGCACAGTTTTAGGCTATGAAAGGAAAATGACTTTTCTCTTCTGTACTGTAGATAAAATATCCATACTCTGTAACTCAAGTTTTGTCTCCCTTAAATCTAGATTGTGACCCTGGCTACATTCCTGAACATAGAAGCAAGAGGGTGTAAGGAGCTCCCTTACTTTCCTGCATGGGTTATCCATATTGCAGGCAGCAGAATGGGGGGAGAGTAGCCAACACGGGGGTTCCTGTTCCCTCCTGTGCAGGTGAATGAGAGAATGGGGGAAGAGGTGGGGCATAGGCTGAGACTTGGTTCTCCACCTCACCCCGGTGTCCAGCCCAACTGAGAAAGAACGGAGAGGGGAAGTAAGCTGTGCCAGAAAAAGGGCAGGTGCAGTGTATTTCCCCTGTGGAACAAGGGGAAAGTAGAGACCGAACTGTGAGTCTCCCAGTCACAATTCAGTCCCAGCTACACTGCTCTTAGTGATATTTTCTGTAGGATATGATGAAATGCCTTTATGTTGAGATTATTCTATCTGTTTTGATAATTTGCTAGTACATCTGCTTTTATTTAAGACAGCTGGAACTGGAGTCTCTTGGATGGGTGAGTGACTGACGGGTGTCTCAGAAAGAAGCTGATCTTTGACATTGAAGGAGGCAAAATGAATGGGGTTTTCAGCCTTAGTACACGGTCAAAGATGGGGGAGTGTCCATTCCCAAGCAGTGCCATAAGTTGGCTGGCATAGGGTGGACGAGATAAGGAAAAATCACCAGTTTTGTACAAAGTCCAGTTTCAATGGTTTGTTGTTTTTGTTTGTTTTGTCTTTGAATTATTATTTTAAAGGGAAATATAGGCTAGAACTCCTGAATATACCATAGTGAAAATCCAATACACAGTGGAAATAATACTTACCTGGCAAGAAAACAAAGATTACTCATGAGCGGAACTGTAGAACATTAATAAAAACATAGAGTGCATTAGATAATACTGTACATGGACTGTAAGCATGTCTAAAGAGCAATATAAAGTGGCATGACTTTAAGAGGAAATGCAGACTGTATGGAAACATATTTCAAAAGTTTTCATCTAAAGCAACTGAAAAATATTCTGAAGGACACAAGTAATGTAAACTTCATTAGAATTATCCCAACCACTATAGTGAAAGCAAGTTAAAGTGCAATTTCTGTTGTAAGCACTCTCCCCACATTTTACAGTTGCTCAGATAAATTAGTTATTTTTATTTGTTATTACTGTAGCACCTAGGAGGCCTAGTCATGAACCATACCCCATTGTGCTAGGTGCTGGACAAACACAGAACAAAAAGATTGTCTCTGCCAAAAAAGCTTGCAATCTAATTTCCTTTTGGTGTGAAATTCTCCAAGAAATTATCTGCATCCAGCATTTACAAGTTATTTCCTAATTCCTAGAGTGCTCAAGTGCTCTAGGTTTTGAGATGATCTTAAAAATAAAATGAAAAAAAAAATTCATCTTGACAGCCTGGTACATTCATAACTTTCAAACTATTACTGAACAGGGTTTTTTTTCAAACTTGGCTTGTTTTGTAGATATCAACGACATTTAAAATTCAAGCAAGTCTGAAGACTGCAAATGCTGTAATTTACTATATGTAAATTTGTGTAAGAAATCCCCATTTGTATTATACTAAAAATGGTACTAAATGACACACACATTTTACAGAGAGAGAGAGAGAGACACTAAGGACTAATTGATGATCCTAATTACTCTAGTGTAAAATTGAAGTAATGTAATTTGGTTCAGACTCGGAGTCAATATTTCAAGGCAGAAACAGAAGAGGGAAGTTCTAAATATTGAGCTTTCAGCTTTAACATATCCTACCTTAGTGTGGTTTATCATCCTAAACATTGTATTAATACTAAGTTTTGGAATGAATTATATAATTACAAAGTTTCACAAGCAGTGGACATTCTCCTTAATAGAATTCCTATTCCTGTAGGGTGGATCATGATCAGCTTTTATACAGTGTACAGTATGGGAAGGGAGTAAGAAACCTCTTCCATTTTGCATAGCTAGTGTTAAGGTTAATCAGATATGCAGACCCTGCATTTGAAGGAGGAAAAAGATGTCACTGAGATGCTCCCCCAAAGAACATCTCACTCCAAGGGGACAGAAAGAGATGGAGAGAGGTAAAGAGCAGGGTCAGCTGAGGTCAGAGAGGGCCCTTAGCTTGGCTCTAATGCAGCACCACTGTCAGGAAATTGGGAGGATTGCTGGAGGCCAGAGAATGAAATGAGAGTCCAGAATCTCTGCACAGTTGGCTCTGGTCTCCCAGCAACTCCCATAGGTCTGCCAGTTTTGGGGGAGATTGTACAGTCTTAAACTCCATAAGCCAAACACCCACTCTAATTATATGCTGTGGGGAAATCTCCATGAGGAAAATCTGGGGGTGATTTCTTCCTAAAATAATCCTTCCTGCCAATTTTCATGAGGAAAAGATTTGGCCAACTCTGGAGGCAAAAGAAAAGTTGTTTTGGCATTACAGTCCTCTATATAATTTTCAGCTCAGTGTTAGTGTTAAACAAAAGCAGTCTTGGTAATTCCAGTGCCATTGAAAATGCAAGACAATGCAACATCGGCCAAACGGAAAATGAGAAAGTTGATGGGAGAAGCCTGCATTACTAAAACTGAGTGGAAAAATAAACATGGAGCCAAACTCTGCACTGTTCCATTTCCAATGTTGCCCCCAAACTGTAAAACATACTTACAGTTGTTTGGACTACACTTTGTCATCTTATGGTACATACAATATTTTAAGCACAGTTTAAAGAATAATAAGATGTATGAATTTGATCAGGACTAACCCGCATGTTTTAAACTTCATAGGAAAGAAATCATGAATGGTATTTGGCTGGCTCTTGTAACAACAGAATCAGCATCTATATTTCTGAAGCATTGAATTCAATGTTTGATGACCATGTCATTTTGGAATTAACACATCTATTTCAAATCATGCCATAATGTCATGACACAAATAAGGAGTTAAAAACTTTCATATGTGTAAGGCAACTAGGATTTTTTCTGGTCATTCTTCCTTGGGATTTTTCCCTTTGTATTTTCCATTTTACATCTCAAGAAACTGAATCACAAAGAAACTTGCTTGTTTGCTTGCTTGAACAGGGGTCAGTAATCCTAGGATTCCTAGACAAAGTGTGCAGGGAGGACAGGCAAAGACTTCCCCTTCTTTCACCAGGCCAGCAGAGCTGACCATGCATGGGGGAGAGGGTATGGTGAGCATAGAGTGTAATAGTAGCTGTGCTTCCTCTATGTCCCATGAAGCATTGTGCTTGCCTCCAGGAATGCCTGCTTAGGCGATGCACTTCTGCATTCTCAATGCAGCCAGTTGTTTATAGGTCACAATTGGGCCCTAAGTGACATGCTCAAGGTCACACTGGAAGTCTGTGGCAGAGCCAAGAATAGGATGTAATGTGGCTAACCCCCCAGTCTGTACTTTAAGCACAAGACCATTCCTTTCCCTTCATTACTAGACATGGAGACTCAGCAGATCTCTTTTCAATTCCCCATCTTTTAGAGATTTGTGCAGTTAAGGGCCTGAGTGTCTCACTTTGTTGCCTCATGTAGCTAGTGGCTGCTCTGCTAAACTCTTTGTAAGACATACCACAAATTAACCATTAAGAGACATAGGTTGAGAATATCAAGCTAAATTTCAAGGCCTAGAACATATGAGGCATTACAGCTGAAAACTGTAGTGCTGCCATGCTGTGTAGGTTATAGAAATGCTTTTGTGACTCCTAGGGGAATAGTAAAGCTATGAACCAAGCTCTTTGCCCTTCCTCCCCTCTTTTTCTATGATGTAACTTGACATGACCAATGGAGTCAGACATGCTATGTTAACCTGCAATAAATCTGATAAAACATGGTCTTCTGTAAAAGAAAACATGGGGGAGGTTGTGATCTCTAGAATTCTGAAGACAGCTTTCAGACTTGACATTGGGAGTAAAGATTTCCCTCTAAATTGTACTGATGCAAACTGATTTGCTTGGCATTTTGCTTAGCCTTCTCAGAGTCTGAAGTAAAGTAACTGTTACTTTTAGATATTGACAATACATCACAGTTAGCATAAAATTACATTACACCCAAAACCACAAATAAAAACAAATATAATTTAGAGTTTTGACCCTAATATAGACTCTGCAAAGGCTGAATTTGCAAAATACATGTTGTTATTAGACCCTCATTCACCCTAATGAGGATCAGCTGAATTTTAACAAGCATTGTTTCAACTGCTTGGTGGCTGCTATATGATAAGCATTCTCAACTGTAGTGTTATAAGTATAACCAGCAGGCCTCCAGATGCTTTTATGGAGGAATTGGTAAGGTACAAGTGACACTGTGGTTGCTTGTTAAAAAAGTATAGAACTGTCTGTGTCTGAAAGCTCATGATGCTGGTGTTGACGTTATCAGTGGCAACATGTCATAGTGATACAGGCTAACAGAACATAGGACATGTTAGGAACAGAAAGAGGCTGTATGGTTCAATACAAAAGCCATTTTCTGGGTTATATTAATCCAGTCTTCCTGCTTTTTCACCATAAATCCCCTCTATCTCCAAAAACAAACCTAGGTGTCTCAAGAATTTGTTTATATATTGTGGTGAAGCTGCCCTCCCCTGTAATTTATACCATATGGTTATTACATTTAGTTTTGGCTTAGATCCTGATCTACAGTCTAAACTATAAATGGATGTCATTTAAAAAAAATCCCTCTTTTTTTCGTTGACAGACACTTCAACCCTGAGGCATCTAAATACTGACCATTGCACCAATATATATTACTTTGTAGGACTGTCATTTTTCATTTCATTCAACATTTCTTCAGTTCTTCTGCCTTATTGTGACTGATATGGAAACTTGCTTCTAAGTCAGGGGGATGAAACACATGGCCTTTTTCAAAGTCATTGTCTATTCATGCCACTATTTAGGGCTCTCATCTTGGTCCCTTGGAAGAGTAGGCCCTACATAACATTATTACCACTAAAGTTATGATTTATTATTTGTTTAGGTTACCACATGTTTTGTGCTGTACAAGAAACAGCTTCTGCCCTCAGCTTACAATCTAAGGCCCTGATCTTGCAAGTTACTCCAGGACTTCTGTGCCTGCCCAGAGTAGCTTGTAGGACTGTGACATAAAAGGCAGGCATAGATAAGAATGAAACACACTGGGAAATCCAGAAAAGGGAATAACTTACTTTTAAAGGTATATTTATTAATGAACTCTGCACGTGGGCATTATGGAAGAAGTGTTCTTTTCAGGAGGGATCTAAATGTGGAAAGAATGGTTATTCTGAGTGGCCTGGATGTGTTTAAACATTTCTTCTCTCCATTTATCCTAAACATTTCACCCTTCCACAATGTACAGTGCTTTGTCTCCAGTGGTCTAGGAGCAGAAGTTCAACTCTCCATATTTTATAGGGATTTTCTTCCTTCCTCAGAGGGCCAAATCCTGCACTCGGTTACACCACCACAACCATATTGACAAAACTTAATTTGATGCCATTTTTTTACCACCGTATATAGGATCACAGTGTGAATCCAAAGTATTATTGCTTTTGAAAAGGAGAACTTTTAGAAAGATTGTTAGAAAGCAATACAATACCCTGGGATCACACTGTTAATGGATCACCTCACCTCAGGTGTATCCTCTGCTTGAAGGTCTGATGTTAAAGACATCTCTAAGGTTACATAGGGCAAAGCTGGGAGGTTAAAAATCATTGAAAATATCTTTGGTAGATGGTTTTTGCACTAAGAGATTTAAATGGTCATAAACATTTTTGTTCCATTTAGGACTTCAACTTTATTCTCCCCATTGGCAAAATTATTTCCGCTCCTCAATAGGGATTACTTAGTCACACCGACAATCCCTAGACCCTAGTCTGTACTTGTTTCAAATGAGGATGTCCCATCCACAGCACAAAATGGAGAGGAGAATTTTGTCCTAAGAGAAAGTATTGACACGTGATTTTGAACTGATGTTATGCAGATATTCTGTAGAAAACAGAATTCATGGAGTGCAATAAACTGTTGACCAGTCATCATTTCAGATTTCTGACAGTTATTGTTAGAATTAATTAAGAGCTTTACAAATGAGCCTTGTATTGAACAAAGATGTGTACAAATAGGGTTAAAGGCCACTGTGGAGTAATGTTGTTCGTAATTCTAACCAGGATTGTGACCTACTACTCTTCCACAAGTGGACATGGAAGGAATGATGATATTTCAGGAGGAGACCTTGACTTTGTCTGCATGGTCAGGGTATGGAAGAAGAAAAAACAACAATTATTGATCTTTCTTGCGCAAAGAGAAACATTTGCCAACATTTTGTGAGAAGGAAAGAGGATAGGCTCATCAAGAGACAAGAGGTTTACAGTTTAAGCAATAAGTATGACAGGCAAAAACATTTTTTTGCAATTATAGCATGCTTTAGGAGAGGGCATAAGAGACAAGACCAAAAGATGTGTGACACAAACCACCCCTGCAGTACTATAACCATCCTGATGCACACTGCCTGGGATGTTTTATTAGGGTTGAGTGAATAGTTCAGATTAAAAGACAAAATAAATAAAAGACTATTAGTACTAGCCTCATGAGAAACTAAGGCTCCGGTTTAGCAAAGCAGTTAGGCATCTGCTCAACTCATCCCTGTTCAGCAAAGTACCTATGTATGTGCTTAAGTCTCATCAAAGTTTAACTAACCATGTGGTTAACTGCTTTTCTGAATTAGGTCTCCATCCTGCATTGTGGTCCATGTGAGCAAATAGCTGCACCCACGCAGAACCCCACGGCCATCCATGTGGCTTCATATGGGTGCTGTGGTCCAGCCACACAGATGCCAATGCAGAATGAGGGCCTAAATCCAGTGGATCACTGGCAGTGCAGAAGAATCAACACGTAAACAAAATATAGTAGTTATTCTGGGGAGAAGAGTATGGCTGGCCTCTAGGGAGAAAAGGTGGGGCACGGGATGGAGGGGTAGGAAAAGAATGGGAAATGATAGAACGGGAGTAAAGAAGGGCAGGAAGGGGTTTAATTTCTTTTTAAAAATCCAGTATATCTTCCAATAATTTAAGAAATATTTTTCCTTCCCTTTCATTTAACAATGTCAGTATTTTGGAGCATTAATGGCAACTATATGGTTTCTGACATTATTTATTATTTGTACTGCAGTAGCACTTAGAGACTTCAACCAGCTCAGAGCCCCCTTGTGCTATAGGTGTTGTAGTGACAATGCAATATAAAAAATGTGAGTATAATGCTGTTCTTTAAAAAATGAATTGGGTAATGGCAATATAGTATTTTAATGAAAACACAGAAATGCGATTTAAAAAGAATATAGATACAGTAGTTTGTTTTTACAAAAGCAGGAAAGCTTAAAAAGGGAAACAATTCTGAATAGCTTTAGAACTGTGAACACAATTGTAACATCATTCTGTCTACTTATAAGAACGTAAGAATGACCATAATGGGTTAGAACAGTGGTCCATGTAGCCCAGTGTCCTGTTTCTGACAGCGGGCAATGCTAGATGCTTCAGAGAGAATGGACAGATAAAGGTAATTTCGAGTGAGTCACTCCTGTCGTCCAGTCCCAGATTCTGGCAGTTGGAGGTTAAGGGACACTTGGAGCATGGGGTTGTGTCCCTGACACTCTTGGCTAATAGCCATTGATGGACCTATCCTCCATGAATTTATGTAATTCTTTTTTGAACCCAGTTATACTTTTTGGCCTTCACAACATCCCATGGCAACGAGTTCTGCAGGTTGATTGTGCGTTGTGTGTGAAGAAATACTTCCTTTTGTTTTAAAACCTGCTGCCTATTAATTTCATCAGGTGACCCCTAGTTCTTGTGTTATGGGGAGAGGTAAATAACACTTCCCTGTTCTCTTTCTCCACACCAGTCGTGATTTTATAGACCTCTGTCATATCCCCCCTTAGTTTTCTCTTTTCTAAGATGAACAGTACCACTCTTTTTTATTCTCTCCTCCTGTGGAAGCTGTTCCACATCCCTAATCCTTGTTCATCTCTGCACCTTTTCCAATTCTAATATATCTTCTTTGAGATGAGGCGACCGAACTGAAGGCAGTATGCAAGGGGTAAGTGTACAATGGATTTCTATAGTGGCATTGTGATATTTTCTGTCATCTTATATAACCCTTTCCTAATGGTTCCTAACATTCTGTTAGCCCTGGTCTACACTAGGACTTTAGGTCGAATTTAGCAGCGTTAAATCGATGTAAACCTGCACCCGTCCACACAATGAAGCCCTTTATTTCGACTTAAAGGGCTCTTAAAATCGATTTCCTTACTCCACCCCTGACAAGTGGATTAGCGCTTAAATCGACCTTGCCGGCTCGAATTTGGGGTACTGTGGACACAATTCGATGGTATTGGCCTCCGGGAGCTATCCCAGAGTGCTCCATTGTGACCGCTCTGGACAGCACTCTCAACTCAGATGCACTGGCCAGGTAGACAGGAAAAGAACCGCGAACTTTTAAATCTCATTTCCTGTTTGGCCAGCGTGGCAAGCTGCAGGTGACCATGCAGAGCTCATCAGCACAGGTGACCATGATGGAGTCCCAGAATCGCAAAAGAGCTCCAGCATGGACCGAACGGGAGGTACGGGATCTGATCGCTGTTTGGGGAGAGGAATCCGTGCTATCAGAACTCCGTTCCAGTTTTCGAAATGCCAAAACCTTTGTCAAAATCTCCCAGGGCAGGAAGGACAGAGGCCATAACAGGGACCCAAAGCAGTGCCACGTGAAACTGAAGGAGCTGAGGCAAGCCTACCAGAAAACCAGAGAGGCGAACGGCCGCTCCGGGTCAGAGCCCCAAACATGCCGCTTCTATGATGAGCTGCATGCCATTTTAGGGGGTTCAGCCACCACTACCCCAGCCGTGTTGTTTGACTCCTTCAATGGAGATGGAGGCAATACAGAAGCAGGTTTTGGGGACAAAGAAGATGATGATGATGATGAGGTTGTAGATAGCTCACAGCAAGCAAGCGGAGAAACTGGTTTTCCCAACAGCAAGGAACTGTTTCTCACCCTGGACCTGGAGCCAGTACCCCCCGAACCCACCCAAGGCTGCCTCCTGGACCCAGCAGGCAGAGAAGGGACCTCTGGTGAGTGTACCTTTTAAAATACTATACATGGTTTAAAAGCAAGCATGTGAAAGGATTACTTTGCCCTGGCATTCGCGGTTCTCCTAGATGTAGTCCTAAAGCCTTTGCAAAAGGTTTCTGGGGAGGGCAGCCTTATTGTGTCCTTCATGGTAGGACACTTTACCACTCCAGGCCAGTAACACGTACTCGGGAATCATTGTAGAACAAAGCATTGCAGTGTATGTTTGCTGGCATTCAAACAACATCCGTTCTTTATCTCTCTGTGTTATCCTCAGGAGAGTGAGATATAATTCATGGTCACCTGGTTGAAATAGAGTGCTTTTCTTCAGGGGACACTCAGAGGAGCCCATTCCTGCTGGGCTGTTTGCCTGTGGCTAAACAGAAATGTTCCCCGCTGTTAGCCACAGGGAGGGGGGAGGGTTGAGGGGGTAGCCACGCGGTGGGGGGAGGCAAAATGCGACCTTGTAACGAAAGCACATGTGCTATGTATGTAATGTTAACAGCAAGGATTACCCTGAAAGAGTGTAGCCACTGTTTTATAAAATGTGTCTTTTTAAATACCGCTGTCCCTTTTTTTTTCTCCACCAGCTGCATGTGTTTCAATGATCACAGGATCTTCTCCTTCCCAGAGGCTAGTGAAGCTTAGAAAGAAAAAAAACGCACTCGCGATGAAATGTTCTCCGAGCTCATGCTGTCCTCCCACACTGACAGAGCACAGACGAATGCGTGGAGGCAAATAATGTCAGAGTGCAGGAAAGCACAAAATGACCGGGAGGAGAGGTGGCCGGCTGAAGAGAGTAAGTGGCGGGCTGAAGAGAGTAAGTGGCGGGCTGAAGAGAGGGCTGAAGCTCAAATGTGGCGGCAGCGTGATGAGAGGAGGCAGGATTCAATGCTGAGGCTGCTGGAGGACCAAACCAGTATGCTCCAGTGTATGGTTGAGCTGCAGAAAAGGCAGCTGGAGCACAGACTGCCACTGCAGCCCCTCTGTAACCAACCGCCCTCCTCCCCAAGTTCCATAGCCTCCACACCCAGACACCCAAGAACGCGGTGGGGGGGCCTCCGGCCAACCAGCCACTCCACCACAGAGGATTGCCCAAAAATAAGAAGGCTGTCATTCAATAAATTTTAAAGTTGTAAACTTTTAAAGTGCTGTGCTTAAAGTGCTGTGTGGCATTTTCCTTCCCACCTCCACCACCCCTCCTGGGCTACCTTGGTAGTCATCCCCCTATTTGTGTGATGAATGAATAAAGAATGCATGAATGTGAAGCAACAATGACTTTATTGCCTCTGCAAGCGGTGATTGAAGGGAGGAGGGGCGGGTGGTTAGCTTACAGGGAAGTAGAGTGAACCAAGGGGCGGGGGGTTTCATCAAGGAGAAACAAACAGAACTTTCACACCGTAGCCTGGCCAGTCACGAAACTGGTTTTCAAAGCTTCTCTGATGCGTACCGCGCCCTCCTGTGCTCTTCTAACCGCCCTGGTGTCTGGCTGCGCGTAACCAGCAGCCAGGCGATTTGCCTCAACCTCCCACCCCACCATAAACGTCTCCCCCTTACTCTCACAGATATTGTGGAGCACACAGCAAGCAGTAATAACAGTGGGAATATTGGTTTCGCTGAGGTCTAAGCGAGTCAGTAAACTGCGCCAGCGCGCCTTTAAACGTCCAAATGCACATTCTACCACCATTCTGCACTTGCTCAGCCTGTAGTTGAACAGCTCCTGACTACTGTCCAGGCTGCCTGTGTACGGCTTCATGAGCCATGGCATTAAGGGGTAGGCTGGGTCCCCAAGGATACATATATGCATTTCAACATCCCCAACAGTAATTTTCTGGTCTGGGAATAAAGTCCCTTCCTGCAGCTTTTGAAACAGACCAGAGTTCCTGAAGATGCGAGCGTCATGCACCTTTCCCGGCCATCCCATGTTGATGTTGGTGAAACGTCCCTTGTGATCCACCAGAGCTTGCAGCACTATTGAAAAGTACCCCTTGCGGTTTATGTACTCGGCGGCTTGGTGCTCCGGTGCCAAGATGGGGATATGGGTTCCGTCTATGGCCCCACCACAGTTAGGGAATCCCATTGCAGCAAAGCCATCCACTATGACCTGCACATTTCCCAGGGTCACTACCCTTGATATCAGCAGATCTTTGATTGTGTGGGCTACTTGCATTACAGCAGCCCCCACAGTAGATTTGCCCACTCCAAATTGATTCCCAACTGACCGGTAGCTGTCTGGCGTTGCAAGCTTCCACAGGGCTATCGCCACTCGCTTCTCAACTGTGAGGGCTGCTCTCATCTTGGTATTCATGCGCCTCAGGGCAGGGGAAAGCAAGTCACAAAGTTCCATGAAAGTGCCCTTACGCATGCGAAAGTTTCGCAGCCACTGGGAATCGTCCCAGACCTGCAACACTATGTGGTCCCACCAGTCTGTGCTTGTTTCCCAAGCCCAGAATCGGTGTTCCACAGCATGAACCTGCCCCATTAGCACCATGATGCATGCATTGGCAGGGCCCATGCTTTCAGAGAAATCTGTGTCCATGTCCTGATCACTCACGTGACCGCGCTGACATCGCCTCCTCGCCCGGTATCGCTTTGCCAGGTTCTGGTGCTGCATATACTGCTGGATAATGCGTGTGGTGTTTAATGTGCTCCTAATTGCCAAAGTGAGCTGAGCGGCCTCCATGCTTGCCTTGGTATGGTGTCCGCACAGAAAAAAGGCGCGGAACGATTGTCTGCCGTTGCTCTGACGGAGGGAGGGGCGACTGACGACACGGCTTACAGGGTTGGCTTCAGGGAGCTAAAATCAACAAAGGGGGTGTCTTTACATCAAGGAATTTTTCAGGCAGGACTTCACAGAGGGTTCCAATAAGAAATGGTGCACCTAAGTTATCGTTCTTATTGGAACAAGGAGGTTAGCCTGGCCTCTGATTGATACATGGCTAGATTTACCTCACTGCACCTTCTCTGTGAGTGACTGCAGTGTGACCTAGAGGAATGAGTCCCCTAGACAGGGGAGGAGGCAAATGAGTACAAAACAAATCTGGTCTATTTCTTGTTTTGATCCACTCCATCTATCTTTTACATCTTTGGCTGGCAGCAGACGGTGCAGAAGGACTGCATGCCATCCACATCTCATGGCTGCTTGGCAGAAGATGGTACAGTACGACTGCTAGCCATCCTCATCTCTTGCCTGCCTGGCAGAAGATGGTACAGTACGACTGCTAGCAGTCCGTATCGCCTGCCTGCTCACCATAAGACGGTTCAATAGGACTGACTGCAGGACTAAAGAGAATGACCTGGTCAAGTCACTCCAAATTTAGTCCCTGCGCCCATGTCTGCCCAGGCGCTCCCAGCCGACGTGGCCAGGAGCACCTCGGACACGATGAGGACGACTACCAGTCATACTGCACCGTCTGCTGCCAGAAGGCAATGGGTTGCTGCTACTGTGTAGCAAAGCCGTACCGCATCTGCCAACACCCAGGAGACATAGGGTGATGGTTACCTGAGCGGGCTCCATGCTTGCCATGGTATGGCATCTGCACAGGTAACTCAGGAAAAAAGGCGCGAAACGATTGTCTGCCCTTGCTTTCACGGAGGGAGGGAGGGAACGGGGGCCTGACGATATGTACCCAGAACCACCCGCGACAATGTTTTAGCCCCATCAGGCATTGGGATCTCAACCCAGAATTCCAATGGGCAGCGGAGACTGCGGGAACTGTGGGATAGCTATCCACAGTGCAACGCTCCAGAAGTCGACTCTAGCCTCGGTACTGTGGAAGCACTCCGCCGAGTTAATGCACTTAATGCACTTAGAGCATTTTCTGTGGGGACACACACACTCGAATATATAAAACCGATTTCTAAAAAACCGACTTCTATAAATTCGACCTTATTCCGTAGTGTAGACATACCCTTAGTGTTTTTGACTGCTGCTGTACACTGAACAGATGTTTTAAGTGAACTATCTGCAATGACTCCAAGATCTCTTTCTTGAGTAGTAACAGCGAATTTAGACACTTTCTAAATTGTATGTATAATTGGGATTATTTTTTCCAAGGTGCATTACTTTGCACTTATCAACATTGAATTTTATCTGCCATTTTGTCCTTCAGACAACCAGTTTTAAAAGATTGCTTTTTGTAATGTCATACCAATAATAACAACTTGAGGGTGCATCCTGTTCACAATAACTGTGCCCTGGGCCGAACAAACTGGAGGCTTAAAAGATGTGGGTTTTTGGTATCGTCAAGATAAGGGGTGCAGCAGCACCCCTAGTTCCAGCACCTATGCATGGTAGGATATAAATCCCTTCACAGCTAACTGGTAACAATGCTGCCCAAGTAGGTAGTATCCAAAAGTTTTTACTGTGTGAAGACTGTTCCGTAGCCTCTGTGTCACAACTTTCAGTTCCTAGTACAGAAAAGCATTACAAAAAGCATCATTTGGCAACCTCAGCAAAAAGGATAAGGAACGCATAAGCATAAAATGTTTACTAACTTCACAACTCTTGCAGTGTTCCTTGTAGTTCAAGGTTGAGGCATATTGGTGGGGCAGTGCGAAGCCTGGTATTTGTTCTATGGATAATTAAAGGACTGGAATTTCCAGGAATGGCTTATCTGGCACCTTCCAGGAGAACTAAGTTCCTGTTGAAAGTGTAAGTGGTGAGTGATGAAAGCGGTGACCAGTGGAATGACATTGCATTGTCTAAAATATGACATTTCATATTTGAAATGTGGCAGCATTTCCTTCTGGAGGTGATTCTTTTGAGAAGGACGTCACAGTTTAGTGGCTTGGTATATTTAGATATGTAGCATGTCGCAGAAGCTAAACAGTGCAGATTTTGATTTAGGTTCTAGTCCAATATGCTAGTAATTGTAATATAAGAACACTGTCGTGCCAGTGACTTCTCAGTTGCATATACTAGGACTTGGAAACAAGGTCTTCAGTCTCATTGGGGTTATATGGATGTGCAATTTCAAATAAAAAATGAACCATAATAAGGCAACTGTCTTCAAGTAAGCCCCCAAGAAAATACACCATAATTTTATCCATAAATTTGTCATTTTTGTGGTACTGCTACAGCTATAAAACAGATATTTAAGTGATAGCTTATTAAGTTAAAACTGTAATGCTTTTAAACCTGTCATAACCTTAGCTACAGTGAACACTAAAGATGGTCTTTACCTGAAATGTTAGTCTACAGAATGTATGACTATTTTAAAGTGATGTATATACAGTAGTATTATAATCATACTTTAGGCAGTACGGTCCCAATCCTGCACGGTGCTGAGCACCTGCAACTACTACTACTAAGGCAGGAGCCAAGGGCTCTCAACACCTCACAGAAGTACTCAGCACCTTGCAGGAATTGGCCCTATACTAATATTTTTACCCATTGATCCTTCTTGGGAAACTCAAATTCATTTTGTTTAGAGTTACCCAAGGGTGTTGTGGCATGGAGGTGTGGATGTGTGAGGGGAGTGGGCAGAAAAGAGAGGATGCGTTCACATATTTATTTCTCAGAACACAAAGTTTTTGCTCTGATTACAAGTTGCAAATGAAATTTACTTAGATTACTGAATGGCATGAAAAAGATTGATAATTACTGTAACCTGTACCAGTGCAAAGAGTAGAATCAAGACTGTAAGTTAAAAATGTACTGCGGCTGCCATGGTGTGTGATCTGTCCGTCATGTACCCATCACTGTGGATTGTGTGCAAGTCACACCACTGCTGTGTACCCCAGTTTACCTCTTTGGGTGTGGAATTTTGTGTGACTTAAATTGTTAGTAAGGTGCTTTGAGATCCTTAAATGAAATGCACTGTGTATTGCATTGTGTAAATGATTATTAATGATTAAATGAATGGAATACTTTAAGCTATATGCATCATATTGATTGGTATGTGTGTGTGTGTGTGTGTGTGTGTATATATATATATATATATATATATATTTTTTTTAATTTGGATACAAAGAGCTCAATTCACCCCTTCTGATATAACACGATGTACAGCGAACACCCTTGCACTAGTGAGAGCTATTGCACACCAGGGCAATTCACCCCATGGGACACTAGGCAGCTCTCTCACCATCACTTTCCTTTAGGATTTCACCAGAGGAGGGTAGCTTTAAATTGGCCTCGTCCCTCCATGGGAAGCCCCATCAGTGGAGCCTACCTGAGACTATGCTAATTAATTGTATTTGTCAGGTGCTTTGGTTATGTTCCTTTCCAAGCCAGCACTGCCCAGTTTGTTGGCCAGTTACAGGCTCCCAGAGGAGGGCGATTTGTAGGCATCCCTCACTGATGCAACCCCCTTTCCTCAACTTTCCCCTACGGAGGGCACTGAGTCCTCAATGGAAGTCCGCTTACATTGGCCTGAGTCAAGACCCAAAAATATAAACAAAGTCTCTCTTACCCAGATAGAGGACCAGAGGGAGGAGTAAGGACACAGGAGTCCTCTGCAAAGGTTGCTCTGTTCCTATGAGCGGACAAGGATGTCACTCAATAGCTCCTGTAGTCCCAGAAAAACTCCAACTCACTTCTCCCTGTGGACAGGAGAGGAGTTAGCAGGACACCAGAGTAATCCTGTTACATTATAAGCAGCGTGGATATTTTTATAGTTTTGGAACAATAACAAAAATGCATTCTACTTCTTTTCATTTACAGTGTGTAACAATAACAAGGCCCTTCAGCTTACTAAGAAAATAAAGACTTAAAGCTCTCTTGGCAATGGCGACTCACTCAGTGGTTCTTACTGGGCTGGTAAAGGACTGCTGTGGTAGCTCTTAGGTCTCAGTTCAGGAAATTACTGATGCATGTGCTAAAACACATACTTAGGTACTGCCCTACGTCATGATGTGTTTCTGAAGTGGGGACTTATTGCTGAATCATTAATTCATGATAGTTAATAAAGAAGTAAGTATATATATTGCACCACTGGGCCAAAACCTGACAGGTAACATGTACCTTGCTGAGCATTGATTTCAGTGGGAGTTGCAGGTGCACTATACCTTTCCGGATTTGGTCCAAGTGGAGTGGAGGGCACTCAGCTCCTCAGAGGCTGTGCTGAACATCTCACAGCCTGGGTCCCTTCTGATCTAAATGCAGCTTGGCAAGAATAGCATGAGTTCAGGAAGTGCCTTCTCTGCGAGTGTAATCACTGATGAATCAGTCTTACTTTTACTGATAAAGCAGACAGCTAGAGTTGTGGCAGCCAAGTTTTGGTCACCAAAATAGTCATTGCACTACAGTCATCTATCATAATTGTACCAATGGTATTTATTTTCCTGATTGATTCTGATAAAATCAGCGCACAGTCCTACTACAACTATACTGTGGTTTTGAGGCATCTAGCCCTGGGGATTAGAGTGGGAAAGTTCTTTTTTTAATTTGATTTTTAAACTTCATATCACTGATAAGATAAATAAACAATAATAAATAAGAGAACCATATTTCACAGTTTATAGCTTTCATTAATTTTTAAGGAACAAGTCAAAGAAATTGCTGAAACAAAGCAATCATGGATGCTGTATGATGAGAGGATCAAAGAGCCGCTTTAATATTTAACGAGACCAAAAACCTCTTACAACTAATCATGTTTTACTGGCACTTGCCCTTTGGCCTGGCAAGTGACTGTGTGTTTCTAAGGGACTAACATTTTTATCTTTCTAATGAATTATCATTCTTACAGTAAGTAAATGTGGCAGGGTGGAGCAGTTTACTTCATTAGTTTAGTTTAGGAAGCAAGATCTTTGTTCACATATCTTGATATTAATGATACTTTTACTTAAAACAATACTTCCCCTAATTTAATAGTGCCTTTTCAGCCAAGGATTATTCGTATTAATTAATTGAGCCTTACAACAGCCTTATACTGCCAGATGGGTATATTGTGACTCAGAAATGAATGGGCCCTGATTCAGCAGTGCACTGAAGTATGTGCATATGTTGATTCCTAGGCCTTGTCTACACTACACTGTTTTGTCGACAGAAGTCAGTTTTCATCAACAAAACAGTGGAGGTGTACACACTGCAATGGTCCTCCCACCGATGTAATTCTCCTGCTACACCAACATAATAAAACCACTTTGAGGAGCGGCATAGAGCATTTTGCGACCAAGTTAGAGTGATGCAGTGTCAGTATAGACACTGCACTTGCTTATGTTGCCCTAAGTGGCCTCCAGAAGGTGTTCCACAATGCCCATCATGACCGCTCTGGTCAGCAGTTTCAACTCCACTGTTCTGCAGCCAGGTACACAGGCATGCGCCCTGGAAATTTTGAAATTCCACTTCCTGTTTGCTTGGCATGGAGAGTTCACAGAGGATCTTCCCCTCTGACCATGCTGGCTTTCCACAGAAAACGTGCTCCTGCCTGGACTACACCAGAGTTGTTGGATCTGCTGGGTCTGTGGGAAGAGGAAGCTGTGCAGTCGCAGCTCTGCTCCAGCCATAGGAACTTTAATATCTACAGGCAGATGGCTCGTGGCATGGAGGCGAAAGAGCATGAAAGGGACATGCAACAAGGGACATGCCGTGCTAAGATTAAGGAGCTGAGGCAGGCATACCAGAAGGCAAGGGAGGCCGACCATCACTCTAGTGCAGCACTGAAGACATGTCGCTTCTACCAAGAGCTGCACGCTGTCAGCAGCCGTGACCCCACCTCCACGCCATAAGCCCCATGGATACTTTGGGGGAACTGGAGGCAGTGGCTAGCAGAGTCAACCCCAATGACGAAGTGGTGGACTAGGAGATCGAGTTGGGGGAGGATGTGGGACAGGTGACAGGGTCATCCGGAGGCGTGACAAGCGATGACCTCTTTTTGACTCTGAAGGTGTCTAGCCAATCCCAGTACTCTGGCTCTGGCGCACCTGAAGCAGGAGAGGGGAGCTCCAGTAAGTACTCATTTTGCTTTGATGTTGCACAGTGACATGAGGCAGAGGTGTCCTTTATTTTGTTAGATGGTGCACCTGGGAGAAGGGATAGAAATTAACAACACTCTAGGTACTGTTTATATCTGCTTCTCATTCCACAGTGCAGCTACATAGTTGGGACCTTGCAGAAAAGTTTGTTAATGCACATCAGGATTTCCCAGGAATCTTCCATAGAGATCTCCAGAAAACTTTCCTGAAGATACTCTGCAATCCTCTGCTGACGGTTCCTTGGCAGAGCTGCTTTTTTATTTTCCCCATTGCAGGAAACTTTGCCGCACCAATTGGCAATTATTTCTGCAGGAACCAAAGCAGCAAACAGACAAGTGGCATACGGACCCAGTCTGAAGCCGCACACATGCAGGAGATGCACCCTTGCATCCTCGGTTACCCTCAGCAGTGAGATATCAGATTCAATCATCCCCGCCTGCGGAAAACAGTGCCAGTATTCACAATAGTGTCCCTAGGCACATATAAGTAGGGGCATAGCGAGCAGATCGAGGGACGTGATCGTTCCCCTCTATTCGACATTGGTGAGGCCTCATCTGGAGTACTGTGTCCAGTTTTGGGCCCCACACTTCAAGAAGGATGTGGATAAATTGGAGAGAGTCCAGCGAAGGGCAACAAAAATGATTAGGGGTCTGGAACACATGAGTTATGAGGAGAGGCTGAGGGAGCTGGGATTGTTTAGCCTGCAGAAGAGAAGAATGAGGGGGGATTTGATAGCTGCTTTCAACTACCTGAAAGGGGGTTCCAAAGAGGATGGCTCTAGACTGTTCTCAATGGTAGCAGATGACAGAACGAGGAGTAATGGTCTCAAGCTGCAGTGGGGGAGGTTTAGATTGGATATTAGGAAAAACTTTTTCACTAAGAGGGTGGTGAAACACTGGAATGCGTTACCTAGGGAGGTGGTAGAATCTCCTTCCTTAGAGGTTTTTAAGGTCAGGCTTGACAAAGCCCTGGCTGGGATGATTTAACTGGGAATTGGTCCTGCTTCGAGCAGGGGGTTGGACTAGATGACCTTCTGGGGTCCCTTCCAACCCTTATATTCTATGATTCTATGATATAGTGATCCCCTTCTAAAACCACCCAGACCCTTTATCCCTTCTTGCACCTTCCCCCCTCACCACGTTTAGTGCTCTCACTGTACTGCATACTTGCCAAGGGAAGGTGAGAAAGAGGCTTATGTAACTTTTATGATTCAGGACTGTGAGTGCACTCACAATATTGACTCTGTGTATTGTTTGGGTGTTTTTATTCTGCAGATGTGCCCTTGAGGGCCAGCTCCTACACACCAGCAGAGCACCTCCATCAGATAAGGAGGTGAACATGTTTCAAGAAGTGTTGCAATTATCTGATCATGCTGATAGTGAGCACAGAGCATGGAGAGAGACAATAAATATCTGAATAAAAAAATTCAGAATGGATAGCCAGGAGAGGAAATGGGCCGGTGTTGATAATAGAGGAGCAGGAGCAGATGATAAAGCTCATGGAGGACCAAACAGAGATGTTCAGGTCCCTGATTGCACTGCAGTCGGAATACATCCATGCTTGACTCCCCCTGCAGGCCATACAGAACTGTATTCCATGCCCTCCCCAAACTCCCCACACACATTCCTCACATGTTTCCTGCCCGTCATAGTACCCCTTACACTCCACCCCTAGGGACATGTACCATAATGACAGCTGGACTTACACACAGCTGTGAGAGCCTCATTTGAGAGAATGCTGCTCAGTGTCATGTCCCGTGTAAGAAATGGAAATCTGTGTATTGCTGTTTAATAAAAATTTAGTCTTAAAAATTAAATGATTCTTTATTTGTGTCCTACACACAGTTGTTGCAGCAGAAATTGATACACAGTGGCAATTGACAGACTATAATTAACGCTCAGGCAGGAATCATTACAGGGATCATTCAAGGTGGCAAGTAAACAATGCTTGGCTGAATGCATTACAGAAAGACACATTATTGGGACTCATTATCAAAATGCTGCCTCAAAGCATCCCCGATTCGAATACCCCTGCCCCTCTTTGAGCCCCTCTGATAGCCCTGGTGTCTGGCTGCTCAAAATCAGTCACCAGGCAATCCACCTCAATGCTCCACCCCGGGGAAACTTTTCCTCCTTGGCTTTACAAATGTTATACAAAGCACAACAGGCTGCTATGACCATGGGAATATTTTCCTCATTGAGGTCTAACCTGCCAAAAAGGCAGCATCAGTGAGCCTTTAATCTGCTAAATGCACATTCATTGGTCATTCTGGATTACTGTGGGCATTTCCACAACCTCTATTGGAATCTTCTGGTCTGGAAAGAAAGTCTCTGCATGCAGCTTTCTATACAGGCCAGTGTTTCTGAAGATGTGCGTGTCATGCATAGGGGCCTACCAAATTCACAGCCATGAAAAACTCATCACGGACTGTGAAATCTGGTCTCCCCCCGTGAAAACTGGTCTTTTGTGTGCTTTTACCCTATACTGTACCGATTTCACGGGGGAGACCAGTGTTTCTTAAACTGAAGGTCCTGACCCAAAAGGAAGATGCAGGGGGGTTGCAAGCTTATTTTAGGGGGGTAACAGTATTGCCACCCTTACTTCTGTGCTGCCTTCAGAGCTGAGTGGCCGGAGAGTGGCAGCTGGTGCCCGGGAGCCCAGCTTTGAAGGCAGCGCCTCGCCAGCAACAGTGCAGAAGAAAGGGTGGCAATACCCCATACCATGCCACCCTTACTTCACACTGCTGCCTTCAGAGCTGGGCAGCCAGAGAGTGGGAGCTGCTGACTGCGGGCCCAGCTCTGCAGGCAGCAGCACAGAACTAAGGGTGGCAATACCATACTTTGCCATCCTTACTTCTGCGGTGCTGTTGGCGGTGGCTCTGCCTTCAGAGCTGGGCTCCCAGCCAGCAGTCACCGCTTCCCAGCTGCCATCCCTGAAGGCAGCACCGCCGCCAGCAGCAGCGCAGAAATAAGGGTAGCAGCACCGCACCCCTCCCTACAATAACCTTGCAACCCCTTCCCCAGAACTCCTTTTTGGATTAGAACCCCTACAAGTTACCATGAAATTTCAGATTTAAATAGCTGAAATCATGAAATTTATGATTTTTAAAATCCTACATCCATGAAATTGAGCAAAATAGGCTGTGAATTTGGTTGGGCCCTAGTCATGCACCTTCCCTGACTACCATATGCTGATGTCAGTGAAATGACCCCGGCGATCCACCAGCATCTGCAATACCATAGAGAAGTAGCCCTTTCTGTTGATGTACTCTGTCGCAAGATGGCCTGGGGTCAAAATTGGGATATGCGTGCCATCTATCCCCCCACCGCAGTTAGGGAATCCCATGGCTGCAAAGCCATCCACTATTCACCACCCAGAGTCACAGTCCTTCGTAGCAGGAGGCAATTAATGGCCCTGCACACTTGCATCGC
This sequence comes from Caretta caretta, assembly GCF_965140235.1. Lineage (NCBI taxonomy): Eukaryota > Metazoa > Chordata > Testudines > Cheloniidae > Caretta > Caretta caretta. The sequence goes on along the minus strand of NC_134210.1, from coordinate 92,276,447 downwards.
CGCAACACCCATGGTGAACATCCCAACTCCAAACTGATTCACGACTGACCGGTAGCAGTCTGGAGTTGCCAGCTTCCACACAGCGATCTCCACTCGCTTTTTCACAGCGAGGGCAGCTCTCATTGTGGTGTCCTTGTGCTGCAGGGCAGGGGCAAGCTCTGCAGACAGTTCCAGGAAGGTGGTTTTGCACATCCAAAAGTTCTGCAGCCCCTGCTCGTCATCCCATATGTGCATCACAATTAAATCCCACTACTTGGTGCTTGTTTCGCAAGCCCAGTAATGATGGTCCACCGTGTGCAGCTGCTCCATGAATGCCAACAGTGATCTTGAATTGTTTCTTTCAGCGGCACATAACAGGGCAGGCACCACCAATTCATTTTCAGATTTGCAGTTCATGAAATACTGCAGGATCAGCTGTGTTGTGTTCATAATGCTTATTACAAGTCTGAAGAGCAGCGCAGGATCTATGCTTTCAGGCAGAGATGGCGAGTGCCGAGTTTACAGGGGAAGTTGAAAAACGGCACAAAATGTCATCGGAAGCTCATGGATTGATGGGACAGAGAAAACTGCATCATGGGGGCAGTGACCCCACCCCCATAATGCACTGCTATCCATTCCCAGAACTTCTAGTGTCAGAAGGTGGTGATTTGAACAGTGGGCTAGCTATCCCTGGTGCAGTGCTCTCTCTGTCGGTGCGAGAGCACCAACTGTGGACACGCTCCACCCACATTATCTGGGTTGAGGGGCAGCAAAAGAGTGCCTATTAATGAAACACATGCCTATGTAGGTTGTGGCACTTCTGTGTATTTTTATGGAATCAATAATGGTGTTGGTCTTTTATGGCAATGTATGCAGCATTATTGCGCTAACAGTGATGATTGTATTTTTGATGTGCTGCACTAACACTGAAGCATGACAAATACATGGGAAAAGATTTACCAATTGCTTTAGAAGTAATCTGAACCCTGACTGAACTTTTATTAGGCTCACATATCATTTGCTGTTTTGACTTCAGAACAAGGAAAATATTTTTTATAACAACTTATGTAAAGTCCCAGAAGGAGGAATGATCTTTCGAAAGACTGGAATCTTGAAAAGTGAAAAATTTGTCCTGATGTGGTTTCATAAACTAAATAATCGGACAGGAGAAAATATATTAATCAAAAATTATATATCCTTTAAAAAGAAAATATTCTTGGAGCCTTTTACAACAGCTCCATTTCAGAGATAATCAGAATGTCATAAAATGGTCATACTGGATTAGACTAATGGTCCATCTAGCCCAGTCTCCTGTCTTCCAACAGTGGCTAATGCCAGATGCTTCAGAGGGAGTGAATAGAACAGGGCAATTTACTGAGTGATCCATTTCCCAGCTTCTAGCAGTCAGTGTCAAATCACGATAGTTCACTAGGTTACATTTGTAAAGGTACTTGAGTGGATTTGTTAATTTGTATGATCAAGTTGAAATGTCATATCAAGGGGCAATAAATAAATTGGAAAATGGAAATAAAAACTTTTTAAAAAAAGAATCAAGGTTAAAGAAGATCCTAGTGTTAAGAAAGTGCAACTGTTTAAGAAAATAAAAAATGCTTTGTGAATATTCATACAGGCCTTGATTCAGAAAGGCACTCCTAAGGAGTTCAACATGTGCTTAAGTACTTTGCTCAATCAGGGTCTGATTCCAGTAGTTACAGATCATTATTAAGCAGATTAGTTAATCCAAAAGAGTGGGGGTGGGGGATTAGGCTATCTAGAAGAGAGTGAATAATTTGTAATAAAAAATCATTCAATAAAATTTGCACCTTTTTCTCTTGGAAAATTATCTAAAAACAGACTGCAGAATTCTTTTATATTTTAATTATTGAAAATTATTTATAGATTTCTTCAGTGCATAAATTTTGGTCTGCAATAATTCATTAGCAATTCACTGTGAATATTTAAAAAATTCACATGGCATTAGTCAATCCCCAGTCCTTCAATTACCTCTGGGTGGATGCAGAATGAAGGTCATAATTAGATATGTGATATGATATTGATTGGGTGACTGATGTAGTTAAAGAACAACAGAATGAGTTTTGAATTGCAGATTCAATTGTAAAATCTGCAAACTGAAATTCATATTGTTGCTTAGTTATTTATGCAATTTGAAAATCACAGTTTGTTGTTTATACATTTTGACATTCTAATTTTGGCAAATATTCAACTTAAAAATTCATTATTCTCAAAGTCTAGTTGACTGGAATGCACTCTTCACTAGAATATTCATGGAAAATTCATTTGCCAGAATAGTAAAGCTTATTCACTGGAATATTTATGAACTGTAAACATAAAAAGGTCATGAACACAGTCAAAGCAAATATATGAATAATTGCAGATTTCTATAGGTGAATATCAATTCTCCCCTCCCAGGTCATGTTCAGTTCTTCATAGGAGAAAGGGAGAAGTCTTGTGGGTCAGGCATGGAATTGGGAATTAAGAGATAAATCACTTTGGCCCTACTTCTACAATGAGCTCCATAGGGACAGACCACTGTGGAGCTCACTTGAAGTCAATAGGGTTCAGTGCAGGACAGGGCAATGTCTGCACAGAACTCATTACATGATACCTTAGTCTCTCTGTGTTGTAAAATGAGTGTGTTAGGGTGGTGTTAGGTTTTGTTCTGTAGTGCTTTGAGTCCCTTGAATAGAAGGTGCTAAATAAGTCCAAAAAATCAGTGTATAATTCAGAAATAATTTCTTTGAAGGTACCACAATGTTGAGAAATCAATCTTGGTAGTGATTGCCATCTATTTGAATTGATTAAGAGATGACTTTATGATAATAGGAAATAATATCTTGCTAATTTCTTTCTTACGAGCTCTTTAAAGTTAATGGGCACAAATACAAAATATCAATATCCACTCCCTTAGTTTGGCATCCATTGTGCACATCTTCACAAGGAACCCATAGGAATTATTTTAAACAAGTTTGTTCTTTTCCATCAGGTTGGTGGTCACACCATGTTGCCCATTCGTTGGATGCCTCCTGAGAGTATCATGTACAGGAAGTTCACCACAGAAAGTGATGTCTGGAGCTTGGGGGTCGTTTTATGGGAAATCTTCACCTATGGCAAACAGCCATGGTATCAGCTCTCAAACAATGAGGTGTGTATAATGCACTGTGGATAACAAAATGTGCTTGAGATGGTGGAGTTTAACTAAAGATATGGATGCCACAAGGGAATCACTCTCTGATTGGAAAGGATAGCACACAAGCTGCAATGTTATTTACTATAAAAATCACTACACACTTGTCAACACTTACGGTATTACCGCAAGTGTCATGTTTTGGGTCCATTTTTCTCTGGCTTTTTTAATTTTTCCCACTAAGAGAGAAGGGTGTTATCCAAGTAGAATATGAGAAAGTTGTGAGGTAGGCTGGAACCTGCCTGGAGTATGGAGAAAAAACTGAGGTGACAAGTGTTGCAGTCGTGCAAAGGAAAGGAGCTGGAGTATCTTCAGCCCAACCTCTGGCAGTCTCTATTACAGGTATCAACCAGTGTGTGTGACTCAAGAACAATGCTGCTGTCCCACCCCAGTCTATAACAAATTGAGGGGATCTGGAAGTCCTTTGAAGCTCAGGAAAACTCTGCCAGGAATGACCCCTTGTATCTCCAGTCGCTGACCACCTGCCACTGTGATGCCTCTATGAGCATGTGGGAGAGGATAGTTCCGAGTGAGAGAGGGGTATGGAGTCTGTATCACAAACCCTACCACAATTAGGGTACTTGTGCTCAGTCTCAACAGAGGCTTGTGTGGGTGCGGGAGCTGAACTTAAACTCTTAGAATGAATTACCCTGTTAAGTAGGGTGAAGGGCATTGGTCCCTCTAAGTTAGGATTTTGGGAGGTTGATGGAACAGATTTGGGAAGCTTATACCATTGTTGCCCGTGATTTACCAGTTCTGTAGACAGAGAATTTCAGTCTACAGGGCTGCCAGTTTAGCCCCTTTCATAAGAAATAAATTCACTCACACTCAGGGCTTGTCTACAGAGGAAAATTGTACTAGTTTTAGGCAAAGTATGAATTTAAACTGCTATAGCTATACCAGTGCCACACCCCATGAGGACCCTCTTATTCCAGATTGCCTTTTTCTGGTTTAGCTGATGTCACTTTGGAAGTGGTTTAAGCCAGTGTTTTTCAAAATTCGGGTTGTGACCCAGTACTAGGTCATGCCATGTAAGGGACTGGGTTGCTTTGCTCAGCACCCAGGGACCCTAGCAGCTCTGGTCAGCACCGCCAACCGGGACGTTCAAAGTCCCATCAGCGATGCTGCCCAGCTAAGGCAGGCTAGTGCCTAGCTATTGCTCCATTGATTCTTTCTTTGCTCTCTCACTAGGTGATCGAGTGCATCACTCAGGGCCGAGTTCTGCAGCGACCTCGCACGTGCCCAAAGGAAGTGTACGACTTGATGCTGGGTTGTTGGCAACGGGAGCCTCACATGAGGCTCAACATCAAAGAAATCCATTCCCTCCTTCAGAACTTGGCCAAGGCTTCTCCAGTTTACCTGGATATTCTAGGCTAGAGCCTCCTAGCATTTCCTCTTATGGGCTGCGTGAATGAATGTGTTCAACGGCCGCTGAACTCCATCAAAATATGTTCTTAACTCTGACAGTAGTAATGACAAAGATGCGGAGAAGCTTTCAAAGGGCAAGCAACGTGCACTTCTCCATCTTTAGACAGAGTATTGACTTTTTTGACATTGTTGAAATGTATCTCTTTTCTCTTTCTCTTTCTGTTTCTCTCATTTTTTCTCTCTCCTTCTATTCAATCTGGCTTCTGCATTATTGTAACTCTGCATAGACAAAGGCCTTAAAAACCTGATCTGTTATATCAGCAGACACTCCAGATTGCCCACAACTAACAATGCCTTGTTGTACTCATGCCTTTGATGTGGATGAAAAAAGGGAAAAAAATATTTGACTCGAACTTTGTGACTTCTGCTGCACAGATACTGGGAGTTTCTCTTGATTCACCTCTACTTTTTTTGCTTCGGCGTGTGGGTGGAAAAAGAAGATTGGTGTTCTCTATTGGAAGCTTATTTCTAGTTGAGATAAAGCCAGATAGAAAGAAAACAGCGCTGTGTGCTCCACTATATGGAGGAACCATGGGATCAGATGGCATCCAACCCTGCTCAAAAACACTGAAATGATATAATGGAAGGAAAGGACTCTGTGCTTTCCTCTGGGAGCCTGTCTGAGGAGCAAAGGGATTGTTTAAAGAGTGTGCTTGGTTAGCACTTTTCATCACCAGATCCAGTACAATGGTCTATGGTAAAAAGAAAAAGATGCTGCCTGCATTGCACTAGATTACACAACACTACGATATGCTAAATACAATCCCTCGGCTTCTCTTAGAGTAGGATATTGTGATAGCACTGGTATGAAAGTGTTCTCCAGCTAGCCTTTGGTAATACAGGCGGAAGCTAGGCTGATTAATGTACAGTATGCATTTCAGGGTCAAGTGTTGAAGCTGAGGACTTTGATCAGACAGGACAAGTTGTAGATGCTGAGGCAAGCTGTAGATACTGTGCTTGTCAGGCAGCATATTCCTACTGCTCTCCTTCTCCATTCCCATTTTTTCACTGTGCAAGCAAAATTGTGCATGGTCTTCGTCGATTAATGCCCTTTGTGTAGAAACTATTGCTCATCTTGTTGTACACCCTGATAGGAATAGCAAATCCATAAAGGTATAACATATATTTAATTAGAGGGAGCTAATGGAGGTCATTAGCTACATTCAGATGTCTTTACATTGTTACAGATATGATACTACGCAAATAATCTAAAACATGGAAATAGTAGATTATGTTTGAGCCATGGCAGGGGTGACAGAATTAAGTCCCTGGAGACAGCTAGATGTGATCCTGCGGTTATCACTTGACATTCATAGCATACAGACACTGAGTTCAGCACCAATTTCTGGTTGATATAGTGGTGTCATTCCCAGCATCCACTGTTCTGTAATTTATTTATATCTGGTTGGAAAGGCATTGTGTGCATACTGTATATGCATGGCCACTGTGCTGATGGCAAGTGCATGGGCATCTATGTTTATTTTTCAAACAGATGCTGAAGATTTAAAATTTAGATTTAGGATTATTTTTCTTATGAACTCTTACAAATGAAAATAAATCTTACCTGTTCCTCAAGAACATTTGCCACCCTCTGTGAGGGGGCTTTGCTGCAAAAAAATTGTCCTTTTTTTTAAAAAAAAAAATATTATGAGCCAGATCAAAGAGTAGTAGTAGTTCTTCATCTTTGTGTTGTGGTTATTTTATTTAATACATTAAGCATTTTATTTTTGTAAATGTTCCCATAATATTTTAATATATAATTTGCTTGCATATATTATTTATTAAAGCACTTTCTTTCTTCCTTCAGTGGCTTTTAAAGCCAGTTCACAGAGATTTTGAACATTTTCAGAAATAAAACAATTGACTTGGCAGTGATGGAGTTGAACCCACCTTGTGTCAGTGAAAAAAGCATTAAAAATAAACTTAATAATGTAACTATAAAGCCATATGCAGTATCTCTTTAATAAACCAGATGTTATTTCTGAACCACTAAAACTGGAAATTAAAAAAAAAAAAAAGCCAGACGAGGACTCATACAAAATAGGCTTTAAGATTTTATCTGGGCTGTCTTAGAAGTTTGAATAGCAATAGCCCTGTTAAAAAAAGATTGAACATTCAGGGAAACCCATTCTCTTGAGGGCCTGAGTTTTATGTTTTTAAGAAATTCAGTTTCAATATAACAGAAAGTGGAAAAGAAAATGTAAAGTGTTGAAATCCACTGAGACTACCCTTTTAGTGTGAGGAGGGAAGAGTTGTGTATTTGGGAAGGGAAGTACAAAATTCCTACCTGTTGTATTCTGTCATAGTTCCTTATGCCCTTTAGAAAAATGTATCCTTTTTGTCTCCAAGATATTGTTCTCTCTGAGCAATGACCCGAACCTGAAAGCAAACAGGTAGGTTTTGCAAGAACTGATGGAATGTATACTAAAAATGAAGGGAAAAAATACAATTTGATCTAGTGGCATCCGTTTTTCATTACTAAAAGAGCATACTAGAGTCATGTATGGGGGAAATATAGTGTGTTAGAATACACTGTGCAACAGCACATCAGTATGTCAAACTTAAAGGACCAAATGTTCTACAGAGCCAAAAATATGGATAAACTTGGCCTATATCACACATGTGAACAGTAGTCCATAAAAGCTATAATTAGTGTAGATTAGCTATTAACTAAAGCTAAACCAATTTTTGCATTTATTCATAAGAAGGTGCGTAAGTGTAGCAAAATGAGTGGAAAAGAGAAAAAGAAGTATGTTCAAATGGCAATGAGGGGTGAGTGTATGTACAGACATTTGTCATGCTTGCAACTTCAGCTAAATCTTGTACACTGAGAAAATATGACAATCAGGCTCATTACAAAATCTTTCTGGACTATGCTACAAACCGATCATATATATATAATATATATTATATATATGTGTTTACATAGGGTGTGTATATATACATGGTATATACATATATGTATATGTGTGTTATAAATATTTGATTTATACATATGCAGACATACGTATACAGTATGTGTGATTGTGTGTATATGTATAAATTTACATATACATATATTCTAACATGATAATTAGGGTACAGTGTTATTAATAAAGTCCGCTAAATAACCAAAATCTTTTTTTCCTTTGGTATTTCTTTTTCTATGTTTATAAGATTTAACTTTTTATGTGAATGCAGTTCCGCATGGGTGGAGGAAGTACTAAAATGCCAGAGATATTTTTAACAATCAACGTTTTTTCCCAAATGATTGTATAAAAGCAGCCCCTCTGTTAGTGTCTAATATTCATTGATTTCTCACAGAGAAATGAACAGATTGGCTTCAAACTTCCTAGAAGAAAGTTTGGTTTGAAATAATTTCTGTTTTTGTGCTATTATTGTTGTATTGTTCAACAGCAGCACGACAGCTCCAATGGCATTTTGCACTTCTCTTCAGTTACAAAATAATTCCAAGAATGAGCTGGAATTTTCAGACTGCAACACAACTGGTAGACCCATGGTGAGAACTCCAAAACCCTGCAGTAAGAATAGCAGCAGCTAGTATTGGGAATTTCCCACATTCTCTCCTTTACCCTCAGTAAAGCTGCAGAACTCAGCAACCAGCTGTAGTGAACAGTATTTGTAAAGCAACCGTACCCCATGATGCATGATGGAACTTCTTTTTACATAGGAGTTCATTCATTTTAATTTATAAACCAATATATTTATATATTGTCTACAGTTCAATAAATTACTTCTGTCTCTCTCTCTCTCTCTCTCTCTGCTCTTTGGCGATATTTTTGTTGTGTTTGATATAGACTTTCACAGAACACTTTAAAGATAAAAGAAACACCCCAATAAAGCAAACACTGGCTGACTAAGTTACAGTGCATATACGTAATAACAAGACTGTCTCCAGGTTGGTACAGCCTGTAAAAGAAATTCAAATATTGTTGTAAGAATGTGGGGGTGGGAAGGGGGGTTGGGGTTTCTGGCTGAAGATGAAGGTTTGGATAGCACAGGAAGCTGTATTTTCTTGTTGTCAGGGCTGGGATGAACCACTGCTGCTCTGAGTCAAGAGGTCCTTGAAGAGCCTTAGTTAATTTACTTTATTTTATTTTTTGCTACATTCATCACAAATATGAAGCAAAAAAAAAAAAGTCTACAATGTTGCAGGGAAAACACTGTGAATTTCACAACAGCAACCAAGTGACTATTTTGCCATATTTTTAAAGTACGTCTCAGGAGAAGAAATGGGAAATGATGGGTATATTATTTTCTTGTCTATGCATTCTAGGCCAGGTCTATGGATTTTTTTTGTTTGCTTGTAAAAAGTTCTGAGTGAAGATTAGCTGAAATGTATTTTATAAACACAGAATACTTTGGGCAAGCATAGCAGAAGCTGCTTCTAGCAAGGCTGATGGACAGGAAGGCATAAGAGAACAACAATCAAATCAAATCTTTTCAGAGGCCTATATCTTGCAGCTTATATGTATTGTTCTGTAACTTAAAGAAAAACAAATGTTGAACAAGCAGCTGAGAATTTTATATACAAGTAAATCACTTCAGTATGGATATTTAATTACATCACCAATAGAGAAAGATTCAAGTTATTATGAAATATTTGCCCCAGCCCTGCTCTCTACCTACACTTCATATATATATTTATATATATGTATTTCTAGATACCACTCTCGAGAGAGAGAGTGAGAGAGAGAGAGGGAGATACCTACATATAAATATAAATCTCTATATTTGTCACTAAAACTGTGACCTGGTGTTTACAGCTATCTTTCTCCTTTCTTTTTCTTTTTCACTGTGATGTCTCTGTGCAGATATTTAGTGGTTCTTGTTTTGCAGTTTGTTGTAGAAATTCATTGCTTTAAAAGATCCATTGCATCTTGGCTGATTTTGAAGTGATGCCTGAGTATCAGTGTTAAAAGATTTGTTTGTGAATCATGTGACCAGCTTCTGTCAACATGACATGGGTAGTCTCTTGTACTACAGTGTATTTAATACAAATGATGTCTTTCAATAAACAGTGTCATCCAAAAGAAAGACTGTAAGTGATACAATGATGATTACTTTAAAAATGTATACAATTTTAATGAAACATTGTGTGGTATTTTCTTTTATTTAAATCCTGTTTAAAAAAACGTGGTAAATAATGAATGGCTAAATGTGCTTGGAAATGTGACATATTTACAGTCTAAAATAATGATAAAAAACATTCAGGTACTATACTCCTATGAGATGAAAGAAGCATCACATACAAAACATTTATGAAATTTGCTACCTGTATTTACACAATTAGGGCTATTAAAAAAGTCCTAAAGTGAACCCACTCGAAAATTTGGGTACATGTGCATGTGAATACTTGTTTGTCATACAGCTATCCATATAGCATATGTTGTCCTGCAATAAGGTGCTTATCAGTAGGTGAAAGTACTTTCTGGATACAGTTTATGTGCATGTTCTCAAAATGTGTCTCATAATCCACAGCACCACTAATAAACTAGCTAAGATTAGGGTTTGGGTTTCTTCCTTGTCCCAATGTAGTATTAAAATGATGTGAACAAATGTAGCATTAATTCAAGGCCAGCCTGTATAGTAGCTGAAACTCCTAAATAGTAATATATAATAAAAGCAGTGTTTATACATTCAACATGGCTTCAGCCGCCTAATTGAAGATCCCACTGTAGGTTATTGATTTACCCAAGTGTAACCCCCACAACTTCTGGGTGTGGTGTTCTTTCCCATCTAGTGGCACCGAGACCACCTAGAGAGAGAGGGAGACACTGAAATTAGTGCCAGGTTTCAGAGTAGCAGCCGTGCTAGTCTGTATCCACAAAAAGAAAAGGAGGACTTGTGGCACCTTAGAGACTAACAACAAGTCCTCCTTTTCTGTCTGAGATTCATGAGTTTGCGCAACAGCTTTAGCTACCAGCCAGTTGGCTTTAAGCTCAGATGGTAGAGGCTCATGCACGAAGCTCCAGAGGTCCCAGATTCGATCCCGCCCACTGACGACCGGGGTCTGTTGGCGTTACACAAAGCCTTCAGGTTTAAAGGATACCAATAGGAAAGCCACTGTATGGCTACAACTGTTTGGCTTTGCCAAGAGATCTGCTTGAGATTGCAGGAGCTTGCTGTCATTCTAAAAGTCTGAAGGGAAATTATCAGGTAAAGAGCAGCCCAGCACAAGACTGGTCTAATGCCATGAAAATAGCATGAAGATCTGTGCTAGTAAATTAGTTGTCAATGTATCATTCAGTCAGTGGGAAGCGAGCCTCCTAGTGTGGGCTGACAGACTCGGGCCAGCAAGGCTCCCATTAGCACTCTACAAAGAGCTGTCTAGACAGACTTTGAAGTTGTGGCTCAGGCTGAAGCTCGGCCTCTGAAGCCTAGGGAAACTTGCTTCCATAGGTTGTAAAGACATACCCTTAGGGTCATATTATACCATTTCATGGTGACTATGCAGGATGCAGATAGAGCAGGAGTATGTCATACTCTCAGATCTTGATTGCTGAAATGAAACTCCTAGCCATTATGGCCTTGGCTCCACTAGAGAACTGACTTGGTTGTGATTGTACTGGATACACTGAACCACTTGAAGTGGAAAAGATTCAGTGTATCCACACTCCCCATGCTGAGTGGGTTTATGTTTTTCCCCTCGTCCACACTAGTGCTGTCTTAAACCATTTCACATAAACCTGGCCATACATTCTAGGTGACGTTGCAAGGCCACACATGTGCACTGTGAGACACTAGTGGGAAGCCTAGTTAAATTGTTACAGCTTGCCTGTATCCACACTGACACTGAACTACTTAAGCTTTAACTAGTTATTAACCCTGCTAAAAGATAACCTCTTCTAGCTGAGTATTACGCTGGTTGGGGTATTTCTCTATGTGTATGCAGCATTCTGCAAACATTCTAAGGGTTATCACTGGTTTAATTTCTTTAGTATAGACCAGGCCAATGTGACAGTTCACACAGTTGTGCTAACAGGACTCCTCCACCTCTCTAGCAGCACAGCAACCCAAGGTACCATGTAGCAGCGGGCCGCCCAGCTTATGCAGTACCCCTCTCAAGGATGGTGGTGTCATGCATGCAGTAGGAATTAATAAAGCATAAGAGCTGCACCCTTGCTTATTGCCAATCAGGTGGAGGGGACCATGGGGCCCTTAGAACCTGATCAGTGGGAGATTTGCCAGCAGTACTGGATGAGGTTCTTACTCAAGATCATGAAGGTTTGATCCAGGACCATCTGCTAAAGCAAGAAATTGTCATAGCTGTTGTTCTGTAGCACCTACTTGGCTAAGAGCAGTGCTACTAAATGCACAGTACTTAGAGTATCGCTACAAATGAGGGGTTTACCTTAAGGTTTTCATATTACTGGCATTGTTGTTATCATCTTTGCCCCGACAACTGTAATGATAAAATTTGGTTTTGACTGCACATAGGTATGCCTTAGAGAGGCTGACAAGCTTGCAGATCATCTCAATATTTTCAGTGAGTGATGGACAAACTGTAATGGTTTGTTAAAGCCTTTTGTTATCTCCCCACCACAAACTGCTAGCCAAGAATACTCACCTATGTGTGACTTTATATAATAATGGTTTGCAAAAGATTGTCAGCTGTGTCTTTGACATATTAATAATGTATTCAGAAACCCCTTTACGCTTCCTGTTTCTTTCTTCTCCTTAGAGAGCATAAACTTATTTTAAAAGTTGTAGGGGAAAAATTGGATGTTCAACCCAATTGCTGTGGCTGTTATTGTTTTAGAAACTTTCACAATTGATTTTGTGCTGAAAAAGACTGTCAATCCTGAGTATTAAATGCTTCAAATACCTGTAAGATCAATAATCTTGATAACTGTATTAAAAAACCATTCACAGTTTCTTATTGATTACTCCTGTTAGTATTTCAATGGACATAATTTCTTTTGAGGTCAGTGGAAAAGTTCATGTTACAAAGAATAATAAAAGCCTGTGAAATAATAAAAATATATTTGAATAAGTAAAAGAGGACCAATCATACTCTGACAAACTAGATCCTCCAGGATCACTTATAAAAATAAATTTATTATGCATTGGGTTCAAATATGTGCTAGGCAGTTATCATCCAAGCAACCTTCTCTGAGAGTTTTCCTGTCTCTCTAGCAAAGGAAGACAGAAGGCAGAAGATTCTGAAAGATTCTGGCTAAGTAAATGGTGAAGGCTGTGGGGCTATGGTTTTGTGGAACACTGGCCCATCTTCTTTGGGGAGAGAGGGCTGTATAGTTTGGATGGCTTCCACCTCAGTAGAAGGGGGACTAATTTCCTCAGGGACAGGCTGGCTAGAGCAGTCAGGTGGGGGTTAAATTAATAGCAAAAGGGAAGGGTAAAAAGAGGGATGATCTGAGAACTCAGTGAGCACAAAATTGAGATGTTGAGAACAAAATTAATCAAGGAACCAAACGACAAAAAGAGAAGAAATTCTTAAATTGACTATTCACAAATACTAGAAGCCTGGGTAACAAACAAGAGGAATTGGAATTGCTCATTTATGAGCATAAATTCAATCTATGTGATATTATGGAAACCTGGTGGGATGATTCACACAATTGGAATGTTCAAATCAATGGTTATATGCTATTTAGGAAGGATCGAGTGGGTAAAAGGGGAGGGGGAGTGGCACTGTAAGTCAAAATGGTATTACCTGTTTCCAAGTCACGGATAACGCAAAGGAAAATGATTTTGAATGCTTATGGATTAATGTCCTAACAGATATAGCACAAGATGGGGTACTAGTTGATGTCTGCTATATATAGGGTGACCAGATCACAAGAGTAAAGTATCAGGACACAATGGTGGGGGGGTGGAGGCAGCCATAGGCACACAGCCCCGACCAGAGCCATGGGGGAGGGGGACACACAGCCCTAGGAAGCTGCAAGGGGGGGAAGGGGCATATGGCCTCTGTTGCAGCCCCTGCTTGGGGTTCATGGCCCCAGCTCCAGCTCCCGGCAGAAGCCATGGCGTGGGGGCGCAGGGCCCCGATCCAGCCCCCGGTTGAAGCCATGGGGCAGGGGCGCATGATCCCAGTTCCAGCCCTGGCTATGCTGCTGGCTCAGCCCAGCTGACAGTCACCTCACTTCCCAGCAGGGCCAGTGAGTGTGACCAGGGGAGGGGGCAGGTCATAGGGGAGTGAGTGGCTAGGAGGTCGGCGGTGGGGCACTGGGCTGTGAGGGGGTGGAGGACGCTGAGCAGTGGGGGAGATTTGTGTGTTTTGGGGTGCTAGGTAGTGGGGGTCTGTGTGGGGCACTATGTAGTTGTGGTGGTGGGGCTGTGGGGAAGGGTAGTGGGGGAGGGGGAGATCTGTGTGTGTTGGGGAACTAGGGAGTGGGTGGGTTCTGTGGGGTGCTGGGCAGTTGTGGTGGGGCTGTGGGGGGCAGGGAGAGTTCTGGGCAGCAGTGGTGGTGTGCAGTGCACTGTGCATTTGTGTTGTATTGGAAGGGCTATGGGAGGCGTGCTGAGCATAGTGGGTCCAGGGGACATTGGGCATAGCAGATCCTGGAGGGTCGGGTGAGGGAGCTGTGTGGTGCAGCATGGCCCCACACCCATACAGGAAGGGGCACGCTGGCTGCACAGGGCCAGGTGGCCCAGTGTGCATCTGACCATGTCATGCATGCTCCATTGCCCCTGGCAGGCCCCTGCCTGCTGCTTGCCTCCTCACTGGAGGGCTGGGGCAGGGGGAGGAAGTGCAGGGGCATGGTCCCAGCTGCGCCTACCTGGGGCAGCTTCCGGGAAGCTGCCGGCAGGTCCCTCTGAGTCCTAGGGTCAGGGGTGGCTGGGTGGGGGGTCTCCATGTGCTGCTCCCACCACAAGTGCCAGCTCTGCTGCTCCCATTGGCTGGAACCTTGCCAATGGGAGCTGTGGGGGCAGGGTTTGCATGGTGCAGGCAGCACGCAGAGCCCCCTCGCTGCCCCTGACCCTAGAAGCCAGAGGGACCTACCTGGGGTGGGGTTGGGATCCCAGCAGCACTTACCTGGGGCAGCTCTGGAGAACTGGCCAGCAGGTCCTTCTGGCTTCTAGGGTCGGGGCAGCCAGGGGACTCTGCACGCTGCCCACGCCTGCACCCCTGCAGGCCCTACAGCTGCAGCTCCCATTGGCCGCGACAGAGCTGGCGCTGGTGGTGGGCGCAGCATGCAGAGACCCCGCTGGCTACCCAGTGCCTACAGGCCGCAGGGTCCTGCCGGCCACTTCCCAGGAGCTGCATGGGAGTCTGCCAGCTAGGGTGACCAATCCACTCCAGCCCCACGCCAAAATATCGGGACAAATGACATCCCGACCATACATCGGTCAGGACATGGGACAAACAACTAAATATCGGGACAGTCCTGATTTTATCAGGACTTCTGGTCACCCTAGCTATATAACACAAAATCACACTAGAGAACAGCATGACTATCTCCTTACGCACCTATCTACAAAGAGGGAAAATGTGATCATGGGGAACTTCAATTTGAGTGACATATGCCGGAGGTCTCATGCTGCCAATACTAAAACATCCTTGGAATTTTTAAACGTTATAGATGACAATTTCCTAACTCAAAAAATGTTGCAGCCAACACAGGAGAATTCTATGTTAGACTTGTCCTAACAAATAAAGAGGAACTGTTTTTCACAGAAATCAAAAGTTAATGGTAGCTTAGGAACAAGCGATCATGACCTGATCATATTTATAATGTGCAAGCAAAATAAAGTCCAGACGAGTAATTACACACACACACAAAATATTTAAATAAGGCCAGTTTCACAAAGCAGAAAACAATTAACAGCCAAACCCACTGGGAGGATGATTTTAATCAGAAACATTTCAACGATAATGGAGAATCATTGAAGAACATCTTACCAGATGGCCAAAAAGCCACAATCCCACCAATGAGAAAGCAGTGCTGGTTTAAAAGCGGGCCTGATGTAGAGGGGACTTGAAGGCAGCTTTAAGATACAAGGAGAAATTATGACCAGCAGAGTTAAGGACAATAAAAAGGAGTTTTTAAAATATATTAGGAACAAAAAGAATCCTGACAATGGTATTGGTTCATTGCTAGATGGAAATGGCAGAATTATCAATAATAATGCCGAAAAGGCAGAGGTGTTCAATAAATATTTCTGTTCTGTGTTTGGGGAAAAAACAGATTACATAATCTCATCATATGGTGATGATAATACCCTGTCCATTCCACCTGTGTGTCTAGAGGATGGTAAACAGGCGCTACTAAAGCTAGACATTTTTAAATTAGCAGGTCCAGATAACTTCCTCCGAGAGGTTTAAAAAAGTTGTCTGAGGAGCTCGCTGGACCACGAATGTTGATTTTCAATAAGTCTTGGAATACTGAGGAAATTCCAGAAGACTGCAAGAAATGTTGTGCTAATTTTAGAAACGGGTAAACAGGATGACCTTGGTAATTATAGGCCTGTCAGCCTGACATCGATCCCAGGCATGCTAATGAAAAGGCTGATACTGGGCTCGATTAATAATGAACTAAAGGAGGATAATGTAATTAAGGCAAATTAGCGTGGGTTTGATGAAACTAGATCCTGTCACACTAACTTGTTTGCTTTTTTTTTATGAGTTTACAAATTGGATTGATGAAGGTAATTATGTTGACATAATACACTGACTTGGTAGCACACAACATTTCGACTACAAGACTTGAAAAATATAAAATTAACATGGCACACATTCAATGGATTAAAAACTGACTAACTGATAGGTCTCAAAATTTCACTGTTAACGGGATTCGTCACTGAGCTGGTCTGTTTCAAGCAGAGAACCCTCTAGACGCAGTTCTTGGCCATTAGCTGTTTAACATCTTTATGAATGACCTGGAAGAAAACATGAAATCATCATTAATAAAGTCTGCAGCTCACAGAAAAATTGGGGGAGTGGTAAATAATGAAGAAGACAGGTCACTGATTCAGAGCAATCTAGATTGCTTGGTAAATTGGGTACTGGCAACACTAACATGGCTAAATATAAATGTATACATCTGGGAACAAAAAATGTATGCCATATTAACAGGATGGGGGACTTTATCCTTGGGAGCAGTGACTCTGAAAAATATTTGGGGTGTGGGTGAATAATCATCTGAACATGAGCTCCCAATGTGACACTGTGGCCAAAAGAGCTAATGCAATCTAAATAGGAATCTCAAGTAGGAGTAGAGAAATTATTTTACCTCTGTATTTGGTTACACAGTGTGACCATTACTGGAATATTGCTTCCAGTTCTGGTGCCCGCAATTCAAGAAAGATGTTGATTGATTGGTGACCGTTCAGAGAAGAGGCATGAGAATGATTAAAGGATTATAAACCATGCCTTGTAGTGATTGACTCAAGGAGCTCAATCTATTTATTTTAACAAAGAGAAGATTAATAGGTGATTTGCTTACAGTTTCTAAGTTCCTACATGGAACTAATATTTAATAATGAGCTCTTCTATCTAGCCAAGAAAATATAACATTGTCTGGGAGTTGAAGCTAGACAAATTCAGACAGGAAATAAGATGTGCATTTTTAATGGTGAGAGTAATTAACCACTGGAACAATTTACCAAGGGTTGTGGGGGATTCTCTGTCACTGACAATTTTTAAATCAAGATTTGATGTTTTTCTAAAAGCTCTGCTCTAGGAATTGTTTTGGGGAATTGCGAGGGCCTGTGGTACACCGGATTTAAGACTAGAAGATCACAGTGGTCCTTTCTGGCCTTAGAATCTATGCAAACATAGCAAATAAAAAGATATGACACAATCACTGTTTCAAAGAGTTTGCCATCTAAGGCTTTGACCCTCCAACTTGTAGAGCATGGACTGATCCTCGTATCTGTATGGAGCCCTTTTGGCTACTGTGGGGTAGTGTGTGATCTCAAGTATTGCAGTATTTTAGATGTGAGGCAATGAATAAAAGAGGGAATTGCTAATGTTAGCTTCTTGGGCTGACCATGATATGCATATAAAAATATACCATCAACAACAAATCAACAAAAAAATAGAATTGAGCCAAGATAAGGAACCAATAAGGCTGCTGAAAGCAGAAGGAATTCATTGTGTCTTGAGCGCATTCTGAATGAGCACTTAACAAAGTGCATGATATGTGTACACAGGGGAGAGGAAGAGGTGGATGAGGAGATATTAGAGCTCAAAGTCATGTTCCAATTAGAAACCACCTTAATTAAAAATACAGTGTAAAACAACTAAATATATGTTAACATCTTTTGGCAACTTCTTTATGTTTACTGCTCCAATTTGTGAGCTCAAAGCAATAATAAGAACATGCAAGTAAAGCAGAGATGGGCCAAACCACTTCAATGTACTTTGTGTGCCTCTTATTCAAGACTACAGTGTTACTAGGCCTATGGGGAGAAGCATTTTATGATTGTGCAAGATGTTCTGTACCTATCCCTGACTGACGTCTACTAGTCCAAAGTGGTTCTGGAGGCAGGGCTTATATTGTTCTTAAAGATGAGCCAGCTTTGCCATTACATGATGATGGAATTCTGTTGGTTTAAATACATGTAGAAAGTTACTGCTTCCTCTGATGAAAAGAGGGGAATATATTTTCATATGAGATAGCATTTACAGAGTGAAAAGTGATCTGAATCTGCCACTCAGCCAGGGTAGAGGCTGATTTGGGAGGTTGTGACACAACTAAGACTAACAGCAAATAGTGATATCAACAAACCCAAGAATTAAAAAGAAAAGGAGTACTTGTGGCACCTTAGAGACTAACCAATTTATTTGAGCATGAGCTTTCGTGAGCTACAGCTCACTTCAACAGAACGCCACTAGCGGTCACCTTCAGCCCCCAACTAAAACCCCTCCAACGCATTATTAAGGATCTACAACCTATCCTAAAGGATGACCCAACACTCTCACAAGTCTTGGGAGACAGGCCAGTCCTTGCCTACAGACAGCCCCGCAACCTGAAGCAAATACTCACCAACAACCACATACCACACAACAGAACCACTAACCCAGGAACTTATCCTTGCAACAAAGCCCGTTGCCAATTGTGCCCACATATCTATTCAGGGGACACCATCACAGGGCCTAATAACATCAGCCACACTATCAGAGGCTCATTCACCTGCACATCCACCAATGTGATATATGCCATCATGTGCCAGCAATGCCCCTCTGCCATGTACATTGGTCAAACTGGACAGTCTCTACGTAAAAGAATAAATGGACACAAATCAGATGTCAAGAATTATAACATTCATAAACCAGTCGGAGAACACTTCAATCTCTCTGGTCACGCAATCACAGACATGAAGGTCGCTATCTTAAAACAAAAAAACTTCAAATCCAGACTCCAGCGAGAAACTGCTGAATTGGAATTCATTTGCAAATTGGATACTATTAATTTAGGCTTAAATAGAGACTGGGAGTGGCTAAGTCATTATGCAAGGTAGCCTGTTTCCTCTTGTTTTTTCCTACCCCCCCCCCCCAGATGTTCTGGTTTAACTTGGATTTAAACCTGAAGAGTGGTCAGTTTAGATGAGCTATTACCAGCAGGAGAGTGAGTTTGTGTGTGTATGGGGGTGGGGGGGATGTGAGAAAACCTTGATCTATGCAGGAAATAGCCCGACTTGATTATGTAAAGAGTTGTCACTTTGGATGGGCTAGCACCAGCAGGAGAGTGAATTTGTGTGTGGGGGGTGGAGGGTGAGAAAACCTGGATTTGTGCTGGAAATGGCCCACCTGTTGATCACTTTAGATAAGCTATTACCAGCAGGACAGTGGGGTGGGAGGAGGTATTGTTTCATATTCTCTGTGTGTATATAAAGTCTGCTGCAGTTTCCACGGTAAACATCTGATGAAGTGAGCTGTAGCTCACGAAAGCTCATGCTCAAATAAATTGGTTAGTCTCTAAGGTGCCACAAGTACTCCTTTTCTTTTTGCGAATACAGACTAACACGGCTGTTCCTCTGAAACCAAGAATTAAACAAATCAGAAGACAAGTTACCAACAAAAATCCATGGGTTCAGATTCTCTTCTCAGTCACACTGCTGGAAACACAGAATAACTTCATTGACTTCAAACAAGCTGTCCTGCAAAATCAGAATTGCTGAGGCTGGAATAATAAGGATAAACAATTTTGCACCTTTTAGTTCAGAACCTCAAACCAATTTACAAACATCACTTGTGATGGCGTGGACCATAGAGATAGAGTCCTTTGGGTAGGAGTACTTTCCTTCTGGACCCTGCTAATTCCCCCAGTGCAGGGTTGTCTTCCAATTGGAACATATTTCCCAGCATGCAGTTCTAGGGCTAGACCTTTAAATGTGGCAGAGCCAAACAGTTGTGGCCATCAAATGGCCACTTTGTTGCTTTCTGCTTGCTCTTTCTTTCAGCTGATAAGTGTTCTTAATTCTTGGTATGTTTCTCCCTTCTTATTACTGTGGAGATGCATATTCTCACAGCACCTCTATAAGTAGATAAGTAATATTACACTCATATTAATTATCAGAAAAGTATAATATAGTGAGTAAGCTTAAGGTATGCAATAATGGAACCAGAAATTGAACCCAGAATGCTTGACACCAAGTCCTGCACCCTACTTGCTAAATAACATTCCCTCCCCTGGAGAGGAAACAGTATGCAATATAGTCCACCCACCTGCTTTTTCTTCAGAATTCTATTTTTTTCATCACTGGGAGCCAAACTAGTCAAATCCTATAGCTTCCTCATGCCCCTTTATTCCTGCATAGCAAAGCTCCGTCCCAGCATGACCAGTCCTCAGTACACATAGGCCTGTGTCTTGCAGTGATATCCCTACTTCCATAGATCCTGACCTCTGTCTTCCCCACACACAGACCCTGGAGACACCTTTAGCCCTGGAGGTAACAGTGGGGTAACAGTCTGGCCTCAATGACAGCCCCTCAAAGAAGGTGCTTGGTGGGGGGGAAAGGACCAGGGGTGTTATGCAGTATCCACCTCCTATTTGCTTTCTCTGGGTGTGAGGATTCCTTCAGTCCTAACGGGGTCCAGTAGCAGGGGCTTAACAACTCAGGTTCTGGTCAGTCAGTTCCAGAGCCTCCAGGTGGATGCTTGCTGTCTCCCTGTCTGAGGTCCCAGGATTTTGGTCTTTCAGTTTAGACTTCACACCTCAAGTTGGGAAAGTACCACCTTCTCTCCTATGTCCTACCCCAGTGTCCTCCATGCCATCCTATGGCAGTGTGGGAGTGGATTCACTGTTTGTCTCCTTGGGACAGGCAAAGCTGGGCAGCTGCAGAGCAGCAACATAGCGGCTGCTGCTAGAAGGGAACTTCCTCTTCAGCAGTCCACTGGATCTCCATGGAAAGGAGCCTGGACACAAGACAGAGCTCTTGCTGCGATCCAAACTATTTATTGCATTAATTTGGATTTGATCTATAGTTATTAAAGCATCATTCATAAAACAAATCTCATGTTTGGTAATTGAAAAGGCCTGCTGCTTGTTATCAGGGCAGATTCCTCTGTGTGTGTGTGTGTGTGTCTGTCAGTTGTTGTTATAAATTGCCATGTTTCACCAGAGTAACTATCACATTGGGACATCATGTGATGCTTTACTTTTACTCAAACCACAGAATATGGAAGGAATGAAGAGGCTCCTGCAGGTTATCAGCTACAGGATCACCAGGCATTAGACAAGCTCTGCTAGGTTTGGATTGAGCCATGACTTGATGTCACCCTCAGACAGGCTGTGGCTTTTTGGTGAATTGTGTTATAAAAAGCTCTTACATTCTTTTACATGGTCTCCTGAGAGAATCAAGATTTGGCATTTGAAACTGGGAGAAAAGAGTTAAGTTTTCACTGAGCCAGATGAAAGCACTCAACCTTGCACATGAAGCCACTTTATCTCAGGCAAGTGAGAACAAGCTCTCTACCTAACACCTGTGGTTCTGACCATCTTAAACCTGCATGCTCTCAGATGAGTAGGGCATGGGGACTCCTCAGCACTGTGCACTGCCAACACTACTGTCGTAGTAGAGGTCACATGAATGTAAGGAGTGCTCTCTGTTAGCACCCCCTCCCTGCACTGATCTTGGAGTGCATGCTAATAAACCCTGCAAACTCCCATGAATGCCTGGGAGCACCAGATACCTCCCTGACTTACAGAGGGGAAGGGCAATCCTGACATGTGATAGATAACACTGTATTGTCTTCTTGTTGCACGTTATGACATTTTCAGCTGGCCTTTCATACAATAGCTTTGTTTCTGCAGGCACTGATTTCCCACTGATGATAAAGCAGCTCAGTAGCTACACCTTCTGTATCTGATGAGCTGCTTTATGCTATTGCCTTGAGTGGGGGTGCTGGAGAGGGTCTGCACACCTGTAGCTGTTCTCAGAGTGCCTCCAGCAATGCTGGGGAGGGGTCAGCATCTGTTTCCTTCTCTAACAGGGTGCAGCAGCATTCAGCCCCCTTGTACCAGTCCAGCTGCATCAGCTGGTGCAGAGAGGGGTGGCTTCATATTCTTGTCTTAGCCTCACTCCTCCAGGCCCTCATTAGGGTTCCTAGCATGGCTGCTGGCACTCCATCCAGGCCTGGTTGCTGGGAATACCAGAATCAAGATTTGACTGGCCATCTACAGAATGGGGGGAGGGAAAGACTCCCTGTACATCCACCCCTCTGCTAGGCACAGCATTCCTACAAGACAGTTAATAAAGCATACTATGGCATGGTTTTTGTTACTTTAATGATTGCGAGATTAAAACACAGAGCTATTTGTCCTGGCTTTATTGTACTGACTGGCTCTTGTGTTGTGAACAGATTTAATCTACATTGTTCCATATGCTATTTAAACACTACTCAGAGGCACAAACAGCCACCACGCCTTGCACTCATTTATCCCACTCTGAGGTTAGCCCATCGTAACCAAACAAGCTGACAGTGCGAGCATTCAGAAAGATGCAAATTCAGCCCTGCTGCCCCAGATGCCTACTCTCTCGACCTCCAATTATGTTGCTGAGCTAGGCTTAATCATCTCAATTTGCAGGTTCCTCTAGCATCCTACTCAACTCACTACACTGCCATCAGTCACTTTTTTGAGATATTTTGGGAATCGGCACACACGCACATACACAAACCAATTACTAGATCCCCCAGCAATTACAGAGATGTTAAAAGTATAGTCCTTCTGTCTCCTAGCAACAGAGTGGGTAACAATGAAACTCAGAGACCTGGTTGCCCAGCAGTATTCCTGCATGTAAGACATTTGCGCATTTTGCTTTTGTTGTATTTGATTGCTATTTCTAAAACTGGTTTTCAATTCAAGTGATATTTTCTGCACTCAGTTATTCATGTAAGAGCTCTGCTGACATCCCGAATCCTATAATTACCATTTCAAACAATCACAACCTGGAAGTGGGAGCTGTTAAAAGGCAAAATAGGATGAGCATATGAAGCTCATATTCCCTACCTCCATCCACACGGGTTTCAATGGACCAGGTGACTGTTTTTCTAATTCCTTCCAAACCGTTACTTATGAACATAACTCTGCAAACAAAAACGTCATAGGTTCAGGTCATCTCTCTCTCCATTTATGTCTTTGTGTTGGTTACTGTGTTTGGAAACAATGTCAACAAATGTAATTTAACAAAGTAGACTAAAAATTGCTTAAATGAGAGAAAGCAGATGGAAGGCAAACACAGTGCCTCTGGTCCCTTGGAGGCTGTTAAGTAAACATTGCATTCTTTCCCTTAAAACAACACAAGGGTGGTAAATGTTTTTATAAGTGAAGGACTGAGATCCCTACCTGGAGCTAGGTATTGTGCAAGCTGCTTTGGTGCACTTCCGTTTTGGCTTATGTGCACAGCTTTCTTGCTAGGAGACAAGGAGGCTATTTGGGGCTTTAGCAGTGGTGAATCTTGCCCACGAGTTATAATATATCTGCTTTTTGTAACCACAGCAAAGATGTGCAGAATTCTGTGGCAATTTTGTAGCAGGAACAAGGCTGATGCCATTAAACTTCCTTTCACTTGTGAACTGTAGACATTCAAAAATGTTTGCCCTGTTACAGTGCAATACTCATGCAGGAGTCTTCCCCTTTGAGGGCCAGGGTGGGCTTGGAGCAGCCTTCTCTGGTCTAGAGAGAAGCCCAGCAGGCAGTTGACCCAGCTGGATATCATCTAGTGTTTGAGTTTGATTCCCAGCTGGGGGATGTAAATGAGAGCCCCAGTGCCCTGAGGAAGCCTAGGACCAGGAGACAGATGAGAATACACCCTCCTATAGTTTCAGCAGAAAGCTGTGATAGGGCAAGGCCCTGGGGACCCTCTCAGCTGAAAGATCTAGACCTGTTCACTACCAGAGGCCAAAAGGACCCCACAATCAATTAAGAATAGGATTGTTGCTTTTTTGTATTATTTTATATTGCCTTTTAATTGTGTGTTGAGGAGGTTAAAACAATGCCCTGAGGAAAGGGCTACAAACTGAACTGGGTGTGGCTGATTGTCCCATCTAAAGCACATTTGAAAGGGAGGTTTAATTGTAGTCACAGAACTTAGAATTTGGTTGAGAAGCAGGAGGTACATGTAAAAAATGTATATAAATATTATTCATTATTTGTATGACAGTAACACCCAGCGGCCCAAACTGAGATCAGTCTCATTGTGCTAACTGCTGTGCAAATATACAGTTCCCTGCTCAGTAGAGTTAACAGTTTACGTATACAAGAAGATACAAGGTGGGGGAAGGGCAGTATTATTATCCCCATTTTACAGATGGGGAACTCAGGCACTGAGGAATTTAAATGACTCTGCTAAAATCACACAAACAGTCCATGAGCCAACTCTCCTGAGCCCTAGTCCAGTGTTCAGGTTTCAGAGTAACAGCCGTGTTAGTCTGTATTCGCAAAAAGAAAAGGAGTACTTGTGGCACCTTAGAGACTAACCAATTTATTTGAGCATGAGCTTTTGTGAGCTACAATGTGTAAACCATGAACAGTCAACCAGTGGAAAAAAAAAAAATTAGATAGGTTCATGGAGCATGGGTCAGTAGAAAGTGTTTTAAATACTAATGAAACTGACTGATGTCCAAACTGAGTGCTGTAACCACACAAAGGTGGGAAAGTATATTTAATTTTACACATCTCTCATTGTTAATTACCTCAGATGTTATTGGCAACGTTGGTTAAGGATATTAATTTTTAAAATAAGTTATGTGGATATTGTCCCTTTAAAACCTTGTTAATAACTAATCTATGTCAACAATCGCTCTTCTTGACTCATAATTTGTTAAATTATGCACACTTATCTTGCAAACAAATGCAGCAAAGATTTGATCAGTTCTGCCTTAGAATGAGAAAATGTTATTCCCCCTTTGCCTTTGTTCTCATACAACTAATCCATGAGTCTCCAGTGAGCAATACATTCAAAAGGACACAACAAACCACCAGCTTGTTTTTTCTGGTGATTCTGCGGTAAGCCTCGTGCTAGCAGCCTTGATTTCACAGGCTACCTGAAATTCAGTTTCTGCGTACTCCTGTTCTGCTCTGACATAAGGCCTTTGTCAAAAGAAACGAGTTACCATGGCACTGTCTCTAAAATAGAACAAATCCAATACACATCAATGCCTGTACAATAAATAGAATAAAATAGTACTACTTATAATACATTATTCTGCATTCAGTGGGTAGTAATTTGTGCAGAAGGCTGCAACTAACTCTTTTTCATTTAATTATGGGAAAGCAATTCTTCAAATCGGAAATGCTCTGTGCTTGAGTTGGAACAGAGCAGGGAAAGTTGTGTGAATAACACGACAGAGCACTTGTTGCTAAATTAAAGCTACTAATAAATTGTTCTTCTTATAAAGGCTAATCCAGCTTCATTTGTCTTCACTGAGAGCTGGATTAGGCCCATCATCACAGAGATGCATGAACCATTTGAGGCTAATTTGAATCTGAAAAACAAAATGCAGGGTCAAAGTACCAAGTCTTTGTCTCACCAACCATCCCAAAGCACATGCAGCGTCTTACATCAAGTCCATCGGTGCACTCCAGGTGGAGTTAGCTCAGCAAGCAGATCCTCGGAGACGTAGGAAAGGCTCAAAGATCATTAAACAAAAAAAGTGACAAACATTTCCAGTATGTGACAGAGGATATGTGGAGTGTCCTATCTCTGCAACCATTGGTAGGGTTTCAGAACAAAACATGATGTGAAACACACTCACCACAGTCCCAATATAGGCACCTGTATGTCTTTCATAGAAATGTTCTCTCACTAACACCAAACCAGAATTAGTTTGTTGGAATAGCCCTGCCTGGTTTGGAGTGAAAAAGAGAAAATATGCTCTGGCACTTACAGCAATAATGGTTACTACTGCTCAGTACTTTACTGTTTCTGGTTGATTGTGATCAGTGTAACACTTACCATACATTTCTAGGGTGAAATCCTGGCATCAGTGAAGTCAATGGCAAAAATTTTATCGGTTCAGTAGGGTCAGGATTTCAACCCTAGTTCCAGGATGGGTGAAATTAATGTGGGCATTCTGATATCATTCTAAATAATTTGCTTTACTTCAGATGAGTGAAAACTGCAGATATTTGTGATGCTCAACAAATTAAGTAGTCAGTTGGCTGATGCCTGGTTAGGTATTATTGTACTGATTCTACTACACCTGAATTAGATAGGTAGAATTATTTATATTATAGTACTTTTTGAACCCAATTTTTCAGCCCTTAATCACATTTAATAGCATTCATGCATGTAAGCCCCTTGAGTAAGGGTCCAAAAGTCAGAACCTTAGTGATCACATCTTCTGTACATTCACTGACACAATGGTAAGTCCTAATGTTCTCCTTTTCCAATTACCACAGGGAAGAATGGAAAGACTTCCTGCTCACGTTTCTACTCCTGCTACCTTACAAAGTTATAGCTTAGTCGTTCAGTAGTTGCAGTGCTATCAACTCCCTAGTAACCCCTGTGGTGTGAATAAAGATAGAACAATGATAAAGCACGGCTATTCTTGGATAATTATGATAAGGGGCACTCTTTCAGTGAACTACGTATGTGGGAGATGAAAGTATGGTGTCAGTTCAAACTTATATGAAACCCCTGGTTTTGGACAGCTAGGAGAATGGATTTTTGACCAGTGTGATTCTACCAGTGTCTCCTTCAGTTTCAAATTCACTTCAAATTCTTTTTTTTTTCTAGACATTGGAGTAGAAACTGAATAAATAGCAACACAAGTCTGACTAAGCCACTGGTTCAACTGAGTGGAAAGTGTTAACAGACTAGCAATAGACTTTGAGTGGAAGTCTGGAGTCCTAAATAAGAGTCCATATAGTGTCCTGAGGGAGAAGACAGTGGGAGGGATCAGAAGTAGTGTTTGAAACTGTGAATGCCCTCTTCATGATAGTCCTCAACGTAGTTACTTATTTCAAGTACTCTTTGGTCCTGACCTGCAGCCACTGAGCTACTGTGATAGAATTGTGTCTAGTTGTAATCTCTTCCACAGTAAACCAGTGGGTTGTAACTGAGATTTGAAACGAGCTAGGACATGAGAAGAACACTGTTCTCTATATTAAAATATATAATACAATCTTTATGTAGGGTGAGGCTCAAGCTACCTATTGTCAGCTAGTGTATAATGAAGCCCTATTTTCATGATAGGAATGCTAGCGTCTCAGTCACACCAAAAAAAGGACGCGAACGCAAATAAGCAAACAATACAAACAGAGAAATACAACAAACGAATAGCTAGAATACTAGCTGATTACATATTCAGGAGTGAGAAGACAGACGGAAAGTGCATTACCCCTTGATTAAAAGTCATAGCATGGCTTTGTCCTTATGCTTGATTACATATGGTGTTAAATTATTTTCTTGCTACTCTTATTTATGGATTTGTCAGCCCTTGACAGATTTTTTGTACCATTTCAAACATATTTCCAATAACAGTTATCATGCAAGAAATCAATCCTCACTCACCATTAGATTTGGCCAAAAATTTTCAGCTGAACGTTTTTCCTGCTAAAATACAGATTTTCATCAAAAACAATAGGTTTATTTTGTTTGTTTTATTGTGGGAAAATGTCATTTTCTTCTAAATGTTTCTACTGAAAACTTCGAAGCAAAATTAAACTGAAATTTTATTTTCAGTTTTTGAAAGCCAAATGATATTTGAAATTTTGGATTTTTGTTTTCCCTTTTCTCCTTGAACCCTTTTTACTTTTGGCCAGTGAGGTTGATAGAATGAATGGCTTTTCCCTTTTTTTAATTACATTTTTCGAGATGGTAAAGGAGAAAAACAAAAAGATTGAGGTGATCATGGTTTGTTTTTTTTAATTACATTGGGGCAACTAAAATTATATCAATATGTCTGAGAAAAGAGGTGCTAACATTTTTGGTCTCTATCCCCCTCCGCAACTTTGTCACACATTGGGTGGGTTGGATGATGTACTACAGTGAGAAATGGTTTGGTATTCAAGATGCATGAGTTGCTACAATCCAACCTACGTAGTTGTATGACGTGAGTTTTCTTCATACAGAACAGGTTTTTCATGAGTGCTGAATACTGAAGATACATAAAGACACCACTGATGTTTTCTCAAAGACAGAATATGACCTGAAAAATTACTTAGGGCCTTGTCCAGAACTCACTGACGTCAATAGGAAGACTCCTGTTGGCTTCAGTGGGCTCTGAATTGCAGTCCATGTAAAGACCGTACTTACTATGGCTCTGATTCTACAACAAGCTCTAGGCGAGTACAGGATTCATCCTACCAGGAATTTGTTGCAAGATCCAGCACCTACTTCATAGAACTGCTCTCTAAGAAAATAAGACTTGGAAGTAAATACAGAACTAAGATTTTACTATTCTTTACATCTGTTAGTTATTGTAGAGCCAATACAGCTAGGAGTGAAAAAAAGTGAGTTGGATTCCACTATGGCTCAAATCAACAATAGGAGTTTTAATGACATTCTAAGGTGTTGTTAGTAATATAGTAAAGGATGTCCACCTTTAAAAAAAAATCTTTATGTTGACACTCTCTAACAGAATTAAGTTAAATATAGAATACATATTTTTGCAATTATATGTGATCCAGAAATAATCCAGCTTGACTTTCAGATTCCAGGTGGAGTTTACAGGGCTGGCAGTGAGTAAAAATGTTGCTTGTACACTGAGTAAATCTGATCTGGATTGGAATTATTAAAACACAATAAACATGCAACCCCCTAAAAATGGACTTGAGGCATTTTCAGTCACTACAGCTGCTACTGAGTTGTTGGGGTTTTTTTAACCAATCTTTGTGATTTTTTTAATATACATGTTTTCCTGTTCTAAATGTCTTTCTCAGCTGTGTTTCTGTATGAAAGACCCACACAAACAACTTGGGAAACTGACTATAGTGAGAGACTGATTTTGGCTGTACACAGGGTACTGACAAGTGCATGCAAAGGAAACAAACAAAGAAGAGAGAAAACACGTTAATCTTTCAGTTACCATGTAGTAATTTCAGCTGAGATTTTCAAAGCCACCCAGGAGATTTGGACTTCAAATTCCCATTCCCTAGGTGACTTACAGTCTCAGCTTTTAGGTGTTTATTGTAACAATGGCAGGTAAAAGTTATCAGACAGGAGTGTCTTTAAGCGTATGATCCCTTTTTAACCAAGTCAGATATTTTGAAAAAACAATATATATTGATTGATAGTTATAGTATGAGTTCCCCAGACTACACAGCAATACAGAAGACTATTTCAAAGGATTTTTCCCTGGTCACTCCACTTAAGACTCCACTTAAAAGGAGCATGCTGAATGCAACCCTTGCATTGCTACATTGAAATAAACAACATGGAGCCCTGCTCATGTGTGGGGCTGCCAGTGGGACAGTGGAAGCCTCCATTGTCAGCCCTGGCCAGCCAACAACGGGACCTCCCGCTCTCAGCCCTGGCTGGCCAACAGCAGAAAATCACAGAAAAGTAATAATGGACTTTTTATTACCACAAATAATAAGGTCCATTATTACCTTTCTGTGATTTTCCATGGCTTGTCCACAACTCAGCCATAATTTTTTGACAATCATCCTGCAATTCAAATAGAGCCTTAGTTGTTATGAAATTGTTGTATCATGGAATGCCTCCATGTGGATGTGGAATCCACTTGGGGTGACCAGATAGCAAATGTGAAAAATCGGGATGGGGGTGGAGGGTAATAGGAGCCTATGTAAGAAAAAGCCCCAAATATCGGGCCTGTCCCTATAAAAGCAGGACATCTGGTCACCCTAAATCAACTATATGCTGGCAGGGACTTTAGCGCATCTCTGCCAGAGTAGGGGTAATAGTCAGTCATTAAACCTTAATGGTCATCTATTCAAGTGGAAATATCTTGGGGCAATGGATCAACTTAAAGTGGGAGAAGCTAATTCCTCCAGCTTCTCTGTAGAAGAGAGTGGAAAATCCCCAGCATCAGAACAAATAAACCAGGAGTTGGTATAGGGATATATAAAGTTGAGAGACTCAGAAAGTTTTGGACAGGAGAGACAGGGTTGCTTTTATAGCAGTCATGTCCTGGCTTTCACAGAGGAACCAGCCAAAGTCAGAGAAGACTAGCTGACTTCTGGAGGCTCCACGATTCTGAAAAGAAGGTACGAATTGCAAGAGAAGGATCTTGGACCCTCCAGGAGACTCTAGAGAGTTCTTTGGGCTTGAGCAGAGTGGTGAGGAAACCGAGACAGCGAAAAGGCAAACAGGTGTGTTTATTTTGCATACGGATGTACTTCTCTATTGACAAGTGTAGAGAGGCTAACTGGGGCTCAGTTCTCTCCGGGGCGGCAGGGAACCACACCGCCTCACTCCTTTTGGGAATAGCTCTTATGGGGAATTAGTCCGGCTGCGGGAGTCTTCCTCTATGGCCTTGGTGCAGGTCCAAATAAACACAGTGAGCCCAGGCCCTGGGTCAGGGCAGAGCACTGGTGAGTCAGGTGTTCAAGCCCTCAGGCAGGGGCTGAGCGACAACAGTATAGTAACAGTGAGCCCAGGCCCGAGGTTCCAAAGGGTCTTGGAGAGGGGGAGGCTGCCACCCACAAGTTGGGTGGCAGGGGGGACACAGCCCCGCCCAATCCACTGCGTCCCAGCCTGGGGCCCTAGCAGCGGCAGAAGACCCGCTGTTCAGTCAGTCGGGATCCTGTCCGCAACACACGGATATGGGTTCTGGCAGTGCTGCAGCCAGACTTGGGTCGGCTGCCCCCGGGCTACTTCCAGACTCCCCCTCTTGAGGTACCTGGGTCGGGGTGGTGTCCTCAGGGGGGGTCCAGCACCATGGGTTCCTCGGGATAGCTGGCGCGGGGCAGGCTCAGCACCTCCTCCGGGTAGCTGGTGCGGGGCAGGCCAGTCCAGTCCTCAGGTCTTCCGCAGGCCGCTGGGCTTTCCCACTCGCGAGCTAGGCCAGAGACATCTGGCCTCCCTGGCAGCTGCTTCCCCAGTGAGCCCTGAGGTTGGGCCTTTATACTTCCAGGGCAGCGCCAGACCATTTGTGTGGCGGGCTCAGAGTTCCCTGGCTCCGCCCACTCTGGTTTCTGGAGGGACTCGTCTTTCTCCGGGGTGGCAGGGAACCACAGCACCTCGCTACAATTTATCCCCCAAATTATGAAAAAAATAAAATAAATACATTCTAGTCTAGAGAGACAGGGAACAAGAGGCACCAAATCTTAATTGTCTCTCCTAATGCCAGTTCAGCGATGTTTGGTCACCTGGGTTCTTGCAATGCCTAAGGGGACACCATAATTAAAGAAAAGCAAAATAATTTCCCTAACAATGACTATTTTACTATTAAAGAAGGAAGAAGAAAGAAAGAAAAATAAATAAATAAAACCAAGCAGTACATAAGCATACAAATGATTACTTCAGATACAATCTCTTTGGTATGTCTCTGTGGAAAGCTTTCAATGCAAATTATACCTTAAGAGTTGCTCCTTCACTGATGGGGACACCTCTTTAGGTAAATTAAGACCAAAGTATATTTTTCTCAAAATCAGTAGTGAGTCCTGTCTCAGTGAATCACAGATAATTAAAACAGTTTATAGATGGGCAAAAGAATTTGTTAAAGGATTTGTGAACCCTGTTTGGTTTACCATGGATAACACAAACAGTTTATAAATTGGCAGAGGTAAGTAATCTTACTCAAAGAAGAAAAAAAAATTAACTCACTTAAAAGAAACCATTCAAGGAGCAATCTTTAGACAGGCAAATTAATGAATATCAAATCCCACAATTTTTTCTCTGTATATCAAGGTTATCTTATGTCTCCTTTCCAGGACTACACAATCTAAACAATCTGGTGTTTAACAGGAGAAGCTGTTAATATCCTAGATTGCAAAAACATTTTAATAGCCAATTAACATTGTTATAAGAAAAATTTAAATCTAGTCCTTTGGCAGTGCTTTTACAAACTCCATCTCCCCACTGCTGCTGAGGTTTCAGCAATGTTGCCATGTAACAGAAGCAGTGCTAGGATTGAAGGTTGAATCTTCCTGATGCTGTGTTTTGGCTTCTTGGTTCTTCTTAGCTGTCTTGTTGCTTGCTTGGTGAGATGAACAGGCTAAGCAGAGTTCTGAGATCATAAGAAAGCAAGTATGTGTAAGAGCGCTTAAAGGTTTCAGAGGAATTTATACTCTTCCTTTTCCATAGTCTCACTGAAAGTGGAAGGCTTACCTCTTTCAGGGGCTTGGCTGGATTAAAATACCAGCTGCTGTCACCTTTCATTGGCTCTACAACCTCATAGGATGTTCTTGGCAGCATCTGCAGTTTATGAATATGGATTTTGCTACTGCATATTATAACATTTATTTTGAATATTAGCTAATATCAAGTTGTTAAAGAAAAGGGTGAAATAAAACCCAATTTAGTTTTCAGATTCAAGCATCTAGGTCGGTTTCAGAAAATATATTTAGTAGAGGACCATAAGATGACACTTTCAATGATAAAACCAAACTTTATTTAAAAGGAAAGTGATTAGTTAAGCAAATAGACATACCATTACCATTTATACAATACCATAATTATACTTACACTATTTCATCTTTGAGTATATCAATGGGTGGGAGATCAGTCCACTGACAACAGACTGAAGTACAGCCTTATAATTCTGGAACCTAATGGCACCCTTTAGATGTTAGAGCTTCCCCTGCAGTTTAGCTAGGCTACTCCTTTTATAATCCATTATAATACTACTTAACATTAACCATATATTACCATATAATCATAATTATATTATCACCATCTCTTTATTGACTCTTTATATTACACGTTATTTAAATTAACAGCACAATTATCCTTCCCATACTGTCTATGGATAACATTTTAATAAAACATTCCAAAATTCTTAAAACAATTATTAAAAACCTTACTCAAACCAGTTTTAACCAAAACATAGAAGCAACATAATCTTGGCTCATGTCCTTGCTAACTTCAATTTCCGCATTTTACTGTCTCCAACAGTCTCACATTGGCAGCTTTAATTTCTCATACTCCTCTACACTTAGGCTAATTTAGGCCAAATCCTAATTTCTATTTATTTCTTAACGGAAACTATCCTACAGCCTACAATATGCAGGCAGGATTGTACCTTTAACTTTATAGTTATATTCCTTTTGTCTTTTTTTGGTGGAAATTCTCAAAGCATCTTTAAAGATAGAGTTAAAACTCTTTTCTTGTATTAACTTAATTTTCTGCAATAATCCTTTAATTTTATCAGGGTAGAATAGGAGTTGAAATTTTGTTTCAAATTAGTCTAGATACTTCTATTCCTATCTGTCTTTCAGCTCTCTCAAACAGCCGTATCTTAAGAGATTCTTAAAGAGAGAAACTTTAAACTGAAATGGTCATCAATTTATTGTCTTTTTCTTTTTAGCAATCCATGGAGAGGTTTTTCTTGTCTTCCTGAATTTGATAAGGAGTTGCTTAAACATTACCAGATAATTAATTCCCCAATTAGTATAAACATTTTTATACTCAGAGCTCCTTACATTAGTAATCAGCTATATGTGTACATAAAATCTTACTATTCACAGAACAATGGCATCAGGAAATTTATAATATGAAGGGCTTGTATTTAGATACCAAATATTTGCAAATATACATCCAAAAAACCCACAAACAGAAATATGCTATCTTAAGCATTTGAGGGACAATGAAGGAATTGTTATGAGGAAACATAAGTTAGAAGTATCTAATATAGTCTGTAAAATATTTTCTGACCACAATTATTATCCTTAACATTTGAAGAATCGAAATCAGTTTCAATAAGGATATTTCTAGAATTCTTTTTGTAAGTTTAAAACTAAAGGTGTTTCTCTTTGCAAGGAGAGGTAAAGAGACATACTTTTATGACTTAGTTTACAGCTTTGACAACATCACTCTTCTCTAAAGAATATCCTCACATTCTTTTACACAACCCGGCTTTTTCTAAAACATAAATAGCTTGCAGCTTGTGGTGGGAGGAGGTTGTTTTGTTTTATTAGGTAATGATTATGTGTGTACCAAGCTGCGCCCTGTTCTTTGAGAAGTCACTCTTGCTTAGGGTGACCAGATGTCCCGATTTTATAGGCACAGTCCCGGTATTTGGGACTTTATCTTATATAGGCACCTATTACCCCGCACCCCCTTTCCCGATTTTTCACTCTTGCTGTCTGGTCACTCTACTCTTGCTGGTTGTTTGTATTTTGATAAAATGGTTCCTAAAGTTATAGCTTATCATTTATAGCACATTTTCAACCTGCAATTAAAGACTCCCATCAAATATTCTATACAAAGCATGAATAATTATCACTCATAAACATCTTTCAAAACATACTATACAAGAAAATAGAGCAAAATAGGAGTTATTCTTGCCTTTGGCCCAAATGGTTAGCCAATATTGAGTGTCTTGTCAGATTGTCTCTGTTACAAGGAGAAATGGATGACATGAGTCAGTTATTTCTTTGAGGCAATCCTTAATTTCCTTGTTTACTTCCTTGTTTATTTACAAAAATTTTACACAAAGTTCCATTTCCCTGAACACAGTAAGAAGAAACACCAAGCAGTTTCCTTGCTCACAATTTCCAAGTCCTCCTTTGCAGCCAGTTCTGTTTCTGTTCTCCCTCAGGGCCACACTCAGAATGACTTCTCTCACTGTCTGCTGGCTTTCTGCTCCCGTCTGTCTCTTCACACAGACATACACTGCTGAAACCAATCAATGCCCTAGCCTCTGTATTTGCAATCAGTCTCCAAGGAACCTCCTTGGCACACATGACTTAGCTTTTGCTCAGGCTTTGCCAAGCTGTCTAGTCTTTTGGGCAGTGGCTTCAGTTGTTTCAGCTGTCACTACACAAAGGAAAATTGAATTGCTCCTTCCTTTAGCCTGAATGAAATGTGCTTAATGGACCGATCAGCTTCAAGGAGGTCTGTATTTGCTGGTAGCTATTAATAGCTTCCAGCATAGCATTGTAAAGCTGCATCCCAGAAATTGTAAATACATGTGGAAGTAATAAATATGGTTTTATGACTATGGAGGTGTCATCCTCTTTGACACTTTTGATGCTTGTTACTGGTTTACAGAAAGCAGAGATTTCCTAGGAATTTCCTTAATTAGCTTTAACGTTTCATATAATAAACAACAACAGTAGCAAAAACATATGAGCTACCATATTCCCCAAGCATCAAAATTTAGTAATGGTGCAAGCAAATTTGTAATAACCTAAAATTACAATAATAACTATAATTTTAATAGCCATTATTGCATCAATATTGAGGTCTGCTTCCTACACAGCCAAGAGGCTAGATGGCCTAAAGACTTTCTTGACCCTGACTATTCTTGAAATTTACTCAAGGTGAGATAAGCTTTGCCTGCC
Source organism: Caretta caretta (assembly GCF_965140235.1). Classification (NCBI taxonomy): domain Eukaryota; kingdom Metazoa; phylum Chordata; order Testudines; family Cheloniidae; genus Caretta; species Caretta caretta. The sequence continues at coordinate 92,241,005 of NC_134210.1, read as the reverse complement.
TGAAACTCCCGTAAATGACACAGCCAGGTTAGAATTGAGGAAGAACTCTATTAGAGTTGTGGTAATTAAAACTGTGATTTTATTTAATTTATTTATTTATTTGTAACAATTGTGTTACTCCCAAGTCTGTCATGGCTCCCCAGATACAAAGAAGTACAGGAGGCACCCACCATCCCAATGCCTCTGTTTGCCAGAAGCTGGGAATGGGCCACAGGGAATAGATCACTTGATGATTACCTGTTCTGCTCATTCCCTCTGAAGCACCTTGTATTGGCTGCTCTCGGAAGACAGGATACTGGGCTAGATGGACCTTTGGTCTGACCCAGTATGGCCATTCTTATGTAATGCAGCTCTCTTTCCTCATCATATGTTTTTTCTTTATATTTGCTCCCCCTAATAACTGCCTAGAACTCTGTTAACCTGCCCCACAAGCCTCGGTCTGCTTAAGGTATGTTTGTGTCCCACCCTTCACAGCCTGTCTGGGCTGTCCTGAGAAAAGTGGTCTATATAATACTCCTATAAGGTTGGTGCATACCTGGTTGAAAGACCTTACTCAAAGAGCAGTTGTTCTTTGAGTGCTGGTCCATCTGTGTATTCCACTGTGGGGTACACATGCTCTTCATGTGCCTGAGACCAAAAGATTCTTGCCAGTAGTTTCTGTTAATCTGCACCTGTGCTTTTCCTCTCTTCCTGAACTGAGGGTGGACCAACCGCCACTCTACTTCCTTCTCATAATGTAGTTTGTAACTACTTAGGGTTTTAAAAAAGCAAACTGAAAAAACCACATTTTATTATGTAGCACCATATTGATATCCACGTGGCCATCAGCAAGTTTGGCACCTTTAGATCCATAGCACAGATCTCTGCTATTTGAGTGACTGAAGTACTGATAGCAATAGTAGGTTGGCATCCTCTATGAGGCTCAGTGCTAGTGGGGAGGGAACACGTACTTTGCCAGTGGGTTACGCAAATATTTACTGACAACAAAGGAACAGTGAGATTTGGGAATCTTGGGTTCCATTCCAGGTTCTGGGGGGGAGTGTGCTCCCTTCTGCCCCTGTTCCACCTCAAACTTGACCCCTTCTGCCATGTCTCCTCTAGCTTGTCCCTGTCCTATTCCCTCATGGCCTCTGAAGAAACTCATCTCAATCCCCCCGCCACCCCTGATCCCAACTTCTTGTCTCAATCCCAACCTCTGAGCTGAGCCAGTCCCAATCTCCCTCTTGGGGCTATCTGTCTGAATCCCAGTCTTCTGCCTACCTCAGCTCCCAGGCTCACTATATATTGTTCACCCCAGTCCCCCTGCCTAGACAGTCCCCTATCTCCCCACTAGGCTTTTTATCCTACCTTAGTCATCCCTCCTTCCTTGCCTGTTTCCCCTCTCCTTCCCCTCCCAGCTCCCAGGCCCTGTCTCCTTGCTTAGCCAGTCACTGTCTCATCTAAATCTACTCCCTCCGCACTTCCCAGTTGATTTTTGTCCCCTTGTGTTCAAATCAGGTGGGTTTCTTCTCCTCCACACTGCTTGGATGTCCACAGGAAGAGCATTGAGAGCCTAGGGGAGACACAATCTACCTATCCTCAACTCCTGTGCCTGCTAATTGTCATAGTAGCCAGATGGAGACGGAATATTTGGAGAATTGAGCTGACAAACTCTATCCAGTCTCTGAAGAGACTGTGTGAAATGAGATTTTTCAAAAGCTTATAACTCAGATAAATGTGGGTGCCTTTTCATGGAGAAATCAAAAGGCAGATTCCTGACACCACAGCCAAACACCCTCCCCTGGCCAAATGTCAAGTCCCTGCTCCAAAGCACAGAGGTACTAGAGCTTCCCAACAAAATAGTTGTAACAAAATAGTTATTTCACTTTGATGGAACAAAATAGTCGACCACTTTGGGGTCCCAACCCACAGTTTGAGAACTGCTGCCCTAGTAGCTAGCATTCTTGATAGAAAACTATCAGCAGCATCAGAAGTCAGAATCACAGGCTTGGTCATATTAACAAGTTGCGTGTTCCCAGAAACAATAATGGAAATATTTCTATTACTGGCCCACCTATACACTGAACTGGGCTTTTTGATTTGTTTGTTTTTGCAAAGTAGTAAATGGTCACTGTATTTCTAGGCAGCAACAAATTAGAAATTATGAAAAGTGTATATTAATTTTCAGTGTAAATGGAGGAAATGTAAGTGTTAATACACTTATGTTTTTGTTCAACCTTTATCTGTTCATGGTTTTAAAAAGTCATCACTCTCCCTTTGTATCTCTAAGTGACATTAAATGCACTGAAAATACCATCACTGTGAAAATAACTTTGCTTAGGAGTTCTGTGACTGTATGCTGGGTTTATAAATTATCAATTGGCTGCTCAGAATATGGCAGTGAACGACCTTATTCCTATTTGAGCTGTGGTGGGCCATAATTCATTAACAGAATGCGTTTTGATGGTCTCATTATTCCTTTCACAGTAATCCATGCATAAGCCTGTTCATTTTCAGTTTAAACCGATTTTTACCAAAAAAAATCCCAGGTTTTACAAAGAATTATTCAGGTTTGTTTTCAATTTTCACCCTACTTTTGTATCCTTCAAATATATAAAAATAACTTGTTTTATTAGGAAAATACAATATATTACATGAGATATATGTACTACCATAATACATTAGTCTGTGTGTATATGCAAAGCTGCCTTTGAAACAAGGCTATGTATTAGTCTAGAAGATACACACAATAAACAAGCAGGCACGCACACAAGCTCTGAAGTGCGTGCACATCTGAATGTACTGATGAATCTCATGCCCACCATTTACACATTTCAAGTTGTTAGCAGATACTGGTTTAAAGATTTGACACACTAAAATGGAAAGAAAGTGAAAATCTGTACCAGAATATATTTCAGAACACAAAAAAGTATTCAAAAGTTTTAAAAAAGAACCAAAATAGGATGAAGTTGAATGTATGTGCTGCAAATGGTGTGGCCTAATTATTAAATGTAAATATTTATAGGCTAATAGTTCTAAGTCTACAACAGGAAACTATTTATTCAAACGAAAAGTTTTATTTGCGGATTAGAGATACATTGTTTTCTTAAACTCAGAGGTGGCATTGTTTTGAGTTCTGTTTTAGTCCTGGAGCAAACCACATTGAATTCCATTCATCAAAGCATTAATTTACTGAATAGTTTTTCCCGTCCTTCCATCAATGAAAATAAACCCCAATATTTATCCAGAAAAATTATTAATAGTTTTTTCCATCAATTTTCACTTGTTTTTGTTGTTGTAGTAATAAACACCAATAAATTCCAGGACAAAAACTAAATAAAATAAAAACCAAAAATGAAGAGTCCTATCCATGCAGTAACTAACTGCACATATCAGGCTTGACCATCACTGTGAAGTTAAATTCTCCATATCAGATGTACTCCCTCCGAGCTTCAATGTAGCTTTTTCCTTTCTTAGCACAGTGGCATAGTAATATAATTTTTAGCCCTGCACTGCTATTAACACAGCGGCCGAACTATCACACTGTTTCTTTTGAAGCACTATATGTCATTCAGGAATGGAAGCAGCTTCATTCTCTATTGCTGGAATCACATTCTGTAAATCCACACTGCACATAATCTGTTAGCTAAAACATAATTTTCAATCCAAGAGAGATTGGAGATTAATGGAGAAAGAGAATGTCACTGAGAGTCAATTTACCTCCATTTTCAAGGAAGCTGCTCTTTGTCTTCTCAAACCCTACCATACACTCATTTGTAAAAGAAAATGGAGGGAAAGGGCACATGTTTTTGACTTGGAGGGCCATCCCATTCATATAAATAAGAAAAATAACTTCAGAATAGAATGATACCTTCATCCTAGTTCCAGGTGCCACTGACAGCTGTTAGTTAATCAACCAGAGTAATTTTCATATGTTGGATATGCATGTATGATAGCTACTCTGGTGCTGTAGACTGTCTAGTGCACAACATTCTACTGAGGGCTCCAAAGCAGCCACCGTAGAACTTCAGGAAGACATCCACTCATGAGCAGCTCAGCAGTCATGGCATGAAAGAATGATGGGTATTTTCTAAGTGCCTTTAAATGAGTGCGTATGCAGTTGAAAGGAGTTACATGACCCCACCTCAGATGTGAACTCCGAGCTGCCACTGGTTTTTGATCTCCACAGTTTTTAACAAGTTTGTAGATGACTTTGGAGAAAAAAGATCAGTTCATGTAAGTGGTGGTCATCAATCCCTCCAAAATCTTTTAAGGGTTAAGAAGAACATTTGTGAGCAGTAGGTACTGTGAGGATCCGCACGTCTGGAAACAGGGTCTGCTGGCTCTTGGGTGGCTGCCGTGTCCATCTTACCACATCTGGTGAAATAGGGAACAGCAGCCTATGAGTCCCATGTGTTCAAGCATCACTGGATGTCCTGACTGACTGAGCCTACCACGTTCCCTAATTGTCCCAGGCACCCTATTTAAGGCCTGGGGGGAAACCTGCATGCTCTCTCTGCAACTAGGTGGACCCCTGGTTTGCTGCTGGAAACAGATCTTTCTGAACATTCCTGATATCTTGCCTTACTCCTGGGTTCTGGCCTCAGCCCTGCTTCTGATATCTGGCCTGGCTCCTGATTCCTGGTCTCCTGCACTGTTCCTAATGACTTGCTCCTGATCCCGATTCCTGGTCCCCTCCACTGCTCCTGACCAGGGCCAGATTAACCCATAGGCTAATAAGGCTATAACCTTTGGCCCTACTGTAGGTCTTCATTCCATATTGAAGTAACAGGAAAGCGATGGTAACAGGGCCATCAGAATTTTTTTGTGTCATTACATACTGCTTTGTACAAATTTATCCATCAAGATTATGAAGTCAATTTATGATGGTTGTGATTTTGTCTTTGTGGGCTAAGTAAGTGTTTGTGGGCCCAAGCAATACTGAGCTTTGTACACAGTAGGTCTACACTGGACAATAGAAACCATGTCAAAGAACGAGGACGGCAGAAATTGAAGGAGACCAAAGAAAGACGGCAAAGACAAGATGTAGTGCTGAAAGGTACTCCTTCTCTCCTAACGTTTTTTTCCCTCCTACTAAATCTGGTGGTGAGGAAGTCCAAGCGAACCAGCCCAAGTGAACCTGCTGCCCCTGCACCTGTTGAAAAGGAGCAGCTTCCCAGGACTTCTCTAGCTGCAGTCTCACAGCACTCCTTTGAAGACTTTCCCAGTGATCAGTAATATAAAAATATCCTTCTCCAATGATCCAGGAGAGTGGGACATGATTTCTCAAGATCTCATTGCATATTGGACTGAGAAGGGCCCACAGAAATGCCAGAATCCAGATGCTGACTTTTCATTGACTAAGCCCTGGTCTACACTACGAGTTTAGGTCGAATTTAGCAGTGTTAGGTAGATTTAACCCTGCACCCGTCCATATGACCAAGCCTGTTTTGTCGACTTAAAGGGCTCTTAAAATCGATTTCTGTACTCCTCCCCGGTGAGGGGATTAGTGCTAAAATCGACCTTGTTGGGTCAAATTTGGGGTAGTGTGGACGCAATTCGATGATATTGGCCTCCAGGAGCTATCCCAGAGTGCTCCATTGTGACTGCTCTGGACAGCACTCTCAACTCAGATGCAGTGGCCAGGTACACAGGAAAAGCCCTGAGAACTTTTGAATTTCATTTCCTGTTTGGCCAGTGTGGTGAGCTGATCAGCACAAGAGACAATGCAGTCCCAGAATCGCAAAAGAGCTCCAGTACGGACCGAACGGGAGGTACTGGATCTGACTGCTGTATGGGGAGAAGAATTCGTGCAGGCAGAACTCCATTCCAAAAGATGAAATGCCAATATATATGCTAAAATCTCCAAGGGCATGATGGACAGAGGCTACAGCAGGGACACACAGCAGTGCCACGTGAAAATTAAGGAGCTCAGGCAAGCCTATCAAAAACAAAGGAGGAAAATGGTCGCTCTGGGTCAGAGCCCCATACATGCCGCTTCTATGATGAGCTGCATGCAATTCTAGGGGGGGCCCCTACCACTACCCCACTACTGTCTGTGAACACCTGCAACGGGGGAGTATCACGCAGCAGGAATGAGGATTTTGTGGATGAGGAAGATGAGGAGGAGGAGGTTGAGGATAGCACACAGCAGGCAAGCGGAGAATCCCTTCTCCCTGGCAGCCAGGAATTGTTCATCAACCTGGAGCCAATACCCTCCCAACCCTCCCAAGGTGGGCTCCTGAACCATGAAGCCAGAGAAGGCACCTCTGGTGAATGTACCTTTGTAAATATAATACAGGGTTTAAAAGCAAGCGTGTTTAATGAGTAATTTGCCCTGAAGACTTGGGATGCATTCGTGGCCAGCATAGCTACTGGGGAAGTCTGTTTACATATCTGGGGATGGAGCGGAAATCCTCCAGGGACATCTCCATGAAGATCTCCTGGAGGTACTCTAAAAGCCTTTGCAGAAGGTTTCTGGGGAGGGCAGCCTTATTCCGTCCTCCATGGTAGGACACTTTCCCACACTAAGGGGACATTCAGAGGTGCCCGTTTCTGCTGGGCTGTTTACCTTTCGCTGAAAAGAAATCATCCCCGCTGTTAGCCACGCAGTGCGGGGAGGTCCGTTCATGCTGAGCTGTTCATGTTTGGCTGACAGAGATCTTCCCTTATACTAGCCAGGCAGTGGGGGTGTGTGTGTGAATCATCCCAGAGAATTGGGGCGGTGGGTTGAGTTGTGCTGCACATTCAGCCTAAAACCGCAGCCCCTCCTTTTAAATGGCCAACCCAACGGGCTTTGCTTGGTATGGGAAAGGAGGGTGCTGCTGTTTGAAACCATTCTCACATGTTATGAAGGTTGAAGAAGCCGAAACCCTTTGCCTTACCATGGCTGCCTGCAAGCCGAATTCTGTTGCCCAGCCGAGTGTGTGTGATGTCCCACACCAAACCGGCAGGCACTTAATATAAGAGGCAAAATGCAACCTTGTACCGAAAGCACAAGATACAAGATACATGTGCTATGTAATGTGAATCGCTTGATTCAGTGTGAAATAGTCTTCCCATTGTTCTCTAAAATGTATCTTTTTAAATACTACTCTCCCTTTTTTCCCCTCCCACAGCTGCAAATGTTTCTATGCTCCCCCCATCATCTCCGTCCCAGAGGCTAGCACAGGTTAGAAGGTGAAAAAAACACACTCGCGATGACATATTCTCAGAGCTCATGCAGTCCTCCCACACTGAAAGAGCTCAGCAGAATGCATGGAGGCAAACAATGGCAGAGTCCAGGAAAGCGTTAAATGAATGCAATGAAAGGAAGGAGGAGCATGATGAGAGGAAGCAGGATGCAATGCTGAGGCTAATGGGAGAGCAAACTGACATGCTCAGGCGTCTGGTGGAGCTGCAGGAAAGGCAGCAGGAGCACAGACTGCTGCTGCAGCCCCTGTATAACTGCCTGCCCTCCTCCAAGTTCCATATCCTCCTCACCCAGATGCCCAAGAATGTGAGGGGGAGGCTACTGTCACCCAGCCACTCCACCCCAGAGGATTGCCCAAGCAACAGAAGGTTGGCATTCAATAAGTTTTGAACTGTAGTGTGGCCTTGTCGTTCCCTCCTCCCCTCATCCACCACCCCACCTGGTGCTTTCCTCCTCACCACCCATCCCGGGCTACCTTGTGAGTTTTCCCCCTATTTGTGTGATGGATTAATAAAGAATGCATGATTCTGAAACAATAATGACTTCAATGCCTCTGAAAGCAGTGATCGAAGGGGGGAGGTGGGTTGGCTTACAGGGAAGTAGAGTCAAACAAGGGGGCGGGTTTTCATCAAGGAGAAACAAACAGAACTGTCACACCGTAGCCTGGCCAGTCATGAAACTGTTTTTCAAAGCTTCTCTGATGCGCAGGGCACCCAGCTGTGCTCTAGTAATCGCCCTGGTGTCTGGCTGCCAGGCGATTTGCCTCAACCTTCGACCCCGCCATAAACATCTCCCCCTTACTCTCACAGATATTGTGGAGCACAGAGCAAGCAGCAATAACAATGGGAATATTGGTTTTGCTGAGGTCTAACCTAGTCAGTAAACTGCGCCAGTGAGCTTTTAAACATCCAAATGCACATTCTACCACCATTCTTCACTTGCTCAGCCTATAGTTGAACTGCTCCTTACTACTGTCCAGAATGCCTGTGTATGGCTTCATGAGCCATGGCATTAAGGGGAAGGGCTCAGTGATTGCATTGGCTACTTGGATCACAGCAGCCCACACAGTAGATTTAACCACTCCAAATTGATTCCCAGCTGACCGGTAGCTGTCTGGCATTGCAAGCTTCCAGAGGGCTATTGCCATTCACTTCTTAACTGTGAGGGCTGCTCTCATCTTGGTATTCTTGTGCTTCAGGGCAGGGGAAAGCAAGTCACAAAGTTCCATGAAAGTGCCCTTATGCATGCAAAATTTTCGCAGCCACTGGGAATCATCCCAGACCCACAACACTATGCGGTCCCACCAGTCTGTGCTTGTTTCCCAGGCCCAGCATTGGCATTCCACGGCAGGAAACTGCCCCATTACCATCATGATGTCCAAATTGCCTGGGCCTGTGCTTTGAGAGAAGTCTGTGCCCATGTCCTCATCACCATCGTGATCGCACGGTCGTCACCTCCTTGCCTGCTTTTGCAGGTTCTGCACATACTGCAGGATAATGTGCGAGGTGTTTACAATGTTCACAACAGCAGTGGTGAGCTGAGCGGGCTCCATGCTTGCCGTGGTATGGCGTCTGCCGGAGAGCAGGAGAGCAGAGTTGCAGCAGAAGCGGTGGACGACGATGGAGGCCACGAGAATAGATATTTATACAGAACAACGAGAGGACCTGCGAGATGGATTCATGGCACCAGGAAAGCAGGAGAGCAGAGTTGCAGCGGAAGCGGTGGATGACGACAACGTGGAGAAATTTGCTATTAAGACTGAGCTCATTTACAAAAGCAGGAGAGCAGAGTTGCAGCAGATGACGACGATTAGCAGTCCTACTGCACCATCTGCTGCCAGCAGCACCCAGGACACAACAGCAGTTGTGATGGTGAGCTGAGCTTAGCGGGCTCCATGCTTGCCGTGTTATGGCATCTGCACGGAAAAAAGGTGCGAAATGATTGTCTGCCATTGCTTTCATGGAGGGAAGGGTGACTGACGACACGTACCCAAAACCACCCGCGATAATTTTTTTGCCCCATCAGGCATTGGGAGCTTAACTCAGAATTCCAATGGGCGGTAGAGATTGTGGGAACTGTGGGATAGCTACCCACAGTGCTCTGCTCTGTAAGTCGATGCTAGCCACGGTAGTGAGGACGCACTCCACCAACTTAATGTGCTTAGTGTTGTCATATGCAATTGACTGTATAAAATCGATTTCTAAAAATCGACCTCTATAAAATCGACCTAATTTCATAGTGTAGACATACCCTAAGTGAGAGTACACCAGTCAGAATAGTTATCTGACCAAATCAGTATTTGAATACGTGAAGCCTAACAAACAGATTGGCAAGCGAGAATAGCTCATCTATTTGCCTTCTAAGAAGAAAGTGTACTGTTTTTATTACCGCCTGTTTTCTGATACAAAAAATGAGGAATGTTCTGAGAAGGCTTCAGTGATTAGAAGAATACTATATACATTACCAATCATGCAATGAGTGAGCAACATATATTATCAGGTAGCAGCTACCATGCCTGAAAGAAAGTTAGTGGCAGGATTGATACCCAAATGAGCATAATGCTTTGGTTGATTACATACCATGTGCTGCACTCACTCAACCTTGTTGGCCAATCTTCCATGGATTGTTGTGTTGAAGCAGTTTCTTTTTTGGATTTGTCCAAGAATTGTACAATTTTTTTCTCTGCATCAACTAGTCATTGGATGATTCTTAGAGATTCACTACCAAAGGGATACCCAGTGCCCAAATCACTCTCAGGGACATGGTGGAGTGCCAATGCTGAAGTTGTGAATGCAGTTATTCTGGGATACCCAATAACCTTGAAGTGCCAGAGAGCATCAAGGCTGATGAATCTCAAAAATCAGCAACAAGAAAAGAAGAGAAGATCCTGAGTGACGCAATGCACACTTTGGAAATTGGTAAATCTGGAATGATATACTTCAGCCATTCAGAAGGTGCAGTCTAAGCTTGCAAAGTGCTCAAATTGACCTTTCCACTGCTGTAAGCATGATGAGGAGTCTTGGAACTGTCCTTCAACAAATGTGGGATAGTTTTGATGAGTATGAAATTCAGGGGGCTGCAAGGACTGCTAACCATGAGTATAAGTCAGCCAAATGCCACAAAAGACAGAAGACATGGGATAATGCAACTACCCTCTCATTCAGTGACAACGAGGCCTTCAGAATTAATACCTTTATTGCAGTCATTGACAAACTGAAGAGTTCATTAGAACATCAGATCGAGGCTTGCGAAAATATTGACAAAACTTTCAGTGTTCCAGCAAATTTTTCGCCTAACATTTCAAGTTCTGAAGTCAGTGAAGGTATCAAAAGTCTGTGTCAGAAGTATCCAGACAATCTCCCAGTAGATTTTACTCAAGAATTTATTCAATTTTGTTGAATTCACCTCACTCTCAGATATAGAGAGAAAAGATGACAAAAGCGAATCGATTTGGATGTACCGCGTTATCACTGAATTCAATGTGGTAGAATGTTTCCCAAATGTTGAAGCTGCATTACAGCTGTATTTGTCACTAATGATCACTAACTGCAGTGGAGAATGTTCCTTCTCTCTTCTAACAAGGGTCAAAAATGTCCCCTGATCAACTATGACTCGACAGCATCTCAGTGCTTTGACCCTCTTGAGCATTGAGAATGAAATCATCAGGTCTTTGAATTATGATGACATCATTCATGACTTTGCCACAGCTGAAGTCATGGAGGGGAAATTTATTTGTTTGAAGAATTGAGTGTTGTGAGACTAGAATAAATTTGTTAATTTTACATAAATAAATAATATGTAAATATGTATGTAGATAAATGTTTGATGACTTCATAATTGTTATTGCAATATGTAACTCATACTTTGGCCCTTCCCTCCTATTAGCCTTAGGCCCCTCATAACCTTAATCCGGCCTTGCTTCTGACACCTTGTTCCTAGTCCCCTGCCCTACTCTTGAGTTCTCACCCTGTCCCCGTTCCACTAACCCTGCTTTGGCTGGCTCATTTGGTTCCAAGCTGATCCTACATAGTGACACCGGTACAACTGCTGCTTCTAGCCTTCCTTAACCCTCCAGACCGAACTTGGACCACTTTCTCAAGTCCCCTCTTATCCAACATTTGACCTGTGTCCCCATGCCCAGGGTGCAGGTATTTTAAAACTGGTAATCTATTTTAGGTATCTTATTACTAACTATCACCTTAATACATAAACAGGTATGATGAAACTTATCATGGGAGGGCAACGTGCATTCCCTTTATGTCATGCTCTAAAATTAGATAAAACTAATGTCTGGTTAGCTCAAGAATCTAACTAAAAATACTACATTTCATGTTTGCCTGCTATGCACTATTATTAATTCCTCTGACTCTATCTCCTCTGAACATCACTAGCAAGTAAGAGCCAATTGGAATAGAAAACAGGATGACCCTTATTAGGAGTAACAAATACAGAGCCACCCTACAGACCTTTACATAGCTCATTAGAAAACAATACAATGTAAACTGTTGGAACAAATTAGCACAGTGGTCCTCAAAGTGAGCTCCTATTGCACTTCTAGGTTGTCCCTGGAGCAAAGTCTGTCACAATAATAATATATATGTCTGTCTCAAGTGGTAACACTTCCTGTTAATTGTATCTGTTACCCAGTCCTGGAGTCTCTTAGGGTTTTAAGAATCTTTTTGACCAAATACATTTTTTTAAAAAGTTACATAATAAAATGAAGCACATATCTGCACACTGTATGGCTACCTAGTCTGTGCTGTTTCTTTGGTTTAAATTCTACCATGATCCAAATTACAGGTTAGACCATAATTGGGAACACAGCAAACACAAGTGGACAAAACCAGTGTAAAGTGACCTAAAGAGATTAGAGTAGCAGGTGCTGCATACAGCAAGGGAAGATTTGGTACTAATAAATGTGAAGCTCAGAGAAAATTAGCAGCCTGAGTAGCAAATGGGATGACTTTATTTTAATCTTTACTTCTTAATACTATCTAACGAAGCACTAGAATTGCCACAGGAGAGATGTTAAATCAAGTTTGAGAGGGGAAGCAATCCATGTTAAAAATTTTACCACATGGTCCACAGTTTGAAAAAGTTTGAGAATCACTGAATTAGCAGAAGTAGTCAGATTTGATTGGTAACCTCAGCAATTCTTAGACAGGGCTCTATTTTGGGAAGGGAGCTGTATTGTAGACATTGTCACTAGGAACTGCATTTTATGTTAGGACAGTTTGAAAATCTTTGTTTTCTGTTTGTGTCTTTTGTTTTTGCCTCATCCTCACCTCCTCTATGTCAGTACAGTTCCACAAGTCTCCTTAGAGGAGAAGGAAGATGTTGATGCAAGCACTTGCATGAGAGGAAAGTGATCAGGAACAGCCAGCATGGATTCACCAAGGGAAGGTCATGCCTGACTAATCTAATTGCCTTTTATGATGAGATTACTGGTTCTGTGGATGAAGGGAAAGCAGTGGATGTATTGTTTCTTGACTTTAGCAAAGCTTTTGACACGGTCTCCCACAGTATTCTTGTCAGCAAGTTAAGGAAGTATGGGCTGGATGAATGCACTATAAGGTGGGTAGAAAGCTGGCTAGATTGTCGGGCTCAACGGGTAGTGATCAATGGCTCCATGTCTAGTTGGCAGCCGGTATCAAGTGGAGTGCCCCAAGGGTCGGTCCTGGGGCCGGTTTTGTTCAATATCTTCATAAATGATCTGGAGGATGGTGTGGATTGCACTCTCAGCAAATTTGCGGATGATACTAAACTGGGAGGAGTGGTAGATACGCTGGAGGGGAGGGATAGGATACAGAGGGACCTAGACAAATTGGAGGATTGGAACAAAAGAAATCTGATGAGGTTCAATAAGGATAAGTGCAGGGTCCTGCACTTAGGACGGAAGAACCCAATGCACAGCTACAGACTAGGGACCGAATGGCTAGGCAGCAGTTCTGCGGAAAAGGACCTAGGGGTGACAGTGGACGAGAAGCTGGATATGAGTCTGCAGTGTGCCCTTGTTGCCAAGAAGGCCAATGGCATTTTGGGATGTATAAGTAGGGGCATAGCGAGCAGATCGAGGGACGTGATCGTTCCCCTCTATTCGGCATTGGTGAGGCCTCATCTGGAGTACTGTGTCCAGTTTTGGGCCCCACACTTCAAGAAGGATGTGGATAAATTGGAGAGAGTCCAGCGAAGGGCAACAAAAATGATTAGGGGTCTGGAACACATGAGTTATGAGGAGAGGCTGAGGGAGCTGGGATTGTTTAGCCTGCAGAAGAGAAGAATGAGGGGGGATTTGATAGCTGCTTTCAACTACCTGAAAGGGGGTTCCAAAGAGGATGGCTCTAGACTGTTCTCAATGGTAGCAGATGACAGAACGAGGAGTAATGGTCTCAAGTTGCAGTGGGGGAGGTTTAGATTGGATATTAGGAAAAACTTTTTCACTAAGAGGGTGGTGAAACACTGGAATGCGTTACCTAGGGAGGTGGTAGAATCTCCTTCCTTAGAGGTTTTTAAGGTCAGGCTTGACAAAGCCCTGGCTGGGATGATTTAACTGGGAATTGGTCCTGCTTTGAGCAGGGGGTTGGACTAGATGACCTTCTGGGGTCCCTTCCAACCCTGATATTCTATGATTCTATGATTCTATGATGAAGATACTGATTTTTTTAATAACAAATATATATTGCAAAAAACCATAAAATAATGAACAAATATACGAAAATCTTACTTTAAATGTTCAATATTTTAAAACTATGGAAGCTATTTTCTTAGAACTTAATTTATTCTGTAGATCTCAGTAAGCTCTATAAAACAACCCACATTTGATGTGTTTATTTTCTAGTGTTTCGGTGTTAGCCATATGTAGAATTTATTATTAGAATATATAGGGAGGAATATAACTTTTTTTCATGCAAGAATAACTAAAAATCCAATTCCCCCTTTTTTTTTTTGCTCAAACCTTGCCAAAATATTTCACTCTGTTTGAAAAACAAAGCATGTTAATCTAATTCCTTTTCTTTAGTGCAGCTCTGTTCAGCCATAAGATTGCACACATGTGGATCTGATTGCAGGACTAGGACTTCAGAATGGATTAGAACGCAACCTTATCCTTACCATGTGAGCATGTGTACCGTGCTTCAGTAATACACTCACCAGTCTTATTTCTTCAGCCCCAAAACACATTAATTGATGCTAATTTTTTTTATTCTCCTCCCTACTCTGGTGTTGTATCAGTATATCTTGTCATTTACACTAGTGGAAGTCAGAGGAGAAAATATCCTGCCCATTACTTTAGCCATATAATATCAGACTTTACCTTAATTGTTTTTATGTATATTTTTCTTGTACATTCTTAATTATTGCAGATATATAATATTATCTCATTTTTTAAAAAAATATTGCTTTTAGTTCATTAATGGCTTGATCCAAAGCCCAGGGAAGTCAATGGGAGTCTTTATACTTCAAATCAAATGAGATATTTGAAGGTGGTTTTATGGTTAATTAATAGAGAGAGTGAGATTTTGGATTTGTAACATATATTACATGTATCTCTGCATTATAAATTATTTTTCAGGCATTTTTTAAAATAAATATTATGTGACTTTTAGCTTATTTGCTTTTTAAAACGTTAAACTGCAGGAAACTGGAAATGGGACAAACTTTCTGTGTATTTATACAAGCAAAGGAACAGACACACATTCACATATATGTGCTCATAAGTATACCATATATACAATTTCTACAATTTATGGCAGTAAAACATTTAGTTTAACAAATTAACTGAGCTAAAAGGAATGAAATATTTGCTTTTTTATAAACTGTCTCAGAAAATTTATATTTAGAAAGTGTGGTGTGTATATGTAATTCATGTTCAGGTCTACTGCAAGTTCTATAGTTAAGGCTGATTTTGAGTTTGTATATGTGCATGTGTGCACGTATGTGTATACTATATGTACACAAATAGAATGATTTAACGATGTTTATTTTTCAGTACATTTTTTTTCAAAATTTTGATTTTGACTATAACTAAGTCATCTGCTGTCCCCTGATCTATATAGAAAACAAGATGGTATTATTTATTTAAATAAATGAGAGGGAGAGACTGAAGTGAAATTAAGCAATATGAACAAGGGTGCAGAATTACACAGGCTCATCTAAAAATAAACTATATTATCTGCTATGCTGATTATGTTTAGAGATATAATTCCCAGTACATTAGAGGGCTAAATATTCCATTCAGGAGCTGGGAATGAAAGCTCCAATTCAAGGCACTTAGATTTTAAAGTATTTTAAATATTACCAAGGAGACAGTTCTCTTCCTGTCTGATGATATCCTTTTGGCTCCAGCTTCAAAATCATTATATGTTTTTTGTAACCATAAAGCCATCTTTAAATGCCTCATCCCTCACAAATGCAAGTTAAACTCCATTGGTGATTAAATTTGAATGAAAAGGAAACCGCTAATTTCTAACAAACTTGATGATCGTCTGTCTTTGTTGCGATGCCCAGAGAAACTGAATCTCTTAACAAGTCTGCCAGCTCTACGCAGAAATACAAGTACAAAGGAACTTGGTAGAAAGAAGAAAGGGTGGAAAATGGCCAGTTCATTCTGAACCCCAGAAAATTCCTCAGGTGCTGAGTATTTGCCTGACTAAAATGAAAACACTTCCCTTTCATAATTGCTCATGAAACAAAATAACTTAAATGGACAATCTCTTATCAAAAAAACCTAGAGTAATTATAGAGTAGGATTTTCAGATGCACCTAAGTGAGTTAGGAACAAAAGTCCAATTGGCAGCCTCAGTTTTAACAGATGGAATAACTGAGGCACAGAGAGGTTAAGTAACTTACCCAATGTCACACAGCAAATTTTGTGACAGTCAGGAATAGATTCTTGGTTTCCTTATCCTAGGGCTTGTTCTTTGTCCACAGAATGCCCCAATCTCTGCTGTTCGCTGTGGAGCCAATGTGGAAAGCTCAGGGACATCTCTCGTCTGAAAATTGACTCATTAGTGCAGCTTGAGAAGAACAATTAATTGAATTTATGAATCTTAGATTTTAAGGCTAGAAAGGACTACTAGATCATCTAGTCTGACCTCCTGCATATCACGAACCATTAAATTTCATCAAGTTGCCCCCATTTTGAGATCAATAACTTGTGTTTTGCTAAAGCAGATCTTCCAGGGAGGTGTCCAGTCTTGATGTGAAGACATCAAAGGTTGGATAATCAATTACTTCCCTTGGTAGTGTTCCAGTGATTAATCACCCTCACCATTAACATGTGTACCTTGTTACAGCTTCCAACCACTGGTTTGTGTTATGCCTTTCTCCATTAAATTAAAGAGCCCTTTAGTACCTGCTATTTTCTCCCAGTTAGGGTATTTAGATACTGTAATCAAATCACCTCTCAATCTTCTTTTTGATAGGAAAAAGTGATTGAGCTTGTTAAGTTTCTCGTTGTAAGGCATTCTCTCCAGCCTTTGAATAATTTTTGGTGGCTCGTCTCTGCACTGTTTACTTTTTCAGTATCTTTTAAAAAATGTGAACACCTGAACTAGATGCAATATTCCAGTACTGATCTCACCGATGCCATTTACAGAGGTTAACTCACCTGTACTCCTACTCAATACTCCCCTGTTTATACATACAACAATCACATTTGTTGTTTTTGCCCCAGCATCTCACTGTTGAGTTGTTTGCTTATTATGGTCCCTGAGTCCTTTTCAGAGTCATTGCTTTCCGGGATACAGTCCCCTCATTCCTTGCATTTGGCTGTATTAAAATGTATTTTGTTGAATGGGCCCGGCTTCTGCAGACACATGATGAAATGTTTTACTAAAATCCCAGAATATGACTTGAACTATGTTCCCTTTGGCCAATAATTATATAATTCTGGGAGAGAAAGCAATCATGATTTTTCTGGTAAAATGTATTCTTTATAAACTTCAGCAGTTCATTACTTGTGGTTCTCTTACACTCCATCCTGGGACTCCAAAGATGAAGGTTCAATTCCCTCTTCTACCACAGAATTCCTGTGTGACCTTGGACAAGTCACTTAGTCTCTTTGTGCCTTCATTCCCTATCTGTAAAATGGGGCTAATAGTACTTCCCTACTTCACAGATAAACATGAAGATAAATACATCTGTGAAGATGGTGAACCACTCAGATACTCCAGTAATGGGGACCATATAACTATACATAGGTATTTAAAGTGGGATTATAACCTGCCTCTATGACAGCTCATAGAGTAAGAAGGGGGCATAAGGCATTTCCATAATCCTCCAAACAGGATACCCACATTATGGTTCACAGCATATGAAGGAAGAGCTGCCTGTGTAGGGCCATCTACTCCCCCCAGCCCCCTTTCAGGGTGAGGAATAAGCAGAACCTTGTCTCCACCCCATTTTCCCCAGTGTGCATGCCAGTAAGGCTGAGCTGATACAAACAGGAAGTACTCCGCTGCTGGTATAGGTCCCCATATACCTAAACTGGTAGTGGCCAGTAGCAAATTACTTCTCCCCAGAGTAAAGGGAGAACCAGCAAAGGAATTATGACTCTTCACAGAGTGTTGCACTGTTTGTCTCCAGGGATGGTGCAACTGCATGCTTCCTTTTACTCAGAACAGGTTGCAATGCTAAAAATCTAGATCTTACTGTTTTGTTTTCTTAATCTTTGTTTCATTGCTTTGCTAGGGATAGAAGCAAAGTACCTCACCAGTCTTTGACTACAGCTTAATTTACATGTTTCAGTCTGTGCCTGTTAAGCAAGACCAGATGCAGTACATCCTGAATCGTATGCCTAAATGTGTAATCATCACATTGAAGAAGCCTCAGTGAGAGTCAGCCTTTTGGAAAAATGTTCAGGTGAATTAATCTTAAAAAAAATCAAATGAAACCTAAACATTTCTTTGTGCCTTAGTTTTCCTTTTGCTTTTAGTAAAATTTCATATTATATTTTGTCTGTGGGGCCTACCCTTAAACCGTACAGTAAACCACTGCTCTTGTTTTATGGAAAAGATTCCTTATGAACATTTAACAATATTCCTTGTAGAATTTTACAGACAAGATCTATTGGGATTTCCAGCCCAAAATCTGTGCATTTTCTACAGGGAATAGGAATGGCAATTTTTATTGTCTTCTCTTCTTGCCTCTGCTATTCTATTTTATAACCAGGCATCATTATAAACCAGAAATAGGGTCATTCCAAAAAAAGACTATTAAGATGAACATTGCTGTTGATACATAGATGCATTATGAAAAAGGATGTCCTTCAATCAGAAAAAAATAATCTGAGACACTGTTTGTTCATATCCATATTTCAAATTTACAACCTTATTCATTTTTTTGGGAAAAGCACCTTATTTTTAGTGGGATAGAAAATTGCTAACAATGAATAATCATGTCCATAATGTATCACAATCATCCAGTCCTTAAATAATCTTACTGAGCTAAAAGAATATCTACTGAATGCATCACAGCAATTTCTGGGGGGAGCGCGCTTTTATGAGATGTGATTTAAAAAGCAAGTATTGCCCACCCAAATGTTCAAAAATCACAAGTCAATCCATCCAAAATAATCAGATTAAAAATAATTTGGGGGTTCGTTCTGGGTTTTGAGTCTTTGGGGTGCATTTGGGTCATATAGTTACGCTTTTCTCCTCAATCCTAGCAACTAGAAACTTTCTTGAAACAAAATAAGAGCAACAAACAAATAAACAAAAACAACCTGAGATTCTCATGTAATCCAGGATCTGAGGTTTTGAAAAACAAAACACTGAGAATTGTGACAGAATTGTGTGAGTTGGCAACACTGCAAAAAGTTGCTGTTTGCAGATAGCATGTACTCAGATAAATAGGACAAGCAAACAGTTAACTGAAGATAGTCTCCATCTTATGGTCCCTCTCCCTAACACGATCCTAGTCCCTCATGAAAACAAGAGTTGTTGTGTTTTGCATTTGTAAAAGTACCAAAGTGCGGGGGAGCAAATTCATTAATATTCTATTCCCTTGTCACAAAGCAAAGCTTATTTACTTAAATGTATCTGTGGTTTCCTTCTTTTCCTATATGTTTAGTTCAGTTTTCTAATGTAGCGCTTGGAAATAAAAGAAGGTATCCTAGGTTCATTCACTGACACTGGAAGAAAACTCAGACTCCTAAACCGTGAGCCCAATCTGGCTTTCCTTATGGAAAATTCTCAGAGTGAAATCCTGGCCACATTGAAGTCAATGGCAAAATCCCATTGACTTCAATGGGGTCAGGATTCCTCTTTCATTGTTTTGTTTTATTTCCTAATATGAGAGTTGGAGAGATTAATCTGTCCTTTACATGTTCATTCACAACAGGTTACAACAACCAGCCTTTGTCTGCGAGACAACAAATGGATTGGGACACATCCAAATAATTATCTTCTCTTAAGACTAGTTACACACACACACATACACACACCAGAACAGCAGGAAATGAATAATGGTCATTAGCTAAAAATTGTAGGGAAAAATACTGCTTCCTAGCTCTGTATTACAAGGAGGACTCTGAAAGGAGTAAAACTACAGCAGATCTGCAGGGGGAACCGGTTAGGCGGGACTCTCTATATCCTAAACCTGCCACATAACTGCGGGACCCATAGGCTCTCCCTACACAGCATAGACAGGTTGTGTGGCAGACCAAAGGAGAGGGGTGAGGGACTAGTCAGGGCACATGCCTGTGAAAGAGTAGAAGCAAATCTATGTTTTTTTGGTAAAAATTACCATTACCAATCATCACTGTCCTGAATTCATTGTGGTTCTGCAAGTCTATTATGGACACCAAGGTTACTTTGTTACGGGGTTTTCTCCCCCAACAAAATTACAGAAAACAGATGTGTACAAGAAGTCATGCACTAGCTGAAACAAAGTGATGTGTTCATTGCCCCATCAGGGAGGATGCAAAGGGGTAGTGAACAACAGCCTGGATCAGTAAGTTTTGGCCAAGATCTGCACATCTTCATCCACTAGAAGGCAGAAAGGAGGCATTATTGTCTAGAGGCTATAGCAGGTAGTCAGACAAAAGGGGAGAATCCTGCCCTGGATATTAGTCCTGACTCCCCCCAATACGTAGTGTTCAGCAAGTCATTACTAGTCCTCCCTGTGCCTCACTGTAATTGTCTGTAAAATAGACCATGGGCCAAATTCCCAGCTGGTGTAAATCACTGGCTCCATTTCAGTCAATAAAGCTATACTTGCTTATACCAGCTGATGATCTGGTTCCTAACATTTACCTGGGCCCAACTACTCAAAGGTATTTAGGGACCTAACTCCCACTGAGGATCTGGGCCATGGTTCCTAATATTTCCCTTTTTCACAGGTGTGCTGCCAGATGTGATTAATTAGGGCCAAATGCTGGCTTTTCTAGTAGGAATACTGTTGGCAGGGTGTGGAAAAGTGCCTGTAAATTGCCAAAGGCAGGTGCAGGTCAGGCACAGATGTTAAGGGCACTGGCGCATCTACCCTACAAAGGCCTTTGTGCTTGTTGTCGGATGCTATGAGCAGGTGGGGCCTAGTCCTGCTCTGATGCAAGCTGGGCACATCCCATTGGAACTGTGAAGCACCACCGGGAATAGCATTTGTCCTGACCCCTAATGCTTGGGGGGGCACTATCAGTAGCCTTCTACCTGGGCCCTCAGTGGCATGCAAGGGGAAGAGATACTATGGACTGTTCCCTCAGCTGGCACCTGCAAAGGGGTAGTCAGAGTTTAACCTTTTATGGATATTCAGATGAAGAGTGCTATAAAGTTGCTACTTATTGTTAGTTATTATTATTATTATTATTATTATTACAACGACTATTTTATTATTACCCTGTGCATATTAGTTCAGCTTACTGCTTTTTACAAACACTGTCCGCAATTTATTGGTTCCCTCTGTAATGCTATCAGTCAAGTCAGATTCTTTCTTTGGTTTCTAAAGGTTGAAGAGAATTAGGAGGACTCAGGACAACGGAGGACTGGGCAGACAGACAGATAAAAGGAAAAGGAGCTGTGGCAAACTGTAAGTTCTAAATGTGTATACATCTAACCTCAGGTTTCCCATTTTCTTGTCCTGTGTTTTCAAGTTTCACAAGGGACTATTAGAGAATCTGGTGTTGAGCTTTACTGATCTTGTACTACAATCGTGAGCCTTTTACAGTAAAACTATTAATCTTCCATACTGTCTTAGAGAATAAACAACAGACTGTGAAATGACAGCCAGTTGGGAATGATGAAATATTAAAATGGTTCTGTTTAGAGACCTGGTGTGAAACCAGTGCAGTGGGGCTTAATTTAAATCAAACAAAAGCCGTTGCATCCTTTACACTTGCAAGGTTAAAAGGTAGGAATGGGGGAGGGAGTGGAATGACTGTCACTCAGCATATGCTGTTACATAAGATATCCTTGGTGTCCCTGAAAACATGTTTTTCTCATCCTGTTGGCAGATCAGACCAAGATTAGAATGTGAAATGCAGTCCATTCTAAAAGCCTGATCTTGCAAAGTGCTAAGCACCCTCTACACTCTTTGACTGCAATGAGAGTTGAAGGTGCTAAACTTCTTTCAGGTTAAGGCCTTAAGAAAGGTTGGCTATAGCAGATAAAGGGAAGTGACCCTTACTCCAGATTATTATTAATA
Organism: Caretta caretta; assembly: GCF_965140235.1. Classification (NCBI taxonomy): domain Eukaryota; kingdom Metazoa; phylum Chordata; order Testudines; family Cheloniidae; genus Caretta; species Caretta caretta. Next base: position 92,219,197 of record NC_134210.1, on the reverse strand, counting down.
TCCTGTTTCTAATTTTATTACATTGGCAAGGTTAATTAGCCTTTTTTGTATGTGATGTGAGATACATCATGGAGAGAAATGCCTTTATATGATATGGTTCTTGATCATTCGCGCACAATGTCCTGTCTGTGCTACTTATGCCACATTAACACATAAAGCTGCTATCTACAAATAGTCTCCCTATGTGATTCACTTTAAATCTTGCTTGCTGGCTCTTAAAGTTCAATGGAAATTACCTCTAGCACCAGTGACACCATAGGATAGGAATGGTCAATTTCTACTTCACTCCACCTGATTTATGTTGCATGTAAAACAAAATTACTTTTTCAAATCAAGTGGAGGTGGGTGGGAGAGACTAAACCGATCTGCAGCAGCTGAGGAAACCCCTCCTGCTGTGACAGTCTGATATCACCCTTTCATTTCAGTAAGACTTCAAGAGTGGAAATTGCCTATATGTTCACAAAGGTTCTTGGTGAAGAGTCCCTGTCCTTCCTTACCTGAGACCCAGATAGAATGGACCTTGATGAGAACAGCTGTGACTGGCCAGGAGCAGATGATCAAAGTCTGTAACAACTACCAGGGAAAAAGAAAAGGAGTACTTGTGGCACCTTAGAGACTAACCAATTTATTTGAGCATAAGCTTTCAAGAGCTACAGCTCACTTCATCGGATGCATACTGTGAGAAAATACAGAAGATGTTTTTATACACACAAACCATGAAAAAATGGGTGTTTACCACTACAAAAGGTTTTATCTCCCCCCACCCCACTCTCCTGCTGGTAATAGCTTATCTAAAGTGATCACTCTCCTTACAATGTGTATGATAATCAAGGTGGGCCATTTCCAGCACAAATCCAGGTTTTCTCCCCACCCTCCCCAACAAACCCACTCTCCTTTTGGTAATAGCTTATCTAAAGTGATCACTCTCCTTACAATGTGTGTGATAATCAAGGTGGGCCATTTCCAGCACAAATTCAGGGTTTAACAAGAACCTCTGAGGAATTGGGGGGGGGGGGGGGGCTAGGAAAAAACAAGGGTAAATAGGTTACCTTGCATAATAACTTAGCCACTCCCAGTCTCTATTCAAGCCTAAGTTAATTGTGTCCAATTTGCAAATGAATTCCAATTCAGCAGTCTCTCGCTGGAGTCTGGTTTTGAAGTTTTTCTGTTGTAATATCGCAACTTTCATGTCTGTAATCGCGTGACCAGAGAGATTGAAGTGTTCTCTGACAGGTTTATGAATGTTATAATTCTTGACATCTGATTTGTGTCCATTTATTCTTTTATGTAGAGACTGTCCAGTTTGACCAATGTACATGGCAGAGGGGCATTGCTGGCACATGATGGCATATATCACATTGGTAGATGTGCAGGTGAACGAGCCTCTGATAGTGTGGCTGATGTTATTAGGCCCTGTGATGGTGTCCCCTGAATAGTTGGCAACGGGCTTTGTTGCAAGGATAGGTTCCTGGGTTAGTGGTTCTGTTGTGTGGTATGTGGTTGCTGGTGAGTATTCGCTTCAGGTTGGGGGGCTGTCTGTAGGCAAGGACTGGCCTGTCTCCCATTACATACACATTGTAAAGAGACTGATCACTTTAGATAAGCTATTACCAGCAGGAGAGTGGGGGGGAGGGAAGAAAACCTTTTGTAGTGATAAACACCCATTTTTTCGTGGTTTGTGTGTATAAAAACATCTTCTGTATTTTCCACAGTATGCATCCGATGAAGTGAGCTGTAGCTCACGAAAGCTTATGCTCAAATAAACTGGTTAGTCTCCAAGGTGCCACAAATACTCCTTTTCTTTTTGCGAATACAGACTAACACGGCTGTTACTCTGAAACCTGTCAACTACCAGGGAAGAAAGTGTTGAGGAGAAAAGCACTTACCCGGTTCTCACAGTTCATGGCTGCAGGCAGCTGCTTCTTTGCTCTCTCCCTTTCCCCACTCTGCTCATTTTGATGGCAGCAGTGAGCCCCTGTAGGTTCTCAGCCTACTATGGGCAGTAGATAGATGCTTGGGTTTGTGACACACGAGCCCCTTGGCAAGCAGTCCCCTCTTCTTTGCAAACAACTTGTCTCAGACCTGACAAACTCCCTACAGCAAACACATACATACAGGGTATTTACCCATAAAGGGTAACATGTAATGTATCTATTGAAAACTTGCAAACTATCAAAGTTCATAATCATGGTATGATATATGTATGGGTAATATTTAAGAAACAGAGTAACTATATTTCATTTTATGCCCTTATGGTCTTAAGGTTAAAAGGAGTCACCAGGGAGTGATATTACTTGGTGATGGCCTATCTGTTTAGGAGGGAGTTGCCACTCCTCCCTGGTCAGCTGACAAAGTAATGCAAAGTTCTATTCTCTACCATTGCCCCATCATGAACAGACAATGGCAAACCACCAAAGACAATGGCAAACAATCAAAACCACTTGGAGGTAAATAGGAACATTATAACAGACAAGGGAACACCCTGTCTATGAATAAAGTCAAGAGATTTGATAACCCAGAGTGAAGAGAGGCAGTCTGCATCCATGCACTGAGGAGACATCTTGGGGAGCAGGGGTGTTTTTCATGAAAGAATGGATTTTGGTTCCAGTGAATCTAGCCAGCTCTGCAACAGAATTAACTTTGCGGGGAGGGGAACCTACTTTATTAGCTAGGAAAGGTAAGTATTAAATGTAAATCCTAGTTTGCATTTTATGATTTTTGTTTTCTATTGTGAGCATTTGTTTCCATCACACTCTTTTGTTTCTAATGGTATCTCTATTCTTTCTTAAATAAACCTTTTGTTTTTTATGAGTGCTGTGCATTATACAGCCGAGGTGATTTAAGGTGAAACTGAGAAACACTGCTGCTTTGGAGGCAAAGGATCAGGGATTTCTATAAGTAGCCAGTATCAGGGGCTGAATATCACTGGGGGACACTTCTAGGGGACTCAGGGACTGGGGTGGACCTCTTGTCCCTGAATAGCCTGTCTTCCACCTGCTGCTTTGACAACACCAGTGCAGAGTAGCACCTCCAATGCCTGCCACTAACCCAGAGGATCAAGCAGGAGCTGGAAAGAGCAGAAAATAAATGATCTAAAATGTCACAATAAACCATGTTAAAACTCCCATGAATTTTAGCTTCAGTAAACATTTGTCCTAATCTCAGTCTTTACAAGCACTACATGAGAAGTGAGCAGGGTGGGGAGGGAAAAGGAGCAGCCAGGAATCCCTCTCCCTTGGGCAGGCCAGCTAAATTTGCCCTGTGGGGGCACAGGAGAGCAGTTGATGTGTGAAGATGTGTGCTATTTCTTTACAACTATTTCAGAAAGCTGAAGAGGAAGGGTTTGGAAAAGGTTCTCAGCGAAAACCCTATAATGAAGCAGACACAGGAACAAAGTAGCTTCAGGGAAGACTGGTTTTCTTTATTCTGATCAAATTCCTCCTTCAGCATTAGAAGGAAGTGACTTTTCCTGTGATTCTTTGTCACATGATAAGCTGCATCCTTTTAAAGAGAATCACAGTAGCTGTGCTCCTTCTGCAATGTAGGAGGTATAATACTTATATGGAGCATGATTCAAGAGCCCTCAAAGAGGGGGTGTGACACCAAACTCCCCATCTGGCCCTAAATGAAGGCCCTATGGTGTCACTTATTTCCAAACCTTAACAAGCTTTCACATGCTTACAGTATGTGACACAAATAAGCTGTTACACACTTACAGAATAGTTCATGAGGTAGTGCACTACAGATGATTAGACTGAGATCTATCACATTGCACATGAAAAGGTTCAGAGGGGTAGCCGTGTTAGTCTGGATCTGTAAAAGCGGCAGAATCCCGTGGCACCTTATAGACTAACAGATGTATTGGAGCATAAGCTTTCGTGGGTGAATACCCACTTCGTCGGATGCATGTAGTGGAAATTCCCAGAGGCAGGTATAAATATGCAAGCAAGAATCAGGCTAGGGATAACGAGGTTAGTTCAATCAGGGAGGATGAGGCCCTCTTCTAGCAGTTGAGGTGTGAACACTAAGGGATGAGAAACTGCTTTTGTAGTTGGCTAGCCATTCACGCTCTTTGTTTAATCCTGAGCTGATGGTGTCAAATTTGCAAATGAACTGAAGCTCAGCAGTTTCTCTTTGAAGTCCTTTAAAAGGTAGTCATCCTGCAGCAAAAAAAAAAAAACTTCAGGACCAGACTTCAAAGAGAAACTGCATAAGCTTCAGTTCATTTGCAAATTTGACACTGTCAGCTCAGGATTAAACAAAGAGCGTGAATGGCTAGCCAACTACAAAAGCAGTTTTTCCTCCCCTAGTGTTCACACCTCAACTGCTAGAAGAGGGCCTCATCCTCCCAGATTGAACTAACCTTGTTATCCCTAGACTGATTCTTGCTTGCATATTTATACTTGCCTCTGGGAATTTCCACTACATGCATCCGACGAAATGGGTATTCACCCACGAAAGGTTATGCTCCAATACGTCTGTTAGTCTATAAGGTGCCACAGGACTCTTTGCCGCTTTTCTGTGAAAAGATTGTACATGCAGAGAGTAACAAACTAATTATCCCAACTACTGGTATCCAAGATACAGGCAACGAAGATTAATGTGTTTGTACTCTGTTTCCCTCAGAGTGAGAGACAGTGGTCCTAAATAAATTGCACTGAATTGCAGTAATGGACAATGAAGATAAATCAACTTCCTATTTCACTTCAAGCACTATTATATGATCTATAGCTATCTGAGGTGATTTCCACAGCACACAGTGTAAGGTAATCACCTCTATGCTGCATATTAAAACTGGGAAATCTTTCAGATTAAAAAAAAAAGACAACTACCGTTCACTTTTACTCTCTCTAAATTACAGTTTTCCATTATATTACATTTTCCTCAACCTCTCTTAACTGTGCAGTTGGAGTCAGTCCACAATAGGCATGGCCTATATTGGCTTCGGTCCTAGAAACAACATCTGCCTGTAAGGATCATCAATGAGAGTTCTGAGTGAAAACTAAGGGTGGAATCCACAAAGCTACTTAGGCTCCTAAACCCAGAGTTGTGTGTTTAAGTCGCCCATAGAAATCCATAAAACTCCCACCGAACATTGTGGGCTCCTAAACTCAGACGATGCCTACATTTTTCAAAGTAAAAATTCCCTGGTGACTTGCCCAAGGGGCCCAACCCAGCGGTGGTACTGCCCAGTTTACAAGTTTTTGCTAAGTGGTTAGAGCACTTAGCTGGGATGTAGAAGACCAAAATTCAATTCTTCCCTCATTAGCAGATGAGAAAGGATTAGAACTGGGGTCTCCCACCTTTCAGGAGAGAGCTCTAACCACTGATATTCTGACATAGGACTCCCTCAAGTTCTCCTGTTGAAGATATTCCACTGTGGCTGAATAGTTGGGCCAGATCTATAGAGAGAGTGGGGATGATCCTGTAATCCAGTAGTTAGAACACCCAGATTTGGTGAGGGGGAAGACAGGAGGCAGGAAACTCTGGGGCCAATTCCCCTGCTCCATTCAGTCTTTATTTATCCACAGTGGAACAGCTTCAACTGGAGGGACACAGGGATCCCAGCATCTGTTAGGTTAGAGCACTCTTCTGAGAGGAGGAAGGGTGACTGTAGTTCCAAATCTTTCTCCTCTTCTGCCAGGGAGGAAGGAATTGAACCTGGCTCTCCCACTGTAACTACTGGCCTAAAAGTTATAAGATGGACATCTCGTTCTCCAACCATTTTATGTGGAGCAAGACAGGAGCCTAACTCATTCCCATAAAAAAATCCATAGTTGGCTAAGCTAGGAGATGAGTTCCTGTTTGTATGTCTCAAGCAGAGCTCAGTGCCTTCTTGCAGCCTTCAGCAACGAATCCTGAAAAAGGGAAAGGGTTTACACATCGGCATCTCCCACTGGCTACTTTAGGCTGGCAGTCGCCTAGCATGCTGGCTTTTGTGGCTTGCATTCTAAGGTGCCGCTCTCTCGCTGTTCAATGTATAGGCAGCCTATGCACTTAACTCAGCTTTGTGGATCTCAGTGTTGTTCCTATGAACTTCTAGGCACCTAAAAGTTAGATGTTCTGATCTTCAGTGCTGCAACAGCTTTATGGATTCCACCCTAAGTGCCTTTGAACTTGGTCTTTGTTGATAGTAATAATTGTTTAATACGGTTCTTTTCCTATATGTCAAGTTGCTATATAGCCAAACACTGACAAATACAATGAGGCAGAATAGTGAAACAGAAGTATGTCAAAACCAGAAATATTTTAAATCTGACCTTGCAATGATAAGACGAGTCACAAAAACACTTATGAGCCATATTTGTCTGTATTTCTATGCATACAATTTTGTGAACACAATCATTTATTCATGGCTTTGTATTATCAATTGTCAAGACTACTTACATACAAACTGAGTGTAAACCTTTAAAACCCATTAAAATTGAATGCACATTGAGCACAAATATTTTGTATATATAGGATCTGATTTTCAGTAATGGCCTCTAATTTTTCAAGTGCAAATGTGCACCCTTAAATATGGTGTCCACACTTTTTCATTCAGATAATAGCATTCAGACTCAGTAGGACAGATCCTGGCCCCCAGCTCCATCCCTTTTGTGTCACAAAGGAAGGGCATCTGCCCTAATATAGAAGATTCCCCAGATGTCAAAAGCTGTTAGCTCGCTGTAATCTACCTTATCCTCACCAGGCACAGGGGGAGTTTGTGTGTGGCCCAGGGGCCTGGCTGGAAGGAAAAGGGGGTGTATGAAGTGCTCTATGCTGCATTTACTCCTGGCCAGTATAGTGGTTCTTAGGGGAACACTCGAACCACTGTAAGTTAAAACATTAGGCTGCATAACTTATAGACCAGGTTAGCACCAAATTCAGTGCAGCAGAAAAGTAGCCCATGCCATGCACAGCTCCTCTGAAGCCAGGAATCTATCCCAAGGACTTATTGTTGCAAATATGTAGGTAAATGTCTACGTGCTACCACTTGCATCTGCAGTTTTTTGAAGGTATAGTTACTGCAGGTGCAAAATTGAACACCATTAAAATCTGGACTGAAGCTGAGTTGAAAATCAATATACCATTGCCTTCTTATGAAAACTTTACAAAATGGTGGAGAGAAGTAACCCTATTGTACTGATCCTTACAAAATGTCTGTTTAATGTTGAATGCAACATGGTATTTAAACAGTTGAAACGTGTTGGTGGGGAAATGGAGCAGAATCTCTCCACCTTTTTATACTTGCATCTTATTTCCCATGATCCATCAGCATTTTAATTCCTTGGGTTTGGCTCATGCTCTCTCTCTCTTTTTTTTTCGTGTGTGTGTGTGTGTTTGCTATTTTGCAGGGGCTTATTAACTGCCTTGTCAGCTGTCCCATGCCTTTGTTAATTTTAGTAGAGGAGCCAACCAAATGAAAAAATATCAATTTATAGTCCGCTGTACTGATCAATCACTCTATCACATGCCATAGGAGATTTTTGCATGATAATAGTTATTGATCTCAGTATATTATAAAAAAAGAATATGTAACAATTAATAATAGATGTTTCACCACATAGTTATGTACAATTATTGGCACCTTTTATTGGTTGTCTTTAGGGCTAAGTTAGTGAGACTAGAAAGTGAGACTGTAAGGAATTTATTTTACTCAAAAACAAAATTTCTGGTTCTTTGACGGAAGTGGGGAAGAACGGAAACAAAAAACCCAACAACTCATGTTAGGTATTCAGTATCTATTGTAGGCTCCATGGGGGCAGGGACTGTAGGCCAGATTTTTAAAGGTATTTTAGTGCCTAAAATGGTGATAGGTGCCTAGGTACTTTTAGAAATCCCATTAAGTGCCAATCTGCATCTTTAAGTTCCTAAATACCTTTACAAATCTGGCCCTGTGTCTCACTGTAAATTTGTACAGTGTCTTGCACAATGGGGGCTTGAATTTGATTGATATAAATAATAATATATAAGAGGTTTTTGGACACAATCATTTTTATTTTAAAACTATTAATATGTATCTTGAATGGACTCATTCATTTCATGGGATGGACCAAATTCCGAAGTCTTCATTTAGTTTTTACTTATTCAACAAAATTCTCAGACGGCCAGATCCTACAAGTCTATTGACTTCTTTGTTCATTTTCAATATCTGACCCATTGAAATCAAAGAGAGTTTTTACGCCTGGAAAACTAAGTCAGGGACTTCAGGATTTAGCCCAGTAATACTACTCCATATCTTACGCTTCCAGGAGTCCCTTGGGGATTTATGCATGGTCCCCCATTTTCCTTCCTCTTCAGTCCCTTTCTCATAGATGACATTTGGAGATTTATTAAAGCACCTGATCCTGCAAAACTCTTAAGCCTATAGCTGTGTAAAAAACTAACTTTTTTGGTTTGGCCACGAAACCAGAAAACAAACTAAAAATATTTAGGTCGACTCAAAACCAATGTTTTTCATATATTTTTATCAATATGAAAAAGTTTTTAAAAATTGTTTTGGATTTAACCAAATGGTTAATTCAACCCAATATTAAATTTCATGGGGGATGGATGGGTATTATCCTTCCCCCCCCCCCCGCTACAAATTCACAATAAAATTTTAACTAAAATGGTGTTTTGGATTGAAAAATTGATACATTTCATTTTGAAAATGTTGAAATGAATTGTTTAAATTTCTTTTGGAGGGGGTGTCTCAGGATGTTCTGTTTTTTGACCAAAACTGTTGTGAATTTGACTAGAATTAGTGAATTGTTTAGGTTAACCTGAATCTCTGCATTTTTGAGTGGGAAAAAGCTTTCAAACAAAAAAATGTCCTCTAGCTCTACTTAAGCCTGTTCGTACCTTGAAGCACATGAATAGTCTGACTTTGGAGTCAATGGAACTATTCATGTGCTTGGAGGTAAGCAAATGCTTAATTGCTTTATTGGATTGGGGATAATAATCAGAATACTAAATGTTTACCACTGGCACATTGCATTTCTTTTCTTGTCATTTTTCTCTTCCTTCACCCCTCTGTGTCCAAAAAGAGGTGTTCCTTGCTCACCTGGAGAGGTAGTTTCTCCTTATTAAACACAAGAAACTTCCTTTGATCTTCCATTGCTTGAAAATAAGTGAATCTAGACAACTTCCACCTAGCTTGTCCAGTTTGTAAATGGACAAAAAAGATACATGCTAAATGTTTTTAAGGATAAATAGACCAATATTTAAAACAGGATTAAGAGCTCTTTCACTCAATATGTTCCCAGAACATGGTACTATTTCCAGTTATCCTGCTTTTCTTTAAACCTAGAAACAACAAATGAATAACAGATGTCAACTTCTATTGAAGGCTACTTACTGAATGCTAGCTGTTCTTGCTTATTGGAAACCCTTTTAGAATGATTTTTTTCTTTCTGTTGCCATGACAATATTTGGCCTAATCCCATGGCTTTGTTCACCAGTAAAGAACACTGTGTAGGCCAGTGGAATTGCTAAAATTAATACTATTCCGTTTACAAAGAACGTCTTAAATGTGTCTTCCTTTGTAAGTGTTGTGTTGTTAATGATTTCCTCAAGAAAGCTCAAATGGAAATACAAACACTCAGCTTTCCTTGATTATAAGTATTTGATTTTTTCCCGAGCTGTGGGTATACTATCCAGCATGTTGGAACTCAAATGTCTTCCTGGTAGGGTGAAAGTGTTCTGTAATCCTGCATTGTAGCAAGGGTAGCCTAGCAGAGTTTGGGTATTTTACTGAAATATATCAAAATCAGGTTCCAAATCTCCATAAAAAAATCTTTCTGTTTAATTTCTTATTCTGCATCTGTGACATAGAATAATATTCCAGGCCTGTGTTGCTTTTTGTGTGTGTAAAGATTCCAATTTAGAACCTACAATTAACTGCAAATATAAATGCTAGCATGTTGCTCTCTAACTGTGCACTTGCTAAACCAAGGACTGAATTGCAGTCCATTTAAAAATGTGATTCCCCCAAGTCTAATTTAGTGGAAGAACCCATCTGAGCAACAGGTATATGCAGTGTAACTAAATAAATTTAAATCTTAAAGTGAATACATTCTTCTAAGTTAACTTTCCCTTTTATGTTAGCAAATCTAGCAAAAATGATTTTTTTTATTTCTGGACATAAGAAATGGGGGTGGAGGGCTTCAAGGAGATGAGGATGAGGGCTAGCCAAAGAGTAATTGGGAGGACACTATGCATGGGGGGCAGTGAGGGGAGAGGGGGAATTTAGATAGATTATTTAATGAATACCAGCAGAGTTCACAACATCTCTCATCTTGCATTCTGCAAAGGAATTGAACCTGGTAATAAATTTTCAGTTGACAATTATAGTCCAGAGATTTAGACCACCACCTTCTCTTTGCCCTTAGTGTAAGCCAGCAGTGGCCAAACTGTGGATCGGAAGCCACATGTGGCTCTTTTACTGTTAAAGTGCAGCTTGTGGAGCCCCCATTCTCCACCTACCAGACTGAGGGGGGAGCTCGGGACCTCTGCCTTGCAGTGAGGTAGTGGGTAGTGGCTTCTGCCCAGAGGGGAGGGGAGTCTCAGGGCTTCTTCCCAGTGGGAAGGGGGGGGTGTCTCGGGGTTTCAGCAGGAGCGGTCTGAAGCCCTGAGCCCTGGTAGATGCCGCCCATGGGGCTGAAACCCTGCGCCCCAGCTCTTGAACTTCTGAAGATTGTCATATGTGGCTTGGAGGGTCAATAAGTTTGGTCACTCCTGGTATAAGCCCTTGTATACACTATCTGCTCTGCTAGACTTTCTGTGAGTGGAATACTATTGAGTTAGCTCCTCCATCCCAAAATGTGCAAGGACTAGATTACTTTATTCATTCTGAATATCAGCCTTTATTAACTTCACCAAGTGAGTAAAATAGTGCATATTTTGCAAACTTCTGCCAAAAGTTTATGACTAGCCTGAGTCTTCAGGAAATCCATACATCAGCAGGTCCTGACATCGTATACATCATGGCACATGAATGAACTAGATATCTCAAGGTGCTATTATCAGTTTGGCTCTTTCACTAGTGATAAAACAATGAGAGTGACCCTAGGAGGTAAACCATGCAATTACTTGTCCCTTAAGCTTTCATGTGAGATGCTGAGTAAGTTTTATTAAATGGAGAGAGGCAAAAAGTGCAGCTTGTTTTCAAAAATTATTGCCAATGCCTGAGGTGGGTGTTCCTCTTTTTCCCCCTCAAAAGACACCTGCTGAGTTGTTATAAGACTCATTGTTAAGTGCTTTTTATGTTGTATGAAAAAGAGTAATTAAGTGGACACATTGTGATTGCTCTGGCTTGTTAAATTGATGGTTTCCTCCTTGTTTTAATAAATTGGATACATTGTCATACTGATTTGGCATTGTGCAGGTTCCAAAAAGATTTTGACATGAGACCATAATTGCCCAGATTCATTTCAGTCTCTCCCTCTCTGATGTAAAAAGGGAAATACAAGGGCATAGATTCATCTCTTTGAAGGCCAGTATTTGGGAACTTTGGGCCATCTAAGATGTACTTTCCTATTCATTTTATGCTCTTCTTCTTTCATAATGCCTATTCTGTGTTGGACTGAGATGGATGATATAACTCTTACCAGCAAAGAAAGACCAGCCTTACTTTGAGCCCTTCTCAGTATTGCTCTACCACTTCATAGAATCATAGAATATCAGGGTTGGAAGGGACCTCAGGAGGTCATCTAGTCCAACCCCCTGCTCAAAGCAGGACCAATCCCCAATTAAATCATCCCAGCCAGGGCTTTGTCAAGCCTGACCTTAAAAACTTCTAAGGAAGGAGATTCTACCACCTCCCTAGGTAACGCATTCCACTGTTTCACCACCCTCCTAGTGAAAAAGTTTTTCCTAATATCCAACCTAAACCTCCCCCACTGCAACTTGAGACCATTACTCCTTGTCCTGTCCTCTTCTACCACTGAGAATAGTCTAGAACCATCCTCTCTGGAACCACCTCTCAGGTAGTTGAAAGCAGCTATCAAATCCCCCCTCATTCTTCTTTTCTGCAAACTAAACAATCCCAGTTCCCTCAGCCTCTCCTCATAAGTCATGTGTTCCAGACCCCTAATCATTTTTGTTGCCCTTCGCTGGACTCTCTCCAATTTATCCACATCCTTCTTGTAGTGTGGGGCCCAAAACTGGACACAGTACTCCAGATGAGGCCTCACCAATGCCGAATAGAGGGGGACGATCACGTCCCTCGATCTGCTCGCTATGCCCCTACTTATACATCCCAAAATGCCATTGGCCTTCTTGGCAACAAAGGCACACTGCTGTCTCATATCCAGCTTCTCGTCCACTGTCACCCCTAGGTCCTTTTCCGCAGAACTTCTGCATAGCCATTCTGTCCCTAGTCTGTAGCTGTGCATTGGGTTCTTCCATCCTAAGTGCAGGACCCTGCACTTATCCTTATTGAACCTCATCAGATTTCTTTTGGCCCAATCCTCCAATTTGTCTAGGTCCCTCTGTATCCTATCCCTGCCCTCCAGTGTATCTACCACTCCTCCTAGTTTAGTATCATCCGCAAATTTGCTAAGAGTGCAATCCACACCATCCTCCAGATCATTTATGAAGATATTGAACAAAACCGGCCCCAGGACCGACCCCTGGGGCACTCCACTTGACACCGGCTGCCAACTAGACATGGAGCCATTGATCAATACCCGTTGAGCCCGACAATCTAGCCAACTTTCTACCCACCTTATAGTGCATTCATCTAGCCCATACTTCTTTAACTGGCTGACAAGAATACTGTGAGAGACCGTGTCAAAAGCTCTGCTAAAGTCAAGAAACAATACATCCACTGCTTTCCCTTCATCCACAGAACCAGTAATCTCATCATAGAAGGCGATTAGATTAGTCAGGCATGACCTTCCCTTGGTGAATCCATGCTGGCTGTTCCTGATCACTTTCCTCTCATGCAAGTGCTTCAGGATTGATTCTTTGAGGACCTGCTCCATGATTTTTCCGGGGACTGAGGTGAGGCTGACTGGCCTGTAGTTCCCAGGATCCTCCTTCTTCCCTTTTTTAAAGATTGGCACTACATTAGCCTTTTTCCAGTCATCTGGGACTTCCCCCATTCGCCACGAGTTTTCAAAGATAATGGCCAAAGGCTCTGCAATCACAGCCGCCAATTCCTTTAGCACTCTCGGATGCAACTCGTCCGGCCCCATGGACTTGTGCACGTCCAGCTTTTCTAAATAGTCCCTAACCACCTCTTTCTCTACAGAGGGCTGGCCATCTACTCCCCATTTTGTGATGCCCAGCGTAGCAGTCTGGGAGCTGACCTTGTTAGTGAAAACAGAGGCAAAAAAAGCATTGAGTACATTAGCTTTTTCCACATCCTCTGTCACTAGGTTGCCTCCCTCATTCAGTAAGGGGCCCACACTTTTCAGTACTTGACTTGTTCTGGTTCACAGTCTTGAGCTTCAAATCTAGAATTAAAATGCCTCAAAAAAGTTTGGGGGACGAAAAAAAGAAAAATGCTTAAATGCATGCTTAATGACTGGACCAATAACACTTTCCTCAGACGCTGTAATACAGTTGGATCTACAATTTGCTCTGTTTTGAAACAAACACAATGCCTTACCTCTTGGCATTTGGCTCTTTTCTCATCTAGAAAATGTAAAAGTTGGAGTTAAATTAATGTACTCTCCCTCTTTCTGCCCATCTGGTCTCAAACTAGTGTCAAACCTTATGAGTCCCAAAGGAGCCCTTTTTGTGTGTGTTTTTAAACTTGAAAGTCTGAACTGTGTTCCAGAAATAACGTCGTCTTTATGGGACTTGTGTTTGGAAAGGTCAAATGCTTTCCCTGTTTCTTCTCTTTCTCCTTCTGATGAATGGCCAAAGGCTCTAAAACATGTGCAAACACCCCATATAATAACTTTATCTGCCCAGTGAGATAGAGCTGGGTTGATTTCATGCTGAGTGTCATCCCATGATTTCTGAAGCTCTGATGGCTGCCACAATTGAAGCAGTTTGCATTTCTTGATGGCTTGGCCTATTTTGTTTTTTCAGTAACAGGAAAGTTTCAGTTAAGTTTTGATGCAGCCCATTATATGTGCAGTTCATAACCTCTGTTGATCACAGAATTTTGAACCCATTCATATTGTTTATGCATTTAAAATTTCCTAATTTCCTTTCGGATTTTTATTGAGTTTCAGATTGTCTCTTTACATAGCCAGGAAGGTGAATTTGAGTACTAAATCAGCTACTATGGACAACATTAATAATTCATCATTGCCACTCTTTAGTGACAGTGGTACTCTAGCTCCTAACCTGAATCTAAGAAGATGCTGTGGTTTCTCATTAGTTATTTCTTCAGATTATACATATAAATCATTGAAAAGGAGCACCTGTCCCTTGTTCTAGGAGCTCCTTGAGAATTCTTAAACAGTCTTGGACAGACCACTCCTGTAATCTCCCTTCCACATCAACCAATAATCTAACAGCAGAAAAACATGTTTAAGGACTCCTAGCAGAACCTTCCCATTCTTACCCATCTATAGAAAACAAGTGGGCCTTGCAAACTGCCCTGAAGAGGAGAGTGAATACTGGTGGCTTAAGGTAACTCACTGTACCACCCTTAGAAAGCCAATTATAGTGCCCAAGTATATAGTAATAGACAGATACTATGTCTCTCTGTTACCATAGTATCAGGTGTCCAGAACAACATAATACTATAAGCATGGGAGGTAAGTTATGCCCCCCTAAAAAGTTAATATCTGATGAACTAATAGACTTCCTGAAGCAAGTGGATTGTAGCATCCTATTTCTTTACTTCAGTTGAAAAGCACTTCTTTAAAAATAGCAGAAGGGGCACATTTTGTTTTTTATAAACGTATCTTTTGGCTGCCTTCAAACCAGTGCCTGGTATATATTAATGAAATAGATCAAAATGGAAGGAGAAAATTTTCATTTACTTCAGTCTTGACATTATCTGGTCTACTTTGCTGTGTTCCCAGGGCCCCAGAAGTTTGTGTGCTGTGGTGTCTCGAAGTATGAGCAAAAGGATCCTGGGGTCTGTCTTAGAACCCTGTATTGTCAAATGCAGCTTTAATATTAAAAATTGATCCTTTACCATGCAATACCTTTCTGAAACTGCCAATCTCTACTCTGCCCTTTCTGATATGTCATGAAGTCAAAACTAAAAGTGGGATGTAGGGATAGATTCTTACAGTGACACAGGGCCAAATTCAGCTGCCATACTTCAGTGGAAGTTGCATCTGCTCATCCGGGAGTAAAGCTGTGATTCAGCAATGTACTTAAGTATGTGCCTAACTTTAAGCATTGGAGTAGTCCCATTGACTTCAATGAGACTACCCATGTTTAAAGTTAGGCATATGCTTAAGTACCTGGCTGAATCTGGGCCTAAATTTGGGGTCTAGAGTGGGTTCTGCTGCAGAATGGTTTTTGGCACCAATGGCTATACTGTACACGGCCAGAAGAATGTATTTTCATTTATAGTCAGAAACTGAAGGAGGAGACAGACAGGGACAGAGAAAATGTTAACATTGAAAAGTTGTTTAGATTGCTATTTGTTCTCTGGTCTTGGGGCTGCCAGAAGAAACTGCTTAAGGGTGAAATTTACCCCTGTAAAGAGGGCCAGCAAAAGGCCTATGTGCCACTGAACTCCCACTTAAGACCTGAAAATAGGATTTAAATAGTGATTAGGACTCATACCAGCCCTATATACAGAAGTGCCTTTTACTCCCATGGAGAGTGAGAAAACACAGCAGAGGGACATAAAAGGAAAGGAAAAAGAAAAGATCTGACGATTCAAGAAAAGAAAAAATGACCAATAAAAACGTTCACTGGAGACTTATAGACAGAACTGTGGATGTTTGTTCCTCAAAGGAAAGGCTTAAATGTTTTAAGGTATAAAAAACTTGGCATTCTGAACCTCAGCAATACTCATTGGAATAACCAGTAAAACCCATCCCAACAGTTAAAGTTTGACCCTGCAATCATACAAACTTCAGTAGAGTAAAGCAAGATACTTCCCAAGCATACTATTGATACATACTATTAAGTGATTTCAAATATATATATATATATATATATATACGCATTTACTTTCACTGCCTGTGGTTGCAACTGAGACTTGGATTGATGCAGTTTGGACAAAATGTCTTGAAGAGAAAGATAGTCACAGAAAGTTTACAGAATTCTCCACAAGACAGTGGATGAAATCCTTGCCCCATTTATGCCAATGGCAAAACTTCCATCAACTTCAATGGGGCTAGGATTCCACTCAGTTTGTGTCCTGGAAAAAAAGGTGATTTCGAATTTCGAATGATAAGTAGAAGATGTTGTGAAATCACCATTCCAAGAGACAAAGAAACATGATCATTTTCTTGGCTGTCTGTGAAGCATGAAGACCCAGTGGAATCCATGATTCATAATTGCAGTGTATACAGCTGGAATAGCATCAACAAGTGCACTTTTTACTCTGATGATATTATTTATGTTTTTCACCTAAATCATTAGTAATAGCAAAAATGTCAACTCTGAAGAGGCTGGCAATGAGGCATAGAAGTATTTCCACAGCAATGGAGAAAAATCCTTATAAACTGATCCGAGAATAAAATGCCAAGAAATGAATTGAACAGCACAGCTAGCTCCTGGTGTGTATTAGAAAAATTAAAAGCTAAAATCAATTCCAATTACATATTATTTTACGATTGTGAATCCAATTATTGCTGTCAGCAAGAAGAGAAAGCTTAGACAGAAAGGTCATTCCAAGCATTACATCATTTCATTTTGGTTGTATGCTTCAGTGGGGTTGGAATAATATCCACACTTGTTACCCTTACAAAAAGAATAGGGACTGAACATATAATACAGAGGTTGCTGCTGGTAGAAACCACGTAAAATGTGTACTGACATGATGTCGCCAATATTTCCTTTCTGTCTCTCAGGTAGGGAAATACTATTGTCCCCATTTACCGATAAGGAACTGAGGCACAGAGAGACTAAGGCTCAGATTGTTAAGGTATTCAGTGTTGCAATGCTTAACTGATTTAGCAACCTAAATCTCATTGGAAGTCAATGGGACTTAGGATCCTAAGTCCTTAGTCACTTGAAAATGAGATTTATGCTCCTAAGTCGGTTAGGTGGTAAACACCAAGCAGAGCATTGCCTAAATCCCTTTAAAAATCTGAGCCAAGGGGAGTTGCCCAAGATCACACAAGAAATCTATAGTAGAGCAGGAAATTGAACGTAGGTCTTCCTGAGTCCTAGGCTAGTGTCCTAACCACTAGACAATCCTTCCTGTCCCTTATGCCCTCATCCTCCAAAGTTTTATGAATGTGCCTAACAATGCATGTCTGTAATTCCATCAAATATTCTACTCGTATGTAAAATTAAGTATGTGTGTCTTTGCAGGACTGGGACCTTCCGATTATTTATAAAAGGAACTGTTTTTAAAGAAATACACCTCTACCAAGGCACCAGGTTTGATCTCGCAGTCTAAGACATACAACTAAAAGAAACTTGTGGCCACTGATAGCATAACTTCTGTATTTCACAATTTAAGATGTTAGCAAAATAGTTATTGAGATTGACATTAAGGATATGTATCCTCTCAGGGCCCTTCTTACAGCTTCCAAATTTTTTTTTACTCCAAATTAGGTTCAACTCCTGCAAATATTTAAGCAAATGCGTAAGACTTTGCAGGATTAGGGTCTTATTTACTAAATATCTTTCTCACGCAACTGTGGTTGGTGCAGACCTGGTGGCGGCATCCTGAGGAACTACATGGCATAAGGAATTAGGCCTGAGGAATTATTGCTTGACTAGCTCTTGACCTTCCAATCAGTAGTGCAGGTGTGTTTGTCTGGTAGAAAGCTAGAGATGTAGCCTGACAACTAGGACTGGTTGAAATTTTTCAGTGAGTTCTACTTAGAACAGAAAGAGATCTAGGTAGGCAAAAAAGAGATTGTCCCTCAGCCCTTGTGTTACTTCCCTCCACTGTTCACAAATGATGGATCTGAGTTACAGCAATAGCTAATGTCACTCTGGAAGAGACATTCAGGGACAGTGCAAACAAAGGGTCCAAAAAAAAAAAAAAAGCTTATTGAAGCTGTTACTTTATAGTGTCTCTCATGGCTATTTAATCACACTAACTCATAAATTGGAAGCAGGCATTAAAATTCCTGGCAGCATAGAATAAATGGCATGGTATGAAATTTTCTATATTACCATTCCTACACAGGATTGCTTATAAAAAAAAAGAAGAAGAAGGGATCATTTTAAGTTTGATCAAGTCAAAAATGTTTGGCCCAGATTCTTGAGGAGCATACAGTGCAACCCAAAAAGGGTTTTTGCAAAAGTGGCTTTTAAGCCAAATGTATGCTTCTGGGGGTGTCTGGACACCCAGCTAGTCTCCTGGCATAAGTTAGACCAGCCTGAAGGCTGATATAAATTACTCTGCCTGCCAATGGCCTCAAGGTAATGCTTGGATGCAGGGAAGCCTTTACCACACCCCCATTTTTTACCCATCCATAAACCCTTTGCCAGTTACATAGAACACAAATGGTGTAGGAACCATTCACCACCTCCGTGCCTCCAGAGGATTGCCATACACTGAGATGATCCTTCCAATACGACCTTCAAGGCCACTATATGGAAAAACAGTGAGGAGCCTTTGAATAGTGCCTAAAGGACATTATTCCGAACATCTGTCCTGGATGAGAACATTTGCAGGCTGGATCTTTCACCTTGGTTTCCTTTGTGAGTACCAAAATTCTAAGGGCTTGTCTACACTGGCAAGTTTCTGCACAGTAAAGCAGCTTTTTGCGCTCAAACTGCAGACGTGTACACACTGCCAAGCCACTTTGTGCACAGAAACTCCTCAGTTGCAGTGCTGCAAAAAACCCACCTCGACGAGAGTCGTACGGCTATTTGCGCAGAGGCTCCAGCGCTCTATTGCCCGTGTAGACACTAGATTGCTTTCTGTGCTGTAATTGGCCTCCGGAGCTGTCCCATAATGCCTCAAGTGACCGCTCTGCTCATTGTTTTGAACTCAGCTTCCCTGGAGACGTGCGCCCCTCCCCTTTCAAAGCACCGTTTCTGACAGCCCTTGTGCGCTGATCTGCTCCGAGACACAAAGCAAAGCATTAATGTGGAGTGGAGGCAGTGTCTCTGTATATGTGTGTGTGAGAGAGAGCGAGAGATTGCTGTGCAGAGAGCCCAGGGAGGGAGGCGGGAGTTGATCGGGTTTCCCCCTCCCACTGCCTCAGGACTGGTTGCTTTCTGCTGCTGTCTGAACTTACAAGACAGCATGCTAACATATTCTCTGTCCCCCCCAAAAACACTGTCTCTCTCCCCCACTTCAGACACACATACAATCCCCATCATACACTCCTCCACCCTCTCCCCACGTCAGTTGAAAAGCAGCTGGCAATGTAGTAGGATGCCCACGGAGCAATAGGATTGGGAAACCTGCATCATGTGATGCTGTGTCTGCCCCATGAGGCATTGCAAACCCTTTCCAAAGTACCCTCCGGCCAGTTGCACAGTGGGATAGCTACTGCAATGCACTGCTGTCTTTGCCATTGCAAGAGCTGCTCATGTGGATGCGCTCCAGCATCACAAGGAGCACAGTGTGGACACGCAACAGCAGTTTAATTCCAGCGTTTTAATAAAAGTGGTATAACTTGTGGCGCAGAAACTTGCCAGGGTACCCTCAGAAGAAACGGGAAATCCCACCCCTGTTCTTAGCCTTTTCCTGGCATTAATTTCTAAAGTTATGTCACAGATTCAGTTGCTTAACAACATACCATCACATATGATAAAGCCATAATGCAACAAAAAGTAAACTTAGCAAATGTAGCTTTAGCTCACATTCGTCCAAACAGCTAAAGTTTTGGGTGAACTGAAACTTCGGTATGAACCAGCTTTGCTCACCTCAATTTTTATATAAAACAGGCCTCTTTCTAAAGACCGTGTTCTTAGATTTCACATGCTGGTTACCGAAACACAAAAGCATGTTATGAAACCATGGAACACAAAATGTCTGCTGGTTTATTGAATGGAGGACTTTAGAAATGAACAAATTATGTGTCATGTTCAATACAAATCCAGCAAACAGTTTTTAGACAGAAATGATAACTCTTTTTCATAAGATCAATTTGCTGTGTGACTGTAACATTTGTAGCTCAGGTCAAATGTGCTCTTTGAATATTTATTTTCGTAATGCCTTTTAGAGAGTGTGGAACTTAAGGAGTGGTTTGGTTCTAATCAAAAGCTCAATGAATGTCACTAGTTGGTTCAGTTGTGCGTTCCTCCTGTAAATGCTATTTGGCCACATTAGAGGAAAATTTACTTACATAGTCAATAGTATTGTTATATGCCACATGTCTTTTCCTTTTCTCTCATACAACTGTATTGCTTTAAAATTTAGGCACAACTTTGTTGCTTATGAAAGTGAAAGAGTGACAGCCCTTTCTAGAGGGAGAGCAGAGGCTGGGCGAATTTTCCTGCCCACTTCTTCTGAAGCATCTGTCTTGGGCCATAGCAACCCAACTATCTTCCCTGCTGGGCTTTCCTGATTAGATACAGCAGCTCGTTCCAAGTTGTGAGATCCACATGCAAAAGAGTGCAGTCTTGGTAATGGGACTAGGCAAATCCCATCAAATTCGTTACACTTGTAAAACTATGGCTGTTTTATTGCCTATGCCCCATTGAAATTAATCTACTAGTTCACATGCATATAAAACTCTTTGGGGATTGCGCTAACTATACTGTTAACATGTTTGGGAAACAGGAATACTAGCGTCATACCTGGAGCAAATGAGATCTCTCCTATACCATAAAAATAGCCAGTAAGGTGCCGGTTACCAATCAGCAGCAGAAAGAGAATCCAGACCCCTCCTATCAACGCACTCTCCTTCCAACCCCTAGTCTTATTCTCATGTGAGAAACAGTATGGAAAAATGTGAGAAGCATTCTGGAACTCTGAACTGAGGAGGGCTATTAAAAATGCAGACAGCAATCCTAGAGCTAGAAAGACTCTATGTGCTCACAGTAGACCAAAAATGAACCAGGACAGAAGGATACACTATAATACAGATGTCAGTAACTGGATTTAGACTCACCTTCCATTGGAGAAGAGTTAGACCAATGCTGAGCACTTTGAAAATCTCATCCTTATATTACAGTTGCCTTGAAAGCCCCAGTCAGTGTTGGAACCTTACAGTGTTGAGCACTGCATAAACACAAAAAATGACATAACCCCTGCCCCAGGGAGCTTACAGACTTAGAGAACTGGAGACGTTTGTATCATGGGTGAAAGAGAGATCTACAGTCAAATATATACAAAATGTTTATAACTATATATACATATGCAATTTTTTTATTGTTATAGACTCAGTGCCAACTGTCCCCTTATGCCCCATAACCTAGCTACCATTAATTGAGTGGGCTTTTTTTTTCTAGGCAATGTTGCAGAGTATGTCTTGAGGAGAAAGTTGAAGGAGGTCATGGCCTTATGAATCAGTTCAAAGAGGGTGTTCTCTGTGTAAGGAGTGCCGTGGAGATATTTGTGTGAGATGCTGACAAATGGGCAGACTAGGCTGACATTCTTGGTGGATTGGAGGAAGCGGGGTGGGAGGGAGTTGCATTATAATACAAAAAACCTAACCGGTAGGGAGGAATAGATTTATGAAGGGTTTTGAAGGTGAGGGCAAGAAGCTTGAACTTCCTGCCATAGGTGTCAGGCTTTGGTTGATTTTTCAGAAAACTTGTGCCCCATTAATGAAGCCATTAAGTAGTGTCTAGCTGATGCTGTTGTTTTACACTAAACTGAGGAGTCACTCTTCTGTTAGGTTTTTACCTATGGCTTTTGCTGCTGTATCAGGTGACAATCCTAAGCATCTTTATGTGAGTAATTAAGATCCAAAAGCTGTTTAAAAACTGCATGTCTTCTGCACAGGAAAGCAAAAGCACCAAAGACCCCACACAGGGGTAATTCATATCTCATGTGTGCCAAGGGAGATTCAGGGCAGATCCATACAATTCACCAGGAAGATGGAGGAAGAGAGATGTATAAGGAATGGGGCCAATAGGCCTATGCACTTTACTGAATTTCTGATGATGTGTTAAACCGGGTAAATTCAAAGAAAACCTTATAGGTCACACTGTTGAGAAGGAGACAGCAAAGTACTGCTGCTCTAGCAATATTGAAATGTTAAGCTACAATAAGGAAAAAATGTTTGGCTTGTTTCAGATATTCTCAATGCCTCCTACATATAAAAAGAGAAAAATGTTGTGACCCAAATCTGTAAGTAAATAGCTGCGCTGCCAGGTGAAATTTTCACATAATCTTTTTTATTTCCCAGTCTGCCCCCAGTAAAACTATACTGCTAGTTTTGGGGAGCAATCTTCTGGTCTGATGAAAATGTCTGTCTGTCTATCCCTGAGTGTGAGTCTGCGATGATTCGTAGGTGAAGAGGCCACTCTGAGCGTATGAAACGGTTTCATTGATGGTCCATTGTCTTCTTTTCTCTGCACAGTTGGCAAGCAGCCACTGTTCATGGCACTTCAGAGCACATATGCACTTTACCGTGACATTTCATTGGTTTAGGTGCTATTCCATTGTCAAAGATCTCTCACTGAAGTTTATAATTATATGCTTGATGTTATTTTAATAGCTTTGGCCACCGAAACAGAAAGAAAGAAAGAAAGAAAGAAAGAAAGAAAGAAAGAAAGAAAGAAAGAAAGAAAGAAAGAAAGAAAGAAATCACAGACATGCTGCTGGGCACGGGCTTCCTTTCATGTCATTTCCTGACTTAATTCAATACTAACTTTTTCCAAAGTTATTGAAAGGTTATAACAATAGAGGACAGCCACCCAGCCTTGCAGTGGATTGTCACTGTGTGTGTGTGTTTGTCTGCAGAGAGAGGTGGTTTTTTGCAGACTGATGTTGAATTATGCAGCTAATCCAGGAATGTGAGTCAACAGAAACTAAGGGCTTTTTATTTTCCTTAAAAGATGATGTGATTATAACAAGAAGAAATTGGCTAAAAGAAGACTGTATCTTTTATACTCTGTCCTCACACTGATAGCGCAACAGATAAAATCTTCCAGGAAGTCCATCTCTCCAGGTGAGTATGAAAATGTACTCTGAAGATTCTTTAAAAGGACACTGCCACGTGGCATAGGCCCAACATTATATTTTGTTTTGGAAAGATGCGAGTTTGAGATAAGATACTAAGAGAAGTGTTTTTATTACTTTTTAAAAAAAGAAACTATGGGTAATGTGTTGGAGCTAGAAATTATAGCCTTACCACATTTATGCATCCTACTTATTGTATTACAAGGAAATACTAAAAATTCCAAGTTTCAGAGTAACAGCCGTGTTAGTCTGTATTCGCAAAAAGAAAAGGAGTACTTGTGGCACCTTAGAGACTAACCAATTTATTTGAGCATGAGCTTTCGTGAGCTACAGCTCACTTCATTCTAAATATTCTAAAAATTAAAATAAAGTGTATTCCGTTTTGAATTATGTCAGCAAAAATATACATATTGATAACGTTGACAGATAGTAAGGGGCCAAATGGGAAACCGTGACTCAATTTAATATAGTAAAATTTAACAATGAAACCGCTTACAGCATGCAAGAATCTGACTTGTTTGAATTAACATGGGCAACAACCATTAAGTACTTTCAGTAACATTACATAGGCTCAACTCCTATAGAGCTCTTTATTGTTCATTAGTGAGAAAACATGTCAACACCACTCTTGCAATGAAAATTTGATTTGTACTTACCATAAATGACACAGTGGATAGCGCACACTCTTCCATCATGTTAAAATATATTTTTAAAAGAGACAGTATTATTAAAAAACAGCCACTCAGAGTCTCTGCTAAGAAACAGCATTTTAATACGCAGTCTTCCGTCTTCATTTGAGCCTATACTTTGTCAGCCTGAATTCCAGCTTAATCTCCTTAGATTGGCTTGGAAAATAATTATTTTTCCATGCCATACCATATGGCTGAGACCAATTTTCCCTGGCCTACTCACCTCTCTTTTTGAGCCAAGCAAGAGACTCAGATGGGTTTATGTTTCTGGCATGCAAAGAAAATGATGGAATGCATAAACAAATTGTCTCTTAAATGTTATGAATGAAGTAGTGTTTTCTGTTTTAGTATGATTTTTAAAGACATATTGCTTTTTTTTATTTTTAAAGGCAGTAACAACCTTATAGATTTTTAATAGATGAAATCTATAAAGCAATTATTTAGCCATCACTGAAACTACTCAAGAGTGGGAAATTGGCCAAAATGCAGGCACCTGCTGTAGTCAAAGCAAAGATTATGTCTACACTACAATGACTACAGCAGCACAGCTCTGGTACTGCAGCTGGGCTGCTGTAGCACCATAGTGTAGACACTTCCTACAGCAACAGAAGGGTTTTTCCACTGATGTAGTTAATCCACATCTTCCAGAGGAGGCAGCTAGGTTAATGGGAGAACTGTTTCATCAACCTCGCTGCGCTTACAGTGGGGGTAAGGCCAACCTAACTATGTTCACAGGGTGTTTTCACAGCCCTGAGGGAGGTACCTAGGTCGATCAAATTTTTAGATGTAGACCAGACCTAAGGTATGTTGGAAGTTAATGGACCAAATTCTGCTCTCAGTTATGCTGGTGTAAATCCAGAGCACTTCCAGTGAAATCAATGCTGTCCAAACTCAAATGTGTTGAATGATATAGAATAACCCAAAGGTGTCTATTACTGTTTCCAGAAAGGAAAAATCCCAGCTCTGATTAGGCCCCCCAATCATTAAGGATTCACACATGAAAATTAAAAAATTTTGTAGTCTTCCTTTTGATCACTGATGAAGCCTATTATATTCACTGGCGTGCCTTCATCAAAACGGTGTTTTCATGCAGATTTGTCAAAACTAAAACTTTTCATGGAAGCATATCAGTATGATGAAGCTGTCATCAGGAAAAGTTCTCAGGTCCAGGATTCAGACTGGTAGCCGTGTTTGTCTGTATCAATAAAAACAATAAGGAGTCCTTGTGGCACCTTACAGACTAACCAATTTATTTGGGCATAAGCTTTCGTGGGCTATAACCCACTTCATCAGATGCATGGAGTGGAAAATACAGTGAGCAAGTATAAATATAAATAACATGAAAAGATGGGAGTTGCCTTACCGGAGATTGGGGGGGTCAGTGCTAATGAGGCCAGTTCAGTTAGGGTGGATGTGGCCCATTCCCAACACTTGACAAGAAGGGATGAAATTTCTAGTCAAAATCAGAGAGAGAGGGAGAGAGATCTTGGTGGTTAGGGCACTCAGCTGGAATGTGGGAGTGCATGTTCAAGTCTCTTCTCTGCCTGATTGAAAGCAGGTACTTGTAAGTGGGTCTGACCTGTCTCAAGTGCATGCACTAACCACCAGGCTATTCTGGGAGCCCTCTCCTTTTTTGAAAAAAAAAATTCAAAAGGTCTTAGTTTGATTTTGATGCAGAATGGGAAGTTTATTTCAAATTTTGAAAATGTTCACAGGACAGGAGAACCATTTCCTGTCCAGTTCTAGCTCAGATTCTCTGATCCAGATGGATTTCACTCTGTGGAGGACTGGAGGGTTGGGAGCAAATGTAGTTGTAAAGCACTGTTACACTACTCCCACCCCAGCACACACCAGCCCCTAGCTTTAGTTTGAGTGGCATCAAGGTACTGTACAATTGATTAATGCCTCCACTTGAGAAGAAGCAAAAAATTATTAACCCTATTGTTATTCCACTTTACTTCAAGCCATAGGCTGCTTCAGCATGGGTTCATGGTTTTAATTGCACCCTCAGAACAGACACGGCAACACTCAGGTTTGGCACCCACCATCGATAATGCTGAAAGCGATTCACCTGCCCTGACCAAGCTCAGATTCCACCATTGTTGCTCCTGGCATCATCATACCAGGCCCACCAGACCAAGAGCCCAGAGATAGCAGTGGATAGGTAATACCACTAACCACCAGCCCAGGAGCCGGAGCTCAGAGAGATGTGGGACTGGGTGCCCCATAGCGGCATGCAAGGCAGAGCCTCCCTGGCCTACTCCTCTCCCTGGTATAATGCACCAATTGGATCAGGAGGCTATATCTGACCCTGCTTCTAGCCCTAAACTGGTTTTAGATTAACTGTCTCACTGGGCTTGATTCTAATCTCACTTACACTGAGGGTTTACATGAGTTTAACTTCAGTGAGGTCAATAGAAAATCTTTGTTAAAATACAACCTAAAAAATAGCTAGACAAAGCGTTTCTTAAATGTTCTGACTTACTTCCTCTCCTACTATAGCCCTTTTTTCCACTCAGGGCCTGTTGTTTTATGCCACACCTTCCCAAATCCCACAATCCTTTTCAGCCACAAATTGCAAGAAAAGGAAGGTGGAAATGGGTTGTTGGGGCTTGTGGATGCTGATAGAGCTGTTATGAGAGTTGGTGAGAGTTGCTGGATTGTCAGTCTGGGGGTGCTGGTGGGGTTGCTAGAAGATGGTGAGGAGGGTGCTGAATTAGTGTGTACTACTGGTAGTGGTGCTGGGGCTTTTTAAGTAGTGCTGGATTGGTAAGGTGTGGGGGACTGGCAAGACTGCTGGAAGCAGGGAAGCAGTGCTGGGCCTGGTGGGTTCTGAATAGAAGTACTGGTGGGGTGATACTGGTGGCTGGGTGTGAAAGTTGTGGGGGTTCCTGGGGCCAGGCATGGGGCTGGTGGAGCGTTTCTGGTGAGGGTAACTTCCTTCTGACTGCCTGCAGAGTGCTCAGGTCGGGGGCAGTCCATTTCTGAATCATTGGCACTGATGGTGCCAGGCAAAACTGCTCCAATCATGGGATATTTTTCATTCTTTTAACAATGACAAAATTAGCCCATCTATTTTTATTTTCAAAGACCCTCAGAGGAGTTTCACTCTTTACCATTAACAAGCTTACTGTTATGGGATACTACCCTAGCTCAAACTTCTTACACGCACCAGACAACACCAATACAAGTACTGTGGACTGGCACCTGACTAACAATCTCAGTCTTAAAATCAAAACATTCTGTATTGAGAGCTTCAGAAAGAATCTGTATTGCATGTTATAATACCAAGGGTCTGTTGTCTACTGGTGATGTTTAGGTCCCATTCTGAGAGTTTAGGCCCAATGAGCTAGATCTACAAAGAGGACTTAGACTCACCTTTGCAATGCCTAAGGTTTATGTGCCCTGCCACCTAGTGGAATTCACAGCCCTAAGTTAGGAACCAACAAGCCCTATACAATGTAAGGAGTTAGGTGCCTAAGAATGGGATCCACAGAAGCCAGCGCAACAGAAAATGCTGAGGGGTGGGTCCTCACCCTACTCCTCAAAGGAATTTAGGTGCCTAAATCCAGGCTGGAGGGAGGCACCTCCCTCTGTTTGGGATTTACACCCGTGAACCCTCTCCTGAGTGTGGTGACGAAGCCCTTTCTCTCAAAAAACTGAGGAGGAGGAGGTGGTGCCCCCTTCTAGCCATTAGCCTAATGGTTAGAGCACTCCCACAGGATGTGGGAGATCCAGTTACCATACCTGAAGGCTTCCTGTTGCTCTCGAGGGGGGAATCTGCCTGCCTTTTCTGATGAGCCTTTTTCTTTCAGAGAGGAAACTGGGCCACAAGAGGCCTCCCCTCAATATCTGATGCTGCGCCGGGGGAAAATTGGCTTTCTCAGTGGCCTCTGTGACAGATGTAAAAAGAAAAGGAGTACTTGTGGCACCTTAGAGACTAACAAATTTATTTGAGCGTAAGCTTTCGTGAGCTACAGCTCACTTCATCGGATGCATGCAGTGGAAAATAAAGTGGGGAGATTTTATATAGACAGAGAACATGAAACAATGGGTGTTACCATACAGACTGTAACAAGAGTCATCAGGTAAGGTAATAGTTCACCTTACCTGATAACTCTTGTTACAGTCTGTTTGGTAACACCCATTGTTTCATGTTCTCTGTGTATCTAAAATCTCCCCACTTTATTTTCCATTGCATGCATCTGATGAAGTGAGCTGTAGCTCACGAAAGCTTACACTCAAATAAATTTGTTAGTCTCTAAGGTGCCACAAGTACTCCTGTTCTTTTTGTGGATATAGACTAACATGGCTGCTACTCCGAAACCTGTGACAGATGTGTTTATAACAGTCTCACTCATACTCTGAGTCATGCAGTATAAGTAATGGTCAAAGGGACGCTTACTTCAATTCAGCAAAAACAAATTCAGCCAAAAAACCCGGCCTGAATTCCACAGTTTTTTCCATAGCCATGAAAAATCAGTTAACGAGCAGCACAAATCCTGACTGTTATTGTCACATGCAAAGGTGACTTCAGGCTATTGTGGCTGAATCCCATATGCTCTAGTTCTGTTTCTTGGAAATAGTTGCAATTAGTGGTAGAACACCAGTACCTAAGGAAGCACATATATGTTCTCTCTTCTGCAGTCACAGAGCTATTGATGGGTTTTGCTAGATTATAATAGTATGCTATAAAATGCCGCATTAATCCACAGTTAATAAAAATCTACAAGATCATTGCAATATGTCATAATACCCGTGGCTGTTATCTGATGTGGTGTTCAGATGATTTCTGCTACAGCTATTAGCTAAAACGGAGGAAAAAAACCTTAACCTCTGTTCCCTGTCCTTGAGCTGCAGAAGGATACAGTCTTGATGTTCCAGAGACTATTTTAAGGTATCCTTGCACTGACGGATCCCAATCTGTGAAAAAAACCAACTCTGCTTCTCCTTCAGTTGAGGTCAGCAAAAAAGGGTGGAGAAGACCATTGTGTTATTCTGAAATATGTATGAAGTGGCTATTGACTAAGTGGATAAATAGCTTGTGAGAGGCGTAGTCCGCAGTGAGAGAGAGAGAGAAAAGCAAAACAGAACGTGTTCTGTTCACACTTCATATTTAAATGCCTGCCGTTTTATAGGAACAGAGGAATTAACAGACTGGATCAAACCTGAGGTCCATCTAGTCCGACATCCTATCTCTCACATTCGCTAGTTCTGGATGCTTCAGAGGAAGGTGCACAAAACCCCGCTAAAGGCAGCTGTGGGGTAATCTGTCCCCATTAAAATCTTATTCTAAACTCTAATAGATCATGATTGTCTCAAATCCTGAAATATGAGGTTTTATATCCCTTCCAAAACATCTCTTGTTTCATTAACTATTATAACTGGATACTCTTGTTATACATAGAAACATCCAATCTGTCTTTGAATTTTATTAAATTCTTGCCCTCAAGGACATCTTGTGGCAATGAGTTCCACAGCCTAATTACACTTTGTATGGGAAAATATTTCCTTTTATCAATTCTGAATTTAGCACTTTTTAAGGACATTGAATGTCCACTTGTTCTTGTGTTATGAGACAGGGAGAAGAGAAGTTCCTTATCTACATTCGCTAACCCAGTCATTCTTTTATCATGTCCCCTCTTACTTGTCACCTTTATAAAGTACACACTCACAATCTTTTCAATTTATCTTTATATGACTATTTTCCCATGCTCCTAATCATTTTCTTTGCCCTACTCTGAACTCCCTTTACTTCTGCAGTATCCTTTTTGAGATGGGGTGGCCAGTCCTGAGATCATACCAGCTAATCGTATTCAGTAGATGAAAGCTAAGGGTGGAGGAAGTCATTCTGAACCCACTGGAATACTATAGGTATGGAAATTTAACTCAGTTGTGAATGTTATTGGGTTCATGTTCCAATTTAGACAGAAGTCTCTAAATCTCAAATACATCTTTAGTTTGTCCAGTGTACTTATGCAAACTGTATCCCCAAATGCTTTACAGAGATAAATAATACAGTTACAGAATGTAATGACAAATAAGAACAGTGAGAAACTAAAGCCCTAGTCCTGCAAAGCTTAATCATGTGCTTAACTTTACTCACATGAGCAGTTCCATTGAGCCCATCCATGTTGATAGGGAAAACAATCTGTTTTCTTCTCAGACAATTTTGCTAATTGGTCCACAAGCAGGAGTCCTTTTTGCTGTCAGGAATCAGTCTTTTGCCTTCTCAAGCTATAATGTGTGCATTAACAGTGGGTTTGGAGGGGTAGAGCTGAAACAGCTCAAGGGCAAACTGTAGCATTTAGCTAAGTAGGGAGCAGAGCAGAGCTGTTTCACCCACTGGGGAGCTCTGGGAGAGATTGTGACACAATTTCTTCCCCAACATAGTGTGTAGGGAGATTGAAAATGATACCACTTGCCCCAAGCAGTGCAGCACAGACAGCTTTGTGGTCAATGTGAAGCCAGAGCCCTGACCTTAGGGCACACTTGAGGAAGCAAGCCCTTGTGCTCACCTGAGAACATGAACTGTAAATATGGCAGGCCCATACACTATCTCCCTGCCACAAACCTATCTAAGGGCCAGGCAGAATCTGGCCCTTTGAGTATTGTTCCTTAGGCTTCATGTGCTGCACATAGCCTTCCTACTGCAGGGAGAACTTGTCAGTGGCAGGAGGCCATGCAGGGAACAGAGGAAAATGTAATAAGTAAAATGGGACAAAAATGGGCTAAATCTCTTCTGTGTTCATGCATGTTCTTGTAATATTGTGAGACTGAAAAGTTGTAGAAAATAGTTCAGCAAACAATGGGAGTCAGAGTCACAGGAAAAGACAGGAGCTAGAGAAGAAAGAGCAATAAAAGACACCTGGATCCAGAACTAATGATGGGGTGTGGGGTAGGGAGAAGGCAGGAGAGAAATGTATGTCCAGTTGTCCAATGATAATCAGCCTGAAAAAATTCCTAGTACAAGCAACCATATTTTCCCCTTTAGATACAAAGGGCAATAGAAATACAATCTGCTGTTTGCATAGAAAACCGCATCGGTAGAGGAAAGGAAGGCACACATATGGGAACATCTGCTCCACTTGAAAGATAAGCATGCACTGAGGTGGGAGATATGCCTGCACAATAGGCATCAAATTACTACTAGCACAGTAGGGAAGAAAGGAGAAGGAGGAAAGGGAGGAAACAGAAAAGAAAAGAGATTGGGGTCGAGCACAGCTTGAGCATTGAGTAGTGTAGGCTAGAATAATAATGCAGAAGGAAATGTTGTCTCTCATCCTCATGTCTTCCAAATCTTACAAAGAAATATTTCTTTCATAGCTGGTATTCCTAACCTCAAATCAGCAACATTGGGAGCAGTACTAAACAATTAAAATGAGCAGGAATAATTAGGTAAAAAGAAAAATCTTAAGAAATTATATTATACACACACATACACTTTTGGCACATTGAAGCCAAGCCACTTTAAGTCAATGGGATTTAAGCATAGGCGTAAGTGTTGTCTTGAATCGGCACCCAAGAGAATGCACATATAACTGGCACCACAACTGAGAATATGACAGAAAAAATTAAAAACTGTGTGAGAGATTATAGAAATACACATGCTGCGTGGGATATATAGACATAAACCACAGCAGATTGATAGGTGTGGCTAATTAAACTACATGGAACGCACTGAGAAACATGGTAAGAGTGATCTTGGTTATGTCTTGATGATATTTTCTTCTTAGTGAATGAGAAGCCATGCCAAAATAAATTAGACAGTTTGAGTTCATCCATTTTTATGTGTGAGTAGAACAGGTCTTTGAGGCACGATTCATTCCCTTGGGGTGTTCCTCAAATGGTGCAGCTATGCATCACTCCTTACACAGGGCAAAGTGCAAAACCACCAACTAGCTCTTAATATCTGTAAAGTGCTCTGAGTTCCTTGAAAAAATGGTGTATAATGGTGCAAAGTGTTGTTATAAGTGGCTGCAAAATTTCAATTTAAAATGATGCTATTTTGTAGCTTTAGGTAAAGAACGTGTAGCTGCATTAAATTCTTTTTTCTAGAAAAGATACAAGCATTTGGCCTGACATCCTGTATTCTGAGCCTAAAGGCCAGAGTTATAAGTCCCAGAAAGGTGGAGTTTACTATGGGAATGAGTAACATACGCTGCTGTCATGAGGCGACAATTTGACTTCCTTGAAGTCCTCTACACTTGAGCATTAAGGCCCTGGTCCTGCAAAGGTTCGTGCATGTGCTTAACTTTATGCATGTAAATAGCACCATTGACTTCAAATTACGCACATGTGTATACATTTGCAGAATCAGAGCCTAAAAATAAGGTATGTTGTTGAGTGCTATGTAAAGAGCAGCCAGAGGAAGCCATTTGCAATATACTACAAGTTTTATTGGTTAGTTGGTTGATTAGTTCTCATGCTGTGTCATCTGAACAATGTAGAGGCCACCAAACATGTTATGTGCCTCCATAATGTTCTGTCCTGAGCTGAATCTGGTGGCTATGTGGCAGGATGCCTGACACCATCCAGACGTTGTGTTTTAGTCTTCTGGGGTGGGGTGGTGGGGGTGTCTCTTCCATCCCTCTTGGGTCAAAGTTGAAGATGATTCTCACAGGGAAGTTGGTAGGCGTTCGGAACAGATAACTATACTCCCTTCAAGAGAGTCTTTTGAGAGACTGGGACCTGTTTAGTTAGAAAATGGAGCTCTTCATTTGACTTGAATTTGTACCATTTGATGCTTTTAATCATTTGGCAATGCTTCATTTGAATTGTGCACAACTTCTTTTTAATCTTATCAGTGAGGGGCCATGTTTCAGCCCCACTACTCAGAAAACTTACCACCAAAGTATTGACAGGTTTCAGAGGAACAGCCGTGTTAGTCTGTATTCGCAAAAAGAAAAGGAGTACTTGTGGCACCTTAGAGACTAACCAATTTATTTGAGCATGAGCTTTCGTGAGCCACAGCTCACTTCATCAGATGTGTACCGTGGAAACTGCAGCAGACTTTATATACACACAGAGAATATGAAACAATACCTCCTCCCACCCCACTGTCCTGCTGGTAATAGCTTATCTAAAGTGATCAACAGGTGGGCCATTTCCAGCACAAATCCAGGTTTTCTCACCCTCCACCCCCCCACACAAATTCACTCTCCTGCTGGTGCTAGCCCATCCAAAGTGACAACTCTTTACATAATCAAGTCGGGCTATTTCCTGCATAGATCCAGGTTTTCTCACTTCCCCCCCACCCCCATACACACACAAACTCACTCTCCTGCTGGTAATAGCTCATCTAAACTGACCACTCTCCAAGTTTAAATCCAAGTTAAACCAGAATATCTGGGGGGGGGTAGGAAAAAACAAGAGGAAACAGGCTACCTTGCATAATGACTTAGCCACTCCCAGTCTCTATTTAAGCCTAAATTAATAGTATCCAATTTGCAAATGAATTCCAATTCAGCGGTTTCTCGCTGGAGTCTGGATTTGAAGTTTTTTTGTTTTAAGATAGCGACCTTCATGTCTGTGATTGCGTGACCAGAGAGATTGAAGTGTTCTCCGACTGGTTTATGAATGTTAGAATTCTTGACATCTGATTTGTGTCCATTTATTCTTTTACGTCCATTTATTCTTCTACGTAAAAGAATAAATGGACACAAATCAGATGTCAAGAATTCTAACATTCATAAACCAGTCGGAGAACACTTCAATCTCTCTGGTCACGCAATCACAGACATGAAGGTCGCTATCTTAAAACAAAAAAACTTCAAATCCAGACTCCAGCGAGAAACCGCTGAATTGGAATTCATTTGCAAATTGGATACTATTAATTTAGGCTTAAATAGAGACTGGGAGTGGCTAAGTCATTATGCAAGGTAGCCTGTTTCCTCTTGTTTTTTCCTACCCCCCCCCCCCCAGATATTCTGGTTTAACTTGGATTTAAACTTGGAGAGTGGTCAGTTTAGATGAGCTATTACCAGCAGGAGAGTGAGTTTGTGTGTGTATGGGGGTGGGGGGGAAGTGAGAAAACCTGGATCTATGCAGGAAATAGCCCGACTTGATTATGTAAAGAGTTGTCACTTTGGATGGGCTAGCACCAGCAGGAGAGTGAATTTGTGTGGAGGGGTGGAGGGTGAGAAAACCTGGATTTGTGCTGGAAATGGCCCACCTGTTGATCACTTTAGATAAGCTATTACCAGCAGGACAGTGGGGTGGGAGGAGGTATTGTTTCATATTCTCTGTGTGTATACAAAGTCTGCTGCAGTTTCCACGGTACACATCTGATGAAGTGAGCTGTGGCTCACGAAAGCTCATGCTCAAATAAATTGGTTAGTCTCTAAGGTGCCACAAGTACTCCTTTTCTTTTCACCAAAGTATTATATATCCTCAGCTTCCTCTCTGTACTTAAGAGTGGAAGAGTGTTTGGTTTGTGAAATGCAGTCTTGATGAAGCACTTCATTAATGATGACAAATTTTATTGGTCCTAAAAAATTGAGGAATTATGCTACATAATCTCAAGAGTCATTTATTGGCACATTGTCTATTAACTAACTATATGCATATGTACAAATATAGACCATTCCTGTCACAAAGCAAATAGAAGTTATAAAAAAGTGGAAAGCTGCTTTAAAAATGTTCTCCTAACTTTTATTATATAATTTTGCATTTGGAGGTAATTATACAGTAAATTACAACTGTGGCTTTAAAATGAAATATGTTTTGGCTTTGTTAAATCAGACATTTACATCCCTATTTAACAAGCCATAATATTTTACAATTTAAAATTCTCATTTTGATGATTAAAAAAAGTCTAAAAATTGCTCCCTTGACGATAATGGTTGAGTGAGAAATCTATACTGATGACATTAGAACACAGTTATCAGCCTGGTGTTCATACTACTCCAAAGAGTAATTGGATCTATTGCAGTGATTTATCCTCAAATATTCTTTCATGGTCAGAAATGCTAATCTCTGCACAGAGCATATGAGAAGACTTTTCATAAGCGATTATAGCTGAAGACCATCACACAACCAAAGGAGACAACATTAAACTTCCATAATGGCATCCTCCAGAGTGGAGAAACCTCTCAAGCATGGGCTGGCTTATGAGTAACCATTTCCCCAAGGCCTGCTTGCATACAGAACTCAGCTTGGCCATTCACATCACATTCCCCCAGTGTCAGCATTGCTGGTTGAATATAGCACGCTGTTTACAGGAATCAGGAAACTTTCTTCTAAAAATTAAATATCCCCAAATAAAATTACATGGAATGAAATTCTGTTACCCTTATTTTGCGTAGGGCCTTGCTCCATTATCAGTCCCATTGACTGACATACGAGTGGGAGAATCTGGCCCATAATGACTGTTGTATCAGTCCAGAATTCATGCAGTTACCACAACAACAATGCACTTACACAGCAGGGTCCATAGTGCCCCGTGTCCATGACCACACTATATAGTTTTCTTCCAGACATGTAAGAGCTCCACCGGGTTTTACTGATCTGGTGCAAACAGGTTAATTATGGGTGACTGCCAACCAGTCTGTGGCTGGACAGTATCCACTCCTGACCTGAAGTCCGATTTTCAGAGCTCAAAGCATGGGGACTTTGTCTCTGATGTGGGCAAGATGATCAAGAAAGCCAGCTGGTGGTGGCCAATGATTACTTCAGCCCTCTCATGGCCAGTTCTCAATGATACATCCCTATTACCAATAAAGCCAAAGCATCTTAGACACAGTGAAATGGCCTCCAGCCTTCATGTGTACCATTTAATTTTGATGACAGTTACAGTGACAGGCATAAAAGAAATTCAGAATTTGAAGTTTGTTTACCATGCTCCCATGCTATTATGATATATTCACAGAGAGCACACCCAAATTGCTTAACAATAGGGTGTGTTGTGCCTGCATAGTTGGTGCGTGACCTTTCCCATCACTAGTATGACACACATGAGGTCATGGCAGTTTCTGAGTGGAGGTGGCTGGGGATCTTTAAACAGAAAAGCAATCTTACTTTATGAATGATGAAAGGCAGAACTTAACAACGGGCCATGTAATGGGACAAAGGCAGGTGAACTTACATTCATCAAAAACATTTTAAATGGGTAAAAGCACCTGTTCCCATCCCCTACTACCACTAAGAAAGTAGCAAATGGCATAAACTACAATGCAAATAGGTCAGTCACTCTCTGTCTCCATTCTCTCCTTATAAGCATGCAGCAATTCTCCAAATATTTCTGGAATGTAATGTATCTACCCTATACACACCCTCATCATATATCATTTGAAAACGTATTTTATGCATGTTTAGTTGAGGTATGCTGTGAATCTGTCAATGACGCTGTAAGCCTGTAGGCAAGATGAAACAATAGTGCCCAAAATTTCAGTTTTGCACAGTTCCAGAAATACTACAAGCCTATGACTACAGTTTTTGCTATGCAGTATTGTTGGTGCCATGTTGGTGCCAGGATATTAGAGACACAAGTTGGGGGAGGTAATATCTTTTATTGGACCAGCTTCTGTTGGTGAGGGAGACATGCTTTTGCGTTTACACAGAGCTGAAGAACAGCTCAGTGTAAGCTCAAAAGCTTGTCTCTCTTACCAACAGATATTAATCCAATAAAAGATATTTCTTCACTCACCTTGTCTCTTTACAGTTTTACTGTTTAAGTTAATTTCAATACCTTATCATGGTGGTTATTAGTCAAAGCTACCAAACAACAATGTATTAAAAGATTTGTATTGGTTTTACCAGGGCAAGTATTTCTTTTCTTTTTTTTTCTTCTTCTTCAGAAATGATGAGGCTGTTTAGCATGTGGCAAAAATGGGGAATATCAGCATTTTGAAATATACCAATATGAAGTGTTTTCACATCATGTTCTTAATTGTCAAAGTATCTCTCAAGTGATTATAATAGTGTTCTGTATTTTCAGTTGAAATTTGCTGACCCGATCAGTCTCTCTCTGAAAGTTGTGCATCAGGAGCAGTAGATTGTAAGCCAATAGTTTGTACTGCATAGTGTGTAGATGTAAATGTACATGAATTCCTAATGTAATGCTTCTCCATTTGTAAGCTTTTGTACCTACACTTTCATTTAATCTTCTTCATAAAAGGTTTTAAATTGTAATTGCCTGTGGATGCAGAACGAGACTTTGAACTATACTAGCAAGTAGCTTTTTAATTCAGTGACACTTGTGCACAAGTCACTATTCGTGTTAGAGATGAAACTCGTGTTAGAGATGACAACTGCATCATATTATGAATATGCAAAAGCTATGAGAGAAAGAATTGGCCTAACAAGAAGTAGTGGAGACAAAGTCCACAAACAAATCCTTGTCTCTGCACTAAAGAGGAATGACGAACATGTTACAGCTCTTACCAACCATGTCATCAATACTATGACAAACCCATTGGACCCTGAATCACATCCAGAGGTGATTATCACCATATCTACCAGCCTGCATGCAACTACTGAAAACAGCAGATGTTGGTGAAGAACAAATGGAGAGATTTGTGAGAAGTGCATTTGATTCTGATGGGATGTATAGCTTCTTCAGCCCAGTCAAGAAATCTGGCATCAAAACATGTGCTGACATGGCCACAACCAAATTTAAGTCTGGCAAGTGAGGAACAATCACAGCAGCTAAATTGTTTTCTGGAGAGCTCTGTCCTTAGCAAGATGCAGAAACGATGTTTCAATGGCAACTGTTCTTAGTCACTGACTAGAACCTGTGCCTATGTCCCTCTGTCTAAGCTGATGGAACAATGAGAAGAACAGACAAAACTGAATCCGGGCATCAATTGGAACCTCAAGCTGAAAGAATCCATGAGCTAAGAGCATACAACAAAGAAATCACAGTGTATATCAGACATGTCCTGGCTGTCATACAAATGATGGCCAGAGACAAATTCCACACATTCAATGAATTGGCTGCTGAGTACTTGAGGCAGGTCCTAAAAGGATTTGACAAAATTAATTCTGTAATCAAAGTCTTTGACAGATATGGCAACAGTAATTCTGAAAACTGCAGAAAGACAGCCTGGGACAGGATGTTAGTTTGGATTCAAGAAATCTCAGGTGATTGGTAGGTACCTTGTGCCTCCACAGAAAAAGTTTCTAAATGTGGCATCCAACAAGAAGTCACTTGTAAAATTCCTCTTTGAATATATGGTTCAAAATGCACCTGTGCACCAGCACAAAAAGTACTTCTTGCTGGAGGCTTTTCCAGTGGTGAAGTAGCAAAGTCTATCAGCAGTAGAGGTGTTGAAGAAACCCGAGAGTTGTATAGTACTCAAGAGGAAACAAACACACGAATGTTTCTGCATACTGGATGTGCCAATATGGCTTTTGGGTCTCTTCGTGTCAAAGGAACCATAGTTTGAGGTCACCTGATACAGATGTTTTGGTCCTTGCTGTTCATTACTTTCCAAACACAGATCACACAAATAACATGGGTTGAAACAGGCACCATTAGCAGCACGACTGACAAGCGTTGCTTCATATATGTGCATGCAAATTGTGATGCACTCGCTCCTGAATTCTGCAACATACTTTCTTCTGAACACTCATTAACAGGATGTGACTCTTTGTCAGTTCTATTTGGTATTGGGCAAAAAAATCTGTTTAATGTTGTTGTCAAAACAAAGGGAGCTCACTGCTTCAGAAATCTTGCCAAATTGGGAGATAGTGATAGACAAGCCACAATTTCTGCAGCAAGGAAGTTGGAAGCAGTGCTATATGACTACAGCAAGAAAAAAAGGAGACCCACAGAGACCTGAATTGCTTGTGCCTCAATCTAGAGCTATCAAAAAGAACAAGTCGCTGGCCAAACTCCCACCAGTTTTGAAGAGCATGACAAAAGAACATCTTTATAAACAAAGATTTGGATGGCTTTGCACATAGGGAATCTAGATATAGGATCACCATTGCAACATGGGTGCAAAAATGTAGATTATGAACTACTTCCTGTATTCTTCCAGGGCCTAATGGCATCTGAGCTTCTACAAGACCTTATCTGTGTCTGTACCAGCATAAGCAACTGTGTCTAAATTCAGAACACTCTTCCCTGCACAGAACTGTGTGCATGCCAAGGCAATGAAGACTGTGGTAACCCATGCACTCTCAACCGGGATCAAAATGATGAACAAGATGATGATAATGATGACAACAAATGTCACCAGTGCTATTGCTTTTAGATGATACCTATATAAATTTATTATTAGATTTTGTTTTACCCTCTACGTTGTTGTTGTGATGCCTTTGAGATCACAAAGAAATCCAATTTTATATCTTGAAATAATACATAGTCATTGAACTAACAGAAATGAATGCAGATATTTCGAAGTGGTCATTTTAACATGTTGATTGTATCATT
This sequence comes from Caretta caretta, assembly GCF_965140235.1. Classification (NCBI taxonomy): domain Eukaryota; kingdom Metazoa; phylum Chordata; order Testudines; family Cheloniidae; genus Caretta; species Caretta caretta. The sequence goes on along the minus strand of NC_134210.1, from coordinate 92,180,022 downwards.
GTTATTCCTGTTTCTATGTTAATGACACCACTTGACAGCTCCACCTTGTATCTTTTAAAGTACACATAATAATCTTTCAAATGGTGTGTGATGTGCATGTGTGGAGAGGGTACTTTCAGTCGACCAAGTCTGTGATATCTACTACTTACCTACTAACCCCTTACTCCACAAGTTAGAATACACTGCATCTCCACATTGTACATTCTTTCAGAGGGAGAGGTAGAAGAGTGAAATCCTAGTTCATGAAAAATGCTGTAGTTATCCCTACATGGTTCCTTTCCCCTTGAATCTAGAGTATTATGAAAATATGTGTAGGTTAGACATATACAATAGTTAGAGAGACAAGGTGGGTGAGGTAATATTTTTTATTGGGCCATCTTTTGCTGGAGAACAAGACAAGCTTTTGAGCTACACCAGTGGTTCTCAAACTTTTTGTATTGGTGACCTCTTTCAAACACCAAGCCTCTGAATGCGACCTTAGAAATTAAAAACCCATTTTTGATATTTAACACTATGTTAAATACTAAATTTAAACCCTATTGCTTAAAAATAATTTACCTTTTCTCACTGCTTTTAAATTAAGACTAAAACACATTTTTATCGAATTAAATATAAGTGGAAAAGTTATTTTTAAGTAGAATTTATTTTAATACTTGACAGCAATTAATGACCTGAAGCAGCCAAAAATCTGAGATGGATGATGCTGTTTATTTGACACAAGAGGTTTTATTCCTGGTGTTGTTTTAGAAAGGGCGAATCTGATGTCATCCTTCACATCAAGCCGGTTTCTAGATTTCGTCTGTATTGTGAGACAGCTGGAGAATCCACTCTCACATTCGTAGGTAGTGGGAAATGACAGAAAGACTCTCAGGGCCATTTCAGACACCAGTGGGTATTCACTTGCAACTGAGCACCAGAACTGGTTTGGAGGCAGCTGTGTGAATTTTGCTTTCACTTCATCATCATTGATCCTGTCGACAAACTGTTCCTGTGTGTGAATATTGTCAGTAGGTAACTGCTCATCTGTCACACTGAAAGGGTTCTTCAACAGGGAACAAACTGCTTCTGGTAGCGCTGGGAAGTAGTGTGAGAACTCTTCCTGAAGGGCTCTCAAATGTTCACTGATCGCTGACTTGAGAGCACTATCAATGTTAACTTCCTCCTCCTCACAGGAAAGTGTCGGGAAACATGCCGCATCTGTCTGTGTCCAGCTTCCTGTACCACAGATCCAACTTCATCTGGAAGGCTTTGATTTTATTAGTCAGGTCTATTAATGTTGAATGTTTTCCCTGAAGTGACAGATTGAGATAATTAAGGCTACCAAAGATATCAACTAGGTATGCCAAGCGGAGAAGCCATTTCTTGTCACTGAACATTTTGTTCAGCTCGTGTTTCTGTTTTCATAGGAAAACCTCTGCCATCTCTTCACAAAGTATAAAAATGTACTTTAATGCACACAGAATCATAGAATCATAAAATATCAGGGTTGGAAGGGACCTCAGGAGGTCATCTAGTCCAACCCCCTGCTCAAAGCAGGACCAATCCCCAATTAAATCATCCCAGCCAGGGCTTTGTCAAGCCTGACCTTAAAAACTTCTAAGGAAGGAGATTCTACCACCTCCCTAGGTAACACATTCCACTGTTTCACCACCCTCCTAGTGAAAAAGTTTTTCCTAATATCCAACCTAAACCTCCCCCACTGCAACTTGAGACCATTACTCCTTGTCCTGTCCTCTTCCACCACTGAGAATAGTCTAGAACCATCCTCTCTGGAACCACCTCTCAGGTAGTTGAAAGCAGCTATCAAATCCCCCCTCATTCTTCTTTTCTGCAAACTAAACAATCCCAGTTCCCTCAGTCTCTCCTCATAAGTCATGTGTTCCAGACCCCTAATCATTTTTGCTACCCTTCGCTGGACTCTCTCCAATTTATCCACATCCTTCTTGTAGTGTGGGGCCCAAAACTGGACACAGTACTCCAGATGAGGCCTCACCAATGTCGAATAGAGGGGGACGATCACGTCCCTCGATCTGCTCGCTATGCCCCTACTTATACATCCCAAAATGCCATTGGCCTTCTTGGCAACAAAGGCACACTGCTGACTCATATCCAGCTTCTCGTCCACTGTCACCCCAGGTCCTTTTCCGCAGAACTGCTGCCTAGCCATTCTGTCCCTAGTCTGTAGCTGTGCATTGGGTTCTTCCGTCCTAAGTGCAGGACCCTGCACTTATCCTTATTGAACCTCATCAGATTTCTTTTGGCCCAATCCTCCAATTTGTCTAGGTCCCTCTGTATCCTATCCCTGCCCTCCAGCGTATCTACCACTCCTCCCAGTTTAGTATCATCCGCAAATTTGCTGAGAGTGCAATCCACACCATCCTCCAGATCATTTATGAAGATATTGAACAAAACCGGCCCCAGGACCGACCCTTGGGGCACTCCACTTGATACCGGCTGCCAACTAGATATGGAGCCATTGATCACTACCCGTTGAGCCCGACAATCTAGCCAACTTTCTACCCACCTTGTAGTGCATTCATCCAGCCCATACTTCTTTAACTTGCTGACAAGACTTGCATCCCCTAGAAAGCCATCGGACTTGAGTGTGGAAAAGCAGAACTTCATATTCACCACCCATTTCATTGCAGAGCTCTCAAAAGAGATGACTATTCAGAGCATGAGCTCTAATGTAGTTTACTGCTTGTATAACAACATCCACCACAGCATTAAGGCATATTGGCAATATCTTTGCAGTAGGACTTGACGACGGATTCCACAATGAGTGACAGTCACATTAGGTGAGACACACTTTACCTTCTGCTGAAAGCCAGACCATGCACCCATCATTGCTGGAGCACCACTGGTACAGATACCACAAAGATTTTTCCATTCAATGCCATTGCTTTCGAAAAAAGGCATTCACCTTATTGAAAATGGCCTGTGCTGTTGTGGTTGTTTCAATTTGTTCACAGAATAAGAACTCCTCCTTAACATTCCCGTCATTAACATACCGTATGAATGCTATCTGGTGTGCGCAGTGAGTAACATGAGTCGTTTCATCAAGTTGCAGGCTGAACATACTGAAAGCAGAATGTTTAATTTCATACACAACTTGTTTTTTGATATCTTCAGACATCTCACATATTCTGCGTTTCACGGTATCATTAGACATGGAGAGCATATTCAGTTTTTTGGCAGTATCCTTGCCAACCATAAGTGCCACAATCTCTTTGCCTGCTGGCAGAATAAGCTCCTCACCTACTGTACGTGGCGCTTTGGTACAGGCAGTTCGTAGTTACACAACATAAGAGGCCTCCAGAGCTGAGGACATTTGCTGTTGGAAACTTCCATCAGCACCAGGCCTGGCTGCCTTTGTTGCTTCTTCTCTGCGTTTGAAAAAATCCACGTTTCGATTTTTAAGCTCAGGATGTCGAGTTTCAGGATGTTGCTGCAGTTTGCATGGTTTCATTGATTCAGCAGACAAAACTTCACAGCCAATGACACATTGCATTTTTTCAGTACCCGAGGTGATGATACTGGTAAAACCAAGTTTAATGTAAGACTCGAGATACTTTAGTTTTTTAGTGGTTTTAGCAGTACAGGTGGCCCTTATTTTCAGGAGAAAGTTTGCACTTGTGTGTATGACTGTTAATTAATAAAGTACTTGTTCAGCTGCGAATCAAGCCCTCTAATGTAGTCTCAGTACCAGGGCCAGCCATAGGAAAAATGGCGCCCTTTCTTTGGAGGTAGAGTAGCGCTGGAGGTGGAGTGGAGTTGGGGGTGGAGCTAGGCTGGAGGAGCTTGGGGCTCTGAGGTCGGCACATGGTGATGATGGTGGCTCACAACCAAGCACCTGGCTGTCAGGGCTCGGGGCTGACAACCCTGTGTGTGGCAGGGCTGGGGGTTAGCAACCTTGTGCCCGGCGGAGCGCCCGGCTGATAACCCTCAGTATGGCCGGGCTCCACCTGACAACCCCAGTACAGGGGTCGGGGCTCACAGCGTCCTGGGTGCCCCAGCTCAGGGCTCACAGCCCCTCTCCTGGTTGGGGTCAGGACTCACAACCCAGCATGGTGGTCGGACTCAGGGATCACAGCCCCACACCTGCCCGAAGCGCGCAGCCCTGCTCCTGGCCAGGGTTGGGGTCTGGGCTTGCAGCCCCATGGGGGGATCAGAGTCAGGGCTCACAGCCCCGTGTGGAGGTCGGAGTCGGGGCTCACTGCCCCGCACCTGGCTGGGGCTCACAGCCTCACTCCTAGCCAGGGTCGGGATCAGAGCTCGCAGCCATGCTTCCCTGTCAGGGTTGGGGCTCACAGCCGTGTGCCGGGGTTGGGGCTCGCAGCCCAACGTCGGGGTTGGGGCTTGCAGTCTGGTACAGGGGTTGGGGCTCAGAGCCCGGCACTGGGGTCGGGGCTTACAGCCATGTGTCCCTGTCGGAGCTCACAGCCGCACACCGGGGTTGGGGCTTGCAGCCACGCATCCCTGTCGAGGTTGGGGCTCACAGCCCGGAGTCAGGGCTCGCAGATGCGCACTGGGGTCAGGGCTTGCAGCCAATGGTCCCAGTCGGGGCTCACAGCCCAGCGCAGAGGTCAGGGTCGGGACTTGCAGCCGCGCGCCGGGGTCAGGGCTCACAGCTCAAAGCCGCGTGCTCAGGTCAGGGCTCATAGCCCCACAGCTCCACACAGGGGTTGGGGCTCACAGCCATGTGTCGCGGTCAGGGCTCACAGCCCGGCGCAGGGGTGGGGGCTCGCAACTTGCAGTGTATGGGGTCGGAACTCACAACCCCCCACATAACTGGGTCATGACCCCCCCGAGGGTTCACGGTTGAGAACCAACACAGCTCTTCTTCACATTTGGGAAAGGTATTCAGAGTGTCACTGCTAAATACAGGGTAGAACAGATTGTTTGGCATAAGTAGGTAACACATATTCTAAGGGACCATTCAAGGTGAAGTGGCCCATTAACACCTCTGCAGTCATAGGAGAAAAAAGGGGGGAGGGAAGGCCAGTGGGTTACAGATTGTCGTAATTAGCCACGAAAGCTCATGCTCAAATAAATTGGTTAGTCTCTAAGGTGCCACAAGTACTCCTTTCCTTCTGATTATATTACTGTTGCCATTTCTGCCTCCAACCATGTCACTAGACCAGAGGTCCCCAAACTGTGGGGTGCACCCCTCTAGGGGGGCATGAAGGAACATTTGGAGGGCATGGCTGGGGCCTGGGCCAGCCCCCTCAGAGGGTGGGGAGGAAGCATCACCCAGCTCTGCTCCTGGCCCCAGCTCCCCAGGCCAGGCGCTCCTGCTGCTGGCCCTGCGCATGGGGTCCCAGCTGCCAGACTCGGCACCTGGCCGAGGCGCCACTCCTGGCTCTGCCCCCCCCCCAACTGTGGCCCCAGTCTTGGCCCCCTTACCCCTGCCCACATACCCCCCTCAGACAGGTGTAAGGGCGGGGGGTGGCAAGGTACCATGTTTGAGGACTACTGCACTGGACTATAGCTCTGTGCCTGTGCAGAAGGGAGGTGGTTGGTGTCAAAGCCAAATCTGAAGCCACGTTCCAGTGTGTGTAGAGGGAGAACAGGTTGCTGTGCCTTTTCCTGACCAGTGACTATGTCAGGAATAGTAGTTATTATTATTATTAGATGTTATTTTCTTGATGGGGGCTTTCCATAGTGATTTCATTCTTTCTCTCTCTCTCTTGCTCACACACACACACACACACACACACACACAAAGAAAAAAATCTCCCTTCATACAATCGTTAAGCTCCTGTAATTTAGCTGCAATTAAATTCAGTGGGAGCACACAAAAGATCAATAACCGGAGATGACTGCTCCAGGGCTAACTAATGAAAGGTCTCAGGGAGGTAAGATAACCTTAAAGTCTGCCCAGAGCTATCCCAGAAGCACCCTTTAGGTGATAGCTGCAATTTCAGTAGTTACTGAGTGGTTATATAATTGTGGAAAGGACTTGTAGACAAGGCGCTCCCTTGGATAATTTAGTGCCTGCCACATACATTGCCTACTATTAACACTTACTATGCCTAGGAATGAAGTTATGAAGGCTGCGATGGAGTTGGGTTTACATGCCATTCAATCTCTTTCTAAAACACAGAACAGAGCAAATGGTATCAGGAAGAAAGGATGGGCTTTGGAAACGAACGAGAAAATCAACAGGAATCCAATGTGGTGGTAAATGATTCTGTGAAAGTAAACATGGTGAAAAGTGAGTCCTTTCAGATGTTCCATTCATTGTAGCAACATCATAAAGAGGAGATCAATTCAGCTATTTCATTTTGCATGTGCTTGAAGTGGAGTGGGATTCTGTAGTAAATTGTGTTCTCAGACTGTGCTGAGTGCAGAGCAATTCCACACTGTCAGCCCTTGTTAGAAGAATTAGACTCATGCATCTGAAGAAGTAGTTTTTTACCCACAAAAGCTTATACCCAAATAAATCTGTTTGTCTTTAAGGTGCCACCAGACTCCTTGTTGTTTTTGTGGATACAGACTAACATGGCTACCCCCTGATGCCAGATTCCAAGGGTATGCCTACACTGCAATTAAACACCTGCGGCTGGCCCATGTCAGCTGTCATGGGCTCATGGAGCTCAGGCTATGGAGTTGTAAAATTGCATGTGGGTTTCGGCTGGAGGAGTCGGGCTCTGGGATCCTCCCCTCTCATGGGGTCCCAGAGCTCAGGCTCCAGCCCAAACCTAAAAGTCTATCCTGTGATTTTATAGCCCAGCAGCCTGAGCCCCATGAGCCGGAGTCAGATGACCAGGCCAGCTGCGGGTCTTTTATTGAAGTCTAGACATACCCTTAGGATGTCTACACTGCAATGTTAGCCCAGGGTTCAAACTCAGGCTCAAGCCTAACCCACATTTTGTCTACACACCCAAGGCTCGGACCCAGGGTCCCAGGACTCCATAGCAGTGGAGGGTCTGAGACTGAGTCAAGCCAAGACACAAGGTTCAAGCCTTAGGTCCTGTGCAGTGTAGATTCAGTCCCACTGGACTCATGCTCTGGGAGGCCGCCAAAAGTATTCCACGACCCCCTGGGCTGACTTTGTCCTCTGGACAGTCAAGTTTTCCCACACTGCACCACTCTCTTTTTTGGGGAGAGTGCTTGGATGTCTGGGAGATCGGTGGTTGGACTTGAGCCCCCATGATGCAGTGCAGATGCTGGAGCCCCAAGTTGAGCACCCCCTCCCCAGTCATGGTGTTACTAATGAGTGTAGATGCTCAAGCACTAGGTTAACAAACCCAGGGCCTGTTAACTCAAATTCTACTAACCCTTGGCTTACCTTACAGTCTAGACATATCCTAACCCAGCACAGCGTGGATGAGTCTTTCATTCTTCAATCTCTCCCTCATGCTGCCACCGTCCCTCTGAACCTACTATCATCCAAACCAATCACCGTGGCTTTTAAAATACACAACAAAGCTTAGAGGGAATGTCACACTAGTATTGCTCTCACTTCCATTTTGGTCTCTAATGGAGACCTGGCAAAAAACTCTAGTGCTGTATAGACCTACCCTAGCATCTTACAACTCTGTAGTCATGTCCAGCTTTGCTGGTATGTGGCAGGGAAGGAAAAGGAGCAGGACGGAAAAAAAATTTAAAAACCTTTTGTCTACGGCTACTGAGTTGTACTCTGTGTGTCTCATAGTCTGAGCCCCTATATAATGGATGGGAGAGATACTATGGTGATAGCGGGATGGTGTAATTCCCATTATGATGTGGCCATGATGTCATCTCTACTGTCAACCACACTTTTGGGCTTGGTGAATTTCTACTGAGGTCTTTTCCAGTAACAGTAAGCCACTGTGCTCACTCCAAAAGCTCCCAACATTACTAATAAATGCCTACTAATACTTTTGTGATCGTATCTAGAAGCCACAATCAAGGATCAAGGTCTCATTGTGCTAGGCACTGTACCCACATGTCATTTTTTAAAAAAGTTGCTGCCCTAGAAAAGCTTACAGTCTTACCCTACAATAGCAGACAATAGATGGCGGGGGGGCGGGGGGGGCAGCCAGCTAACAGTGGAACAATCATGTTTAGTACCATAAACCTTGGTCCTGGTTCTCAATACTCTCTGGTTCTGTTACATGGTATTTCAAAAATGACAGACCCACAACACAGGAATGACAGTAAAAAAACCAGACCCAAGGTCCGTGTAGTCCAATATCCTGTCTGTGACAGAGGCCAGAGGAAGACCGAAGAAGCTGTGTAGTGGGCAACTATGGACTAACCTGTTCATAGGGGAAGTTTCATTGTAACCCATCAGACAGTGTTTGACCTATGCCATGAAGTATGAGGGTTTACAGCCCTTTTCAATGTTTTTTGTTTCCTTGTTCGTGTATTATGAGAGAGCAAACAGGATCATCTGCTTTACTTTCTTGCTGCCATTCATTATTTTATATAAATCTATCATGAACCCTTGGTGTACAGTATATGATCACACTGTTTTAACCATGTCAGTGGACTACTGTGTTGCAGTTGGGTCCCTGAATATGGGCTTTATTACAGTGTAGATATGACCACATTGAAAATGTTCCAACCAGCTTCTAGTAAGTCCTCAGGTTCTCCTCCACATCTCCAGCTGTAGACTAATGAAACACAAATACAGCATAGAACATCAGTTGCAACAAGGTATAACTTCTTTTATTTTATGATGTTCTAGCCTGATGGGGGCAACCTGCCCCCATCAGGGTAATCAGATTGCGGGACATGAGACATTTTGCTGATATTGACTGTCCACAGGCACAGACCCCCGCAGCTCCCAATGGCTGCAGTTTGCCATTCCTGGCCAATGGGAGCTGGGGGAAGTGGCGGACCACAGAGATGTATGCTGACCACTGCTTCCCACAGCTCCTACTGGCTGGGAACAGAGAACTGCGGCCACTGGGAGCTGTGAGGGGCTGTGCCTGTGGATGGTCAACGTCAGCAAAATGTCTCACAACCCACAATCAGATTACCCTGATGGGTTGCATGTGGCCCGCAGGCCGCAAGTTGCCCACCACTGTTCTAGCCAATAGGTAGGCTGTAGTCCACAGATTAGTCCATATATATTCTAAAACAGGGTGGGCAAACTTTTTGGCCCGAGGTGGGGAAATTGCATGCAGGGCCATGAATGTAGGGCTAGGGCAGGGATGCGGGAGGGAGTGCGGGGTGTGGTGTGCAGGAAGGGGCTCAGGGCAAAGGGTTGGGGTGCAGGAGGGGTGCGGGTGTACGAGGGGGCTCAGGTCAGGGGGCTGGGGTGTAGGAGGGGTGCGGCAGGGGGCTCAGGGCGGGAGTTGAGGTGCAGGAGTAGTGCGGGGTGTGGAAGGGGGTTGGGGTGCAAGAGCGGTTCAGCAGGGGTTTGGGGTGCAGGAGGGGCTCAGGGTGTGAGGTCTGGCCCAGTGCCACTTACTTGGAGTGGCTCCAGGGTGGCAGCGGCACACAGTGGGGCTAAGGCAGGCTCCCTGCCTGCCCTGACCCCTCACCGCGCAGCTCCTAGAAGAGGCCGGCACCACATCCCTGCGGCCCCTGGCAGCGGGGGGGGGGGGTCCAGAGGGCTCCGCGCGCTGCCCTCACCTGCGGGTACCTCCCCCGAAGCTCGCATTGGCCATGGTTCCCCATTCCTGGCCAATGGGAGCTGTGGAGGGTGGTGCCTGCAGGCAAGGGCAGCACGCAGAGCCCTCGGCCCCCCACTCCCAGGGGCCGCAGGGATGTGGTGCCGGCCACTTCCGGGAGCGACGCGGGGCCTGTGGCACCACAGGGGTGGCAATCCCACGGGCCAGATCCAAAGACCTGAGGGCCCGGATCCGGCCCGCGGGCCATGGTTTGCCCACCCCTGTTCTAAGATAACTAATCCATGTGCAATACTCAGTGATAATTTAACCTTTTAATTCCATCCTGTGCAAATGTAATGCCAACAGACCTTGCTCATCAGTGGGCGGGTTCGAACTGGGGACCTCTGAAGCTTAGTGCATGAGCCTCTACAGTAGGGGTTCTCGAACTGGGGATCAGGACCCCTCAGGGGGTTGTGAGCTTATTACGTGGGGGGGGGGTCGCAAGCTGTCAGCCTCCACCCCAAACCCCACTTTGCCTCCAGCATTTATAATGGTGTTAAATATATAAAAAATGTTTTTAATTTATCGGGGGGGGGGTCACACTCAGAGGCTTGCTATGTGAAAGGGGTCACCAATACAAAAGTTTGAGAACCCCTGCGCTACAGCATGAGCTAAAAGCCAACTGGCTGTTAGCTAAGCCTGTGGAGCAGACTCATTAATTGCTCTCTACGTGGTCTTGGTGCCACTAGATGGGACAGAATACCACACCCAAAAGGTGTGTGGGTTATACAAAGACTATATCCAACAGACTTAAGGAAGGAAAATGTCCTTTTAAAAGATATGTTTTGGGCAAAACCATTGGACATAGGACTTAAGTTGCAATTAATGATGACCATGAGTAGCTACAGGCTGTTTAAAAATATAAGTGAATACATACCTGTTTTATTTGCACTGTGGGGGAGAGGGTGTAGTGAGGGGGCAAGATTTCTCATTCCCTGAAGTTTTCTTCCACCAGCTCTGTCTCAGAAAAATCACTTCAGCAGACACTTACCTTGGAAGACAGGGGCATTTCTATATCCCTTCCCAACCTCATGCGATTTTCCCCTCTCACTGCAGGACACCTCAAGTGGGCATAGAGGAACCCCACCTTCACAGATGGTACTTCCTGCCCTCTGCTGACTTAGGGTGACCAGACAGCAAGTGTGAAAAATTGGGACAGGGAGTGGGAGGTAATAGGAGTCTATATAAGAAAAAGACCCAAAAATCAGGACTGTCCCTGTAAAATTGGGACATCTGGTCACTCAGTGCTGACTGCAGAGACATGAGGCAGAAGGGCACAGGAGATAGAGAGGAGCAGAAGTGGTCAGCTGCCCGAACTCTGTTGCTGAGGCTGATCCCAGGGATGCCCCGTGACACCATCAGATTGAGGGGAATCCCCAGTGCAAAAAGGGGAACCATCAGGAAACAAGGAAGTAAAGTATGTGAGGGTGGGATTCAGGAGATTCTCAGAAGCTGGTCTGGGGCTGGAGAAATTGGGAGATGCTAGGCTGGGGGGGAAAGAAGAAGGATCTGAGTTTTAGATTCCTGCCGGAGCGTGCTTGGGGGAAGTTTTATGCTTGGAGTGAAACAAACAAAGCTTTGGGGGAGCTGGATGGGGAATAGGGCAGTGGCTTAAAGATCCCAAATCCCTGAAGTAGAGAGTTTCCCTATTATCACTCCATCTTTTAAATGTGGCAACACCAGCATAAAATGTGTTTTTTTCACATGCATTGGTGACATTGACAGAGAGAATGCTGACAAGAACAATGGGATGTGAAATGTAATGAACACTGACATAAACTCATGCTGGTGGCAGCATAAATGTCACTACTCCCATAAATACCCTAAATTGATATAAACAGTTCCAACACAGTGCTAGCAAGGACAACATTAATAGTATCATTGACGTAATGGATGGGCACAAAAACCCATCCACCATTACAAAAAATATGAAAGGTATGAATAGAGATGTCTGTATACTTACAACCAGGAAAATGTAAATGCTATTGATCTCTTTGTGTTTTTACTTTTGTAGGGTGGACTAACCACATTGGCTCTCCTAATGGAAATGTAGTGGGAGAATGCCTGGAGATTCTGGCTAAGAACATTCATCACAATATGTCATAATCAGTAAGTAATGCAAACCAAAAGCCCCATTCAACTGGAAATGCCATGGCCCAGATTGTATGCCATTACATTGCTTTTTAATGTGGCATCTGTAAAAACAATTAGCTTTAATAAGCTCAACAGTCTTTGCCAAAGTAAAGCCAGGCTAAAACTTTGTTTAAGCAGTAACGGGCTTTTCCTTTGGCACCAGGAAGAAACATTAGAATTTAAAATGCCACAAATCAATGGATCAGTGGTATGCAAATAGAAGGCTGTTTTAAAGCTGCCTCCTTTCACATCAGGCCACTACAGCCGCTCTCATGATGCTATCATTGTTGGGCATCACCCTGGGCTTTAGTGCTGCCTCATTCATCTTCAATACGCTCACTTGGGGGGAAAGAGGAGACACAAAATGGGGCGTGGCAGCTAGGGTGGAGCTAGGGAGGGGAAGAAGAAGAGAAATGTGTGTAGGGGGAAGAACATATGCACTGGAATGGCCAGGGCCCTATGCCTCAAGCACCACGTCATTCATATCCAGTCTGCTTCTTTCAGAGGGAAAAAGAGACACTTAAGCAACTAATTCATGCTGGCTATGTCAGGACAATAAGATCCTCCTCAATGTAGCAGTCCACTGGCTCCAAACTGCCCCCTGTCTACAGGATCCCTAGAGCACAGGAGGGCTTGGGTTTGGGAAGAGGCATAGCCAGAGCATTCCTACACCCCAGCTACTAGCTAGCTACCATAAGGTCTATAGGGCCCATGCAGCTAAAGTTAAAATTGGGGTCACCCTAGGAAGAAAAGAAGTGTCAAAGTATACAGCCAATGAAAAGAGGAGAAGAGATAATGCAAAGCCAGGAGAGGACGAAAGAGCAGTAACTGAAATGAATGTGGTATGCTGGACATACCTACCTACTTCTAAGTAAAACAAAAAATGAACACTACTCATTGGTATCACACAACTTTCATAGTGTTGTGTAAAAAGTTCTAATGCAAAATATTCTCCAATTGTTAAACTTGTGACAAAGCGAAGCATTTCCTACCAACTTCAATGCTGTGGGTACCTAGTATTCTCACATTGATAATTCTTAGTTAAACTTTCCCAACATTGAAATCTATAGTTAAAGTTGCATTGGGATTGTCACTATGATCTCATATGCTGGTAACTTTCTAAAAAATTCTAATCTGAGGCTGAAACTTTTTATGACGGCTGTGATCCCAACATTGATTTTTTTTTTAATTGCGGAAATTCCATTCTGACAAAATGTTTAATTATTGCAGAGTAAAAAAATTGTTTTTAGTTTTTGGTTTTTTTCCTCACCAGTAACTTTAACTATCTGAACAAAAAGCCTAAAATTTCAGAGTCTAAGGAAATCGGACACGCAACTCCTATTGAAATTCAAAGAAGTTTGACATCTAACTGCTGTGACAATCACAGCCAGACATTCCACACTGCCTGGAAATAGTGCTTACTGAGGAATCAGCCTTTTGTTAGGTTTGGAAATTACATATCAAAAAGAAATTTCTGAGTATCATCCGTTAAGATTTTAGTAAATCCTAAGGCATTACTGTCCTGTTTGTCATTTCACAAAGTTCAGTGTCTTTATGACCTTGGGAGTATCTACTCTGTAAATATGGAAGTCATTTGAAACTATCATATATAAAATAATTAAAAACAAGGATTTTTTTAGTTATTTTCAGTATAAATTCAATGTAACTGCTTGCAATTGCTATAGTTTCTAGATTAAATCAATCACTCTGTAGCTACTACAGACACAACCAGCCACACATTTATTATCAGTAAATTTCATTTTAAAACACCCATCTGCCTGCATTTTGGGGAGTAATCGATGATCCATGTAGATCTCCTTAGGAGGACTGATCAGTTTCTTGGAGGGCATGTTGCATGGTGGGGCTCCAAGGGATAATTTTCCAATAGCTAAACCTGATAGCACTCTGCTTGCACTAATCTATACCCTGTGGCTTTCACAGATAAAATAACAGCTCTATATCCACACAACTGGAGGAAAGTGGTGACTTCAGGTCTTCTAAGGGGTTGCCCCAGGAGCTCCACAGGCTTGCACTGGCCACTCATGGTTTGTTGATGGACTGCTTGGCGACATTTCTTTATTTTTGCCATCACAGCTAGTGATAGTGGCATGATTTAGAAGCATTTGCTCAGTGAAGTTTAAGTGGCAGATTTGGCATCATAAAGGTTGTTATCTGAGTTCCAATGATATAATTTAACATGAGGACACAAGCAACTCCATCTCCTGTCTCTGACTCAGTCTGGCTGAAGCATGATGAATCAGAGTTCATTATTTTGACTTTCATTGTATTTATGCCTTTTGCAGGAACTTCCATAAGTGCATGTTCAAAGCACAAACATCTGGCACAACAACAGAGATGCAGACTTCAGCTACACTCATCTTTTCTTCTCAATTCTTCAAATGATCTGAATATACAAATTACAGACTCAGCAATATTCCAGGGAGAGAGAGTCAATGCCATGGCATTCAGAGATATAAATTCACAGAGCATTTCTTTTCAATGAGATCTTTCATCAAGCGAAATGGCAAATTCTAACTTGGATTATGGCTATTGGATAATGGACAGACAGCTTCCTGTTTTGATTTGTCATAAGTTTTAACAATTGGAGAGTATTTTGTGTTAGAACTTTAAAAAAAAAATCCTGTTTACCAGGAACCCTCACGCGGAACATCTTCATATCCACTTTGAACTGTGTTCATGGTGACCCAATGAATATTATCTTGGGGACCCAAAGGCTTCAGAAATTCTTAAACCAGAAGATTTAATTTTCTTCCCTACATTATTTTGAAAGAAAGAGCTGGGGCCAAAGGCAGGAGCTGGCTCCTTGCAGCTGTCCCAGCCTAGGGTTGCCCGGCATGTCAAAGGCTGTGTTCTCTGTTCATCCACAGCTCAGTTGCAGCCCATCTTGGAATTTCCATGGAGAGAGTTACCATAAGAAGTGCCCAACATCCTCCAGAAAAGAGAGAGCATCATCAGGTATTGCCGGCAGGGGGCTAGTTGTTCTCTAAATATAATTTTCTGCCAGAAGCGTGGCTAGAATCTGAGGTTGGAGGATACAAGGAGCAAGTGTTGCTTTGTTATTATCTCTATGCAGGAGAGATTCTTAGTGACCCAAGATCACTGAACAAAATGATACAAATTATGCGCATTGGTGCTACTAAAACTTCTACAAGTTATTGAATATCACTAGTGTTCTATCATCTCTGCTTTGTCAAGGGGGGTGTTTTTGTGGTGGTGTCCATTCTTCCTGAGGTATAAAGCAGAGGTTTTCAGATGGCACTCTGTGGCTTGCCAGGGGTCCATGGAGCCCTTCCTTTTGGGCCACAGAATGAATTATTTGAGAACCAATTGGTAAGGGGATTAGGTTGGAAAGCTGTCCATCAGAGGATCTCTGTCTTGTAAAGTAAATGAAAACACTAGAGAACTCCTGGCATGGTCTAGAAATTGGTACTATCATTTAACAAATCCGGATTGCACAGCACATAACGGTCACCAAACCTCCTGAATGTTTTTTTCTAAGAGACAACCACAAAGTTAATAACTTCAGACAGATTGACACCAAAAAACACCCCATTAGAGACCCTAGTATAGAAATGGCCATTATTTCTTCCTAGTATGAGGAACAGACGTGACCAGAATCCACGTTTAATGGCCAATTCTGTAATGTTCTTCTGATGATCTCTAAAATGGAAAATATGGTACTTGTATAAAGTTCAGATCCACCGCAAAGAGCTCTTTGGCTACATACTATTATATACATCAATACATTTGCTAGTAATTCATTTCAGAGAGTACTGTTTGGATGTTCACCATGTACCAAGTCAACTTGGGAGGAGAGGACGGAGGGAAAGATTTCTATGCAGAACTTAAATTAGAAGGAAGAAATTTTGCAAACAGTTCAGACTATGTTTACACATCAAAACCTATTTAATCAGGAATTCCCCTTATGACTTTTGGCTTTAACTAGTTTGGCCTGTTCATAATTTAAGCTGACACCTGAATGGTCAAGACTTCTGTGGTCCATTAGTTATCTACCTGTGAGAGAGTTAGGTAATGAGTATTCTTAACCTCCAGTCAATTCCACTACATTGACTTTTGTCAACAGGTCTTTGAGGTCACTATCCATTATTTTGTCTGCAATTTGTCTACAGATCAAAACCTCTAAAACATTTATGTAACGTGAGACCAGTGGCCCTTAGGGAAAAGACCTGACTCTTGAGATCCACCAGATTCACTATGACCGCTAAGAAGTTTGTCCTAACATGTAAACACATCAGAGTGACATTAGCCATATATTTTCAAGGTACAGAGTTGAGCGGTCCCATTGTATGCATTCTAATGGTGCTTTGAGCTTCAAAGTGCTTTGAAGTAATATGAACTATACAACATGCCAGATCAGTGTATTATCAGACTCCAGTAATATAAAGAGTAAAGTGGAGCCCTAAAGGTAATTCTGTGTTGTGCTAATTTGCCCTACAACGTAATGGGAAATGCTACATGTTCTGCTTGTAGAAATGTAGGGCTGGAAGGGACCACAAGAAGTCATCAAGTCCAGCTCCCTGTGCTGAAGCAGGGCCAAGTAAACCTAGACCATCCCTGACAGAAGTTTGCCCAACCTGTTCTTAAAAACTTCCAGTGATTAGGATTCCACAGCCTTCCAAGGAAGTCTATTCCAGTGCTTATCTGAACTTATAGATAGAAAGTTTTTCCTAATATCTAAACTAAATCTCCCTTGCAGCAGATTAAGCCCATTATTTCTTGTCCTACCTTCAGTGAATATTGGGAATAATTGATCCCAGTCCTCTTTATAACAGCCCTTAACATATTTGAAGACAATTAGCAGCTGAGGCCTCACCCATACCAAGTAGAATGGTGTCTTACATACATACATACAGCACTCCTGTTAATACATACATACATACAGCACTCCTGTTAATACAACCCAGAATGATATTAGCCTTTTTTGCAATTGCTTTTACTGCTCTCTGGTCAGTTGGTTGATATTCATTTGAGGCTTTGAAAGCATAAAACCAAGCTAAGTGGCCAGATCTCTTAGCCTGGGTGAGCTATGTTCAGCTTATAACCCTGAGGAGGGAAGAGGCAAAGATGGCTTTAGGGCACTTTTATGTTCTTCTGATACTGGGGACAGCCAGGCACCATACTATCCAAAGCCCCAAGGGACAATTCCCACAGAGGAGATTGACACAGAATAGGGAAGTCCTGGCCATATGCCTTTCCTCCCAGGAACATCCCCTGGGCTGGAGGCTAAACAGTGGGTAGACAGTGATCTGCTACATTCTCTGCTGATAAGGACTCATCTTCTATACCTTTGAGGGCCACTGATCCCATTGGGATGGTTCCTCTGCACTGCCGGAGCATTGCAAAGCAGCTGTGGTGGGGCCAAGAATCTGCCTCACAGTATTAAAAAAGATATATATATATATACCGTCACGTCCCTGTAGCATATTTTGTTTTCAGTTCCATGTCACTGGAATTGGTACTTTTAAAGATTTCTACCATATTATGGGCTGATTCTGCAGATTCCAGCCTAGGAGGCAGGATGGGGAAAGTTTGCAGCACCTAGTGTTGCTGAGGGGATTCTGAGTGGAGGTATAGGCAGCTGAGGACAGACTGTCATAACTTAGGCAGTTTCTCACCAGTGCCAAAATTACTCTGGGGGCCATTTCAAAAAATCCAAAAGGGGAGAAACATAAGGGATCTGAGAGAACCACTCTGCCAGGCTGTGAATTCTGTGCTGTTCCCCATGAAGGTGAAGTACAGAATCTCACCCTAGGAATGTTTGTTTATATATATGTTCAATATTAAGAGGATGGTGATCAGTTGTTCTCCGTGTCTGCTGAAGGTGGGATGAGAAGTAATTGGCTTAACGTGCAGCAAGGGAGACTTAGGTTAGATATTAGGAAAAACTTTCTTACTATAAGAGTAGTTAAGCACTGGTATAGGCTTCTGAGAGAGTTGTGGAATGCCCACCATTTAAGGTTTTTAAGAACAGGTTGGACAAACACCTGTCAGGACCATAGGTGCCTACTCCATTGGTGATCCAGGGCTGGAGCACCCACAGGGAAAAATTATTGGGTGCTCTGCACCCACCGGCACCAAGCTCCCCTCACCCCCCACCCCACCTCTTCTTCCCCTGAGAGCGCCACGTCTGCGCTCCTCCGTCTACCTCTCAGCATTTCCTGCCCAGCCACTGCCAAACACCTGTTTGGTGGCGTTAGCATGCTCTGGGCGGGGAGGAGTGAGAACAGGGCGCACTCAGGGGAAGAAGCGGGGCCGGGGTGTGGATTTGGGGAAGGAGTTGGAATGGGGGCACAGAAGCGGTAGGAGGGGGTGGGGCGGGTCCTTATGGAAGGGGTGGAATGGGGGTGAGGCTGGGGGCAGAGGAGGGGTCGAGCACCCACGGGAAACAGGGGAAGTCAGCGCCTAGGGTCAGGGCTGGTCTAGGTATACTTGGTCCTCCCTCAGTGCCAGGGGATAAATTAGATGACCCCTTAAGTAGATGTCCCTTCCAGTCCTACATTTCTATGATTCTATATTTTTTTTATCAGAACTGTGTCCCTTTAGCATAGCCTTTTACAAAACCTCAGGCACTGGAGAACAGCTTGTATGCCAGTTTGGAAATGTTTTAGCAGTTTACACTGTTTAAAAATAAAACCAATCATTTGCAGTCAGGCCAACATTTGAAAGCTATAAATCAAGAAATTTGGGGAGAACATTTTGGGAACACCTTTTTACTCTATCAAAAACTCGGCATTTCAGTCAGCCAGAGTGGAAAATGTGTAGATGTTTTGCTAAATAAATTAGAGACTCTCTCACCTTAAGAGGGATTATTGGCATTTATGCTTTATGGCCCATTGTACATGGAGGCATGTCTCTCCTGTTCTTTGCCACAGGATTTGCTGTAAATGAAGACATCTCACCTGACTTTGTTATTTAAATGATGCATGGTTGATATTCTCCTTTTTAAAATGGGGTGTTCATCTGGGTGGTTAGGGGTTGTGCTTTGTTAACAGCAGGGAGAAATGATGCAAAAATGTGAGGTTGTGGTTTAAGAGAGCAAGCTTTGGTTTCTATCTGTTCTGTTCCTTCATAATTTCAAGGACATTAAAAACACTGAAGCACTATTGGAAGCTGTTGTGCTCCACTTTAAGGTGTCTACTTAGGCAAATATTTCAAACTTGGCCACCCAATATTAGGTACCTCAATCCATTTTTAGGCACCTACATAAAAATGGTCTAATTTTTCAGAAGTGAGAGCATCCTTATTTGAAATCAGTTGAAGTACTGGTGCTCAGCATGTCTGACAATCAGGCATTTATGTAGGTGCCATGTGCGTGCGCATTTAGGTGCCTATCTTCAAAAACATTTAAAAAGTTTGGCCTTAGCTTATCCACACAATTATCTCTCCAGCATGTCAACCTCAGCAGGGCTAACAGATCCACATGCTATAGAGCAAGTTCCTGTGGAAAATTACAGAACAAGAAAGGAAGGACCCTCTCTGTTTTTGACAATGTGAGATAATTCACACTCTGATTTTATTCTATCATCACTGAGATGCCATAAAATAATGAACAGTGACTAAAGTCCATGAAATCATATTCTAAAACAATATGATCCCTTTTATGTGTTCTTCTGTTATACATTTGCAAATGCATAAAACAATTAAATAAAGAAAAAAAAAGCCTCCCAAACACTTAATATCTGACAAACAGACCTAGAATCTTTTAATGTGATCTTAACATAGACAACAAGCGGAATGTCCGGGTTCCAGTAACACAGACACAGGTAACTAACCGCTTTCATGTTCTCTTCACAGGTATCGTTGCGGAGAGTGGACCAGATGATATGTCTAGGGCGAGAAAGCAGAAGGAGACTCCGCTGGTTGGAAGGCATGAGATGCTATGTCCTGAGGTTGGGAGTTCCACGACCACCACTCCCAAGAGGAGAAGGCGGGTGGTGGTGGTCGGGGACTCTCTCCTCCGGGGGACTGAGTCATCTATCTGCCGCCCTGACTGGGAAAACCGAGAAGTTTGCTGCTTGCCAGGGGCTAAGATTCGCGATGTGACGGAGAGACTGCCGAGACTCATCAAGCCCTCGGATCGCTACCCCTTCCTGCTTCTCCACGTGGGCACCAATGATACTGCCAAGAATGACCTTGAGCGAATCACTGCGGACTATGTGGCTCTAGGAAGAAGGATAAAGGAGTTGGAGGCGCAAGTGGTGTTCTCGTCCATCCTCCCCGTGGAAGGAAAAGGCCTAAGTAGGGAGCGTCGAATCGTAGAAGTCAACGAATGGCCACGCAGGTGGTGTCGGAGAGAAGGCTTTGGATTCTTCGACCATGGGATGGTGTTCCAAGAAGGAGGAGTGCTAGGCAGAGACGGGCTCCACTTAACGAAGAGAGGGAAGAGCATCTTCGCGAGCAGGCTGGCTAACCTAGTGAGGAGGGCTTTAAACTAGGTTCACCGGGGGAAGGAGACCAAAGCCCTGAGGTAAGTGGGAAAGCGGGATACCGGGAGGAAGCACAGGCAGGAATGTCTGTGAGGGGAGGGCTCCTGCCTCATACTGGGAATGAGGGGCGATCAACAGGTTATCTCAAGTGCTTATATACAAATGCACAAAGCCTTGGAAACAAGCAGGGAGAACTGGAGGTCCTGGTGATGTCAAGGAACTATGACGTGATCGGAATAACAGAGACTTGGTGGGATAACTCACATGACTGGAGTACTGTCATGGATGGTTATAAACTGTTCAGGAAGGACAGGCAGGGCAGAAAAGGTGGGGGAGTAGCACTGTATGTAAGGGAGCAGTATGACTGGTCAGAGCTCCGGTACGAAACTGCAGAAAAACCTGAGTGTCTCTGGATTAAGTTTAGAAGTGTGTGCAACAAGAGTGATGTAGTGGTGGGAGTCTGCTATAGACCACCGGACCAGGGGGATGAGGTAGATGAGGCTTTCTTCCGGCAGCTCACGGAAGCTACTAGATCGCATGCCCTGATTCTCATGGGTGACTTTAATTTTCCTGATATCTGCTGGGAGAGCAATACAGCTGTGCATAGACAATCCAGGAAGTTTTTGGAAAGCGTAGGGGACAATTTCCTGGCGCAAGTGCTAGAGGAGCCAACTAGGGGGGGCGCTTTTCTTGACCTGCTGCTCACAAACCGGGTAGAATTAGTGGGGGAAGCAAAAGTGGATGGGAATCTGGGAGGCAGTGACCATGAGTTGGTTGAGTTCAGGATCCTGACGCAGGGAAGAAAGGTAAGCAGCAGGATACGGACCCTGGACTTCAGGAAAGCAGACTTCGACTCCCTCAGGGAACGGATGGCCAGGATCCCCTGGGGGACTAACTTGAAGGGGAAAGGAGTCCAGGAGAGCTGGCTGTATTTCAAGGAATCCCTGTTGAGGTTACAGGGACAAACCATCCCAATGAGTCGAAAGAATAGTAAATATGGCAGGCGACCAGCTTGGCTTAATGGTGAAATCTTAGCGGATCTTAAACATAAAAAAGAAGCTTATAAGAAGTGGAAGGTTGGACATATGACCAGGGAAGAGTATAAAAATATTGCTCGGGCATGTAGGAATGTTATCAGGAGGGCCAAATCGCACCTGGAGCTGCAGTTAGCCAGAGATGTCAAGAGTAACAAGAAGGGTTTCTTCAGGTATGTTGGCAACAAGAAGAAAGCCAAGGAATGTGTGGGCCCCTTACTGAATGAGGGAGGCAAACTAGTGATAGAGGATGTGGAAAAAGCTAATGTACTCAATGCTTTTTTGCCTCTGTTTTCACTAACAAGGTCAGCTCCCAGACTGCTACGCTGGGCATCACAAAATGGGGAAGAGATGGCCAGCCCTCTGTGGAGATAGAGGTGGTTAGGGACTATTTAGAAAAGCTGGACGTGCACAAGTCCATGGGGCCGGACGAGTTGCATCCGAGAGTGCTGAAGGAATTGGCGGCTGTGATTGCAGAGCCATTGGCCATTATCTTTGAAAACTCGTGGCGAACCGGGGAAGTCCCGGATGACTGGAAAAAGGCTAATGTAGTGCCAATCTTTAAAAAAGGGAAGAAGGAGGATCCTGGGAACTACAGGCCAGTCAGCCTCACTTCAGTCCCTGGAAAAATCATGGAGCAGGTCCTCAAAGAATCAATCCTGAAGCACTTGCATGAGAGGAAAGTGATCAGGAACAGCCAGCATGGATTCACCAAGGGAAGGTCATGCCTGACTAATCTAATCGCCTTTTATGATGAGATTACTGGTTCTGTGGATGAAGGGAAAGCAGTGGATGTATTGTTTCTTGACTTTAGCAAAGCTTTTGACATGGTCTCCCACAGTATTCTTGTCAGCAAGTTAAGGAAGTATGGGCTGGATGAATGCACTACAAGGTGGGTAGAAAGCTGGCTAGATTGTCGGGCTCAACGGGTAGTGATCAATGGCTCCATATCTAGTTGGCAGCCGGTATCAAGTGGAGTACCCCAAGGGTCGGTCCTAGGGCCGGTTTTGTTCAATATCTTCATAAATGATCTGGAGGATGGTGTGGATTGCACTCTCAGCAAATTTGCGGATGATACTAAACTGGGAGGAGTGGTAGATACGCTGGAGGGGAGGGATAGGATACAGAAAGACCTAGACAAATTGGAGGATTGGGCCAAAAGAAATCTGATGAGGTTCAATAAGGATAAATGCAGGGTCCTGCACTTAGGACGGAAGAATCCAATGCACCGCTACAGACTAGGGACCGAATGGCTAGGCAGCAGTTCTGCGGAAAAGGACCTAGGGGTGACAGTGGACGAGAAGCTGGATATGAGTCAGCAGTGTGCCCTTGTTGCCAAGAAGGCCAATGGCATTTTGGGATGTATAGGTAGGGGCATAGCGAGCAGATCGAGGGACGTGATCGTTCCCCTCTATTCGACATTGGTGAGGCCTCATCTGGAGTACTGTGTCCAGTTTTGGGCCCCACACTTCAAGAAGGATGTGGATAAATTGGAGAGAGTCCAGCGAAGGGCAACAAAAATGATTAGGGGACTGGAACACATGAGTTATGAGGAGAGGCTGAGGGAGCTGGGATTGTTTAGCCTGCAGAAGAGAAGAATGAGGGGGGATTTGATAGCTGCTTTCAACTACCTGAAAGGGGGTTCCAAAGAGGATGGCTCTAGACTGTTCTCAATGGTAGCAGATGACAGAACGAGGAGTAATGGTCTCAAGTTGCAGTGGGGGAGGTTTAGATTGGATATTAGGAAAAACTTTTTCACTAAGAGGGTGGTGAAACACTGGAATGCGTTACCTAGGGAGGTGGTAGAATCTCCTTCCTTAGAGGTTTTTAAGGTCAGGCTTGACAAAGCCCTGGCTGGGATGATTTAACTGGGAATTGGTCCTGCTTTGAGCAGGGGGTTGGACTAGATGACCTTCTGGGGTCCCTTCCAACCCTGATATTCTATGATTCTATGAACACATAATAAGAGAACATTCTGCCACACAGAGAGAAGATGTTGCCCTTCATGCATTTAATGTACAGCATACTTCCCAGGCCCACTAATCAAGCTCTACATGAAAACACATCATCATGAGGGCAAATCACTTACTTGAGAAAGTTGCTGAAGCTATTTAAATAGTGCCAGACTACAGTCTGTCTGGGTCTGATCCTGTACCCAACTGAAGTCAGGGCCCTTAGATGGAAAGCTGGAGAGAGAGAACAGAGAGACAGACAGAACAGGGTTGTCTGGGAAAGTATTTGAGCTCTGTTGCATGGTCTGCATGAGTCTACAGGATGCAGGTAATCTACGGAATTTCAAAGATGTTTAGCTGAGCATTCTTTAGGACCCACCCAACAAATTCATGAAGCTTCTATGAACCTAATATACTTTACAGTTTGTGGCACTTCCTATAATACAGGGAAGGCTATGTATAAAGAGAAACACCAGATTACACAGGCATTTAATCACACTTCGCTATATTAGACTCAAAGTATTAAAAGATATTGATGAATAACATTAGGCACGTTTATTTAACTGATTTCATTGTAACTGGGGTGGAAAATGATTAATGTTATCCAAACTTTAGAAGGTTATGCCTATTGCCCTTATATACTGTACCTTAGCTTGTTTGGTAAGCCTGAGGAAGCCAGTGGGCACAGAGTTAGAAGGAAGAAGAGCAAGAGAGAATGTGTTGATCATGAATGCTAGACCAGAAAATCACATGTAAGGCTGAAACAGCAGTGGACCCAACGTTGGTATTTGGACAGAAGAGCTAAGCCTTCCCTCCAGACAGCTGAAGAACAGTTCAGGTGATGGCCAAGATTTTGTTTCATACTTGACAGACTCAGTCTCCTTTCCAAAAGAGGTTCAGACTCTTTCCAGAGCGAAGAAAAATGATTTTTATGTTGCCTTCTCCTTTTCTGGGCCTCACTCAATCCCTGGATACTCTGCTATATTAAATTCAGATAGTCACTGTTGAAATTCAAAAAGTAGTAGTTGAAGCTGGCTTTTGTGAGGTTGCTGGTTTTCCCACTGTCCTGAGTGAAAGGAACATGGCCCCAACAGATAATAAGGACAGGAAGCTAGTCTTTTTAACTATAATGGAAACCCCAACTTCCCTGCATTGTCTCAGTGAGGCCTTCAGGAACAGCTGATGCAGAAGAAAGTGTGTCTTGAAGAGCAGTAGAAATATCAAGAGATGATTTCGACATGGACTTCTCATGACTCTCCTTTTTGTGAGACAATGTACCAGTTTATTCCACCCAGCTGCCTTTGATATAATATTGCATCACTGCTAGATTTTAGTATTATAATATTTGCATTCATCTACCTACCTCTCTATCAATCCAGGTATTTACGTGGTTCACAACACCATAGCATCTGAGCACCTCAGGTCAGAAATAACAAAAGTCTACAATCAGAGGAACATACTTTCTCTGTATAAAGTATAAGTAGCAACATCCAGAAGAGATTGTCCATCTGTAATGTAGAGCATCAAAACATAAAACAAAGCAAAACAATACAGACTATAATCATATTCTGTGATATTATAAACAATGAAACCTGTATTAAAGACAATCTCCTATCTTAAATGGCCATTTTAAAGTACTCTATGGTTGCCTTTGTAATTTTGCTTGACCTTCAGTTAAAGACTATCTGTACTCAGCAACCAATTTTCGTTGGTCCCTTGGATGGTTGCTTAAGACAGCTTTTCCTGTATATAACATTCCCATAACAAGGGAGAGTAAATTCAAGTTTGTCAACATTTACTGCTAGAGACAAATGTCAGGACTGAGG
Organism: Caretta caretta; assembly: GCF_965140235.1. Classification (NCBI taxonomy): domain Eukaryota; kingdom Metazoa; phylum Chordata; order Testudines; family Cheloniidae; genus Caretta; species Caretta caretta. The sequence goes on along the minus strand of NC_134210.1, from coordinate 92,155,001 downwards.
ACTTGTTTAAGTGAATCATTAGCAGCCATCCATCCATATCACCACAGCCAGTCTGTTTCTGTGACTGTATGTCTCCTTCAAAGACTCTTGCCTCTTGGCAAATGCATACAGTGTATATTGTATGAATGGCTGCTTATCCTAAAATTTGTCCCCCAAATTAGTGTGAGCTTAATGCTAACAAATGTGGATTTTCCTGTTATGCTTTCCTTACCCAAAGAATAAAACATAGTATTTCATTCAAGATTACTTTTAGTTCAGATTAAAGAAAAAACAACGAATGAGAAGGAACAAATATAAAACAATAGTGTCAGTCTCCATGGTTCATAAATCATGAGTCAGCCCCCAAAACATCATGAGACTGGTTAAAAATCATGAGATTTAAAAATAATAAATGTTGGGTTATTTTTATTTGCCTTCTGTGTTTTGAGCCTTTACATTTTCAAGCTTTCCTCTGCCACCAGGAGGACTAGAAATGTCCTTTAAAAAAAATATGAAAGCTGAGATTCTCATGTAAAACAAGAACTGTTATGCTGGGGGTTGGGTGAAACCTTATCGAAGCTGTTGTTCAGTAGCTATCCTATAGCCAGGATAAATGTAAGACACAGTTAAAGTCCTTTTTGGAATAAGATAGCTGAAACAATAGGAACCACCTCCCATAACACAGGTCGGGGATGCCAGCCAGAAGCTGGCTCCTCAGAAGCAGAGCTATGTGGACAGAGTTGTTTCACGGCAGGCTGAAGGCAAGTGCAGAGGGCTGGATGTTGCTTCGGAGGAAGAGTCTGTGTGCGCGTGTGAGCAGACACAGCCCAAGAGAAACACCACTGAAGCGGAAAGTCAAGGACAGCCAGAGAAGCACTTGTGGTGTGACTTTGATGGAAAGATAAGAGAGAGTGACTGTGAGGGAAGCTAAGAGAGAAAGGTTTTTGCATAGAGTGCTGTCAAGACAAAAAGTCTTAGAATATTGAGCAAGGAAACTGTCTGCTGCTGCTGTTGAATTCCTACTGTTCAGGGAAACAGGATTCTACATTCTTTGCACCTAAGAAATACCTGACTTCATCAGCAATTTCTCCTCCTAATAGAAACAACCCTCAAGTCCCTGAATATTGGTAATAATACTTTACATTCATTTAGTGCTTTTAGTGCATTTCAAAGCACTTTATACAGATGGATAAGTACTATTATCTCCATTTTGCAGATGGGGAAACAGTAATAACATGATTCCATGTGTTTGGGCCTTAAGAAAAATGCAAAATATAAAGAGATTCAGGATAAAACCCGGAGAGATGGCCACACTGACAAACTTTCCATCAGCAAGAAAGCAGAGTGTGTCTCTTGCTCTGTAAGTTCCTTCATTTTCTTAGCCTGTTCCCCCCCAGAAGACCAGCAAGTAGACGTTTTACACGTAGAAGAACAGAATCCGCAAAACAGCTGCCTACTCGCTACGCCACATTTTCCTCCACTGTTCAGAGAAGGCTGCAAACTGCAGAGACTGCTCCAGCCATAGGCACTGGCACATAGTGGGTTTCTTTTGTGCTGGAGACTCCTCTGCGGTGAAGAAGAAAAATGTCATTGCACCTTGCATTGCTGACAGCATATCAGATTGTTTCTCCTCTTCTACTATAAGGGAAAACTATCCTTGAAATACCAAGTAGTAAAGTGAATGAATGAAAAGAATTGTGCAGCCATGTCTGCACAAGTATAGAATTTGCTAACCATCACATTTGAGGGGTTGTACATTAAAGTGGTTTTAAAAAAAAAAGACCTAAATTTCTAATCTTTGCAGTGGCAGCAAACCTGTTTCTTTCCACTTTTTTTCTTCTTTATTGAGATCATTTCCTATTTTTATGGTGAAGGTTAGATGAGCAATGAACAAGATCTCAATAGTAAAATTGTATTCCCTGTTGGTGAGGTTAAATTTCATTTAAACGGTGGGGACGGCAAAGCAGGGTCTCAAAGGTTCAAGAATGCAGTTATTCATTTCAGTGGCAAAAAATACTTTCCTTTTCAATCATGTTGTTACATTTAATTCATTGATCAAAACAATTAGCCAGATCCTCAGCTGGTGGAAACCAACTGAGTGCCATTGACTTCAATGAAACTATACCCGGTCATGCCGGCTGACTGTCTGCCCAAAGATTTGTAGCAGCTGAACTTCTATTATGAACAACTGAGCTGATTGAGAGGACATGTACATTTATCCAGTCCCATGGGTAAGCTGGGGTGACACAGGAGTTAAACAGCAAAAAAAAAAAAAAAGACAGAAAGCAAATGAGAGTCAAGAAAAGAAAAGTAAAGAAAAGAAAAGAAGAGAAGACATAGAATACAGACTGAAGAATTTATTTCTATATACATAAATACAAAATCTTTCTTGGCTGAAAAGCCATACTCTGAACTCTTCACTTATTTATGGCATCTTATTTAAATAACCTTAGCGAAAGGTCAAGACAACATCATCTGAATCTTTGTTTGTGTTCCAGTATTTTGTTTCCTTCAATGATTGTTCACCTAAAGCCTACAAAGTGTCTTCGAGACTACAGGGGTAAGATAGAAAGAGAAAAGGTGAGATTGGTAGTGAACCTGTTTTGTGCATGCTACAAAAATTCGCACCTGATATTATAGAGACTTGTGTCTTTTTGTAAATTAGTGGGAGAAACACTTCTTACACAGACAACAGCCAGTTGGCTTTAACATGGGATTTGCTCAAGTTTTATGACTCTACTCCAGTGCTCTGCATGCTATTAATAAAATAGAATTGAATCCTCATTTTTGGATCTAGAGTCTTCTGAGTGACTCCCCCATTTAGTCCCATGGGATAAGAATCATGATTTTCTTTTCTTTCAGGAATATTTTTATTTTTCTCATTGTAGAAAGTTGGCAAGCTTACTGTACATGCTAGCTGGCAAGCCAATAAGAGTATGAACCAATAAAATCTTTTGGACAGTTTCAAATATATGTATGGAAAGGTAAAGAAAACAATTACTTTCTGAATACTTGTGCCAATAAAACCCTTTTCATATGACCTCACCTTTGAATGACGAGAGATTATTTCATTCTATTGCTGGATGATTTAAACCCAGTAACAAAATAATTTCAAATACGTTTATTTATAAATGACCCCGCAAGGGCTTGAGACTCATTCACGTAAGAGACTGCATCTCTCCCCGTGTTAAACTGTGGTAGCGCAGATCTGTGAAACTCTTGAGGTAAAGTACACAAGGCAGTAGGAAGCCGCGAGCACCTTGCCTTTCCTTCATACCAGGGAATTCCAGACTATGAAATGAAGGATGGGGATCTTGGGGGCCAAAGCTCTTCCACATACTTCTTGAGTCAGCTTGAAAGTCACGTAAATCTCTGTGTCTCCATTTCACACATCTATAAATAGATAGAATAATACTTACACATTTCACTAGGAAGGTCGGGAGGCTTAGTTCATTAAAAAGAAAAGGAGGACTTGTGGCACCTTAGAGACTAACCAATTTATTTGAGCATAAGCTTTCGTGAGCTACAGCTCACTTCATCGGATGCATTCATCCACTGAATGCATCCGATGAAGTGAGCTGTAGCTCACGAAAGCTTATGCTCAAATAAATTGGTTAGTCTCTAAGGTGCCACAAGTCCTCCTTTTCTTTTTGCGAATACAGACTAACACAGCTGCTACTCTGAAACCTGTCATTAGTTCATTAAGGTATGTAAAATGTGTTGGGGTCCTCAGATGGAAATCTCGGTGCAAATGGAAAATATATTTCATAAGTCTTATTACTTATTTATTAGTGTGAATTAGGGTCAGGCAGAGCAACTCTCAGCTGCCTCTGAATGTACCATTACAAAATAAATGCTTAGATTATTCATATCTCAGATGTGAAACTTAGATGGTCTCCAATGAAAGAGATTTCAAGACTGATTATTTACATTACTACAGCCACAATCATTATTGTCACAATATTTAATCCGTAACTCAAGATATCATTACTATAGTTCAGGGCTATGGTTGCTACCTCTTAAGATTGTGACCAGATCCAAAGACATGTGTGAGTTTGGAGGGAGAGGAGAGGGAGGTGGAAAGGGCTTGAGAGGGGTATCATGTTCCCTCTGCAGTCTCATTGCTAATTATCTAGGGATAACCTGATCCTTCTAGAAATACTGGCTGTGCAGAGGGAAGGCATAAAATAAAAGAACACATGAGACCTTCCCTGATCTATTAGTCTCTTTCTGAGCTTGCTACAGAAATACAGTATTTGGAGATGATACAGTGTGTAGAAAAAATTACTTAGGAAAAACAAACTCTTTTTGCACAAAGCACCAATTTTCCCTTAAAAAACCCCTATCCTTGTTTACAGTAATGGTCCCCAATCACTGTAGTAGGACTATAACTCTGATTTCCAGTTTACAGTTTCAAAACATTAATATAGAATACACTAAGGCACTTATTTTCAGACTTGGATGACTAAAATTAAATACCTACATATTTAAGCACTTAAATAAGAATTTTAATGATGCTGAGAGCCAGCAGCTTCCACTAAGTCAATAGAGAGATGATGGTATCAACACCTTTGAAAATTAGGCCATCTACATCAGTGCTTAAATATGGATTCAGATGCCTAATTTTTGGCAACTAACTTGGAAACATTTCGTCTACAATCTTGATTGTCTAAACCTTTATTATCTGAAATTCCCTATGATCTGAAACCTGATGTTGTCTCCAAATTCCTATGAGTTATACTGAAAATTACTCCAATGTATTCAATATCTCCTGAGGTATTAGGCTAATACCTGTACTGTACTGCAGGATGTTTCATTAAGGTTAATGTATTTTAGCATTTTTCATATTACTGTGTATGTAGGTGTAAGATGCAAATGAACTGGGATCTAAATCAACCCCCCTCTTTACCCATATCACAACAGAGACATTTATACAAAAGAGGGGTTTTTTTTTAGTATGTCTCAGTTTGAATCCTTTGAAGTGTCTCAGGAATCTTCCAGAAGATCACAATAGAAGAAAGTCAGGGGAAGAACATGTTTTTACTTTAACAAGACTTCTTTGCAATTTTGTTCTACCGCAAAGCTTTTCTTAGCTGTCTACTTAAGGCAAATTTTACAAGCAGTTTCATCTGAGATCTTGTCTACAAAAAACTTGCACCAGTTTAATTGAACCAGTTTAGCTAGGGCTGGTCTACGCACAAACTTACACCAAAATATATTACATGGTTGTAATTCACAAAAAGAGTGTGGTCACATTTACAGTGGAATAAAATTCCTATTTTGATTTAACCTGACTAATTTCTTTACAGGCTTAAGCAAAATTGAATGAGACACTTTTATTTCTAAATAGGAGTGTCCACACACAAACTTGCATCAAAATAATGAAGATGTGAATTAAAACCCAATATAGTTAGGTGCAAGTTTGTGTGCAGATAAGACCTCAAACCAGTGCAAACCCCATGTGGACACTCTTTTTTTCAGTTTAAGAGTGACTTATTTCAGTTTACCTTAAACCTGTTCCTACCTAATTTAAGCTAAACTCAAATAAGCCTGGTTTAAACTGAAATAAAGTGTCCACACACGACCTTTGCACCAGTCTAACTAATTTGATTTAAATCACATCTTAAGTTAACACACTTGGCTGTGTGTGAACAAACCCTAAGAAACAGACACAAAAAGGTAAGGATGTGCTGAAAAGCACAGAGGAAGGAATAACTTGGAGGAAGGGGTTATTTTTATTATTGTTGTTGTAATCTGGTCATTTCTTGGGGCAGAAGAGCTAACTCTAGGAGGGACTTGAATGATGGTAGCTTGGCAAATGGGGAATGCATTCTATGCATGGGTGGTACCATCTTAGCAACACCGTATTAAAGGCTGCAGACAAGGAGGAAACACCCCCTCACTTGAAATTCACATTCCCCTCTTTGTGATATATTACCATTGCCCGGACAACCAGTAAGTTCTTTGTTGATTGAGTTGTATATTCTAGGAAATACAGATAAAACCTATCAAATGTAGCCCTCCTACATATAGGTCAGGAAAGCAACATTTAGAAGTACAGTAAAGAGTTTACTCACTGCAAGGGAACGAGACACAGCACAATCTGGCAGTTGTATTGCCACCCCCACTCCATGCTGCCAAATGGAACTTTGTTCAAGTTCCAATACACAGCATGAGTGATGTGCGACAGGCAAAATGACTAGACCTGATTCTAGGGTCCACAGACACAAACAAAATGTACTTGAGGAGGACAGTACTGAAAGTGAAAAGATACACAGTCCTAACTGGACCCCTGACCTGAACTTTGTTTTTCTATAGGGCAGCTGTTTGGAGAGAAGAACACATTTGACTGTGACACAGTGATCCAAGAATTCTTACATGAGGGGTCCTCTATGTTGTAAATGAAAGCAAAACACAAAAAAAAAAAGATTTGTGACGGGGACCATGCAGCATCACAAACAGTTCTACTCCTGTCTATACAAATGGGCTGTGTGTGAGGAATTAATCAGGACTTGAGAAAGATGGAATCATGCTCCTTCTCACCCCCTACATGACGACTGGACCATACTATCTCTCTCGCACAAGTTTAAACTACTAGGGATCACTTCACTCATCACTAAAACACAGCAACCCCTGTGAAGACACATAGCTGCTTTGAACAGGGTCCAGCAACAATACACAACATTTGCCAGGATTACAATGAAGGAGAGGGTGGTATCCAACTGAAATTACAGTGCAAGTTTAGGTAGGTAGAATAATGCATTTACCCAAACAGGAATTTGCTAGGAGTCTAGGGACAACAGGTGTCCAGGTTTTGATTTTGTTTCTCATCTAAAAGACAGCACATCTATAGCAAAGGGCTCCATTACATCGTACTGTTAGGGCTTTGGTTCAGTACTGGCTTGGAAGGAATGCCACCTACTGGATCACCAGCATCACTTCTTACAGGACCTAGTTGTTCTTTAGAGGTTTCCCTTCCAAGAACTGATGCTGCTTAGATTGTGAGATTTACCCTGTTATGGCTGTTTACTGTAGGTGGACTTTTATTTATATATTTTCTTAATGATAGATAAACCCTCTTTACAGTATGTTGGCTTACAGGGCTTCCCAGATGTGTGGTCAGTCCTTCCATTACATCTAATGGACATATTTGTTTGATGAATTGGTTTGGAGGAGAAAAAAAGGCAAAATGGCTCCTTCAAGAAATGTCTGTCCTGGCAACTCCCCATTGTCCAGCTTGTCAGGTTCCAAAGGGGAAGTTAAGTCTTTCGAGGCGGTATATGTCTCATTTCCAGTGTGGGCTAGGAAAATTATATTTACTTCCTCTTCTTTATTATTTGTATTACAGTAGCATCTAGAGACCCCATCCAAGATTGGGGTCCCATTGTGCCAAGCACTGTGCAGGCAGCTAGTAATAAAGAGTCCCTGCCCCCAAAGAGTTTGCAGTCTAAGCAGACCAGACACACATAGTGTAGGAAGCCAGTCTTGGAACCATCTTCACTAGTGACAATATAAAAATACTGCTGTTATTTCAAAACACCTAATTTTCATCAAAAGTGGGCACTGTCCATTTTTCCATATGTGGTCATGTATACATTTTTGCCTTCTTCTTTTCATTTCACAGAGCCCTCTTCTCAACGTAGCAGAGTGAGTCAATCCAATTGTATAGCCCAGAAAGCCCAGTTTCCCTCAAGAACCTGGTGAGATGGACTGTGAGGAGTCGATTGACATGATTAGGAAGTGCCATGTTCCCCAAACAAACATCCTAGCTCAGATGTGTACAAACATCCTAGCTCAGACATCAGTATGTCTCATTTAAGAAACCAAAGGGAAGGAAAAATACACCTGAATTCCTGAAAAGTCCTAAAAAGTCATCCACAAGCTGTCACTGTGGTAACCGTCAAAGACAACAGACTAAACAGGACTCAAATGCACAAATTCATGTAGCTATGAATAATATAAATATGAGATTGGAAGCTGATACAAGCACTGCAATATCTGTAAGTTCTGAAGAGACACCTGAGAACAAAATTGCTGTTGTAACTCCAAAAGAAACTGATGTATTGTAGTAAAACTAAAATCAAAAGGAGATAAAGGTTCCAAGATGACTGGAGGGCAATGTAAAGGTCACGGGTATTTTGTTGGTACCCTTAATTGTTATAGAAGGAAATGGTCCTTCATTAATGGGCAGAAATTATCTTAATAATAAAAAGCTGGATTGGAAGAACATAGACCACATGTTAAATCTGGTGGCAAAGTTTTGGGGTTTTTTAAGTCTGATTTTGATACAGACCTGAGTTTAGTGAAATGCATAAAAGCAAAACTCCACGTGTGAAATCCTGGCCCCAATGAGGTAAATGGCAAAACTTTCAACTGGGCCAACATTTCACCCATGTAGTTAAAACCTTAAGTGTCTTAAAGCTAGTACTGTGCCTTGCAAGCAACTATAGTAGGGCACCTAGAATTGTAACTGCAGGGAATAATTTCACCTACAGAGTTCAGCGAATGAGCTGCATCAGTTTGAGTTCCAAAACCTCGTGAAATGCAAGGCTTTGTGAGCTGGAGAAGTATCCATTTCCAAAACCATTACAGTTACTCACAGATTTGGTAGGAGGAGTGAAGTTTATACAACTTAACTTATCTCAGCCATGTCAAAAGGTGGCAATAGAGCCAGATTCTAAACCATCTCTGACATGAATATGTGTTACTTTTCTACATAACTACAGTACATCATCTTATGGTATTAGCTAACCAAGACCATATGCCCCTCATTTTTAAAGGACACTGCTACATTTGTACCTCCAGATGTACCCGGTGCATCCCACATTAGCATAAAATACAGGCATTTGCATGCCCAATTTGCACAGCTAAAGTTATGTATTTCCATGCACTGTTAGTTACTTGGTCTGTGTGTTTTAATGCAAGACTTTCTGCGGGTGCAATGCTACATGTTCATTTTTAGTAACCAGGATAATGATGAGAACTGGTTGAAAAATGAAAAACTAGTGTTCTGAAAAATACAAATGTTTGAAATTGTCTTTGTTTTTCAAAATGTTGAAAACTGACTCATTTTTCATTGCGGGAAAATTTTGTGATTCTTTTTCTTCAAATGTTAATTAACTTCAAAAGCATTATTGAAACATACCAAAAATGGTACACAGTTCTTCCGAAAAGAGAAGGATTTCAACAATGTTGACAATTTTTCACAAAAAAATCATTTTTTTTTCCAACAGGAAAAACTTTGTATTCAGAAATGTTCACCAGCTCTAGTAATACTTTCAGTCAGGACTGACCTGTGCCATATTTACTCTGTGTCACACTACTATTCCCCAGTGCCATCTGATGCCCTAGCAGATAAGATTTTAATCCCTATGTTTTCTAAATTGAAATATGAACAAGATGCTCGGACATCACAATGATGAGCATGATATAAATGCAGAAAGAGTGAGCATTATTCATCTGCATTGCATGTTTCTGTATACATTTCACCATTACACAGTAATAAATCTCTATCCATGCAGCCCCAATGAGACCCATCTTTCCCGTTGTTTCAGCTAATTAAAACAATCATTACACCTTTCCTTAGAATGATGTTGGATTAAACAATTAGCTAAATTCAGGTGATCCGACAGGTTAAGTAACTCAGTCTGGCTGAAAGAAAAAACATTCCTTGTCTGTTTTCAGCGTAGCAGTCGTATTAGTCTGTATCCACAAAAAGAACAGGAGTACTTTTGGCACCTTAGAAACTAACAAATTTATTTGAGCATAAGCTTTTGTGGGTTACAGCCCACTTCATCGGATGCATAGAATGGAACATTAGAGAGAGAGAGAGAGAGAGAGAGAGAGAGAGAGAGAGAGAACATGAAAAGGTGGAAGTTGCCATACCAACTCTAAGAGGCTAATTAATTAAGATGAGCTATTATCAGCAGGAGAAAAAAAAACTTTTGTAGTGATAATCAAGATGGCCCATTTCAGACATTTGACAAGAAGGTGTGAGGGATAGAGACTGGGGATAGAGGTCTGGGATAGAGACTGGGAGTGTCTGGGTCATTACACAAATTGAATCTATTTCTCCATGTTAAGTATCCTCACACCTTCTTGCTAACTGTCTGAAATGGGCCATCTTGATTATCACTGCAAACGTTTTTTTTCTCCTGCTGATAATAGCTCATCTTAATTAATTAGCCTCTTAGAGTTAGTATGGCAACTTCCACCTTTTCATATTCTCTGAATGTATATATATCTTCTTACTATATGTTCCATTCTATGCATCTGATGAAGTGGACTGTAGCCCACGAAAGCTTATGCTCAAATAAATTTGTTAGTCTCTAAGGTGCCACAAGTACTCCTATTCCTTGTCTGTTGTATCAGCTGGCATGGACAGATTTCCCATTCATTGATTGAACTTCCTTACTCTTTATCTGCCTTGTCTTCTCAGTCTGAGCCATGAAAAATATCAGCATAGTAACCGGAAGTCTGTATGCTATATATAGCACTAAAATTGAGTGGTATCTTTAAACATGCATCTTTTGTCAAGGTTTACTGGAAGATGAACTACACCTTTGCTGAAACCTGAGGCACACAATTACTCCACAAGCAGTCAGGGTGAGAGAAGGGCTACAGAGGTGGGACATGGGGAAAGGAATCATTTTGACATGGATTTTTGCTCTCAGTGCCATCTGAGCACCGTAAGCTTCCTCCTGTGTTTTTGTTTTGTTTTGTTGTTGTCTCTACCTTGATGCCGTCTCCATTACAACAGTCCTCAACATGTAACCCAAGGAACTGCAGTGCTCAGCATATTTGTGACTATATAGTTCACCCTGTTTATTAGCTTAATTTTATTCTGCCCATGCTTCTCTTCTACTAAAAGACGCACAATGGGTAGAAAACTAGAGTCTTGGTGTTTTTTTAAAAAAATCCTAATTAGGGTTTTTTCCAATTATCAGAAAGTTTTGCATCCGTTCAATAAAGTTAATAGCAAAATATCTACACACACACCCCCCACCCCACCCCCACACATATATAACAGACCACACCATGGGAGTCTCTTTGGCATTTACTACACTCCTCATGTGCAACTATTATTGATGTCAGCAGGACTTCCATCCACAGGATGGAGTGTGGAGATCCTCAGTAGAAATCCTTAGTTAATATAGGAGCAGAGAATTTTGCTCCTAGTTTGTGTATCATACGTCCTCTCATGTGCCCTGATTCAGCAGCCAGTCCAGCCAGTCCAAGAGACTAGGCTAAAAATGGAAAAAAAGAAATAGAGGGAAAGAACTAAGCACATTCTTATGCAGATAGATGCTATAGAAATGTCTGTATATAAATAAAAAATAAATAAGTGAGTGGATGTATGTTGGAGAGGGAAGAGAAACTAGAGGAGGGGGAATAAAGAAAGAGAGGGGGGGAAGAAACCCCTAAGGGGAGAATCAAAACAGGAAGAAACTCAATGTCAAGAAAGGGGAGAGGCTAAAAAGATGCATTGGGGAAAAGAGTCCCAAGAGAGGAAAGACAGAAGGGGACACCCATTGCAGGGGATGAGAGGAGGCTAAGTAGTGGGGTAGTGGAGAAAAGATAAAGCAAGAGAGAGATTGGTGCAAGGCAGTAATTAGAGCAGAGAAGGATGGAAAAGAAAAGTTAGTGAGGAAAAAGAAACAAAATAATAAAATACAATTTGAGAGACAAAGAGAGAGAACAGAACCATATGCAAGGATGACACAGTGTATTAAACTTGTTTAGATGTTGTAGGAAGTGTAGTGCCAAAATATTACGTAAACTACACATTATGTTCATCTTTATATATCAGGAGACATCAGTAGCACTCAGCCTAATGAGAACATCTATGTAGTGCAAGAGTTAAAAATGATAATGTTCAGAGAACAATAAGAGAGTGTCACTCAAAAGCTGAAGTACTTGAAATGTAAGTTTCATGATGAGCAAAAGAAGAGATGTCAAACTAGCAGTCAGTTGTCAAATTTGTCTTCTTACTGCCTGATACTTAAAGAGCTTTGACAAGAGGAGAATGAACCTGATCCTCACAAATATGTTCTGTCTAACTACCTATCTGGGGAGAAATCCTGGCCCTTCTGAAATCAATGGGAGTTTTGCTATTGATTTTAGTGGAGTCAGGATTCACCTTCGGTATTTATATGGCTAATACTGTACTACTGGCTATTGTTGGAGGGTGCAGTGTATTTGTTGGGTTGAACTTTTGTGATTGCTCCGTACGCTCATTTTACATATTGTCACATTCTAGGATGCAATCCAGACCAGTGAGGGGCTGTTTCACCCCACCTGCCCTGCAACCTTGCCTCACAATGCTTTGCTGTTGTAGCTCCCAACCTGGGCCACTCACAGACAGCCAAACAGCATGCAGATCATGCCCTGAGTATCTATGTATAGCTACAGCCCTACTTCAGCAACTCTGACCCCAGCAGCTTGTTAGCAGCACACCAGCCACACTCTGACTTACTGCAGCCTTGTTACTACCTGACCCCAAGACACCCCCAGTCCCAAATTTTCCCAAAAATATGTGGTCTGCACTGTCCAGCCCTCTCCTGGGCAGTTCAGATATTAGAAGTCTGTTGCCCCTGTAAGGGGTCCATAGGCATCAGTTTGTGACTTAAACTGGAGTTACTCAAACAGTTCTGTTTAAACACAAGAATGAATTAGTTTTGATTAAAAACTAAAACAAGTTTATTTAACTACAAAAACATAGATTTTAAGTATGTACACGTATAAGGTATTAAAGTCAGAAATGGTTACAAGAGACATAGATAAAACACTTTCTAGTACAGAGGTGGGCAAACTACAGCCCACGGGCCACATTCGACCTGCGGGACCGTCCTGCCTGGCCCCTGAGCTCCTGGCTTGGGAGGCTAGTCCCCAGCCCCGCCCCTGCTGTCTTCCCTCCCCCGCACCCATGCCACCTTGCGGGCAGTGCTCTGGGCGGCAGGGCTGTGCACTCATGTAGGGCAGCGTGGCAGCGTTTCTGGCTCTGGCCGGGTGGCACGGCTGCCAGACATGCTGCTCTGAGTGGCATGGTAAGGGGGCTGGGTGGTTGGATAAGGGGCTAGGGGTCCCAGTTCGCAGTCAGGGAACAGGGAGCAGTTGGATAGGGCAAAGGTTCTGGGGGTGGGGGGATCAGAGGATGGGGACCTGGGGGGGTGGATAGGACGTGGGAGTTCCAGGGAGCCTGTCAGGGGGCGGGGGTGTGGATAGGGGTTGGGGCAGTCAGGGGACAGGGAGGAGGGGGGGTTGGATAGGGGGTGGGGTCCTGGGGGGGCGGTTAGGGGCAGGGGGTCCTAGGAGGGGGCGATCAGGGGACAAGGTGCAGGGGAGTTGGATGGATGGGGGGTTCTGAGGGAGGTAGTAGGGGGTGGGCAGTGGGAGGGGTCAGATAAGGGGTGGGGGCCGGTCTGTCTGGGGAGGCAGAGCCTTCCTTACCGGGCCCTCCATACAGTTTTGGAAACCCGATGTGGCCCTCAGGCCAAAAAGTTTGCCCACCCCTGTTCTAGTAGCTAACACTTAACAAACTAGACTTGGTTCAAGCTAAAATCCTTACCCCATGTTCCCAGCAACATCACTGACCAAATTTTCATGTCAGGAGCCCTCCCAAAGTCAAAAGGCTGGTTCCTTTCTCTTCTTAGGTAAAAGAGAGAGAGAGAGAGATGGATAGGGAAACATAACTTGGGGTGTTTTTGCCCCTCCCTTTTATATTTCAGTCACCCTTTGAAATACATTTTCCTGAAGGTTACTCATAGATAAAGTTCCTTCCAGCTGTGAGGACGGAGACATGGAATCTCCTGGTGAAAGAGGTTCCATGTTGTTGCTTGCTAAAATGCAATCTATTCCTATCTGCCTTCGTTGGCAAAGAATAGCCACTTGACCGGTGATTGTCAATCAACTTTGATGACAACTGCCTAGAGGCTTGTCCTTTGTCTTTGAGAAACCAGTTTACCCCCTCTTGCTGTCCCAAGGACCCTATTTACTACTTATAAGTAAACACACATTTCTTTGTTTAGGACAGACCTGTTTAATAACTGCTGCCTAATCAGAGCTACTTGGGTTAGAACATGTGCTAAGAACATCACACCGGGGGAGTTCATAACTTTACATATAATGTTGCTACATACTTTTCACCATATTACCGACCAGCAAGTTATTAGTTTTCAAATGATACCTCGCAAGGCGTATCTTGTACAAAATTTATTACAATAGTGTGTAGTGTGTGAACACGGGTTCATTCACTCACACGCATACACACACACATTTGAAAATGAATAAATGTACAGTACAAATGCAAACCTTCAGACCAATAAGCACATGCACACATCAATGGAGATTACATTTAGATGCCGACATTTTCAAAAATGACTCATGATTTGGGGTGCCTCCATTTTTGGGTACTCACCTTTGGCCATAATAAAGTAACTTTATTCTCCGAAAATGCTAAGCATCCACCTTCTGAAAATCAGGCCTCTCTAAAAGTGTCTCAAATTGAGTTCCCCAAAATTAAGGCACTTAAAATTGTTGGATCATATTAAAGAAGTTCTGTATTAAAATCACAAATGAGTTTGATTCCCCATAGTTTAAATTCCAGGGTATTACTAATTAAGAAGTCTCTTGGTTTTTGGTACTGTTTCTCTCCCTCTATGTGTGAAACTTGCAAGCTGCTAATTGTGTTAGTACATTCTAAGACAGAGTCTGTTCTCAAAGCAATTCACAGAGAGAGAGACTCAAAGCAATACTCTAACAACAGAAACAACACCCAGAGACTCCCCACCCTTTTGTTGTATTAACAATTGTGATTAAAATAGAGATAGAGGATGTATGTGGATGGATGCTTGGTGTGGATAATAACTGAATGATCAGGGAGGTGCCAGCCTAAGAATCCAGTGTCCATCGGCTGAAGAAGGCGTCAAGTGGAAATAACCAGAGGACCCCCCGGAGGGCAGACTGGAATCCACCCAACAGCCTCAAGAATGGGAGAACCAAAGAACAAGATAACATCTTGGAGCCGTCAGGAATGTGCTATCTGCTGATTGATTCAGCAACAGCATGATGAAGCAATTCCCATAGACTGGCATAGGAAGAAATTCCTATAAAAATAGACTCTAAAAAGTGAGAACTTTGGGGGGGTCTGATTCTGCAAACCAACTTCCAGGAGCATCAGATGAGCATCTGACAAGGTCCTGCTCCCTCCTCATGTCCAGGCCACTTGGCCAGTGGCTTGGCATGAGCAACTCTAAGGCTGGTAACTATGATAACAACCTTGCAGAACCTGTGTGTGTGTGTGTGTGTGTTTGTATGAATGAATGTGTGAATAAATATGAGATTGAATGGAATGTTATAGCTATAACTAACTGCTTACTATGATTCTTTCTGTATTCACAATAAATGTGGTATTTTGCCTTTTTCCCTTTAATAAGATCCTGCTGGTTTTTATTTTATTGGTATAACAAAATCTCTAGTGACTTCTGAACATTTAGGCTAGCTTCTGCCATGCTAAGGACTGTACATGCCTTGTTCTGGTGGAATAATTGATGAACCTGAAGAAAGTACTACCTTGACAGCTTGTATCATATGCTGTCAGTTTTCCTGGCATACAGAAATTTGCTAAGCATATAGACTTCGTAATCCAAAGCCAATGGAAGCCAATTTCAGTCTTCTTATCTTGATGATTTCCCTGTTCTTAGGGCTTGCCTATATAAGAAAGTTAAACAAATTTAACTAAAGATGTGATTTTAAACTGGGTTAGTTAAATCAGTGCAAAAGGCTGTATAGACACTCTTATTTCAGTTTAAACCAGGCTTATTGCAGTTTAGCTAACATCAAGTAGTCCTGCTTTATACACAAAGTTGCACCAATTTAACTAAGGATATGATTTTATAGCAATTTAGTTAAGCCAATGCAACTTCATGTGTGGACACTCTTATATCAGTTTAAACCTGGCTTACTTTGGTTTAATTTATGCCTCTAAAGTTACAGGCAAGCATGAGCTCAATTGATATAACCAGTCTTAAACCAAAATGAGAGCGTCCACACAAGAGTTTGCTCTGGCTAAACTAAATCAGTTTTTAAAGCAATATTCAGAGTGATCTGGTTTCCATTTTATATTATTCCATTCACCAGTCCCTACTAATATGTCATATCTGAATCCTATCATGCCAGGAGATTATTTTGTTATTGTTTTTATTAGAGTTACTTAAATTCATCAATCCAAGCCTATTTTCTTAGTTCTTAGGCAATATGTTATAATCTAAATTTCTTAAGTGACTGGGTGATTGAATATGTATAATTTGCTTGATTTAAGTCCCTTACTTAGCACTTAACACCTGTTCCATTACTGAATATAAAACAAACAAAAGAAACCCAAACAAATTCAGCAAAAAACTATACTTATTCTTATCTCAATCAGGTGGGGTTATACATCTGTCTTCCATTCACACTAATAAGCATGACATAGATAAACCCCACATACATCAGACTATATCTCTATGATATTGTATTGCATTTTAAAGTCTTGTAATGATTGGGTGTTGTTTCCTTGAGTCATCCCCAAATAGTGAGAGTCCACCATTGCCATATAGAATGGAAAAACCTGAACAGCTTCCCACCATTATTTGCTGCACATGAGAGTGATTTTTATCTCAAGGCTTCTCCAATAAATGTTTTTCGTAAACTGAGAAAGACCCTCTAATAACCTGTGATATCACTGAAAAAGTAGTTGGCCCGGTTCCAGCTAGTTACTTCCAAATCCTGTCTTGGCAGTCCCAATGAGAGCAGACTAGCATTCCTCAGCCATTCTAGGAACTAGCAAAGCCATCTACTTTAACCTTGTGAATTACAGCAAACTTCCGCATAAGCATTCATTTGGATGGCAGTATGGAAAAAATATCTGTATCTTTAAAAGTCATAGGGAGGATTACGGTCCTGCTGCACTAAGACAAAAATCCCAAGCTTCTGGGAAGTTCATTGTTAGCTGATGGTTGGATAGAGAGTGATATTGGAGAACCTGTGAGGACATGCCTCTGAATAGGTGGAGAAAACATGTTTTGACATAGGGGACAATGCTAGTTTTGTGTTCTTTAGGCCAGATTTGAGTTTGAAATAGATTTACCTACAATATTTTTTGAACTGTTTGTGGATTTGTTTAGTTCATTTTTAATTGTGCACATAATTACTTCTGCTGTCTCTGGGACATCTGGAATAAAAAAAAAGTTTGGGTTCTTCATATTATGGTGTCCTACTAACCCTCGAGTCAGATTCCAAGGCCCCAAGTGATCATGGTGATCATCTAGTCTGGCCTCCTATATTGGCTATAGAACTTCCCCAAAAATAATTCCTAATTGAAAGTAAGCCCTATATATTTAGTGTCAAAGTGGAAGAAGACATGAGGTTTTTTCTACCTAGCCAAAGACTAGAGTTTGTGCTAAACTTGCCTAATAAAATACGAGACTCAGCACTTTGTAAAGAAAATTTTCCTAGTACAGGTCCACTTACAAAATTACTTTGATATTTGTCATGCTTTCATGAGCTATTAATGAATTTTCCCTCAAAAGTCATTTATCAATTCAATATTGATGTTAAAATATGGCAATGGTTATTCACCATTTTGTCGATACATAGATTCATAGTGATGAGAAAAGGTAAAAATATCTGGGAAAACATGCTTGGTCCTATCTATGGGTCTGATTCCAAGATGGTGACATGTAGGAGATACTTGATCGATCATCAAGGTCTGGCACTTTTTTATTTTGCATGGGACAACGGGAGTTTTGCATCCTATAATGTGATAGTTGCTCTGTTCATGCAAGTTATACTTTTATTAGTATTGGTATATTTTCAAGAGGAAATGGCAAAAAAATATCCATAACAGAATGCTGCTACAAAGATCATTTTCCTAGCCAGTCACTTTAACCATGTCACCTCTCTCTTTGCACCCCTCCACTGCTCGTCTTCACTTTAAAGGCCCTTCACAGTCAATCTCCATCCTACCTATCATCTTTCAGCTGCTACTGAGCTGTTGACACTTGCCTCCCATCAGCCATGATTCCAGCCTCCATCAGCCACTGGTACATTTTCAAACAAGCACCTTTGTGCTTTCCTTCATGCTGCCCCATGTGGTTGGGAGGCACTCCCTGTAAACATCAACAATGCTACCTTCTTATCCTCCTTCATATCCTGCCTGAAAACTCCCCCTTGTCTCTCTGCCTAAAAAAACTTGACAACAGTTAGGATGCTGGTGTGCTGAGGCCACTGCCGATCACCAGTATTGTCTCATGGCTTCCTTGTACTCCCATCTGTCTGTATCCAGCTGTTGCCTCATGTCTTCTTAGGAAGGAACTGTCCTTTTGTTTCATGTTTGTACAGCACCTAGCACAATTGGGTCCTGGTTCATGGTTAGGGTTCCTAGACACTACAGGGATACAAATAATAACAATGATAAATAATACAGTCTTCATCATTGTATTGCTGCATAAAATGTAATGAGTGATTTCTTCCTATTAAGACTATGGCTAAGTGATTTTAATGTCACATCTGTTTATATAATAGGAGATTAAAGTGTAATAGGACACAGTGTTCATTTTCTCCCTTCTTTCTGAAATCTCTAACTTTATCATGTTACTTTATACTCTCACTCTAAAACTTCTGCATTTGATACTGGAAGCAGGGAGGAGCCAGTATTCAAATACTTAAGTAACACAAATGAAACAACTTGAAAGTCGAGGAAAACATTCTGAGCAATTTCAATAAAGCATTTTTTTCATAATTTCAATTTATTCTAAGTTTACTTGCTTATTTCCTCTCTTGAGTGGGATAAGCAGGTGTGCAATTGACTTTAGCTTAAAGTCATTGTGTGGTATACAAGAGCATGAAGATATATATGCTGTGGGTGGAGTGAGCAACTTTCCAAGCAATCACCTTGTATTGAAAAGTCACAGAATTTCTTGAAAGTGCAGGCTTCTTCCATCTGTTTCTGCAATTCAGCTGGAAAATCTGCAGCTGTATCTAAATTGCTCAGAAAAATCCAAGTTTTCCGAGCTATAGTGTCTCTCTTTGAAATTATTATTGCTGCCTCTGATTCGCCATTTAGTTGTATTGATAAGCCAGATGGCAAGACTACTGAAGTGCTGCTCTACATATTTGTCCTTACACACTATGACCACCAGCATCAGTTTAGGTGGTAACATTTACAGCAGAAATGGCAGGACAAAGAGGCACATCACAAACAACTGTGAATGCTAATGGAATCCACACACTGATGAACTCTACATGTGGCATGTGTACTACTACCAAAATACCAGAAAATTGTTCTGGCTACCTTCAGTGTGTTCATGGTCTGTTTGTGTAAATATGGACTGAAGAGAAATTGAATTCAGTGTGACCTAGGTGACATGATTTGGAGAAGCAGTCCTGACTGCTCTGCATGGTGATTATAGGTGTATTACTGCAGCCCACAAAGACAACAGAACACTTGAATTGACTTCAGTGGATACAGCATCAAAGCTTAATGGGCCTGTTTTTCAACCTGTTGTTAGCTAGATATTCTTTCTGTAATCACAAAAGTTAGTAACATTAATTCAATTTTCCACCAGTGTAAGTGAATGAAGACTTGGGGCTCCAGAACCTGATTTAATACCATGCCACTAAACTAGATGTTTATCATCTCTTCAAATTTATTTTTCAATCCACTAACAGTATGCAGTGAACAGGATGATTAGCAGCACCTCCTGTTTCACCAGCTGTTTAAACATGTTCTGGTTTCAGTTTCTTTGAACTATGTTCTGTAAATCAGATTTCCTTACTTGAGCATTTGTGGAATATTTTGGTTAATAGGTGAAGGTTCATGTACAACATCCATCATTATTTAATTAACCATTTCCGATGGTATTTTGCTTGGCCTTCTTGTACAGCAGCTGTGCATCTTCACTATTTTGAGGAACAACAAATATTCAGGGACGAAGGGCCCTGAGCCTGGAGGTGAAATAAGAACCTCGACCGTTGTGGTTTTTTATTTAATCTTTTGATGTGTACAGAAGGCAATTTGGTCAAGTCAGGGAGGCATTGTGCATTATATTTTCAAAATGGTAGTCTTTTTTTGGAGATTGCATATGCAAACAACATCCAATTCAGTTGTAGACTCCAATTTGTATTTACCCAATCAGAGCCATAAATCCAGTAGCTAGAGTTGTCAGCACAGTAAGAATTGCATATGTGATTCATTTTAGAGGCACAGAAGTGCATGTGTAAACAGCTCCCTACATTGGCAGCAGACTAGGGTCACTTACATTGGCTCAACACTGGGGAATTCTCCCACCTAGTCATAGCATCACCTTTATGTTGCTGGACGAGGGGCCAGAATCACTCCCAGGGTTGAAAAATATGGAGATACGAGCATGCTAACTTTCTGAGCTAAACACAAGTGCTAGAAACCAGGAATATCATAATGGATGTTTCTCCTATCCACTATAGTTACAATGTGTGAAATAGTTTCCATTATAGTGCCTATTTTCAAATTGCTTGTACCATTCTGAACCATTCACCATTTTCACTAGAACGTGTCCGTAGTGTGTCTCTATCACAGATGATAGTATTTTATTTAATTTTTATTTTAAAGTTTTGGTGTTACGTGAGGATGAAAGAATAATGTTTTAAAATTGTCTTATGACACACTGGTTAAAGGAATATACTGTATTCTGGTTCCCATAAATACACTCTACACTGCACTGTATTTCTTACTGCTATTGCCCTATTGTGAGCTTTTTCTTTGAGTGGTTGCTTTAATAAACAAGCAATTACTGGAAAATCACTTTCATACCCAACATACTTCCTTTCAAAACTAATAAGTCTTATCCTAACTTTTTGCTGTATTTTTTTGTTTTACTTGATCCACATCAAGCCACGTGAAAGAAATCATGAATCAATTGATCATTTAGTTGGGTCAATAGTTCTGTTTTGACATTCTGCATTAAGCAGTAACTAATTGCCCAATTCTAAATGCTTTTAAAAACATATCTAGGAAATCAATAACGCAGTAACTGCATTTTAAACAGAAGAATGAACGCAGCTATGTAGAAGGAAATGGACAGCTGAAACGTAGGCATGCTCCACAGCAGTACAATATTCCACTGTTCTTTCTGTGTCTTCATTCACGTTTCTTTCCTGACAGTCACTTCCGTTTGCACTAGCTAAATCAATAGCTCACACAGAACTTCAGTGGCTGGTAGTCACAGGAGTTGCATCCTCCTCTAACTCCTTCCTTCAAGTGTAATCACTGAAGTTCATCCCGGATGGAACAGCTGTGAGCTATCAGAGCAAGAAAGCATTCTGTTCACTGCAGCGAATGGTTACCCTGAAAGTCCAATTTCAGTGACCGATCTTACAGATATATGCATCCGTGGTAACATGTCCTGGACTTCTTTTTAATTCCTCTACATTCTAATTTCTCATTTTCATTCATACTTTAGTTTTTTTTTCCCCCCACCTTGCTAGTAGTAATTAAAACTATCCTTTTAAAGTGATGTTTTATGTCAGTGACACCATACTGTTCTAATATCTATTGTGACAGGGTCAGGCCAGAGGGCTACAGGAGAGTGCTAGAAGGTAGATACATTAGCCCCATATTAAGCAGGTCCCTTTCCCTGAGTAAAATAATGGGCTGTTCCAGAACAATCAGGAAATTGCTGGAACCAATTATGGCAGGCAGGCTAATTAAGACACCTGGTTTAAAAAGGACGTCACTTCAGTGAGTGAGGTGCGTGTGAGGACCTGGGAGCAAGAGGCTCACAAGGAGCTGAGAGTGAGACAGTGTACTGCTGGAGGACTGAGGAGTACAAGTTTCATCAGGAGGAAGGTCCTACGGTAAGGATAAAGAAGGTGTTGGGAGGACGCCATGGGGACGTAGCCTACGGAGTTGTAGCTGTCATGCCGCTGTTACAGGAAACCTGTAGACAGCTGCGATCCACGGGGCCCTGGGCTGGAACCCGGAGTAGATGGTGGGCCCAGGTCCCCCCCATCCTCTCAAATCACTATTTGATACAAGAGGAGGTGATCTGGACTGTGGGTCCCACCAGAGGGGAAGGTCCCTGGCCTATCCCCCGACCCACTGGGTGGTTCAGCAGAGACTGTGGGGATTGTTCTCCACCCTTTCCGCATGCTGGCCAGTGATGAAGTTAGCTGAGTGAATGGCAGATTTGAGCCCTAGCAAAAGTGGCCAGACTGAGGGCTGCCATGAATCTCTGAGGCGAGCAAATTCGCCAATAAGTGCAAGACCCCACCAAGGCAGAGGAGGAACTTTGTCACACTATTTACTTTTTTAATTTATAATCATTTTATGGTGGTGTGTTTGTCCAAAACGATTAGTTACCAAATGTTAAATAATATTTCATAATGATTTAAGAATAATATATTGATTTTCAACCACCCTAATTTTAACCTCAAGTACCATTAGTATCTAGGCAATTGTGAACTACTGCAGAAGAGACAGCCCCCAAAGAATCCACCCAGTTTTATATCAAATAAATAATGGAACAAGATACTTTAAGAGGATTTATCCATTTCTGGGTAGACATACAGTGAGCAGGGATACAGCCATTACATTACCTGGTGAGTTACTGTATTCAGTCAAAACTCCTAGCATAAAATCTTGGCCCCCACCAAAGTCACTGGGAGTTTTGCTTTTGACTTCAGGAGTAGTTAGGTAGGCCACACAAATACTTATTTGTATGCTATAATCTAAAAGCACACTGAGAACAAATGTATTGAATGTAATTCATTTAAGACCTTGAAGGCATTAACAAGTCTCCATAGATGGATATGTAACCCAGCAGTGAATGTGTGCTATGGGTCCCCACCTCTGTACTGATCCGCAGCAGACATGAGTTGTTATAGACCCCAGCTACAAAACCTTGTCTTTTTAGCTCAGGCTGTAGCAGTTCATGCCCCTCATTCTATGCAAGATGCGTTGGCCAAGATGGTGGTCATCATATATATTGAATTGGGACCCGACTATCTACATGCAATTTCACATATTTTAATGAAAGAGAGCCAAAGCATACACAAGCACTTTGGGCTATCATTGTGACGCTCCTTGGTGGTACCCAGATTTGTGAGGTACCTCGCTACCTCCTGCCCTTAACATGAGGAGGTCTTGTCTGTGCCTGCTGTGCATCAGCTCCCTGACTCCACCAGCCTCTGGCAACACAAGCCCTGCATTCCAGGCTTTCGCAGGCCTTGCTTTCTCCCTACAGGTTAGCAACAGTGCTTAATTTGTGCCAGGGCTGAGCCTGGTGTGACACCGACAGACCCCAGATGTCAGCAGGCAAGATCAAACCTGGGACCTCTGAAGCTTAGTGCACGAGCCTCTCCTGCATGAGCTAAAAGCCACGTGGCTGTTAGCTAAGGCTGTAGAGCAGACTCATTAATCTCTCCCTAATTGGTCTCACTGCCACTAGATGAGACAGAACACCACACCCAGGAGGTGTGTGGGTTACACCGGCACCTTTAGGCTTGACAGTTCATAGCCCCAGGACCTCTTATGAAAGTAAAAAAATTGCTTGAGCCCTGGCGCCTAATTGCTTAAGCCCCATCACCTCTTTCATTACAAATTAAGCACTGGTTAATGATAGACACCACCCAACTCCTGAGTCCTCCAAGCATTCCCCATAATGTCCAGCCCTGTACCCATTTGACACTCACAGAATTACTAGGCCTGCTGTTCCCAAAGGAAGAGGGCATATCTTCACTTTTTCCATTCTTACATCTTGCAATGATTGTGATGACCAGCGTGACACAAGCTTTCTTTAGAGACCTTACATGACATTCTTTGGCAAACTTATATGTAGAGCCCAAACCCAGGGGAGCCCCATAACCCTTATGTAGCCTTTGCCCTCTGCCAATTGGCACAAAGAGATCCCTGGATCAATCATGTTTGATGAGTGTCACTCCCTGGAGGAATTTCATTCCATACCCCAATAAGTAGCTCATACTGTTCTCTTTGCAGCATGTATTTTCATCTGAGACTGATATAATATGGATCATCTTCACTTAATGGGTGATTCAAGATGATTCAGAGCATGTATGTTACAATATAAGTTAAACCAGTCTTCATTTTATTTGACTGTTTCAGAATCTCACATGTGAGATAATACAACAGCTGGAAATTTCTTCCGCAACAGATTTGGAATTGCCTGCAATAATTTATTAATACGGTGTGTTGGCCAGTTATTACGTCATCTACTGTGTGCATAGATTGAGTTAATTCTAGACCTAGTCAGCAAATGCAGATTCTGTGACCTAAAATATTTCAATGACTCTATTACAGATTTAACTAAATTTCTAGTATTCTGGCTCTAGCCTGAGCTCCAGCTGCTGGCAGACTCCCTGCTGGAGCCATGGATCGAGAGGTCCGAGTATTTGGAGATTTTGTACCTTGTCAATTTATTTGCTTTGACTAACCTTCTTCCTACTGAATAATTAATATTACTGAATATATTGTCCCCTTTTTACTTCTTTTTTCCCCACTCCCACACAAAAAATCATGCTGAGTTTTGGGAAGGGCCTGAAGGGTGTGCTTTACAGGGACAATAGGAGAAAGATAAACATCACAGAACTGACAATTTAGAACATCCTGTCTACATCACAATAGGCAGCTTAGTGTCCAGGGGAAGAATATAAGAACATAAGAATGGCCATACTGGGTCAGACTAAAGGTCCTTCCAGCCCAGTATCCTGTCTATTGGTTAGTCTCTAAGGTGCCACAAGTACTCCTTTTCTTTTTGCGAATACAGACTAACACAGCTGTTACTCTGAAACCTGTCTACCGACAGTGACCAATGTCAGGTGCCCCAGAGGGAGTGAACCTAACAGATAATGATCAAGTGATCTCTCTCCTGCCATCTATCTCCACCATCTGACAAACAGAGGCTAGGGACACCATTCCTTACCCATCCTGGCTAATAGCCATTAATGGACTTAATCTCCATGAATTTATCCAGTTCTCTTTTAAACCCTGTTCATTGATTCATAGATTCATAGATATTAAGGTCAGAAGGGACCATTATGATCATCTAGTCTGACCTCCTGCACAACGCAGGCCACAGAATCTCACCCACCCACTCCTGCAAAAAACCTCTCACCTATGTCTGAGCTATTGAAGTCCTCAAATCGTGAAGTCCTCGTGCCCCATGTTACAGAGGAAGGCGAAAAACCTCCAGGACCTCTTCCAATCTGCCTGGAGGAAAATTCCTTCCCGACCCCAAATATGGTGATCAGCTAAACCCTGAGCATATGGGCAAGATTCACCAGCCAGATACCCAGGAAAGAATTCTCTGTAGTAACTCAGATCCCACCCCATCTAACATCCCATCACAGGCCATTGGGCCTATTTACCATGAATATTTAAAGATCAATTAATTGCCAAAATCATGTTATCCCATCATACCATCTCCATCTGTTATAGTCCTAGCCTTCCCAACCTCCTCTGGCAAGGAGTTCCACAGGTTGACTGTGCGCTGTGTGAAGAAGAACTTCCTTTTATTTGTCTTAAACCTGCTGCCCATTGATTTCATTTGGTGGTCCCTAGTTCTTATATTATGGGAACAAGTAAATAACTTTTCCTTATTCACTTTTTCCACACCACTCATGATTTTATATACCTCTATCATATCCCCCCTTAGTCTCCTCTTTTCCAAGCTGAAAAGTCCTAGCCTCTTTAATCTCTCCTTATGGGACTCGTTCCAAACCCTTAATCATTTTAGTTGCCTTTTTCTGAACCTTTTCTAATGCCAGTATACCTTTTTTGAGATGAGGGGACCACATCTGTACACAGTATTCAAGATGTGGGCGTACTATGGATTTATATAAGGGCAGTAAGATATTCTCCATCTTATTCTCTATCCCTTTTTTAATGATTCCTGTTTGCTTTTTTGACTGCTGTTGCATGCTGTGTGGACGTCTTCAGAGAACTATCCATGATGACTCCAAGATCTTTCTCCTGATTAGTTGTAGCTAAATTAGCCCCCATCATATTGTATGTATAATTGGGGTTATTTTTTCCAATGTGCATTACTTTACATTACATTATCCACATTAAATTTCATTTGCCATTTTGTTGCCCAGTCACTTAGTTTTGTGAGATCTTTTTGAAGTTCTTCACAGTCTGCTTTGGTCTTAACTATCTTGAGCAGTTTAGTATCATCTGCAAACTTTGCCACCTCACTGTTTACCCCTTTCTCCAGATCATTTATGAATAAGTTGAATACGATTGGTCCTAGGACTGACCCTTGAGGAACACCACTAGTTACCCCTCTCCATTCTGAAAATTTACCATTTATTTCTACCCTTTGTTCCCTGTCTTTTAACCAGTTCTCAACGTATGAAAGGATCTTCCCTCTTATCCCATGACAACTTAATTTATGTAAGAGCCTTTGGTGAGGGACCTTGTCAAAGGCTTTCTGGAAATCTAAGTACACGGTGTCCACTGGATCCCCCTTGTCCACATGTTTGCTGACCCCCCTCAAAGAATTTTAATAGATTAGTAAGACATGATCTCCCTTTACAGAAATCATGTTGACTTTTGTGCAACAATTTATGTTCTTCTATGTGTCTGACAATTTTATTCTTTACTATTGTTTCAACTAATTTGCCTGGTGCTGATGTTAGACTTACTGGACTGTAATTGCCAGGATCACCTCTAGAGCCCTTCTTAAATATTGGCGTTACATTAGATATCATCCAGTCATTGGGTACAGTAGCTGATTTAAAGGACAGGTTACAAACCATAGTTAATAGTTCCGCAATTTCACATTTGAGTTCTTTCAGAACTCTTGGATGAATGCCACCTGGTCCCAGTGACGTTACTGTTAAGTTTCTCAATTAATTCCAAAACCTCCTCTAGTGACACTTCAATCTATGACAATTCCTCAGATTTGTCACCTACAAAAGACGGCTCAGGTCTGGGAATCTCCCTAACATCCTCAGCCATGAAGAGGCCACTGAAGCAAAGAATTCGTTTAGTTTCTTTGCAATGACTTCATCATCTTTAAGTGCTCCTTTTGTATCTCGATTGTCCAGTGGCCCCACTGGCTGTTTAGCAGGCTTCCTGCTTCTGATGTACTTAAAAAAACATTTTGTCATTACCTTTTGAGGTTTTGGCTAGCTGTTCTTCAGACTCCTTTTTGGCTTTTCTTATTACATTTTTACATTTAATTTGGCAGTGTTTACGCTCCTTTCTATTTACCTCACTACGATTTGACTTCCACTTTTCAAAAGATGCCTTTTTATTGTCATAAATATAAAGGGAAGGGTAAACACCTTTAAAATCCCTCCTGGCCAGAGGAAAAATCCTTTCACCTGTAAAGCGTTAAGAAGCTAGGATAACCTCGCTGGCACCTGACCAAAATGACCAATGAGGAGACAAGATACTTTAAAAGCTGGAGGGGGAGAGAAACAAAGGTTCGTTCTGTCTGTGTGATGCTTTTGCCGTGAACAGAACAGGAATGGAGTCTTAGAACTTAGTAAATAATCTAGCTAGATATGTGTTAGATTCTGTTTTGTTTAAATGGCTGATAAAATAAGCTGTGCTGAATGGAATGTATATTCCTGTTTTTGTGTCTTTTTGTAACTTAAGGTTTTGCCTAGAGGGATTCTCTATGTTTTGAATCTGATTACGCTGTAAGGTATTTACCATCCTGATTTTACAGAGGTGATTCTTTTATCTTTTCTTTAATTAACATTCTTCTTTTAAGAACCTGATTGATTTTTCATTGTTCTTAAGATCCAAGGGTTTGGGTCTGTGTTCCCCTGTACAAATTGGTGAGGATTTTTATCAAGCCTTTCCCAGGAAAGGGGGTGTAGAGTTTGGGAGGATTTTTTTAGGGGGGAAGACATTTCCAAGCGGGCTCTTTCCCTGTTATATATTTATTAGACGCTTGGTGGTGGCAGCAATAAAGTCCAAGGGCAAAAGGTGAAATAGTTTGTACCTTGGGGAAGTTTTAACCTAAGCTGGTAAAAATAAGCTTAGGGGGTTTTTCATGCAGGTCCCCACATCTGTACCCTAGAGTTCAGAGTGGGGAAGGAACCTTGGCAATTTCTCACTGCTTCTTTTAAATGGTTGTTAAGCCACAGTGGCTCTTTTTTAGTTCTTTACTGTGTTTTATAATTTGGGGTATACA
This sequence comes from Caretta caretta, assembly GCF_965140235.1. NCBI lineage: Eukaryota > Metazoa > Chordata > Testudines > Cheloniidae > Caretta > Caretta caretta. The sequence continues at coordinate 92,126,841 of NC_134210.1, read as the reverse complement.
TTTAAGTTGAGCCTCTATTATGGTGTCTTTGAAAAGTGTCCATGCAGCTTGCAGGGATTTCACTCTCGTCACTGTACCTTTTAATTTCTATTTAACTAACGTCCTCATTTTTGCATAGTTCCCCTTTCTGAAATTAAATGCCACAGTGTTGGGCTGTTGAAGTGTTCCTCCCACCACAGGAATGTTAAATGTTATTACATTATGGTCACTATTTCCAAGCTGTTCTGTTATAGTTACCTCTTGGACCAGATCCTGTGCTCCACTCAGGACTAGATCGAGAGTTGCTTCTCCCCTTGTGGGTTCCTGTACCAGCTGCTCCAAGAAGCAGTCATTTAAAGTATCGAGAAATTTTGCCTCTGCATTTCATCCTGACATGTACTCAGTCAATATGGGGATAATTGAAATCCCCCATGATTATTGAGTTTTTTAGTTTGATAGCTTCTCTAATCTCCCTTAGCATTTCATCATCACTATCACTGTCCTGCTCAGGTGGTTGATAATAGAGCCCTACTGTTATACTCTTATTAGAGCATGGAATTACTGTCCATAGAGATTCTATGGAAAATGTGGATTCATTTAAGATTTTTATTTCATTTGATTCTACATTTTCTTTCACATATAGTGCCACTCCCCACCCCCCGCACGACCTGTTCTGTCCTTCCAATATATTTTGTACCCCGGAATGATTGTGTCCCATTGATTGTCCTCACTCCACCAGGTTTCTGTGATGCCTATTATATCAATATCCTCCTTTAACACGAGGCACTCAAGTTCACCCATCTTATGATTTAGACTTCTAGCATTTGTGTACAAGCACTTTAAAAACTTGTCACTGTTTATTTGTCTGCCCTTTTCTGATGTGTCAGATTCTTTATGTGAATATTTCTCATTGATCTGGCCCATACTTTATCCTCTTCCATCCCCCACTCCTGACTAAAACTAGAGACTCTCTATCAATCGACTCTCCTCTAAGAGAAGTCTCTGTATGATCCACGTGCACCTCTGCAGCAATTGGCTTTCCCCCATCTCTTAATTTAAAAACTGCTCTGCAACCTTTTTAA